>NC_138661.1:48557222-49206222 GCF_964273445.1 Streptopelia decaocto
GGATTTGGAAAATTTCGTGAGAACGTCAAAAGTTTCACCTGGATTGCCAAAATGTTTGAGGGAACTCTAAACATGTCCACCTTGATTTTGAGAAGCTCAACCAGAGTTTTAGAGATTTTGATGTGAAAGTGTAAGAATTTTGTTTGGGATTTGGAAAATTTCGTGAAACCGTCAAAAGTTTCGCCAGGATTGCCAAAACGTTTGAGGGAACTCTAAACATGTCAACCTTGATTTTGAGAAGCTCAACCGGACTTTCAGAGATTTTGACGTGAAAGTGTAAGATTTTGTTGGGGATTTGGAAAATTTCTTGAGAACGTCAAAAGTTTCGTAAGGAACGCCAAAATGTTCGTGGGAACTCTAAACATGTCAACCTTGATTTTGAGAATCTCAACAGGAGTTTTAGAGATTTTGATGTGAAAGTGTAAGAATTTTGTTGGGGATTTAGAAAATTTCGTGAGAAAGTGAAAAGTTTCGCCAGGAATGTCAAAATGTTTGTCTGAACACTAAACATGTAAACCTTGATTTTGAGAAGCTCAACCGGAGTTTTAGAGATTTTGACGTCAAAGTGTAAGATATTTGTCGGGGATTTGGAGAATTTCGTGAGAACGTCAAAAGTTTTGCCAGGATTGCCAAAATGTTCGAGGGAACTCTAAACATGTCCACCTTGATTTTGAGAAGCTCAAACGGACTTTTAGAGATTTTGACGTGAAAGTGTAAGAATTTTGGCAGAGATTTGGAGAATTTCTTGAGAACGTCAAAAGTTTCACCTGGATTGCCAAAATGTTTGAGGGAACTCTAACATGTCAACCTTGATTTTGAGAAGCTCAACCGGACTTTTAGAGATTTTGACGTGAAAGTGTAAGAATTTTTTTGGGATTTGGAAAATTTCCTGAGAACGTCAAAAGCTTTATCAGGATTGCCAAAATGTTTGAGGGAACTCTAAACATGTCAACCTTGATTTTGAGAAGCTCAACCAGAGGTTTAGAGATTTTGACGTGAAAGTGTAGGAATTTTTTCGGGGATATGGAAAATTTCCTGAGAACGTCAAAAGTTTCGCCAGGATTGCCAAAATGTTCGAGGGAACTCTAAACATGTCAACCTTGATTTTGAGAAGCTCAACCAGAGTTTTAGAGATTTTGACGTCAAAGTGTAAGATATTTGTCGGGGATTTGGAGAATTTCTTGAGAACGTCAAAAGTTTCACCAGGATTGCCAAAATGTTTGAGGGAACTCTAAACATGTCCACCTTGATTTTGAGAAGCTCAACCGGACTTTCAGAGATTTTGACGTGAAAGTGTAGGAATTTTTTCGGGGATTTGGAAAATTTCTTGAGAAAGTCAAAAGTTTCACAAGGATTGCCAAAACGTTTGAGGGAACTCTAAACATGTCAACCTTGATTTTGAGAAGCTCAACCGGACTTTTAGAGATTTTGACATGAAAGTGTAGGAATTTTGTTGGGGATTTGGAAAATTTCGTGAGAACGTCAAAAGTTTCACCTGGATTGCCAAAATGTTTGAGGGAACTCTAAACATGTCCACCTTGATTTTGAGAAGCTCAACCAGAGTTTTAGAGATTTTGATGTGAAAGTGTAAGAATTTTGTTTGGGATTTGGAAAATTTCGTGAAACCGTCAAAAGTTTCGCCAGGATTGCCAAAACGTTTGAGGGAACTCTAAACATGTCAACCTTGATTTTGAGAAGCTCAACCGGACTTTCAGAGATTTTGACGTGAAAGTGTAAGATTTTGTTGGGGATTTGGAAAATTTCTTGAGAACGTCAAAAGTTTCGTAAGGAACGCCAAAATGTTCGTGGGAACTCTAAACATGTCAACCTTGATTTTGAGAATCTCAACAGGAGTTTTAGAGATTTTGATGTGAAAGTGTAAGAATTTTGTTGGGGATTTAGAAAATTTCGTGAGAAAGTGAAAAGTTTCGCCAGGAATGTCAAAATGTTTGTCTGAACACTAAACATGTAAACCTTGATTTTGAGAAGCTCAACCGGAGTTTTAGAGATTTTGACGTCAAAGTGTAAGATATTTGTCGGGGATTTGGAGAATTTCGTGAGAACGTCAAAAGTTTTGCCAGGATTGCCAAAATGTTCGAGGGAACTCTAAACATGTCCACCTTGATTTTGAGAAGCTCAAACGGACTTTTAGAGATTTTGACGTGAAAGTGTAAGAATTTTGGCAGAGATTTGGAGAATTTCTTGAGAACGTCAAAAGTTTCACCTGGATTGCCAAAATGTTTGAGGGAACTCTAACATGTCAACCTTGATTTTGAGAAGCTCAACCGGACTTTTAGAGATTTTGACGTGAAAGTGTAAGAATTTTTTTGGGATTTGGAAAATTTCCTGAGAACGTCAAAAGCTTTATCAGGATTGCCAAAATGTTTGAGGGAACTCTAAACATGTCAACCTTGATTTTGAGAAGCTCAACCAGAGGTTTAGAGATTTTGACGTGAAAGTGTAGGAATTTTTTCGGGGATATGGAAAATTTCCTGAGAACGTCAAAAGTTTCGCCAGGATTGCCAAAATGTTCGAGGGAACTCTAAACATGTCAACCTTGATTTTGAGAAGCTCAACCAGAGTTTTAGAGATTTTGACGTCAAAGTGTAAGATATTTGTCGGGGATTTGGAGAATTTCTTGAGAACGTCAAAAGTTTCACCAGGATTGCCAAAATGTTTGAGGGAACTCTAAACATGTCCACCTTGATTTTGAGAAGCTCAACCGGACTTTCAGAGATTTTGACGTGAAAGTGTAGGAATTTTTTCGGGGATTTGGAAAATTTCTTGAGAAAGTCAAAAGTTTCACAAGGATTGCCAAAACGTTTGAGGGAACTCTAAACATGTCAACCTTGATTTTGAGAAGCTCAACCGGACTTTTAGAGATTTTGACATGAAAGTGTAGGAATTTTGTTGGGGATTTGGAAAATTTCGTGAGAACGTCAAAAGTTTCACCTGGATTGCCAAAATGTTTGAGGGAACTCTAAACATGTCCACCTTGATTTTGAGAAGCTCAACCAGAGTTTTAGAGATTTTGATGTGAAAGTGTAAGAATTTTGTTTGGGATTTGGAAAATTTCGTGAAACCGTCAAAAGTTTCGCCAGGATTGCCAAAACGTTTGAGGGAACTCTAAACATGTCAACCTTGATTTTGAGAAGCTCAACCGGACTTTCAGAGATTTTGACGTGAAAGTGTAAGATTTTGTTGGGGATTTGGAAAATTTCTTGAGAACGTCAAAAGTTTCGTAAGGAACGCCAAAATGTTCGTGGGAACTCTAAACATGTCAACCTTGATTTTGAGAATCTCAACAGGAGTTTTAGAGATTTTGATGTGAAAGTGTAAGAATTTTGTTGGGGATTTAGAAAATTTCGTGAGAAAGTGAAAAGTTTCGCCAGGAATGTCAAAATGTTTGTCTGAACACTAAACATGTAAACCTTGATTTTGAGAAGCTCAACCGGAGTTTTAGAGATTTTGACGTCAAAGTGTAAGATATTTGTCGGGGATTTGGAGAATTTCGTGAGAACGTCAAAAGTTTTGCCAGGATTGCCAAAATGTTCGAGGGAACTCTAAACATGTCCACCTTGATTTTGAGAAGCTCAAACGGACTTTTAGAGATTTTGACGTGAAAGTGTAAGAATTTTGGCAGAGATTTGGAGAATTTCTTGAGAACGTCAAAAGTTTCACCTGGATTGCCAAAATGTTTGAGGGAACTCTAACATGTCAACCTTGATTTTGAGAAGCTCAACCGGACTTTTAGAGATTTTGACGTGAAAGTGTAAGAATTTTTTTGGGATTTGGAAAATTTCCTGAGAACGTCAAAAGCTTTATCAGGATTGCCAAAATGTTTGAGGGAACTCTAAACATGTCAACCTTGATTTTGAGAAGCTCAACCAGAGGTTTAGAGATTTTGACGTGAAAGTGTAGGAATTTTTTCGGGGATATGGAAAATTTCCTGAGAACGTCAAAAGTTTCGCCAGGATTGCCAAAATGTTCGAGGGAACTCTAAACATGTCAACCTTGATTTTGAGAAGCTCAACCAGAGTTTTAGAGATTTTGACGTCAAAGTGTAAGATATTTGTCGGGGATTTGGAGAATTTCTTGAGAACGTCAAAAGTTTCACCAGGATTGCCAAAATGTTTGAGGGAACTCTAAACATGTCCACCTTGATTTTGAGAAGCTCAACCGGACTTTCAGAGATTTTGACGTGAAAGTGTAGGAATTTTTTCGGGGATTTGGAAAATTTCTTGAGAAAGTCAAAAGTTTCACAAGGATTGCCAAAACGTTTGAGGGAACTCTAAACATGTCAACCTTGATTTTGAGAAGCTCAACCGGACTTTTAGAGATTTTGACATGAAAGTGTAGGAATTTTGTTGGGGATTTGGAAAATTTCGTGAGAACGTCAAAAGTTTCACCTGGATTGCCAAAATGTTTGAGGGAACTCTAAACATGTCCACCTTGATTTTGAGAAGCTCAACCAGAGTTTTAGAGATTTTGATGTGAAAGTGTAAGAATTTTGTTTGGGATTTGGAAAATTTCGTGAAACCGTCAAAAGTTTCGCCAGGATTGCCAAAACGTTTGAGGGAACTCTAAACATGTCAACCTTGATTTTGAGAAGCTCAACCGGACTTTCAGAGATTTTGACGTGAAAGTGTAAGATTTTGTTGGGGATTTGGAAAATTTCTTGAGAACGTCAAAAGTTTCGTAAGGAACGCCAAAATGTTCGTGGGAACTCTAAACATGTCAACCTTGATTTTGAGAATCTCAACAGGAGTTTTAGAGATTTTGATGTGAAAGTGTAAGAATTTTGTTGGGGATTTAGAAAATTTCGTGAGAAAGTGAAAAGTTTCGCCAGGAATGTCAAAATGTTTGTCTGAACACTAAACATGTAAACCTTGATTTTGAGAAGCTCAACCGGAGTTTTAGAGATTTTGACGTCAAAGTGTAAGATATTTGTCGGGGATTTGGAGAATTTCGTGAGAACGTCAAAAGTTTTGCCAGGATTGCCAAAATGTTCGAGGGAACTCTAAACATGTCCACCTTGATTTTGAGAAGCTCAAACGGACTTTTAGAGATTTTGACGTGAAAGTGTAAGAATTTTGGCAGAGATTTGGAGAATTTCTTGAGAACGTCAAAAGTTTCACCTGGATTGCCAAAATGTTTGAGGGAACTCTAACATGTCAACCTTGATTTTGAGAAGCTCAACCGGACTTTTAGAGATTTTGACGTGAAAGTGTAAGAATTTTTTTGGGATTTGGAAAATTTCCTGAGAACGTCAAAAGCTTTATCAGGATTGCCAAAATGTTTGAGGGAACTCTAAACATGTCAACCTTGATTTTGAGAAGCTCAACCAGAGGTTTAGAGATTTTGACGTGAAAGTGTAGGAATTTTTTCGGGGATATGGAAAATTTCCTGAGAACGTCAAAAGTTTCGCCAGGATTGCCAAAATGTTCGAGGGAACTCTAAACATGTCAACCTTGATTTTGAGAAGCTCAACCAGAGTTTTAGAGATTTTGACGTCAAAGTGTAAGATATTTGTCGGGGATTTGGAGAATTTCTTGAGAACGTCAAAAGTTTCACCAGGATTGCCAAAATGTTTGAGGGAACTCTAAACATGTCCACCTTGATTTTGAGAAGCTCAACCGGACTTTCAGAGATTTTGACGTGAAAGTGTAGGAATTTTTTCGGGGATTTGGAAAATTTCTTGAGAAAGTCAAAAGTTTCACAAGGATTGCCAAAACGTTTGAGGGAACTCTAAACATGTCAACCTTGATTTTGAGAAGCTCAACCGGACTTTTAGAGATTTTGACATGAAAGTGTAGGAATTTTGTTGGGGATTTGGAAAATTTCGTGAGAACGTCAAAAGTTTCACCTGGATTGCCAAAATGTTTGAGGGAACTCTAAACATGTCCACCTTGATTTTGAGAAGCTCAACCAGAGTTTTAGAGATTTTGATGTGAAAGTGTAAGAATTTTGTTTGGGATTTGGAAAATTTCGTGAAACCGTCAAAAGTTTCGCCAGGATTGCCAAAACGTTTGAGGGAACTCTAAACATGTCAACCTTGATTTTGAGAAGCTCAACCGGACTTTCAGAGATTTTGACGTGAAAGTGTAAGATTTTGTTGGGGATTTGGAAAATTTCTTGAGAACGTCAAAAGTTTCGTAAGGAACGCCAAAATGTTCGTGGGAACTCTAAACATGTCAACCTTGATTTTGAGAATCTCAACAGGAGTTTTAGAGATTTTGATGTGAAAGTGTAAGAATTTTGTTGGGGATTTAGAAAATTTCGTGAGAAAGTGAAAAGTTTCGCCAGGAATGTCAAAATGTTTGTCTGAACACTAAACATGTAAACCTTGATTTTGAGAAGCTCAACCGGAGTTTTAGAGATTTTGACGTCAAAGTGTAAGATATTTGTCGGGGATTTGGAGAATTTCGTGAGAACGTCAAAAGTTTTGCCAGGATTGCCAAAATGTTCGAGGGAACTCTAAACATGTCCACCTTGATTTTGAGAAGCTCAAACGGACTTTTAGAGATTTTGACGTGAAAGTGTAAGAATTTTGGCAGAGATTTGGAGAATTTCTTGAGAACGTCAAAAGTTTCACCTGGATTGCCAAAATGTTTGAGGGAACTCTAACATGTCAACCTTGATTTTGAGAAGCTCAACCGGACTTTTAGAGATTTTGACGTGAAAGTGTAAGAATTTTTTTGGGATTTGGAAAATTTCCTGAGAACGTCAAAAGCTTTATCAGGATTGCCAAAATGTTTGAGGGAACTCTAAACATGTCAACCTTGATTTTGAGAAGCTCAACCAGAGGTTTAGAGATTTTGACGTGAAAGTGTAGGAATTTTTTCGGGGATATGGAAAATTTCCTGAGAACGTCAAAAGTTTCGCCAGGATTGCCAAAATGTTCGAGGGAACTCTAAACATGTCAACCTTGATTTTGAGAAGCTCAACCAGAGTTTTAGAGATTTTGACGTGAATGTGTAGGAATTTTTTCGGGGATTTGGAAAATTTCCTGAGAACGTCAAAAGTTTCGCCAGGATTGCCAAAATGTTCGAGGGAACTCTAAACATGTCAACCTTGATTTTGAGAAGCTCAACCAGAGTTTTAGAGATTTTGACGTCAAAGTGTAAGATATTTGTCGGGGATTTGGAGAATTTCTTGAGAACGTCAAAAGTTTCACCAGGAATGCCAAAATGTTTGAGGGAACTCTAAACATGTCAACCTTGATTTTGAGAAGCTCAACCGGACTTTTAGAGATTTTGATGTGAAAGTGTAAGAATTTTGTTGGGGATTTGGAAAATTTCCTGAGAACGTCAACAGTTTCGCCAGGATTGCCAAAATGTTCGAGGGAACTCTAAACATGTCAACCTTGATTTTGAGAAGCTCAACTGGAGTTTTAGAGATTTTGATGTGAAATTGTAAAAATTTTGGCAGAGATTTGTTGAATTTCGTGAGAACGTGAAAAGTTTCGCCAGGATTGCCAAAATGTTCGAGGGAACTCTAAACATGTCCACCTTGATTTTGAGAAGCTCAACCGGACTTTTAGAGATTTTGACATGAAAGTGTAGGAATTTTGTCGGGGATTTGGAAAATTTCGTGAGAACGTCAAAAGTTTCACCTGGATTGCCAAAATGTTTGAGGGAACTCTAAACATGTCCACCTTGATTTTGAGAAGCTCAACCAGAGTTTTAGAGATTTTGATGTGAAAGTGTAAGAATTTTGTTTGGGATTTGGAAAATTTCGTGAAACCGTCAAAAGTTTCGCCAGGATTGCCAAAATGTCCGAGGGAACTCTAAACATGTCCACCTTGATTTTGAGAAGCTCAACCGGAGTTTTAGAGATTTTGATGTGAAAGTGTAAGAATTTTGTCGGGGATTAGGAAAATTTCAGGAAACGGTCAAAATTTTCGCCAGGATTGCCAAAACGTTTGAGGGAACTCTAAACATGTCAACCTTGATTTTGAGAAGCTCAACCGCACTTTCAGAGATTTTGACGTGAAAGTGTAAGAATTTTGTTGGGGATTTGGAAAATTTCTTGAGAAAGTCAAAAGTTTCACAAGGATTGCCAAAATGTTTGAGGGAACTCTAAACATGTCAACCTTGATTTTGAGAAGCTCAACAGGAGTTTTAGATATTTTGATGTGAAAGTGTAAGAATTCTGTTGGGGATTTAGAAAATTTCGTGAGAAAGTGAAAAGTTTCGCCAGGAATGTCAAAATGTTTGTCTGAACACTAGACATGTAAACCTTGATTTTGAGAAGCTCAACCGGACTTTTAGAGATTTTGATGTGAAAGTGTAAGAATTTTGTTTGGGATTTGTAAAATTTCGTGAGAACGTCAAAAGTTTCGCCAGGATTGCCAAAATGTTCGAGGGAACTCTAAACATGTCAACCTTGATTTTGAGAAGCTCAACCGGACTTTTAGAGTTTTTGACGTCAAAATGTAAGAATTTTGTTGGGGATTTGGAAAATTGCGTGAGAACGTCAAAAGTTTCGCCAGGATTGCCAACATGTTCGAGATGTTCGAGGGAACTCTAAACATGTCAACCTTGATTTTGAGATGCTCAACCGGACTTTTAGAGATTTTGACATGAAAGTGTAGGAATTTTGTCGGGGATTTGGAAAATTTCGTGAGAACGTCAAAAGTTTCACCTGGATTGCCAAAATGTTTGAGGGAACTCTAAACATGTCCACCTTGATTTTGAGAAGCTCAACCAGAGTTTTAGAGATTTTGATGTGAAAGTGTAAGAATTTTGTTTGGGATTTGGAAAATTTCGTGAAACCGTCAAAAGTTTCGCCAGGATTGCCAGAACGTTTGAGGGAACTCTAAACATGTCAACCTTGATTTTGAGAAGCTCAACCGGACTTTCAGTGATTTTGACGTGAAAGTGTAAGAATTTTGTTGGGGATTTGGAAAATTTCTTGAGAACGTCAAAAGTTTCGTAAGGAACGCCAAAATGTTCGTGGGAACTCTAAACATGTCAACCTTGATTTTGAGAATCTCAACAGGAGTTTTAGAGATTTTGATGTGAAAGTGTAAGAATTTTGTTGGGGATTTAGAAAATTTCGTGAGAAAGTGAAAAGTTTCGCCAGGAATGTCAAAATGTTTGTCTGAACACTAAACATGTAAACCTTGATTTTGAGAAGCTCAACCGGAGTTTTAGAGATTTTGACGTGAAAGTGCAGGAATTTTTTCGGGGAACTGGAAAATTTCCTGAGAACGTCAACAGTTTCGCCAGGATTGCCAAAATGTTCGAGGGAACTCTAAACATGTCAACCTTGATTTTGAGAAGCTCAACCGGAGTTTTAGAGATTTTGACGTCAAAGTGTAAGATATTTGTCGGGGATTTGGAGAATTTCGTGAGAACGTCAAAAGTTTTGCCAGGATTGCCAAAATGTTCGAGGGAACTCTAAACATGTCCACCTTGATTTTGAGAAGCTCAAACGGACTTTTAGAGATTTTGACGTCTAAGTGTAAGAATTTTGTTGGGGATTTGGAAAATTTCGTCAGAAAGTCAAAAGTTTCACCAGGATTGCCAAAATGTTCGAGGGAACTCTAAACATGTCAACCTTGATTTTGAGAAGCTCAACTGGAGTTTTAGAGATTTAGATGTGAAAGTGTAAAAATTTTGGCAGAGATTTGGAGAATTTCTTGAGAACGTCAAAAGTTTCACCTGGATTGCCAAAATGTTTGAGGGAACTCTAACATGTCAACCTTGATTTTGAGAAGCTCAACCGGACTTTTAGAGATTTTGACGTGAAAGTGTAAGAATTTTTTTGGGATTTGGAAAATTTCCTGAGAACGTCAAAAGCTTTATCAGGATTGCCAAAATGTTTGAGGGAACTCTAAACATGTCAATCTTGATTTTGAGAAGCTCAACCAGAGGTTTAGAGATTTTGACGTGAAAGTGTAGGAATTTTTTCGGGGATATGGAAAATTTCCTGAGAACGTCAAAAGTTTCGCCAGGATTGCCAAAATGTTCGAGGGAACTCTAAACATGTCAACCTTGATTTTGAGAAGCTCAACCAGAGTTTTAGAGATTTTGACGTGAATGTGTAGGAATTTTTTCGGGGATTTGGAAAATTTCCTGAGAACGTCAAAAGTTTCGCCAGGATTGCCAAAATGTTCGAGGGAACTCTAAACATGTCAACCTTGATTTTGAGAAGCTCAACCAGAGTTTTAGAGATTTTGACGTCAAAGTGTAAGATATTTGTCGGGGATTTGGAGAATTTCTTGAGAACGTCAAAAGTTTCACCAGGAATGCCAAAATGTTTGAGGGAACTCTAAACATGTCAACCTTGATTTTGAGAAGCTCAACCGGACTTTTAGAGATTTTGATGTGAAAGTGTAAGAATTTTGTTGGGGATTTGGAAAATTTCCTGAGAACGTCAAAAGTTTCGCCAGGATTGCCAAAATGTTCGAGGGAACTCTAAACATGTCAACCTTGATTTTGAGAAGCTCAACTGGAGTTTTAGAGATTTTGATGTGAAATTGTAAAAATTTTGGCAGAGATTTGTTGAATTTCGTGAGAACGTCAAAAGTTTCGCAAGGAACGCCAAAATGTTCGAGGGAACTCTAAACATGTCAACCTTGATTTTGAGAAGCTCAACCGGACTTTTAGAGATTTTGACATGAAAGTGTAGGAATTTTGTCGGGGATTTGGAAAATTTCGTGAGAACGTCAAAAGTTTCACCTGGATTGCCAAAATGTTTGAGGGAACTCTAAACATGTCCACCTTGATTTTGAGAAGCTCAACCAGAGTTTTAGAGATTTTGATGTGAAAGTGTAAGAATTTTGTTGGGGATTTGGAAAATTTCGTGAAACCGTCAAAAGTTTCGCCAGGATTGCCAAAATGTCCGAGGGAACTCTAAACATGTCAACCTTGATTTTGAGAAGCTCAACCGGAGTTTTAGAGATTTTGATGTGAAAGTGTAAGAATTTTGTCGGGGATTAGGAAAATTTCATGAGACGGTCAAAATTTTCGCCAGGATTGCCAAAACGTTTGAGGGAACTCTAAACATGTCAACCTTGATTTTGAGAAGCTCAACCGCACTTTCAGAGATTTTGACGTGAAAGTGTAAGATTTTGTTGGGGATTTGGAAAATTTCTTGAGAAAGTCAAAAGTTTCACCAGGATTTCCAAAATGTTTGAGGGAACTCTAAACATGTCAACCTTGATTTTGAGAAGCTCAACAGGAGTTTTAGAGATTTTGATGTGAACGTGTAAGAATTCTGTTGGGGATTTAGAAAATTTCGTGAGAAAGTGAAAAGTTTCGCCAGGAATGTCAAAATGTTTGTCTGAACACTAAACATGTAAACCTTGATTTTGAGAAGCTCAACCAGAGTTTTAGAGATTTTGATGTGAAAGTGTAAGAATTTTGTTTGGGATTTGTAAAATTTCGTGAGAACGTCAAAAGTTTCGCCAGGATTGCCAAAATGTTCGAGGGAACTCTAAACATGTCAACCTTGATTTTGAGAAGCTCAACCGGACTTTTAGAGTTTTTGACGTCAAAAATGTAAGAATTTTGTTGGGGATTTGGAAAATTGCGTGAGAACGTCAAAAGTTTCACCTGGATTGCCAAAATGTTTGAGGGAACTCTAAACATGTCAACCTTGATTTTGAGAAGCTCAACCGGACTTTCAGAGATTTTGACGTGAAAGTGTAAGAATTTTGTTGGGGATTTGGAAAATTTCTTGAGAACGTCAAAAGTTTCGTAAGGAACGCCAAAATGTTCGTGGGAACTCTAAACATGTCAACCTTGATTTTGAGAATCTCAACAGGAGTTTCAGAGATTTTGATGTGAAAGTGTAAGAATTTTGTTGGGGATTTAGAAAATTTCGTGAGAAAGTGAAAAGTTTCGCCAGGAATGTCAAAATGTTTGTCTGAACACTAAACATGTAAACCTTGATTTTGAGAAGCTCAACCAGAGTTTTAGAGATTTTGATGTGAAAGTGTAAGAATTTTGTTTGGGATTTGGAAAATTTCTTGAGAACGTCAAAAGTTTCACCAGGAATGCCAAAATGTTTGAAGGGAACTCTAAACATGTCAACCTTGATTTTGAGAAGCTCAACCGGACTTTTAGAGTTTTTGACGTCAAAATGTAAGAATTTTGTTGGGGATTTGGAAAATTTCTTGAGAACGTCAAAAGTTTCGCCAGGATTGCCAAAATGTCCGAGGGAACTCTAAACATGTCAACCTTGATTTTGAGAAGCTCAACCGGACTTTTAGAGATTTTGACGTGAAAGTGCAGGAATTTTTTCGGGGAACTGGAAAATTTCCTGAGAACGTCAACAGTTTCGCCAGGATTGCCAAAATGTTCGAGGGAACTCTAAACATGTCCACCTTGATTTTGAGAAGCTCAAACGGACTTTTAGAGATTTTGACGTCTAAGTGTAAGAATTTTGTTGGGGATTTGGAAAATTTCGTCAGAAAGTCAAAAGTTTCACCAGGATTGCCAAAATGTCCGAGGGAACTCTAAACATGTCAACCTTGATTTTGAGAAGCTCAACTGGAGTTTTAGAGATTTAGATGTGAAAGTGTAAAAATTTTGGCAGAGATTTGGAGAATTTCTTGAGAACGTCAAAAGTTTCACCTGGATTGCCAAAATGTTTGAGGGATCTCTAACATGTCAACCTTGATTTTGAGAAGCTCAACCAGAGGTTTAGAGATTTTGACGTGAAAGTGTAGGAATTTTTTTGGGATTTGGAAAATTTCCTGAGAACGTCAAAAGCTTTATCAGGATTGCCAAAATGTTTGAGGGAACTCTAAACATGTCAACCTTGATTTTGAGAAGCTCAACCAGAGGTTTAGAGATTTTGACGTGAAAGAGTAGGAATTTTTTCGGGGATATGGAAAATTTCCTGAGAACGTCAAAAGTTTCGCCAGGATTGCCAAAATGTTCGAGGGAACTCTAAACATGTCAACCTTGATTTTGAGAAGCTCAACCAGAGTTTTAGAGATTTTGACGTGAATGTGTAGGAATTTTTTCGGGGATTTGGAAAATTTCCTGAGAACGTCAAAAGTTTCGCCAGGATTGCCAAAATGTTTGAGTGAACTCTAAACATGTCAACCTTGATTTTGAGAAGCTCAACCAGAGTTTTAGAGATTTTGACGTCAAAGTGTAAGATATTTGTCGGGGATTTGGAGAATTTCTTGAGAACGTCAAAAGTTTCACCTGGATTGCCAAAATGTTTGAGGGAACTCTAAACATGTCAACCTTGATTTTGAGAAGCTCAACCGGACTTTTAGAGATTTTGATGTGAAAGTGTAAGAATTTTGTTGGGGATTTGGAAAATTTCCTGAGAACGTCAAAAGTTTCGCCAGGATTGCCAAAATGTTCGAGGGAACTCTAAACATGTCAACCTTGATTTTGAGAAGCTCAACTGGAGTTTTAGAGATTTTGATGTGAAATTGTAAAAATTTTGGCAGAGATTTGTTGAATTTCGTGAGAACGTGAAAAGTTTCGCCAGGATTGCCAAAATGTTCGAGGGAACTCTAAACATGTCAACCTTGATTTTGAGAAGCTCAACCGGACTTTTAGAGATTTTGACATGAAAGTGTAGGAATTTTGTCGGGGATTTGGAAAATTTCGTGAGAACGTCAAAAGTTTCACCTGGATTGCCAAAATGTTTGAGGGAACTCTAAACATGTCCACCTTGATTTTGAGAAGCTCAACCAGAGTTTTAGAGATTTTGATGTGAAAGTGTAAGAATTTTGTTTGGGATTTGGAAAATTTCGTGAAACCGTCAAAAGTTTCGCCAGGATTGCCAAAATGTCCGAGGGAACTCTAAACATGTCCACCTTGATTTTGAGAAGCTCAACCGGAGTTTTAGAGATTTTGATGTGAAAGTGTAAGAATTTTGTCGGGGATTAGGAAAATTTCAGGAAACGGTCAAAATTTTCGCCAGGATTGCCAAAACGTTTGAGGGAACTCTAAACATGTCAACCTTGATTTTGAGAAGCTCAACCGCACTTTCAGAGATTTTGACGTGAAAGTGTAAGAATTTTGTTGGGGATTTGGAAAATTTCTTGAGAAAGTCAAAAGTTTCACAAGGGTTGCCAAAATGTTTGAGGGAACTCTAAACATGTCAACCTTGATTTTGAGAAGCTCAACAGGAGTTTTAGAGATTTTGATGTGAAAGTGTAAGAATTCTGTTGGGGATTTAGAAAATTTCGTGAGAAAGTGAAAAGTTTCGCCAGGAATGTCAAAATGTTTGTCTGAACACTAAACATGTAAACCTTGATTTTGAGAAGCTCAACCAGAGTTTTAGAGATTTTGATGTGAAAGTGTAAGAATTTTGTTTGGGATTTGTAAAATTTCGTGAGAACGTCAAAAGTTTCGCCAGGATTGCCAAAATGTTCGAGGGAACTCTAAACATGTCAACCTTGATTTTGAGAAGCTCAACCGGACTTTTAGAGTTTTTGACGTCAAAATGTAAGAATTTTGTTGGGGATTTGGAAAATTGCGTGAGAACGTCAAAAGTTTCGCCAGGATTGCCAACATGTTCGAGATGTTCGAGGGAACTCTAAACATGTCAACCTTGATTTTGAGAAGCTCAACCGGACTTTTAGAGATTTTGACATGAAAGTGTAGGAATTTTGTCGGGGATTTGGAAAATTTTGTGAGAACGTCAAAAGTTTCACCTGGATTGCCAAAATGTTTGAGGGAACTCTAAACATGTCCACCTTGATTTTGAGAAGCTCAACCAGAGTTTTAGAGATTTTGATGTGAAAGTGTAAGAATTTTGTTGGGGATTTAGAAAATTTCGTGAGAAAGTGAAAAGTTTCGCCAGGAATGTCAAAATGTTTGTCTGAACACTAAACATGTAAACCTTGATTTTGAGAAGCTCAACCAGAGTTTTAGAGATTTTGATGTGAAAGTGTAAGAATTTTGTTTGGGATTTGGAAAATTTCTTGAGAACGTCAAAAGTTTCACCAGGAATGCCAAAATGTTTGAAGGGAACTCTAAACATGTCAACCTTGATTTTGAGAAGCTCAACCGGACTTTTAGAGTTTTTGACGTCAAAATGTAAGAATTTTGTTGGGGATTTGGAAAATTTCTTGAGAACGTCAAAAGTTTCGCCAGGATTGCCAAAATGTCCTAGGGAACTCTAAACATGTCAACCTTGATTTTGAGAAGCTCAACCAGAGTTTTAGAGATTTTGACGTGAAAGTGCAGGAATTTTTTCGGGGAACTGGAAAATTTCCTGAGAACGTCAACAGTTTCGCCAGGATTGCCAAAATGTTCGAGGGAACTCTAAACATGTCCACCTTGATTTTGAGAAGCTCAAACGGACTTTTAGAGATTTTGACGTCTAAGTGTAAGAATTTTGTTGGGGATTTGGAAAATTTCGTCAGAAAGTCAAAAGTTTCACCAGGATTGCCAAAATGTCCGAGGGAACTCTAAACATGTCAACCTTGATTTTGAGAAGCTCAACTGGAGTTTTAGAGATTTAGATGTGAAAGTGTAAAAATTTTGGCAGAGATTTGGAGAATTTCTTGAGAACGTCAAAAGTTTCACCTGGATTGCCAAAATGTTTGAGGGATCTCTAACATGTCAACCTTGATTTTGAGAAGCTCAACCAGAGGTTTAGAGATTTTGACGTGAAAGTGTAGGAATTTTTTCGGGGATATGGAAAATTTCCTGAGAACGTCAAAAGTTTCGCCAGGATTGCCAAAATGTTCGAGGGAACTCTAAACATGTCAACCTTGATTTTGAGAAGCTCAACCAGAGTTTTAGAGATTTTGACGTGAATGTGTAGGAATTTTTTCGGGGATTTGGAAAATTTCCTGAGAACGTCAAAAGTTTCGCCAGGATTGCCAAAATGTTCGAGGGAACTCTAAACATGTCAACCTTGATTTTGAGAAGCTCAACCAGAGTTTTAGAGATTTTGACGTCAAAGTGTAAGATATTTGTCGGGGATTTGGAGAATTTCTTGAGAACGTCAAAAGTTTCACCTGGATTGCCAAAATGTTTGAGGGAACTCTAAACATGTCAACCTTGATTTTGAGAAGCTCAACCGGACTTTTAGAGATTTTGATGTGAAAGTGTAAGAATTTTGTTGGGGATTTGGAAAATTTCCTGAGAACGTCAAAAGTTTCGCCAGGATTGCCAAAATGTTCGAGGGAACTCTAAACATGTCAACCTTGATTTTGAGAAGCTCAACTGGAGTTTTAGAGATTTTGATGTGAAATTGTAAAAATTTTGGCAGAGATTTGTTGAATTTCGTGAGAACGTGAAAAGTTTCGCCAGGATTGCCAAAATGTTCGAGGGAACTCTAAACATGTCAACCTTGATTTTGAGAAGCTCAACCGGACTTTTAGAGATTTTGACATGAAAGTGTAGGAATTTTGTCGGGGATTTGGAAAATTTCGTGAGAACGTCAAAAGTTTCACCTGGATTGCCAAAATGTTTGAGGGAACTCTAAACATGTCCACCTTGATTTTGAGAAGCTCAACCAGAGTTTTAGAGATTTTGATGTGAAAGTGTAAGAATTTTGTTTGGGATTTGGAAAATTTCGTGAAACCGTCAAAAGTTTCGCCAGGATTGCCAAAATGTCCGAGGGAACTCTAAACATGTCCACCTTGATTTTGAGAAGCTCAACCGGAGTTTTAGAGATTTTGATGTGAAAGTGTAAGAATTTTGTCGGGGATTAGGAAAATTTCAGGAAACGGTCAAAATTTTCGCCAGGATTGCCAAAACGTTTGAGGGAACTCTAAACATGTCAACCTTGATTTTGAGAAGCTCAACCGCACTTTCAGAGATTTTGACGTGAAAGTGTAAGAATTTTGTTGGGGATTTGGAAAATTTCTTGAGAAAGTCAAAAGTTTCACAAGGATTGCCAAAATGTTTGAGGGAACTCTAAACATGTCAACCTTGATTTTGAGAAGCTCAACAGGAGTTTTAGAGATTTTGATGTGAAAGTGTAAGAATTCTGTTGGGGATTTAGAAAATTTCGTGAGAAAGTGAAAAGTTTCGCCAGGAATGTCAAAATGTTTGTCTGAACACTAAACATGTAAACCTTGATTTTGAGAAGCTCAACCAGAGTTTTAGAGATTTTGATGTGAAAGTGTAAGAATTTTGTTTGGGATTTGTAAAATTTCGTGAGAACGTCAAAAGTTTCGCCAGGATTGCCAAAATGTTCGAGGGAACTCTAAACATGTCAACCTTGATTTTGAGAAGCTCAACCGGACTTTTAGAGTTTTTGACGTCAAAATGTAAGAATTTTGTTGGGGATTTGGAAAATTGCGTGAGAACGTCAAAAGTTTCGCCAGGATTGCCAACATGTTCGAGATGTTCGAGGGAACTCTAAACATGTCAACCTTGATTTTGAGAAGCTCAACCGGACTTTTAGAGATTTTGACATGAAAGTGTAGGAATTTTGTCGGGGATTTGGAAAATTTCGTGAGAACGTCAAAAGTTTCACCTGGATTGCCAAAATGTTTGAGGGAACTCTAAACATGTCCACCTTGATTTTGAGAAGCTCAACCAGAGTTTTAGAGATTTTGATGTGAAAGTGTAAGAATTTTGTTGGGGATTTGGAAAATTTCGTGAAACCGTCAAAAGTTTCGCCAGGATTGCCAGAACGTTTGAGGGAACTCTAAACATGTCAACCTTGATTTTGAGAAGCTCAACCGGACTTTCAGTGATTTTGACGTGAAAGTGTAAGAATTTTGTTGGGGATTTGGAAAATTTCTTGAGAACGTCAAAAGTTTCGTAAGGAACGCCAAAATGTTCGTGGGAACTCTAAACATGTCAACCTTGATTTTGAGAATCTCAACAGGAGTTTTAGAGATTTTGATGTGAAAGTGTAAGAATTTTGTTGGGGATTTAGAAAATTTCGTGAGAAAGTGAAAAGTTTCGCCAGGAATGTCAAAATGTTTGTCTGAACACTAAACATGTAAACCTTGATTTTGAGAAGCTCAACCAGAGTTTTAGAGATTTTGATGTGAAAGTGTAAGAATTTTGTTTGGGATTTGTAAAATTTCGTGAGAACGTCAAAAGTTTCGCCAGGATTGCCAAAATGTTCGAGGGAACTCTAACGATTGTCCACCTTTATTTTGAGAAGATCAACCTGAGTTTTAGAGATTTTGATGTGAAAGTGTAAGAATTTTGTTTGGGATTTGGAAAATTTCTTGAGAACGTCAAAAGTTTCACCAGGAATGCCAAAATGTTTGAGGGAACTCAAAACATGTCAACCTTGATTTTGAGAAGCTCAACCGGACTTTTAGAGTTTTTAACGTCAAAATTTAAGAATTTTGTTGGGGATTTGGAAAATTGCGTGAGAACGTCAAAAGTTTCGCCAGGATTGCCAACATGTTCGAGATGTTCGAGGGAACTCTAAACATGTCAACCTTGATTTTGAGAAGCTCAACCGGAGTTTTAGAGATTTTGATGTGAAAGTGTAAGAATTTTGTTTGGGATTAGGAAAATTTCATGAGAACGTCAAAAGTTTCGCCAGGAATGCCAAAATGTTTGAGGGAACTCTAAACATGTCAACCTTGATTTTGAGAAGCTCAACCAGAGGTTTAGAGATTTTGACGTTAAAGTGTAGGAATTTTTTCGGGGATATGGAAAATTTCCTGAGAACGTCAAAAGTTTCACCAGGATTGCCAAAATGTTCGAGGGAACTCTAAACATGTCAACCTTGATTTTGAGAAGCTCAACCAGAGTTTTAGAGATTTTGACGTGAATGTGTAGGAATTTTTTCGGGGATTTGGAAAATTTCCTGAGAACGTCAAAAGTTTCGCCAGGATTGCCAAAATGTTTGAGGGAACTCTAAACATGTCAACCTTGATTTTGAGAAGCTCAACCAGAGTTTTAGAGATTTTGACGTCAAATTGTAAGATATTTGTCGGGGATTTGGAGAATTTCTTGAGAACGTCAAAAGTTTCACCAGGATTGCCAAAATGTTTGAGGGAACTCTAAACATGTCAACCTTGATTTTGAGAAGCTCAACCAGAGTTTTAGAGATTTTGACGTCAAAGTGTAAGATATTTGTCGGGGATTTGGAGAATTTCTTGAGAACGTCAAAAGTTTCACCAGGAATGCCAAAATGTTTGAGGGAACTCTAAACATGTCAACCTTGATTTTGAGAAGCTCAACCAGAGTTTTAGAGATTTTGACGTCAAAATGTAAGAATTTTGTTGGGGATTTGGAAAATTGCGTGAGAACGTCAAAAGTTTCACCTGGATTGCCAACATGTTCGAGATGATCGAGGGAACTCTAAACATGTCAACCTTGATTTTGAGAAGCTCCACCGGAGTTTTAGAGATTTTGATGTGAAAGTATAAGAATTTTGTTGGGGATTTGGAAAATTTCGTGAGAAAGTCAAAAGTTTCGCCAGGAATGTCAAAATGTTTGAGGGAACTCTAAACATGTCAACCTTGATTTTGAGAAGATCAACCGGACTTTTAGAGATTTTGACGTGAAAGTGTAAGAATTTTGTTTGGGATTAGGAAAATTTCATGAGACCGTCAAAAGTTTCGCCAGGAATGCCAAAATGTTTGAGTGAACTCTAAACATGTCAACCTTGATTTTGAGAAGCTCAACCAGACTTTTAGAGATTTTGATGTGAAAGTGAAAGAATTTTGTTGGGGATTTGGAAAATTTCTTGAGAACGTCAAAAGTTTCGCCAGGATTGCCAAAATGTCCGAGGGAACTCTAAACATGTCAACCCTGATTTTGAGAAGCTCAACCGGAGTTTTTGAGATTTTGACGTGAAAGTGCAGGAATTTTTTCGGGGAACTGGAAAATTTCCTGAGAACGTCAACAGTTTCGCCAGGATTGCCAAAATGTTCGAGGGAACTCTAAACATGTCCACCTTGATTTTGAGAAGCTCAACCGGAGTTTTAGAGATTTTGACGTGAAAGTGTAAGAATTTTGTTGGGGATTTGGAAAATTTCGTGAGAACGTCAAAAGTTTCACACGAATTGCCAAAATGTTTGAGGGAACTCTAAACATGTCAAGCTTGATTTTGAGAAGCTCAACCGGAGTTTTAGAGATTTTGACGTCAAAGTGTAAGAATTTTTTCAGGGATATGGAAAATTTCATGAAAGCGTCAACAGTTTTGCCAGAATTGCCAAAATGTCCGCGGGAAATCTAAACATGTCAACCTTGATTTTGAGAAGCTCAACCGGAGTTTTAGAGATTTTGATGTGAAAGTGTGAGAATTTTGTTGGGGATTTGGAAAATTTCTTGAGAACGTCAAAAGTTTCACAAGGATTGCCAAAATGTTTGAGGGAACTCTAAACATGTCAACCTTGATTTTGAGAAGCTCAACCGGACTTTTAGAGATTTTGATGTGAAAGTGTAAAAATTTTGGCAGAGATTTGGAGAATTTCGTGAGAACGTCAAAAGTTTCGCAAGGAACGCCAAAATGTTCGAGGGAACTCTAAACATGTCAACCTTGATTTTGAGAAGCTCAACCGGACTTTTAGAGATTTTGACATGAAAGTGTAGGAATTTTGTCGGGGATTTGGAAAATTTCTTGAGAACGTCAAAAGTTTCACCTGGATTGCCAAAATGTTTGAGGGAACTCTAAACATGTCAACCTTGATTTTGAGAAGCTCAACCAGAGTTTTAGAGATTTTGATGTGAAAGTGTAAGAATTTTGTTGGGGATTTGGAAAATTTCGTGAAACCGTCAAAAGTTTCACAAGGATTGCCAAAATGTTTGAGGGAACTCTAAACATGTCAACCTTGATTTTGAGAAGCTCAACCAGAGTTTTAGAGATTTTGACGTCAAAGTGTAAGAATTTTTTCAGGGATATGGAAAATTTCATGAAAGCGTCAAAAGTTTCGCCAGAATTGCCAAAATGTCCGCGGGAACTCTAAACATGTCAACCTTGATTTTGAGAAGCTCAACCGGAGTTTTAGAGATTTTGATGTGAAAGTGTAAGAATTTTGTTGGGGATTTGGGAAATTTCGTGAGAAAGTCAAAAGTTTCGCCAGGAATGCCAAACTGTTCGAGGGAACTCTAAAGATGTCCACCTTGATTTTGAGAAGCTCAACCGGACTTTCAGAGATTTTGACGTGAAAGTGTAAAAATTTTGGCAGAGATTTGGAGAATTTCGTGAGAACGTCAAAAGTTTCGCAAGGAACGCCAAAATGTTCGAGGGAACTCTAAACATGTCAACCTTGATTTTGAGAAGCTCAACCGGACTTTTAGAGATTTTGACATGAAAGTGTAGGAATTTTGTCGGGGATTTGGAAAATTTCGTGAGAACGTCAAAAGTTTCACCTGGATTGCCAAAATGTTTGAGGGAACTCTAAACATGTCCACCTTGATTTTGAGAAGCTCAACCGGACTTTCAGAGATTTTGACGTGAAAGTGTAAGAATTTTGTTGGGGATTTGGAAAATTTCTTGAGAAAGTCAAAAGTTTCACAAGGATTGCCAAAATGTTTGAGGGAACTCTAAACATGTCAACCTTGATTTTGAGAATCTCAACAGGAGTTTTAGAGATTTTGATGTGAAAGTGTAAGAATTCTGTTGGGGATTTAGAAAATTTCGTGAGAAAGTGAAAAGTTTCGCCAGGAATGTCAAAATGTTTGTCTGAACACTAAACATGTAAACCTTGATTTTGAGAAGCTCAACCAGAGTTTTAGAGATTTTGATGTGAAAGTGTAAGAATTTTGTTTGGGATTTGTAAAATTTCGTGAGAACGTCAAAAGTTTCGCCAGGATGGCCAAAATGTTCGAGGGAACTCTAAACATGTCAACCTTGATTTTGAGAAGCTCAACCGGACTTTTAGAGTTTTTGACGTCAAAAATGTAGGAATTTTGTTGGGGATTTGGAAAATTGCGTGAGAACGTCAGAAGTTTCGCCAGGATTGCCAACATGTTCGAGATGTTCGAGGGAACTCTAAACATGTCAACCTTGATTTTGAGAAGCTCAACCGGACTTTTAGAGATTTTGACATGAAAGTGTAGGAATTTTGTTGGGGATTTGGAATATTTCGTGAGAACGTCAGAAGTTTCACCTGGATTGGCAAAATGTTTGAGGGAACTCTAATCATGTCCACCTTGATTTTGAGAAGCTCAACCAGAGTTTTAGAGATTTTGATGTGAAAGTGTAAGAATTTTGTTGGGGATTTGGAAAATTTCGTGAAACCGTCAAAAGTTTCGCCAGGATTGCCAAAACGTTTGAGGGAACTCTAAACATGTCAGCCTTGATTTTGAGAAGCTCAACCAGACTTTCAGAGATTTTGACGTGAAAGTGTAAGAATTTTGTTGGGGATTTGGAAAATTTCTTGAGAACGTCAAAAGTTTCGTAAGGAACGCCAAAATGTTCGTGGGAACTCTAAACATGTCAACCTTGATTTTGAGAAGCTCAACCGGACTTTTAGAGTTTTTGACGTCAAAATGTAAGAATTTTGTTGGGGATTTGGAAAATTGCGTGAGAACGTCAAAAGTTTCGCCAGGATTGCCAACATGTTCGAGATGTTCGAGGGAACTCTAAACATGTCAACCTTGATTTTGAGAAGCTCAACCGGAGTTTTAGAGATTTTGACGTGAAAGTGTAAGAATTTTGTTTGGGATTAGGAAAATTTCATGAGACCGTCAAAAGTTTCGCCAGGAATGCCAAAATGTTTGAGGGAACTCTAAACATGTCAACCTTGATTTTGAGAAGCTCAACCGGACTTTTAGAGATTTTGATGTGAAAGTGTAAGAATTTTGTTGGGGATTTGGAAAATTTCTTGAGAACGTCAAAAGTTTCGCCAGGATTGCCAAAATGTCCGAGGGAACTCTAAACATGTCAACCTTGATTTTGAGAAGCTCAACCAGACTTTTAGAGATTTTGACGTCAAAGTGTAAGAACTTTTTCAGGGATATGGAAAATTTCATGAAAGCGTCAAAAGTTTAGCCAGAATTGCCAAAATGTCCGGGGGAACTCTAAACATGTCAACCTTGATTTTGAGAAGCTCAACCGGAGTTTTAGAGATTTTGATGTGAAAGTGTAAGAATTTTGTTGGGGATTTGGGAAATTTCGTGAGAAAGTCAAAAGTTTCGCCAGGAATGCCAAACTGTTCGAGGGAACTCTAAAGATGTCCACCTTGATTTTGAGAAGCTCAACCGGACTTTCAGAGATTTTGACGTGAAAGTGTAAGAATTTTGTTGGGGATTTGGAAAATTTTGTGAGAATGTCAAAAGTTTCACACGTATTGCCAAAATGTTCGAGGGAAATCAAAACATGTCAACCTTGATTTTGAGAAGCTCAACAGGAGTTTTAGAGATTTTGATGTGAAAGTGTAAGAATTCTGTTGGGGATTTAGAAAATTTCGTGAGAAAGTGAAAAGTTTCGCCAGGAATGTCAAAATGTTTGTCTGAACACTAAACATGTAAACCTTGATTTTGAGAAGCTCAACCGGACTTTCAGAGATTTTGACGTGAAAGTGTAAGAATTTTGTTGGGGATTTGGAAAATTTCTTGAGAAAGTCAAAAGTTTCACAAGGATTGCCAAAATGTTTGAGGGAACTCTAAACATGTCAACCTTGATTTTGAGAAGCTCAACAGGAGTTTTAGAGATTTTGATGTGAAAGTGTAAGAATTCTGTTGGGGATTTAGAAAATTTCATGAGAAAGTGAAAAGTTTCGCCAGGAATGTCAAAATGTTTGTCTGAACACTAAACATGTCAACCTTGATTTTGAGAAGCTCAACCGGACTTTTAGAGTTTTTGACGTCAAAATGTAAGAATTTTGTTGGGGATTTGGAAAATTGCGTGAGAACGTCAAAAGTTTCGCCAGGATTGCCAACATGTTCGAGATGTTCGAGGGAACTCTAAACATGTCAACCTTGATTTTGAGAAGCTCAACCGGACTTTTAGAGATTTTGACATGAAAGTGTAGGAATTTTGTCGGGGATTTGGAAAATTTCGTGAGAACGTCAAAAGTTTCACCTGGATTGCCAAAATGTTTGAGGGAACTCTAAACATGTCCACCTTGATTTTGAGAA
The DNA here is from genome assembly GCF_964273445.1 of Streptopelia decaocto. NCBI lineage: Eukaryota > Metazoa > Chordata > Aves > Columbiformes > Columbidae > Streptopelia > Streptopelia decaocto. The sequence continues at coordinate 48,581,171 of NC_138661.1, forward strand.
GCTCAACCAGAGTTTTAGAGATTTTGATGTGAAAGTGTAAGAATTTTGTTGGGGATTTGGAAAATTTCGTGAAACCGTCAAAAGTTTCGCCAGGATTGCCAAAACGTTTGAGGGAACTCTAAACATGTCAACCTTGATTTTGAGAAGCTCAACCGGACTTTCAGAGATTTTGATGTGAAAGTGTAAGAATTTTGTTGGGGATTTGGAAAATTTCTTGAGAACGTCAAAAGTTTCGTAAGGAACGCCAAAATGTTCGTGGGAACTCTAAACATGTCAACCTTGATTTTGAGAATCTCAACAGGAGTTTTAGAGATTTTGATGTGAAAGTGTAAGAATTTTGTTGGGGATTTAGAAAATTTCGTGAGAAAGTGAAAAGTTTCGCCAGGAATGTCAAAATGTTTGTCTGAACACTAAACATGTCAACCTTGATTTTGAGAAGCTCAACCAGAGTTTTAGAGATTTTGATGTGAAAGTGTAAGAATTTTGTTTGGGATTTGTAAAATTTCGTGAGAACGTCAAAAGTTTCGCCAGGATTGCCAAAATGTTCGAGGGAACTCTAACGATTGTCCACCTTTATTTTGAGAAGATCAACCTGAGTTTTAGAGATTTTGATGTGAAAGTGTAAGAATTTTGTTTGGGATTAGGAAAATTTCATGAGACCGTCAAAAGTTTCGCCAGGAATGCCAAAATGTTTGAGGGAACTCTAAACATGTCAACCTTGATTTTGAGAAGCTCAACCGGACTTTTAGAGATTTTGATGTGAAAGTGTAAGAATTTTGTTGGGGATTTGGAAAATTTCTTGAGAACGTCAAAAGTTTCGCCAGGATTGCCAAAATGTCCGAGGGAACTCTAAAGATATCCACCTTGATTTTGAGAAGCTCAACCGGACTTTCAGAGATTTTGACGTGAAATTGTAAGAATTTTGTTGGGGATTTGGAAAATTTCTTCAGAACGTCAAAAGTTTCACAAGGATTGCCAAAATGTTTGAGGGAACTCTAAACATGTCAACCTTGATTTTGAGAAGCTCAACCGGACTTTTAGAGATTTTGATGTGAAAGTGTAAGAATTTTGTTGGGGATTTGGAAAACTCCTGAGAACGTCAACAGTTTCGCCAGGATTGCCAAAATGTTCGAGGGAACTCTAAACATGTCAACCTTGATTTTGAAAAGCTCAACCGGACTTTCAGAGATTTTGACGTGAAAGTGTAAGAATTTTGTTGGGGATTTGGAAAATTTCTTGAGAAAGTCAAAAGTTTCACAAGGATTGCCAAAATGTTTGAGGGAACTCTAAACATGTCAACCTTGATTTTGAGAATCTCAACAGGAGTTTTAGAGATTTTGATGTGAAAGTGTAAGAATTCTGTTGGGGATTTAGAAAATTTCGTGAGAAAGTGAAAAGTTTCGCCAGGAATGTCAAAATGTTTGTCTGAACACTAAACATGTAAACCTTGATTTTGAGAAGCTCAACCAGAGTTTTAGAGATTTTGATGTGAAAGTGTAAGAATTTTGTTTGGGATTTGTAAAATTTCGTGAGAACGTCAAAAGTTTCGCCAGGATTGCCAAAATGTTCGAGGGAACTCTAAACATGTCAACCTTGATTTTGAGAAGCTCAACTGGACTTTCAGAGATTTTGACGTGAAAGTGTAAGAATTTTGTTGGGGATTTGGAAAATTTTGTGAGAATGTCAAAAGTTTCACACGTATTGCCAAAATGTTCGAGGGAAATCTAAACATGTCAACCTTGATTTTGAGAAGCTCAACAGGAGTTTTAGAGATTTTGATGTGAAAGTGTAAGAATTCTGTTAGGGATTTAGAAAATTTCGTGAGAAAGTGAAAAGTTTCGCCAGGAATGTCAAAATGTTTGTCTGAACACTAAATATGTAAACCTTGATTTTGAGAAGCTCAACCGGACTTTCAGAGATTTTGACGTGAAAGTGTAAGAATTTTTTTGGGGATTTGGAAAATTTCTTGAGAAAGTCAAAAGTTTCACAAGGATTGCCAAAATGTTTGAGGGAACTCTAAACATGTCAACCTTGATTTTGAGAAGCTCAACAGGAGTTTTAGAGATTTTGACGTGAAAGTGTAAGAATTCTGTTGGGGATTTAGAAAATTTCGTGAGAAAGTGAAAAGTTTCGCCAGGAATGTCAAAATGTTTGTCTGAACACTAAATATGTAAACCTTGATTTTGAGAAGCTCAACCGGACTTTCAGAGATTTTGACGTGAAAGTGTAAGAATTTTTTTGGGGATTTGGAAAATTTTGTGAGAATGTCAAAAGTTTCACACGTATTGCCAAAATGTTCGAGGGAAATCTAAACATGTCAACCTTGATTTTGAGAAGCTCAACCGGACTTTTAGAGTTTTTGACGTCAAAATGTAAGAATTTTGTTGGGGATTTGGAAAATTGCGTGAGAACGTCAAAAGTTTCGCCAGGATTGCCAACATGTTCGAGATGTTCGAGGGAACTCTAAACATGTCAACCTTGATTTTGAGAAGCTCAACCGGACTTTTAGAGATTTTGACATGAAAGTGTAGGAATTTTGTCGGGGATTTGGAAAATTTCGTGAGAACGTCAAAAGTTTCACCTGGATTGCCAAAATGTTTGAGGGAACTCTAAACATGTCCACCTTGATTTTGAGAAGCTCAACCAGAGTTTTAGAGATTTTGATGTGAAAGTGTAAGAATTTTGTTGGGGATTTGGAAAATTTCGTGAAACCGTCAAAGGTTTCGCCAGGATTGCCAAAACGTTTGAGGGAACTCTAAACATGTCAACCTTGATTTTGAGTAGCTCAACCGGACTTTCAGAGATTTTGACGTGAAAGTGTAAGAATTTTGTTGGGGATTTGGAAAATTTCTTGAGAACGTCAAAAGTTTCGTAAGGAACGCCAAAATGTTCGTGGGAACTCTAAACATGTCAACCTTGATTTTGAGAATCTCAACAGGAGTTTTAGAGATTTTGATGTGAAAGTGTAAGAATTTTGTTGGGGATTTAGAAAATTTCGTGAGAAAGTGAAAAGTTTCGCCAGGAATGTCAAAATGTTTGTCTGAACACTAAACATGTAAACCTTGATTTTGAGAAGCTCAACCAGAGTTTTAGAGATTTTGATGTGAAAGTGTAAGAATTTTGTTTGGGATTTGTAAAATTTCGTGAGAACGTCAAAAGTTTCGCCAGGATTGCCCAAATGTTCGAGGGAACTCTAACGATTGTCCACCTTTATTTTGAGAAGATCAACCTGAGTTTTAGAGATTTTGATGTGAAAGTGTAAGAATTTTGTTTGGGATTAGGAAAATTTCATGAGACCGTCAAAAGTTTCGCCAGGAATGCCAAAATGTTTGAGGGAACTCTAAACATGTCAACCTTGATTTTGAGAAGCTCAACCGGACTTTTAGAGATTTTGATGTGAAAGTGTAAGAATTTTGTTGGGGATTTGGAAAATTTCTTGAGAACGTCAAAAGTTTCGCCAGGATTGCCAAAATGTCCGAGGGAACTCTAAACATGTCAACCTTGATTTTGAGAAGCTCAACCGGACTTTTAGAGTTTTTGACGTCAAAATGTAAGAATTTTGTTGGGGATTTGGAAAATTGCGTGAGAACGTCAAAAGTTTCGCCAGGATTGCCAACATGTTCGAGATGTTCGAGGGAACTCTAAACATGTCAACCTTGATTTTGAGAAGCTCAACCGGAGTTTTAGAGATTTTGATGTGAAAGTGTAAGAATTTTGTTTGGGATTAGGAAAATTTCATGAGACCGTCAAAAGTTTCGCCAGGAATGCCAAAATGTTTGAGGGAACTCTAAACATGTCAACCTTGATTTTGAGAAGCTCAACCAGAGGTTTAGAGATTTTGACGTGAAAGTGTAGGAATTTTTTCGGGGATATGGAAAATTTCCTGAGAACGTCAAAAGTTTCGCCAGGATTGCCAAAATGTTCGAGGGAACTCTAAACATGTCAACCTTGATTTTGAGAAGCTCAACCAGAGTTTTAGAGATTTTGACGTGAATGTGTAGGAATTTTTTCGGGGATTTGGAAAATTTCCTGAGAACGTCAAAAGTTTCGCCAGGATTGCCAAAATGTTTGAGGGAACTCTAAACATGTCAACCTTGATTTTGAGAAGCTCAACCAGAGTTTTAGAGATTTTGACGTCAAAGTGTAAGATATTTGTCGGGGATTTGGAGAATTTCTTGAGAACGTCAAAAGTTTCACCAGGATTGCAAAAATGTTTGAGGGAACTCTAAACATGTCAACCTTGATTTTGAGAAGCTCAACCAGAGTTTTAGAGATTTTGACGTCAAAGTGTAAGATATTTGTCGGGGATTTGGAGAATTTCTTGAGAACGTCAAAAGTTTCACCAGGAATGCCAAAATGTTTGAGGGAACTCTAAACATGTCAACCTTGATTTTGAGAAGCTCAACCGGACTTTTAGAGATTTTGACGTCAAAATGTAAGAATTTTGTTGGGGATTTGGAAAATTGCGTGAGAACGTCAAAAGTTTCGCCAGGATTGCCAACATGTTCGAGATGATCGAGGGAACTCTAAACATGTCAACCTTGATTTTGAGAAGCTCCACCGGAGTTTTAGAGATTTTGATGTGAAAGTGTAAGAATTTTGTTGGGGATTTGGAAAATTTCGTGAGAACGTCAAAAGTTTCACACGAATTGCCAAAATGTTTGAGGGAACTCTAAACATGTCAAGCTTGATTTTGAGAAGCTCAACCGGACTTTTAGAGATTTTGACGTCAAAGTGTAAGAATTTTTTCAGGGATATGGAAAATTTCATGAAAGCGTCAAAAGTTTCGCCAGAATTGCCAAAATGTCCGCGGGATATCTAAACATGTCAACCTTGATTTTGAGAAGCTCAACCGGAGTTTTAGAGATTTTGATGTGAAAGTGTAAGAATTTTGTTGGGGATTTGGAAAATTTCTTGAGAACGTCAAAAGTTTCACAAGGATTGCCAAAATGTTTGAGGGAACTCTAAACATGTCAACCTTGATTTTGAGAAGCTCAACCGGAGTTGTAGAGATTTTGACGTGTAAGTGTAAGAATTTTGTTTGGGATTAGGAAAATTTCATGAGACCGTCAAAAGTTTCGCCAGGAATGCCAAAATGTTTGAGGGAACTCTAAACATGTCAACCTTGATTTTGAGAAGCTCAACCGGACTTTTAGAGATTTTGATGTGAAAGTGTAAGAATTTTGTTGGGGATTTGGAAAATTGCGTGAGAATGTCAAAAGTTTCGCCAGGATTGCCAACATGTTCGAGATGTTCGAGGGAACTCTAAACATGTCAACCTTGGTTTTGAGAAGCTCAACCGGAGTTTTAGAGATTTTGATGTGAAAGTGTAAGAATTTTGTTTGGGATTAGGAAAATTTCATGAGACCGTCAAAAGTTTCACAAGGATTGCCAAAATGTTTGAGGGAACTCTAAACCTGTCAACCTTGATTTTGAGAAGCTCAACCGGACTTTTAGAGATTTTGATGTGAAAGTGTAAAAATTTTGGCAGAGATTTGAAGAATTTCGTGAGAACGTCAAAAGTTTCGCCAGGATTGCCAAAATGTTCGAGGGAACTCTAACGATTGTCCACCTTTATTTTGAGAAGCTCAACCGGACTTTTAGAGATTTTGACATGAAAGTGTAGGAATTTTTTCGGGGATTTGGAAAATTTCGTGAGAACGTCAAAAGTTTCACCTGGATTGCCAAAATGTTTGAGGGAACTCTAAACATGTCCACCTTGATTTTGAGAAGCTCAACCAGAGTTTTAGAGATTTTGATGTGAAAGTGTAAGAATTTTGTTGGGGATTTGGAAAATTTCGTGAGAACGTCAAAAGTTTCGCCAGGATTGCCAAAATGTCCGAGGGAACTCTAAACATGTCAACCTTGATTTTGAGAAGCTCAACCGGAGTTTTAGAGATTTTGATGTGAAAGTGTAAGAATTTTGTTGGGGATTTGGAAAATTTCGTGAGAAAGTCAAAAGTTTCGCCAGGAATGCCAAAATGTTTGAGGGAACTCTAAACATATCAACCTTAATTTTGAGAAGCTCAACCGGAGTTTTAGAGATTTTGACGCGAAAGTGTAAGAATTTTGTCGGGGATTAGGAAAATTTCATGAGACGGTCAAAATTTTCGCCAGGATTGCCAAAACATTTGAGGGAACTCTAAACATGTCAACCTTGATTTTGAGAAGCTCAACCGCACTTTCAGAGATTTTGACGTGAAAGTGTAAGAATTTTGCTGGGGATTTGGAAAATTTCTTGAGAAAGTCAAAAGTTTCACAAGGATTGCCAAAATGTTTGAGGGAACTCTAAACATGTCAACCTTGATTTTGAGAAGCTCAACAGGAGTTTTAGAGATTTTGATGTGAAAGTGTAAGAATTCTGTTGGGGATTTAGAAAATTTCGTGAGAAAGTGAAAAGTTTCGCCAGGAATGTCAAAATGTTTGTCTGAACACTAAACATGTAAACCTTGATTTTGAGAAGCTCAACCAGAGTTTTAGAGATTTTGATGTGAAAGTGTAAGAATTTTGTTTGGGATTTGTAAAATTTCGTGAGAACGTCAAAAGTTTCGCAAGGATTGCCAAAATGTTCGAGGGAACTCTAACGATTGTACACCTTTATTTTGAGAAGATCAACCTGAGTTTTAGAGATTTTGATGTGAAAGTGTAAGAATTTTGTTTGGGATTTGGAAAATTTCGTGAGAACGTCAAAAGTTTCACCAGGAATGCCAAAATGTTTGAGGGAACTCTAAACATGTCAACCTTGATTTTGAGAAGCTCAACCGGACTTTTAGAGTTTTTGACGTCAAAATGTAAGAATTTTGTTGGGGATTTGGAAAATTGCGTGAGAACGTCAAAAGTTTCGCCAGGATTGCCAACATGTTCGAGATGTTCGAGGGAACTCTAAACATGTCAACCTTGATTTTGAGAAGCTCAACCGGACTTTTAGAGATTTTGATGTGAAAGTGTAAGTATTTTGTTTGGGATTAGGAAAATTTCATGAGACCGTCAAAAGTTTCGCCAGGAATGCCAAAATGTTTGAGGGAACTCTAAACATGTCAACCTTGATTTTGAGAAGCTCAACCAGAGGTTTAGAGATTTTGACGTGAAAGTGTAGGAATTTTCTCGGGGATATGGAAAATTTCCTGAGAACGTCAAAAGTTTCGCCAGGATTGCCAAAATGTTCGAGGGAACTCTAAACATGTCAACCTTGATTTTGAGAAGCTCAACCAGAGTTTTAGAGATTTTGACGTGAATGTGTAGGAATTTTTTCGGGGATTTGGAAAATTTCCTGAGAACGTCAGAAGTTTCGCCAGGATTGCCAAAATGTTCGAGGGAACTCTAAACATGTCAACCTTGACTTTGAGAAGCTCAACCGGACTTTTAGAGATTTTGATGTGAAAGTGAAAGAATTTTGTTGGGGATTTGGAAAATTTCTTGAGAACGTCAAAAGTTTCGCCAGGAATGCCAAAATGTCCGAGGGAACTCTAAACTTGTCAACCTTGATTTTGAGAAGCTCAACCGGACTTTTAGAGATTTTGACGTCAAAGTGTAAGAATTTTTTCAGGGATATGGAAAATTTCATGAAAGCGTCAAAAGTTTCGCCAGGAATGCCAAACTGTTCGAGGGAACTCTAAAGATGTCCACCTTGATTTTGAGAAGCTCAACCGGACTTTCAGAGATTTTGACGTGAAATTGTAAGAATTTTGTTGGGGATTTGGAAAATTTCTTGAGAACGTCAAAAGTTTCACAAGGATTGCCAAAATGTTTGAGGGAACTCTAAACATGTCAACCTTGATTTTGAGAAGCTCAACCGGACTTTTAGAGATTTTGATGTGAAAGTGTAAGAATTTTGTTGGGGATTTGGAAAATTTCCTGAGAACGTCAACAGTTTCGCCAGGATTGCCAAAATGTTCGAGGGAACTCTAAACATGTCAACCTTGATTTTGAGAAGCTCAACTGGAGTTTTAGAGATTTTGATGTGAAAGTGTAAAAATTTTGGCAGAGATTTGGAGAATTTCGTGAGAACGTCAAAAGTTTCGCAAGGAACGCCAAAATGTTCGAGGGAACTCTAAACATGTCAACCTTGATTTTGAGAAGCTCAACCGGACTTTTAGAGATTTTGACATGAAAGTGTAGGAATTTAGTCGGGGATTTGGAAAATTTCGTGAGAATGTCAAAAGTTTCACCTGGATTGCCAAAATGTTTGAGGGAACTCTAAACATGTCCACCTTGATTTTGAGAAGCTCAACCAGAGTTTTAGAGATTTTGATGTGAAAGTGTAAGAATTTTGTTGGAGATTTGGAAAATTTCGTGAAACCCTCAAAAGTTTCGCCAGGATTGCCAAAACGTTTGAGGGAACTCTAAACATGTCAACCTTGATTTTGAGAAGCTCAACCGGACTTTCAGAGATTTAGACGTGAAAGTGTAAGAATTTTGTTGGGGATTTGGAAAATTTCTTGAGAACGTCAAAAGTTTCGTAAGGAACGCCAAAATGTTTGAGGGAACTCTAAACATGTCAACCTTGATTTTGAGAATCTCAACAGGAGTTTTAGAGATTTTGATGTGAAAGTGTAAGAATTTTGTTGGGGATTTAGAAAATTTCGTGAGAAAGTGAAAAGTTTCGCCAGGAATGTCAAAATGTTTGTCTGAACACTAAACATGTAAACCTTGATTTTGAGAAGCTCAACCGGACTTTTAGAGTTTTTGACGTGAAAGTGTAAGAATTTTGTTTGGGATTAGGAAAATTTCATGAGACCGTCAAAAGTTTCGCCAGGAATGCCAAAATGTTTGAGGGAACTCTAAACATGTCAACCTTGATTTTGAGAAGCTCAACCGGACTTTTAGAGATTTTGATGCGAAAGGGTAAGAATTTTGTTGGGGATTTGGAAAATTTCTTGAGAACGTCAAAAGTTTCGCCAGGATTGCCAAAATGTCCGAGGGAACTCTAAACATGTCAACCTTGATTTTGAGAAGCTCAATCGGACTTTTAGAGATTTTGACGTCAAAGTGTAAGAACTTTTTCAGGGATATGGAAAATTTCATGAAAGCCTCAAAAGTTTCGCCAGAATTGCCAAAATGTCCGCGGGAACTCTAAACATGTCAACCTTGATTTTGAGAAGCTCAACCGGAGTTTTAGAGATTTTGATGTGAAAGTGTAAGAATTTTGTTGGGGATTTGGGAAATTTCGTGAGAAAGTCAAAAGTTTCGCCAGGAATGCCAAACTGTTCGAGGGAACTCTAAAGATGTCCACCTTGATTTTGAGAAGCTCAACCGGACTTTCAGAGATTTTGACGTGAAATTGTAAGAATTTTGTTGGGGATTTGGAAAATTTCTTGAGAACGTCAAAAGTTTCACAGGATTGCCAAAATGTTTGAGGGAACTCTAAACATGTCAACCTTGATTTTGAGAAGCTCAACCGGACTTTTAGAGATTTTGATGTGAAAGTGTAAGAATTTTGTTGGGGATTTGGAAAATTTCTTGAGAAAGTCAAAAGTTTCACCTGGATTGCCAAAATGTTTGAGGGAACTCTAAACATGTCAACCTTGATTTTGAGAAGCTCAACAGGAGTTTTAGAGATTTTGATGTGAAAGTGTAAGAATTCTGTTGGGGATTTAGAAAATTTCGTGAGAAAGTGAAAAGTTTCGCCAGGAATGTCAAAATGTTTGTCTGAACACTAAACATGTCAACCTTGATTTTGAGAAGCTCAACCGGACTTTCAGAGATTTTGACGTGAAAGTGTAAGAATTTTGTTGGGGATTTGGAAAATTTCTTGAGAACGTCAAAAGTTTCGTAAGGAACGCCAAAATGTTCGTGAGAACTCTAAACATGTCAACCTTGATTTTGAGAATCTCAACAGGAGTTTTAGAGATTTTGATGTGAAAGTGTAAGAATTTTGTTGGGGATTTAGAAAATTTCGTGAGAAAGTGAAAAGTTTCGCCAGGAATGTCAAAATGTTTGTCTGAACACTAAACATGTCAACCTTGATTTTGAGAAGCTCAACCAGAGTTTTAGAGATTTTGATGTGAAAGTGTAAGAATTTTGTTTGGGATTTGTAAAATTTCGTGAGAACGTCAAAAGTTTCGCCAGGATTGCCAAAATGTTCGAGGGAACTCTAACGATTGTCCACCTTTATTTTGAGAAGATCAACCTGAGTTTTAGAGATTTTGATGTGAAAGTGTAAGAATTTTGTTTGGGATTAGGAAAATTTCATGAGACCGTCAAAAGTTTCGCCAGGAATGTCAAAATGTTTGAGGGAACTCTAAACATGTCAACCTTGATTTTGAGAAGCTCAACCGGACTTTTAGAGATTTTGACGTGAAAGTGTAAGAATTTTGTTTGGGATTAGGAAAATTTCATGAGACCGTCAAAAGTTTCGCCAGGATTGCCAAAATGTCCGAGGGAACTCTAAACATGTCAACCTTGATTTTGAGAAGCTCAACCGGACTTTTAGAGTTTTTGACGTCAAAATGTAAGAATTTTGTTGGGGATTTGGAAAATTGCGTGAGAACGTCAAAAGTTTCACCAGGATTGCCAAAATGTTTGAGGGAACTCTAAACATGTCAACCTTGATTTTGAGAAGCTCAACCGGAGTTTTAGAGATTTTGACGTCAAAGTGTAAGAATTTTGTCGGGGATATGGAAAATTTTGTGAGAAAGTCAAAAGTTTTAACAGGATTGCCAAAATGTTCGAGGGAACTCTAAACATGTCCACCTTGATTTTGAGAAGCTCAACCGGACTTTTAGAGATTTTGACGTCAAAGTGTAAGAATTTTTTCAGGGATATGGAAAATTTCATGAAAGCGTCAAAAGTTTCGCCAGAATTGCCAAAATGTCCGCGGGAAATCTAAACATGTCAACCTTGATTTTGAGAAGCTCAACCGGAGTTTTAGAGATTTTGATGTGAAAGTGTAAGAATTTTGTTGGGGATTTGGAAAATTTCTTGAGAACGTCAAAAGTTTCACAAGGATTGCCAAAATGTTTGAGGGAACTCTAAACATGTCAACCTTGATTTTGAGAAGCTCAACCGGACTTTTAGAGATTTTGACATGAAAGTGTAGGAATTTTGTTGGGGATTTGGAAAATTTCGTGAGAACGTCAAAAGTTTCACCTGGATTGCCAAAATGTTTGAGGGAACTCTAAACATGTCCACCTTGATTTTGAGAAGCTCAACCAGAGTTTTAGAGATTTTGATGTGAAAGTGTAAGAATTTTGTTGGGGATTTGGAAAATTTCGTGAAACCGTCAAAAGTTTCGCCAGGATTGCCAAAACGTTTGAGGGAACTCTAAACATGTCAACCTTGATTTTGAGAAGCTCAACCGGACTTTCAGAGATTTAGACGTGAAAGTGTAAGAATTTTGTTGGGGATTTGGAAAATTTCTTGAGAACGTCAAAAGTTTCGTAAGGAACGCCAAAATGTTCGTGGGAACTCTAAACATGTCAACCTTGATTTTGAGAATCTCAACAGGAGTTTTAGAGATTTTGATGTGAAAGTGTAAGAATTTTGTTGGGGATTTAGAAAATTTCGTGAGAAAGTGAAAAGTTTCGCCAGGAATGTCAAAATGTTTGTCTGAACACTAAACATGTAAACCTTGATTTTGAGAAGCTCAACCAGAGTTTTAGAGATTTTGATGTGAAAGTGTAAGAATTTTGTTTGGGATTTGTAAAATTTCGTGAGAACGTCAAAAGTTTCGCCAGGATTGCCAAAATGTTCGAGGGAACTCTAACGGTTGTCCACCTTTATTTTGAGAAGATCAACCTGAGTTTTAGAGATTTTGATGTGAAAGTGTAAGAATTTTGTTTGGGATTTGGAATATTTCGTGAGAACGTCAAAAGTTTCACCAGGAATGCCAAAATGTTTGAGGGAACTCTAAACATGTCAACCTTGATTTTGAGAAGCTCAACCGGACTTTTAGAGTTTTTGACGTCAAAATGTAAGAATTTTGTTGGGGATTTCGAAAATTGCGTGAGAACGTCAAAAGTTTCGCCAGGATTGCCAACATGTTCGAGATGTTCGAGGGAACTCTAAACATGTCAACCTTGATTTTGAGAAGCTCAACCGGAGTTTTAGAGATTTTGACGTGAAAGTGTAAGAATTTTGTTTGGGATTAGGAAAATTTCATGAGACCGTCAAAAGTTTCGCCAGGAATGCCAAAATGTTTGAGGGAACTCTAAACATGTCCACCTTGATTTTGAGAAGCTCAACCAGAGTTTTAGAGATTTTGATGTGAAAGTGTAAGAATTTTGTTGGGGATTTGGAAAATTTCGTGAAACCGTCAAAAGTTTCGCCAGGATTGCCAAAACGTTTGAGGGAACTCTAAACATGTCAACCTTGATTTTGAGAATCTCAACCGGACTTTCAGAGATTTTGACGTGAAAGTGTAAGAATTTTGTTGGGGATTTGGAAAATTTCTTGAGAACGTCAAAAGTTTCATAAGGAACGCCAAAATGTTCGTGGGAACTCTAAACATGTCAACCTTGATTTTGAGAATCTCAACAGGAGTTTTAGAGATTTTGATGTGAAAGTGTAAGAATTTTGTTGGGGATTTAGAAAATTTCGTGAGAAAGTGAAAAGTTTCGCCAGGAATGTCAAAATGTTTGAGGGAACTCTAAACATGTAAACCTTGATTTTGAGAAGCTCAACCAGAGTTTTAGAGATTTTGATGTGAAAGTGTAAGAATTTTGTTGGGGATTTGTAAAATTTCGTGAGAACGTCAAAAGTTTCGCCAGGATTGCCAAAATGTTCGAGGGAACTCTAACGATTGTCCACCTTTATTTTGAGAAGATCAACCTGAGTTTTAGAGATTTTGATGTGAAAGTGTAAGAATTTTGTTTGGGATTAGGAAAATTTCATGAGACCGTCAAAAGTTTCGCCAGGAATGCCAAAATGTTTGAGGGAACTCTAAACATGTCAACCTTGATTTTGAGAAGCTCAACCGGACTTTTAGAGATTTTGATGTGAAAGTGTAAAAATTTTGGCAGAGATTTGGAGAATTTCGTGAGAACGTCAAAAGTTTCGCAAGGAACGCCAAAATGTTCGAGGGAACTCTAAACATGTCAACCTTGATTTTGAGAAGCTCAACCGGACTTTTAGAGATTTTGACATGAAAGTGTAGGAATTTTGTCGGGGATTTGGAAAATTTCGTGAGAACGTCAAAAGTTTCACCTGGATTGCCAAAATGTTTGAGGGAACTCTAAACATGTCAACCTTGATTTTGAGAAGCTCAACCGGACTTTCAGAGATTTTGACGTGAAAGTGTAAGAATTTTGTTGGGGATTTGGAAAATTTCTTGAGAAAGTCAAAAGTTTCACAAGGATTGCCAAAATGTTTGAGGGAACTCTAAACATGTCAACCTTGATTTTGAGAAGCTCAACAGGAGTTTTAGAGATTTTGATGTGAAAGTGTAAGAATTCTGTTGGGGATTTGGAAAATTTCGTGAGAAAGTGAAAAGTTTCGCCAGGAATGTCAAAATGTTTGTTTGAACACTAAACATGTAAACCTTGATTTTGAGAAGCTCAACCAGAGTTTTAGAGATTTTGATGTGAAAGTGTAAGAATTTTGTTTGGGATTTGTAAAATTTCGTGAGAACGTCAAAAGTTTCGCCAGGACTGCCAAAATGTTCGAGGGAACTCTAAACATGTCAACCTTGATTTTGAGAAGCTCAACCGGACTTTTAGAGTTTTTGACGTCAAAAATGTAAGAATTTTGTTGGGGATTTGGAAAATTGCGTGAGAACGTCAAAAGTTTCGCCAGGATTGCCAACATGTTCGAGATGTTCGAGGGAACTCTAAACATGTCAATCTTGATTTTGAGAAGCTCAACCGGACTTTTAGAGATTTTGACATGAAAGTGTAAGAATTTTGTCGGGGATTTGTAAAATTTCGTGAGAACGTCAAAAGTTTCACCTGGATTGCCAAAATGTTTGAGGGAACTCTAAACATGTCCACCTTGATTTTGAGAAGCTCAACCAGAGTTTTAGAGATTTTGATGTGAAAGTGTAAGAATTTTGTTGGGGATTTGGAAAATTTCGTGAAACCGTCAAAAGTTTCGCCAGGATTGCCAAAACGTTTGAGGGAACTCTAAACATGTCAACCTTGATTTTGAGAAGCTCAACCGGACTTTCAGAGATTTTGACGTGAAAGTGTAAGAATTTTGTTGGGGATTTGGAAAATTTCTTGAGAACGTCAAAAGTTTCGTAAGGAACGCCAAAATGTTCGTGGGAACTCTAAACATGTCAACCTTGATTTTGAGAATCTCAACAGAAGTTTTAGAGATTTTGATGTGAAAGTGTAAGAATTTTGTTGGGGATTTAGAAAATTTCGTGAGAAAGTGAAAAGTTTCGCCAGGAATGTCAAAATGTTTGTCTGAACACTAAACATGTAAACCTTGATTTTGAGAAGCTCAACCAGAGTTTTAGAGATTTTGATGTGAAAGTGTAAGAATTTTGTTTGGGATTTGTAAAATTTCGTGAGAACGTCAAAAGTTTCGCCAGGATTGCCAAAATGTTCGAGGGAACTCTAACGATTGTCCACCTTTATTTTGAGAAGATCAACCTGAGTTTTAGAGATTTTGATGTGAAAGTGTAAGAATTTTGTTTGGGATTAGGAAAATTTCATGAGACCGTCAAAAGTTTCGCCAGGAATGCCAAAATGTTTGAGGGAACTCTAAACATGTCAACCTTGATTTTGAGAAGCTCAACCGGACTTTTAGAGATTTTGATGTGAAAGTGTAAGAATTTTGTTGGGGATTTGGAAAATTTCATGAGAACGTCAAAAGTTTCGCCAGGATTGCCAAAATGTCCGAGGGAACTCTAAACATGTCAACCTTGATTTTGAGAAGCTCAACCGGACTTTTAGAGTTTTTGACGTCAAAATGTAAGAATTTTGTTGGGGATTTGGAAAATTGCGTGAGAACGTCAAAAGTTTCACCAGGATTGCCAAAATGTTCGAGGGAACTCTAAACATGTCAACCTTGATTTTGAGAAGCTCAACCGGAGTTTTAGAGATTTTGACGTCAAAGTGTAAGAATTTTGTCGGGGATATGGAAAATTTTGTGAGAAAGTCAAAAGTTTTAACAGGATTGCCAAAATGTTCGAGGGAGCTCTAAACATGTCCACCTTGATTTTAAGAAGCTCAGCCGGACTTTTAGAGATTTTGACGTCAAAGTGTAAGAATTTTTTCAGGGATATGGAAAATTTCATGAAAGCGTCAAAAGTTTCGCCAGAATTGCCAAAATGTCCGCGGGAAATCTAAACATGTCAACCTTGATTTTGAGAAGCTCAACCGGAGTTTTAGAGATTTTGATGTGAAAGTGTAAGAATTTTGTTGGGGATTTGGAAAATTTCTTGAGAACGTCAAAAGTTTCACAAGGATTGCCAAAATGTTTGAGGGAACTCTAAACATGTCAACCTTGATTTTGAGAAGCTCAACCGGACTTTTAGAGATTTTGACATGAAAGTGTAGGAATTTTGTTGGGGATTTGGAAAATTTCGTGAGAACGTCAAAAGTTTCACCTGGATTGCCAAAATGTTTGAGGGAACTCTAAACATGTCCACCTTGATTTTGAGAAGCTCAACCAGAGTTTTAGAGATTTTGATGTGAAAGTGTAAGAATTTTGTTGGGGATTTGGAAAATTTCGTGAAACCGTCAAAAGTTTTGCCAGGATTGCCAAAACGGTTGAGGGAACTCTAAACATGTCAACCTTGATTTTGAGAAGCTCAACCGGACTTTCAGAGATTTTGACGTGAAAGTGTAAGAATTTTGTTGGGGATTTGGAAAATTTCTTGAGAACGTCAAAAGTTTCGTAAGGAACGCCAAAATGTTCGTGGGAACTCTAAACATGTCAACCTTGATTTTGAGAATCTCAACAGGAGTTTTAGAGATTTTGATGTGAAAGTGTAAGAATTTTGTTGGGGATTTAGAAAATTTCGTGAGAAAGTGAAAAGTTTCGCCAGGAATGTCAAAATGTTTGTCTGAACACTAAACATGTAAACCTTGATTTTGAGAAGCTCAACCAGAGTTTTAGAGATTTTGATGTGAAAGTGTAAGAATTTTGTTTGGGATTTGTAAAATTTCGTGAGAACGTCAAAAGTTTCGCCAGGATTGCCAAAATGTTCGAGGGAACTCTAACGATTGTCCACCTTTATTTTGAGAAGATCAACCTGAGTTTTAGAGATTTTGATGTGAAAGTGTAAGAATTTTGTTTGGGATTTGGAAAATTTCGTGGGAACGTCAAAGGTTTCACCAGGAATGCCAAAATGTTTGAGGGAACTCTAAACATGTCAACCTTGATTTTGAGAAGCTCAACCGGACTTTTAGAGTTTTTGACGTCAAAATGTAAGAATTTTGTTGGGGATTTGTAAAATTGCGTGAGAACGTCAAAAGTTTCGCCAGGATTGCCCAAATGTTCGAGGGAACTCTAACGGTTGTCCACCTTTATTTTGAGAAGATCAACCTGAGTTTTAGAGATTTTGATGTGAAAGTGTAAGAATTTTGTTTGGGATTTGGAATATTTCGTGAGAACGTCAAAAGTTTCACCAGGAATGCCAAAATGTTTGAGGGAACTCTAAACATGTCAACCTTGATTTTGAGAAGCTCAACCGGACTTTTAGAGTTTTTGACGTCAAAATGTAAGAATTTTGTTGGGGATTTCGAAAATTGCGTGAGAACGTCAAAAGTTTCGCCAGGATTGCCAACATGTTCGAGATGTTCGAGGGAACTCTAAACATGTCAACCTTGATTTTGAGAAGCTCAACCGGAGTTTTAGAGATTTTGACGTGAAAGTGTAAGAATTTTGTTTGGGATTAGGAAAATTTCATGAGACCGTCAAAAGTTTCGCCAGGAATGCCAAAATGTTTGAGGGAACTCTAAACATGTCAACCTTGATTTTGAGAAGCTCAACCGGACTTTTAGAGATTTTGATGTGAAAGTGTAAGAATTTTGTTGGGGATTTGGAAAATTTCTTGAGAACGTCAAAAGTTTCGCCAGGATTGCCAAAATGTCCGAGGGAACTCTAAACATGTCAACCTTGATTTTGAGAAGCTCAACCGGACTTTTAGAGATTTTGACGTCAAAGTGTAAGAATTTTTTCAGGGATATGGAAAATTTCATGAAAGCGTCAAAAGTTTCGCCAGAATTGCCAAAATGTCCGCGGGAACTCTAAACATGTCAACCTTGATTTTGAGAAGCTCAACCGGAGTTTTAGAGATTTTGATGTGAAAGTGTAAGAATTTTGTTGGGGATTTGGGAAATTTCGTGAGAAAGTCAAAAGTTTCGCCAGGAATGCCAAACTGTTCGAGGGAACTCTAAAGATGTCCACCTTGATTTTGAGAAGCTCAACCGGACTTTCAGAGATTTTGACGTGAAATTGTAAGAATTTTGTTGGGGATTTGGAAAATTTCTTGAGAACGTCAAAAGTTTCACAAGGATTGCCAAAATGTTTGAGGGAACTCTAAACATGTCAACCTTGATTTTGAGAAGCTCAACCGGACTTTTAGAGATTTTGATGTGAAAGTGTAAGAATTTTGTTGGGGATTTGGAAAATTTCCTGAGAACGTCAACAGTTTCGCCAGGATTGCCAAAATGTTCGAGGGAACTCTAAACATGTCAACCTTGATTTTGAGAAGCTCAACTGGAGTTTTAGAGATTTTGATGTGAAAGTGTAGGAATTTTGGCAGAGATTTGGAGAATTTCGTGAGAACGTCAACAGTTTCGCCAGGATTGCCAAAATGTTCGAGGGAACTCTAAACATGTCAACCTTGATTTTGAGAAGCTCAACTGGAGTTTTAGAGATTTTGATGTGAAAGTGTAAAAATTTTGGCAGAGATTTGGAGAATTTCGTGAGAACGTCAAAAGTTTCGCAAGGAACGCCAAAATGTTCGAGGGAACTCTAAACATGTCAACCTTGATTTTGAGAAGCTCAACCGGACTTTTAGAGATTTTGACATGAAAGTGTAGGAATTTTGTCGGGGATTTGGAAAATTTCGTGAGAACGTCAAAAGTTTCACCTGGATTGCCAAAATGTTTGAGGGAACTCTAAACATGTCAACCTTGATTTTGAGAAGCTCAACCGGACTTTCAGAGATTTTGACGTGAAAGTGTAAGAATTTTGTTGGGGATTTGGAAAATTTCTTGAGAAAGTCAAAAGTTTCACAAGGATTGCCAAAATGTTTGAGGGAACTCTAAACATGTCAACCTTGATTTTGAGAAGCTCAACAGGAGTTTTAGAGATTTTGATGTGAAAGTGTAAGAATTCTGTTGGGGATTTGGAAAATTTCGTGAGAAAGTGAAAAGTTTCGCCAGGAATGTCAAAATGTTTGTCTGAACACTAAACATGTAAACCTTGATTTTGAGAAGCTCAACCAGAGTTTTAGAGATTTTGATGTGAAAGTGTAAGAATTTTGTTTGGGATTTGTAAAATTTCGTGAGAACGTCAAAAGTTTCGCCAGGATTGCCAAAATGTTCGAGGGAACTCTAAACATGTCAACCTTGATTTTGAGAAGCTCAACCGGACTTTTAGAATTTTTGACGTCAAAAATGTAAGAATTTTGTTGGGGATTTGGAAAATTGCGTGAGAACGTCAAAAGTTTCGCCAGGATTGCCAACATGTTCGAGATGTTCGAGGGAACTCTAAACATGTCAACCTTGATTTTGAGAAGCTCAACCGGACTTTTAGAGATTTTGACATGAAAGTGTAAGAATTTTGTCGGGGATTTGTAAAATTTCGTGAGAACGTCAAAAGTTTCACCTGGATTGCCAAAATGTTTGAGGGAACTCTAAACATGTCCACCTTGATTTTGAGAAGCTCAACCAGAGTTTTAGAGATTTTGATGTGAAAGTGTAAGAATTTTGTTGGGGATTTGGAAAATTTCGTGAAACCGTCAAAAGTTTCGCCAGGATTGCCAAAACGTTTGAGGGAACTCTAAACATGTCAACCTTGATTTTGAGAAGCTCAACCGGACTTTCAGAGATTTTGACGTGAAAGTGTAAGAATTTTGTTGGGGATTTGGAAAATTTCTTGAGAACGTCAAAAGTTTCGTAAGGAACGCCAAAATGTTCGTGGGAACTCTAAACATGTCAACCTTGATTTTGAGAATCTCAACAGGAGTTTTAGAGATTTTGATGTGAAAGTGTAAGAATTTTGTTGGGGATTTAGAAAATTTCGTGAGAAAGTGAAAAGTTTCGCCAGGAATGTCAAAATGTTTGTCTGAACACTAAACATGTAAACCTTGATTTTGAGAAGCTCAACCAGAGTTTTAGAGATTTTGATGTGAAAGTGTAAGAATTTTGTTTGGGATTTGGAAAATTTCGTGAGAACGTCAAAAGTTTCACCAGGAATGCCAAAATGTTTGAGGTAACTCTAAACATGTCAACCTTGATTTTGAGAAGCTCAACCGGACTTTTAGAGTTTTTGACGTCAAAATGTAAGAATTTTGTTGGGGATTTGGAAAACTGCGTGAGAACGTCAAAAGTTTCGCCAGGATTGCCAACATGTTCGAGATGTTCGAGGGAACTCTAAACATGTCAACCTTGATTTTGAGAAGCTCAACCGGAGTTTTAGAGATTTTGACGTGAAAGTGTAAGAATTTTGTTTGGGATTAGGAAAATTTCATGAGACCGTCAAAAGTTTCGCCAGGAATGCCAAAATGTTTGAGGGAACTCTAAACATGTCAACCTTGATTTTGAGAAGCTCAACCGGACTTTCAGAGATTTTGATGTGAAAGTGTAAGAATTTTGTTGGGGATTTGGAAAATTTCTTGAGAACGTCAAAAGTTTCACGTGGATTGCCAAAATGTTTGAGGGAACTCTAAACATGTCCACCTTGATTTTGAGAAGCTCAACCAGAGTTTTAGAGATTTTGACGTCAAAGTGTAAGAATTTTGTTGGGGATTTGGAAAATTTCGTGAAACCGTCAAAAGTTTCGCCAGGATTGCCAAAACGTTTGAGGGAACTCTAAACATGTCAACCTTGATTTTGAGAAGCTCAACCGGACTTTCAGAGATTTTGACGTGAAAGTGTAAGAATTTTGTTGGGGATTTGGAAAATTTCTTGAGAACGTCAAAAGTTTCGTAAGGAACGCCAAAATGTTCGTGGGAACTCTAAACATGTCAACCTTGATTTTGAGAATCTCAACAGGAGTTTTAGAGATTTTGACGTGAAAGTGTAAGAATTTTGTTGGGGATTTGGAAAATTTTGTGAGAATGTCAAAAGTTTCACACGTATTGCCAAAATGTTCGAGGGAAATCTAAACATGTCAACCTTGATTTTGAGAAGCTCAACAGGAGTTTTAGAGATTTTGATGTGAAAGTGTAAGAATTCTGTTGGGGATTTAGAAAATTTCGTGAGAAAGTGAAAAGTTTCGCCAGGAATGTCAAAATGTTTGTCTGAACACTAAACATGTAAACCTTGATTTTGAGAAGCTCAACCGGACTTTCAGAGATTTTGACGTGAAAGTGTAAGAATTTTGTTGGGGATTTGGAAAATTTCTTGAGAAAGTCAAAAGTTTCACAAGGATTGCCAAAATGTTTGAGGGAACTCTAAACATGTCAACCTTGATTTTGAGAAGCTCAACAGGAGTTTTAGAGATTTTGATGTGAAAGTGTAAGAATTCTGTTGGGGATTTAGAAAATTTCGTGAGAAAGTGAAAAGTTTCGCCAGGAATGTCAAAATGTTTGTCTGAACACTAAACATGTCAACCTTGATTTTGAGAAGCTCAACCGGACTTTTAGAGTTTTTGACGTCAAAATGTAAGAATTTTGTTGGGGATTTGGAAAATTGCGTGAGAACGTCAAAAGTTTCGCCAGGATTGCCAACATGTTCGAGATGTTCGAGGGAACTCTAAACATGTCAACCTTGATTTTGAGAAGCTCAACCGGACTTTTAGAGATTTTGACATGAAAGTGTAGGAATTTTGTCGGGGATTTGGAAAATTTCGTGACAACGTCAAAAGTTTCACCTGGATTGCCAAAATGTTTGAGGGAACTCTAAACATGTCCACCTTGATATTGAGAAGCTCAACCAGAGTTTTAGAGATTTTGATGTGAAAGTGTAAGAATTTTGTTGGGGATTTGGGAAATTTCGTGAAACCGTCAAAAGTTTCGCCAGGATTGCCAAAACGTTTGAGGGAACTCTAAACATGTCAACCTTGATTTTGAGAAGCTCAACCGGACTTTCAGAGATTTTGATGTGAAAGTGTAAGAATTTTGTTGGGGATTTGGAAAATTTCTTGAGAACGTCAAAAGTTTCACAAGGATTGCCAAAATGTTTGAGGGAACTCTAAACATGTCAACCTTGATTTTGAGAAGCTCAACCGGACTTTTAGAGATTTTGACATGAAAGTGTAGGAATTTTGTTGGGGATTTGGAAAATTTCGTGAGAACGTCAAAAGTTTCACCTGGATTGCCAAAATGTTTGAGGGAACTCTAAACATGTCCACCTTGATTTTGAGAAGCTCAACCAGAGTTTTAGAGATTTTGATGTGAAAGTGTAAGAATTTTGTTGGGGATTTGGAAAATTTCGTGAAACCGTCAAAAGTTTTGCCAGGATTGCCAAAACGTTTGAGGGAACTCTAAACATGTCAACCTTGATTTTGAGAAGCTCAACCGGACTTTCAGAGATTTTGACGTGAAAGTGTAAGAATTTTGTTGGGGATTTGGAAAATTTCTTGAGAACGTCAAAAGTTTCGTAAGGAACGCCAAAATGTTCGTGGGAACTCTAAACATGTCAACCTTGATTTTGAGAATCTCAACAGGAGTTTTAGAGATTTTGATGTGAAAGTGTAAGAATTTTGTTGGGGATTTAGAAAATTTCGTGAGAAAGTGAAAAGTTTCGCCAGGAATGTCAAAATGTTTGTCTGAACACTAAACATGTCAACCTTGATTTTGAGAAGCTCAACCAGAGTTTTAGAGATTTTGATGTGAAAGTGTAAGAATTTTGTTTGGGATTTGTAAAATTTCGTGAGAACGTCAAAAGTTTCGCCAGGATTGCCAAAATGTTCGAGGGAACTCTAACGATTGTCCACCTTTATTTTGAGAAGATCAACCTGAGTTTTAGAGATTTTGACGTGAAAGTGTAAGAATTTTGTTTGGGATTAGGAAAATTTCATGAGACCGTCAAAAGTTTCGCCAGGAATGCCAAAATGTTTGAGGGAACTCTAAACATGTCAACCTTGATTTTGAGAAGCTCAACCGGACTTTTAGAGATTTTGATGTGAAAGTGTAAGAATTTTGTTGGGGATTTGGAAAATTTCTTGAGAACGTCAAAAGTTTCGCCAGGATTGCCAAAATGTCCGAGGGAACTCTAAACATGTCAACCTTGATTTTGAGAAGCTCAACCGGACTTTTAGAGATTTTGACGTCAAAGTGTAAGAATTTTTTCAGGGATATGGAAAATTTCATGAAAGCGTCAAAAGTTTCGCCAGAATTGCCAAAATGTCCGCGGGAACTCTAAACATGTCAACCTTGATTTTGAGAAGCTCAACCGGAGTTTTAGAGATTTTGATGTGAAAGTGTAAGAATTTTGTTGGGGATTTGGGAAATTTCGTGAGAAAGTCAAAAGTTTCGCCAGGAATGCCAAACTGTTCGAGGGAACTCTAAAGATGTCCACCTTGATTTTGAGAAGCTCAACCGGACTTTCAGAGATTTTGACGTGAAATTGTAAGAATTTTGTTGGGGATTTGGAAAATTTCTTGAGAACGTCAAAAGTTTCACAAGGATTGCCAAAATGTTTGAGGGAACTCTAAACATGTCAACCTTGATTTTGAGAAGCTCAACCGGACTTTTAGAGATTTTGATGTGAAAGTGTAAGAATTTTGTTGGGGATTTGGAAAATTTCCTGAGAACGTCAACAGTTTCGCCAGGATTGCCAAAATGTTCGAGGGAACTCTAAACATGTCAACCTTGATTTTGAGAAGCTCAACTGGAGTTTTAGAGATTTTGATGTGAAAGTGTAAAAATTTTGGCAGAGATTTGGAGAATTTCGTGAGAACGTCAAAAGTTTCGCAAGGAACGCCAAAATGTTCGAGGGAACTCTAAACATGTCAACCTTGATTTTGAGAAGCTCAACCGGAGTTTTAGAGATTTTGATGTGAAAGTGTAAGAATTTTGTTGGGGATTTGGGAAATTTCGTGAGAAAGTCAAAAGTTTCGCCAGGAATGCCAAACTGTTCGAGGGAACTCTAAAGATGTCCACCTTGATTTTGAGAAGCTCAACCGGACTTTCAGAGATTTTGACGTGAAATTGTAAGAGTTTTGTTGGGGATTTGGAAAATTTCTTGAGAACGTCAAAAGTTTCACAAGGATTGCCAAAATGTTTGAGGGAACTCTAAACATGTCAAGCTTGATTTTGAGAAGCTCAACCGGACTTTTAGAGATTTTGATGTGAAAGTGTAAGAATTTTGTTGGGGATTTGGAAAATTTCCTGAGAACGTCAACAGTTTCGCCAGGATTGCCAAAATGTTCGAGGGAACTCTAAACATGTCAACCTTGATTTTGAGAAGCTCAACTGGAGTTTTAGAGATTTTGACATGAAAGTGTAGGAATTTTGTCGGGGATTTGGAAAATTTCTTGAGAACGTCGAAGTTTCTCACGAATTGCCAAAATGTTCGAGGGAACTCTAAACATGTCAACCTTGATTTTGAGAAGCTCAACCGGACTTTTAGAGATTTTGACATGAAAGTGTAGGAATTTTGTCGGGGATTTGGAAAATTTCTTGAGAACGTCGAAGTTTCTCACGAATTGCCAAAATGTTTGAGGGAACTCTAAACATGTCAAGCTTGATTTTGAGATGCTCAACCGGACTTTTAGAGATTTTGACGTGAAAGTGTAGGAATTTTGTTGGGGATTTGGAAAATTTCCTGAGAACGTCAAAAGTTTCGCCAGGATTGCCAAAATATTCGAGGGAACTCTAAACATGTCAACCTTAATTTTGAGAAGCTCAGCCGGAATTTTAGAGATTTTGATGTGAAAGTGTAAGAATTTTGTTGGGGATTTGGAAAATTTTGTGAGAATGTCAAAAGTTTCACACGTATTGCCAAAATGTTCGAGGGAAATCTAAACATGTCAACCTTGATTTTGAGAAGCTCAACAGGAGTTTTAGAGATTTTGATGTGAAAGTGTAAGAATTTTGTCGGGGATTTGGAAAATTTCGTGAGAACGTCAAAAGTTTCACCTGGATTGCCAAAATGTTTGAGGGAACTCTAAACATGTCCACCTTGATTTTGAGAAGCTCAACCAGAGTTTTAGAGATTTTGATGTGAAAGTGTAAGAATTTTGTTGGGGATTTGGAAAATTACGTGAAACCGTCAAAAGTTTCGCCAGGATTGCCAAAACGTTTGAGGGAACTCTAAACATGTCAACCTTGATTTTGAGAAGCTCAACCGGACTTTCAGAGATTTTGACGTGAAAGTGTAAGAATTTTGTTGGGGATTTGGAAAATTTCTTGAGAACGTCAAAATTTTCGTAAGGAACGCCAAAATGTTTGAGGGAACTCTAAACATGTCAACCTTGATTTTGAGAATCTCAACAGGAGTTTTAGAGATTTTGATGTGAAAGTGTAAGAATTTTGTTGGGGATTTAGAAAATTTCGTGAGAAAGTGAAAAGTTTCGCCAGGAATGTCAAAATGTTTGTCTGAGCACAAAACATGTAAACCTTGATTTTGAGAAGCTCAACCAGAGTTTTAGAGATTTTGATGTGAAAGTGTAATAATTTTGTTTGGGATTTGTAAAATTTCGTGAGAACGTCAAAAGTTTCGCCAGGATTGCCAAAATGTTCGAGGGAACTCTAACGATTGTCCACCTTTATTTTGAGAAGATCAACCTGAGTTTTAGAGATTTTGATGTGAAAGTGTAAGAATTTTGTTTGGGATTTGGAAAATTTCGTGAGAACGTCAAAAGTTTCACCAGGAATGCCAAAATGTTTGAGGGAACTCTAAACATGTCAACCTTGATTTTGAGAAGCTCAATCGGACTTTTAGAGTTTTTGACGTCAAAATGTAAGAATTTTGTTGGGGATTTGGAAAATTGCGTGAGAACGTCAAAAGTTTCGCCAGGATTGCCAACATGTTCGAGATGTTCGAGGGAACTCTAAACATGTCAACCTTGATTTTGAGAAGCTCAACCGGAGTTTTAGAGATTTTGACGTGAAAGTGTAAGAATTTTGTTTGGGATTAGGAAAATTTCATGAGACCGTCAAAAGTTTCGCCAGGAATGCCAAAATGTTTGAGGGAACTCTAAACATGTCAACCTTGATTTTGAGAAGCTCAACCGGACTTTTAGAGATTTTGATGTGAAAGTGTAAGAATTTTGTTGGGGATTTGGAAAATTTCTTGAGAACGTCAAAAGTTTCGCCAGGATTGCCAAAATGTCCGAGGGAACTCTAAACATGTCCACCTTGATTTTGAGAAGCTCAACCGGACTTTTAGAGATTTTGACGTCAAAGTGTAAGAATTTTTTCAGGGATATGGAAAATTTCATGAAAGCGTCAAAAGTTTCGCCAGAATTGCCAAAATGTCCGCGGGAACTCTAAACATGTCAACCTTGATTTTGAGAAGCTCAACCGGACTTTTAGAGATTTTGATGTGAAAGTGTAAGAATTTTGTTGGGGATTTGGAAAATTTCCTGAGAACGTCAAAAGTTTCCCCAGGATTGCCAAAATGTTCGAGGGAACTCTAAACATGTCAACCTTGATTTTGAGAAGCTCAACTGGAGTTTTAGAGATTTTGATGTGAAAGTGTAAAAATTTTGGCAGAGATTTGGAGAATTTCGTGAGAACGTCAAAAGTTTCGCAAGGAACGCCAAAATGTTCGAGGGAACTCTAAACATGTCAACCTTGATTTTGAGAAGCTCAACCGGACTTTTAGAGATTTTGACATGAAAGTGTAGGAATTTTGTCGGGGATTTGGAAAATTTCTTGAGAACGTCGAAGTTTCTCACGAATTGCCAAAATGTTTGAGGGAACTCTAAACACGTCAAGCTTGATTTTGAGATGCTCAACCGGACTTTTAGAGATTTTGACGTGAAAGTGTAGGAATTTTGTTGGGGATTTGGAAAATTTCCTGAGAACGTCAAAAGTTTCGCCAGGATTGCCAAAATATTCGAGGGAACTCTAAACATGTCAACCTTAATTTTGAGAAGCTCAGCCGGAATTTTAGAGATTTTGATGTGAAAGTGTAAGAATTCTGTTGGGGATTTAGAAAATTTCGTGAGAAAGTGAAAAGTTTCGCCAGGAATGTCAAAATGTTTGTCTGAACACTAAACATGTCAACCTTGATTTTGAGAAGCTCAACCGGACTTTTAGAGTTTTTGACGTCAAAATGTAAGAATTTTGTTGGGGATTTGGAAAATTGCGTGAGAACGTCAAAAGTTTCGCCAGGATTGCCAACATGTTCGAGATGTTCGAGGGAACTCTAAACATGTCAACCTTGATTTTGAGAAGCTCAACCGGACTTTTAGAGATTTTGACATGAAAGTGTAGGAATTTTGTCGGGGATTTGGAAAATTTCTTGAGAAAGTCAAAAGCTTCACCTGGATTGCCAAAATGTTTGAGGGAACTCTAAACATGTCCACCTTGATTTTGAGAAGCTCAACCAGAGTTTTAGAGATTTTGATGTGAAAGTGTAAGAATTTTGTTGGGGATTTGGAAAATTTCGTGAAACCGTCAAAAGTTTCGCCAGGATTGCCAAAACGTTTGAGGGAACTCTAAACATGTCAACCTTGATTTTGAGAAGCTCAACCGGACTTTCAGAGATTTTGATGTGAAAGTGTAAGAATTTTGTTGGGGATTTGGAAAATTTCTTGAGAACGTCAAAAGTTTCGTAAGGAACGCCAAAATGTTCGTGGGAACTCTAAACATGTCAACCTTGATTTTGAGAAGCTCAACAGGAGTTTTAGAGATTTTGATGTGAAAGTGTAAGAATTTTCTTTGGGATTTGTAAAATTTCGTGAGACCGTCAAAAGTTTCGCCAGGAATGCCAAAATGTTTGAGGGAACTCTAAACATGTCAACCTTGATTTTGAGAAGCTCAACCGGACTTTTAGAGATTTTGATGTGAAAGTGTAAGAATTTTGTTGGGGATTTGGAAAATTTCCTGAGAACGTCAAAAGTTTCGCCAGGATTGCCAAAATGTTTGAGGGAACTCTAAACATGTCCACCTTGATTTTGAGAAGCTCAACCAGAGTTTTAGAGATTTTGATGTGAAAGTGTAAGAATTTTGTTGGGGATTTGGAAAATTTCGTGAAACCGTCAAAAGTTCCGCCAGGATTGCCAAAACGTTTGAGGGAACTCTAAACATGTCAACCTTGATTTTGAGAAGCTCAACCGGATTTTCAGAGATTTTGACGTGAAAGTGTAAGAATTTTGTTGGGGATTTGGAAAATTTCTTGAGAACGTCAAAAGTTTCGTAAGGAATGCCAAAATGTTTGAGGGAACTCTAAACATGTCAACCTTGATTTTGAGAAGCTCAACCGGACTTTTAGAGATTTTGATGTGAAAGTGTAAGAATTTTGTTGGGGATTTAGAAAATTTCGTGAGAAAGTGAAAAGTTTCGCCAGGAATGTCAAAATGTTTGTCTGAACACTAAACATGTCAACCTTGATTTTGAGAAGCTCAACCAGAGTTTTAGAGATTTTGATGTGAAAGTGTAATAATTTTGTTGGGGATTTGGAAAATTTCGTGAGAACGTCAAAAGTTTCACCAGGAATGCCAAAATGTTTGAGGGAACTCTAAACATGTCAACCTTGATTTTGAGAAGCTCAACCGGACTTTTAGAGTTTTTGACGTCAAAATGTAAGAATTTTGTTGGGGATTTGGAAAATTGCGTGAGAACGTCAAAAGTTTCGCCAGGATTGCCAACATGTTCGAGATGATCGAGGGAACTCTAAACATGTCAACCTTGATTTTGAGAAGCTCAACAGGAGTTTTAGAGATTTTGATGTGAAAGTGTAAGAATTTTGTTTGGGATTAGGAAAATTTCATGAGACAGTCACAAGTTTCGCCAGGAATGCCAAAATGTCCAAGGGAACTCTAAACATGTCAACCTTGATTTTGAGAAGCTCAACCAGAGGTTTAGAGATTTTGACGTGAAAGTGTAGGAATTTTTTCGGGGATATGGAAAATTTCCTGAGAACGTCAAAAGTTTCGCCAGGATTGCCAAAACGTTCGAGGGAACTCTAAACATGTCAACCTTGATTTTGAGAAGCTCAACCAGAGTTTTAGAGATTTTGACGTGAATGTGTAGGAATTTTTTCGGGGATTTGGAAAATTTCCTGAGAACGTCAAAAGTTTCGCCAGGATTGCCAAAATATTCGAGGGAACTCTAAACATGTCAACCTTAATTTTGAGAAGCTCAGCCGGACTTTTAGAGATTTTGATGTGAAAGTGTAAGAATTTTGTTGGGGATTTGGAAAATTTTGTGAGAATGTCAAAAGTTTCACACGTATTGCCAAAATGTTCGAGGGAACTCTAAACATGTCAACCTTGATTTTGAGAAGCTCAACAGAAGTTTTAGAGATTTTGATGTGAAAGTGTAAGAATTCTGTTGGGGATTTAGAAAATTTCGTGAGAAAGTGAAAAGTTTCGCCAGGAATGTCAAAATGTTTGTCTGAACACTAAACATGTCAACCTTGATTTTGAGAAGCTCAACCGGACTTTCAGAGATTTTGACGTGAAAGTGTAAGAATTTTGTTGGGGATTTGGAAAATTTCTTGAGAACGTCAAAAGTTTCACAAGGATTGCCAAAATGTTTGAGGGAACTCTAAACATGTCAACCTTGATTTTGAGAAGCTCAACCGAACTTTTAGAGATTTTGATGTGAAAGTGTAAGAATTTTGTTGGGGATTTGGAAAATTTCCTGAGACCGTCAAAAGTTTCCCCAGGATTGCCAAAATGTTCGAGGGAACTCTAAACATGTCAACCTTGATTTTGAGAAGCTCAACTGGAGTTTTAGAGATTTTGATGTGAAAGTGTAAAAATTTTGGCAGAGATTTGGAGAATTTCGTGAGAACGTCAAAAGTTTCACAAGGATTGCCAAAATGTTTGAGGGAACTCTAAACATGTCAAGCTTGATTTTGAGAAGCTCAACCGGACTTTTAGAGATTTTGATGTGAAAGTGTAAGAATTTTGTTGGGGATTTGGAAAATTTCCTGAGAACGTCAACAGTTTCGCCAGGATTGCCAAAATGTTCGAGGGAACTCTAAACATGTCAACCTTGATTTTGAGAAGCTCAACTGGAGTTTTAGAGATTTTGACATGAAAGTGTAGGAATTTTGTCGGGGATTTGGAAAATTTCTTGAGAACGTCGAAGTTTCTCACGAATTGCCAAAATGTTCGAGGGAACTCTAAACATGTCAACCTTGATTTTGAGAAGCTCAACCGGACTTTTAGAGATTTTGACATGAAAGTGTAGGAATTTTGTCGGGGATTTGGAAAATTTCTTGAGAACGTCGAAGTTTCTCACGAATTGCCAAAATGTTTGAGGGAACTCTAAACATGTCAAGCTTGATTTTGAGAAGCTCAACCGGACTTTCAGAGATTTTGACGTGAAAGTGTAAGAATTTTGTTGGGGATTTGGAAAATTTCTTGAGAACGTCAAAATTTTCGTAAGGAACGCCAAAATGTTCGTGGGAACTCTAAACATGTCACCCTTGATTTTGAGAATCTCAACAGGAGTTTTAGAGATTTTGATGTGAAAGTGTAAGAATTTTGTTGGGGATTTAGAAAATTTCGTGAGAAAGTGAAAAGTTTCGCCAGGAATGTCAAAATGTTTGTCTGAACACTAAACATGTAAACCTTGATTTTGAGAAGCTCAACCAGAGTTTTAGAGATTTTGATGTGAAAGTGTAAGAATTTTGTTTGGGATTTGTAAAATTTCGTGAGAACGTCAAAAGTTTCGCCAGGATTGCCAAAATGTTCGAGGGAACTCTAACGATTGTCCACCTTTATTTTGAGAAGATCAACCTGAGTTTTAGAGATTTTGATGTGAAAGTGTAAGAATTTTGTTTGGGATTTGGAAAATTTCGTGAGAACGTCAAAAGTTTCACCAGGAATGCCAAAATGTTTGAGGGAACTCTAAACATGTCAACCTTGATTTTGAGAAGCTCAACCGGACTTTTAGAGTTTTTGACGTCAAAATGTAAGAATTTTGTTGGGGATTTGGAAAATTGCGTGAGAACGTCAAAAGTTTCGCCAGGATTGCCAACATGTTCGAGATGTTCGAGGGAACTCTAAACATGTCAACCTTGATTTTGAGAAGCTCAACCGGAGTTTTAGAGATTTTGACGTGAAAGTGTAAGAATTTTGTTTGGGATTAGGAAAATTTCATGAGACCGTCAAAAGTTTCGCCAGGAATGCCAAAATGTTTGAGGGAACTCTAAACATGTCAACCTTGATTTTGAGAAGCTCAACCGGACTTTTAGAGATTTTGATGTGAAAGTGTAAGAATTTTGTTGGGGATTTGGAAAATTTCTTGAGAACGTCAAAAGTTTCGCCAGGATTGCCAAAATGTCCGAGGGAACTCTAAACATGTCAACCTTGATTTTGAGAAGCTCAACCGGACTTTTAGAGATTTTGACGTCAAAGTGTAAGAATTTTTTCAGGGATATGGAAAATTTCATGAAAGCGTCAAAAGTTTCGCCAGAATTGCCAAAATGTCCGCGGGAACTCTAAACATGTCAACCTTGATTTTGAGAAGCTCAACCGGAGTTTTAGAGATTTTGATGTGAAAGTGTAAGAATTTTGTTGGGGATTTGGAAAATTTCCTGAGAACGTCAAAAGTTTCGCCAGGATTGCCAAAATGTTCGATGGAACTCTAAACATGTCAACCTTGATTTTGAGAAGCTCAACTGGAGTTTTAGAGATTTTGATGTGAAAGTGTAAAAATTTTGGCAGAGATTTGGAGAATTTCGTGAGAACGTCAAAAGTTTCGCAAGGAACGCCAAAATGTTCGAGGGAACTCTAAACATGTCAACCTTGATTTTGAGAAGCTCAACCGGACTTTTAGAGATTTTGACATGAAAGTGTAGGAATTTTGTCGGGGATTTGGAAAATTTCGTGAGAACGTCAAAAGTTTCACCTGGATTGCCAAAATGTTTGAGGGAACTCTAAACATGTCCACCTTGATTTTGAGAAGCTCAAACAGAGTTTTAGAGATTTTGATGTGAAAGTGTAAGAATTTTGTTGGGGATTTGGAAAATTTCGTGAAACCGTCAAAAGTTTCGCCAGGATTGCCAAAACGTTTGAGGGAACTCTAAACATGTCAACCTTGATTTTGAGAAGCTCAACCGGACTTTCAGAGATTTTGATGTGAAAGTGTAAGAATTTTGTTGGGGATTTGGAAAATTTCTTGAGAACGTCAAAAGTTTCGTAAGGAACGCCAAAATGTTCGTGGGAACTCTAAACATGTCAACCTTGATTTTGAGAAGCTCAACAGGAGTTTTAGAGATTTTGATGTGAAAGTGTAAGAATTTTGTTGGGGATTTAGAAAATTTCGTGAGAAAGTGAAAAGTTTCGCCAGGAATGTCAAAATGTTTGTCTGAACACTAAACATGTCAACCTTGATTTTGAGAAGCTCAACCAGAGTTTTAGAGATTTTGATGTGAAAGTGTAAGAATTTTCTTTGGGATTTGTAAAATTTCGTGAGAACGTCAAAAGTTTCGCCAGGATTGCCAAAATGTTCGAGGGAACTCTAACGATTGTCCACCTTTATTTTGAGAAGACCAACCTGAGTTTTAGAGATTTTGATGTGAAAGTGTAAGAATTTTGTTTGGGATTAGGAAAATTTCATGAGACCGTCAAAAGTTTCGCCAGGAATGCCAAAATGTTTGAGGGAACTCTAAACACGTCAACCTTGATTTTGAGAAGCTCAACCGGACTTTTAGAGATTTTGATGTGAAAGTGTAAAAATTTTGTTGGGGATTTGGAAAATTTCTTGAGAACGTCAAAAGTTTCGCCAGGATTGCCAAAATGTCCGAGGGAACTCTAAACATGTCAACCTTGATTTTGAGAAGCTCAACCGGACTTTTAGAGATTTTGATGTGAAAGTGTAAGAATTTTGTTGGGGATTTGGAAAATTTCCTGAGAACGTCAAAAGTTTCGCCAGGATTGCCAAAATGTTTGAGGGAACTCTAAACATGTCCACCTTGATTTTGAGAAGCTCAACCAGAGTTTTAGAGATTTTGATGTGAAAGTGTAAGAATTTTGTTGGGGATTTGGAAAATTTCGTGAAACCGTCAAAAGTTCCGCCAGGATTGCCAAAACGTTTGAGGGAACTCTAAACATGTCAACCTTGATTTTGAGAAGCTCAACCGGATTTTCAGAGATTTTGACGTGAAAGTGTAAGAATTTTATTGGGGATTTGGAAAATTTCTTGAGAACGTCAAAAGTTTCGTAAGGAATGCCAAAATGTTTGAGGGAACTCTAAACATGTCAACCTTGATTTTGAGAAGCTCAACCGGACTTTTAGAGATTTTGATGTGAAAGTGTAAGAATTTTGTTGGGGATTTAGAAAATTTCGTGAGAAAGTGAAAAGTTTCGCCAGGAATGTCAAAATGTTTGTCTGAACACTAAACATGTCAACCTTGATTTTGAGAAGCTCAACCAGAGTTTTAGAGATTTTGATGTGAAAGTGTAATAATTTTGTTGGGGATTTGGAAAATTGCGTGAGAACGTCAAAAGTTTCGCCAGGATTGCCAACATGTTCGAGATGATCGAGGGAACTCTAAACATGTCAACCTTGATTTTGAGAAGCTCAACAGGAGTTTTAGAGATTTTGATGTGAAAGTGTAAGAATTTTGTTTGGGATTAGGAAAATTTCATGAGACAGTCACAAGTTTCGCCAGGAATGCCAAAATGTCCAAGGGAACTCTAAACATGTCAACCTTGATTTTGAGAAGCTCAACCAGAGGTTTAGAGATTTTGACGTGAAAGTGTAGGAATTTTTTCGGGGATATGGAAAATTTCCTGAGAACGTCAAAAGTTTCGCCAGGATTGCCAAAACGTTCGAGGGAACTCTAAACATGTCAACCTTGATTTTGAGAAGCTCAACCAGAGTTTTAGAGATTTTGACGTGAATGTGTAGGAATTTTTTCGGGGATTTGGAAAATTTCCTGAGAACGTCAAAAGTTTCGCCAGGATTGCCAAAATATTCGAGGGAACTCTAAACATGTCAACCTTAATTTTGAGAAGCTCAGCTGGACTTTTAGAGATTTTGATGTGAAAGTGTAAGAATTTTGTTGGGGATTTGGAAAATTTTGTGAGAATGTCAAAAGTTTCACACGTATTGCCAAAATGTTCGAGGGAAATCTAAACATGTCAACCTTGATTTTGAGAAGCTCAACAGAAGTTTTAGAGATTTTGATGTGAAAGTGTAAGAATTCTGTTGGGGATTTAGAAAATTTCGTGAGAAAGTGAAAAGTTTCGCCAGGAATGTCAAAATGTTTGTCTGAACACTAAACATGTAAACCTTGATTTTGAGAAGCTCAACCGGACTTTCAGAGATTTTGACGTGAAAGTGTAAGAATTTTGTTGGGGATTTGGAAAATTTCTTGAAAACGTCAAAAGTTTCGTAAGGAATGCCAAAATGTTTGAGGGAACTCTAAACATGTCAACCTTGATTTTGAGAAGCTCAACCGGACTTTTAGAGATTTTGATGTGAAAGTGTAAAAATTTTGTTGGGGATTTAGAAAATTTCGTGAGAAAGTGAAAAGTTTCGCCAGGAATGTCAAAATGTTTGTCTGAACACTAAACATGTAAACCTTGATTTTGAGAAGCTCAACCGGACTTTCAGAGATTTTGACGTGAAAGTGTAAGAATTTTGTTGGGGATTTGGAAAATTTCTTGAGAACGTCAAAAGTTTCGTAAGGAATGCCAAAATGTTTGAGGGAACTCTAAACATGTCAACCTTGATTTTGAGAAGCTCAACCGGACTTTTAGAGATTTTGATGTGAAAGTGTAAGAATTTTGTTGGGGATTTAGAAAATTTCGTGAGAAAGTGAAAAGTTTCGCCAGGAATGTCAAAATGTTTGTCTGAACACTAAACATGTCAACCTTGATTTTGAGAAGCTCAACCAGAGTTTTAGAGATTTTGATGTGAAAGTGTAATAATTTTGTTGGGGATTTGGAAAATTTCGTGAGAACGTCAAAAGTTTCACCAGGAATGCCAAAATGTTTGAGGGAACTCTAAACATGTCAACCTTGATTTTGAGAAGCTCAACCGGACTTTTAGAGTTTTTGACGTCAAAATGTAAGAATTTTGTTGGGGATTTGGAAAATTGCGTGAGAACGTCAAAAGTTTCGCCAGGATTGCCAACATGTTCGAGATGATCGAGGGAACTCTAAACATGTCAACCTTGATTTTGAGAAGCTCAACAGGAGTTTTAGAGATTTTGATGTGAAAGTGTAAGAATTTTGTTTGGGATTAGGAAAATTTCATGAGACAGTCACAAGTTTCGCCAGGAATGCCAAAATGTCCAAGGGAACTCTAAACATGTCAACCTTGATTTTGAGAAGCTCAACCAGAGGTTTAGAGATTTTGACGTGAAAGTGTAGGAATTTTTTCGGGGATATGGAAAATTTCCTGAGAACGTCAAAAGTTTCGCCAGGATTGCCAAAACGTTCGAGGGAACTCTAAACATGTCAACCTTGATTTTGAGAAGCTCAACCAGAGTTTTAGAGATTTTGACGTGAATGTGTAGGAATTTTTTCGGGGATTTGGAAAATTTCCTGAGAACGTCAAAAGTTTCGCCAGGATTGCCAAAATATTCGAGGGAACTCTAAACATGTCAACCTTAATTTTGAGAAGCTCAGCCGGACTTTTAGAGATTTTGATGTGAAAGTGTAAGAATTTTGTTGGGGATTTGGAAAATTTTGTGAGAATGTCAAAAGTTTCACACGTATTGCCAAAATGTTCGAGGGAACTCTAAACATGTCAACCTTGATTTTGAGAAGCTCAACTGGAGTTTTAGAGATTTTGATGTGAAAGTGTAAGAATTCTGTTGGGGATTTAGAAAATTTCGTGAGAAAGTGAAAAGTTTCGCAAGGAACGCCAAAATGTTCGAGGGAACTCTAAACATGTCAACCTTGATTTTGAGAAGCTCAACCGGACTTTTAGAGATTTTGACATGAAAGTGTAGGAATTTTGTCGGGGATTTGGAAAATTTCTTGAGAACGTCGAAGTTTCTCACGAATTGCCAAAATGTTTGAGGGAACTCTAAACATGTCAAGCTTGATTTTGAGAAGCTCAACCGGACTTTCAGAGATTTTGACGTGAAAGTGTAAGAATTTTGTTGGGGATTTGGAAAATTTCTTGAGAACGTCAAAATTTTCGTAAGGAACGCCAAAATGTTCGTGGGAACTCTAAACATGTCAACCCTGATTTTGAGAAGCTCAACAGGAGTTTTAGAGATTTTGATGTGAAAGTGTAAGAATTTTGTTGGGGATTTAGAAAATTTCGTGAGAAAGTGAAAAGTTTCGCCAGGAATGTCAAAATGTTTGTCTGAACACTAAACATGTCAACCTTGATTTTGAGAAGCTCAACCAGAGTTTTAGAGATTTTGATGTGAAAGTGTAAGAATTTTGTTTGGGATTTGTAAAATTTCGTGAGAACGTCAAAAGTTTCGCCAGGATTGCCAAAATGTTCGAGGGAACTCTAACGATTGTCCACCTTTATTTTGAGAAGATCAACCTGAGTTTTAGAGATTTTGATGTGAAAGTGTAAGAATTTTGTTTGGGATTTGGAAAATTTCGTGAGAACGTCAAAAGTTTCACCAGGAATGCCAAAATGTTTGAGGGAACTCTAAACATGTCAACCTTGATTTTGAGAAGCTCAACCGGACTTTTAGAGTTTTTGACGTCAAAATGTAAGAATTTTGTTGGGGATTTGGAAAATTGCGTGAGAACGTCAAAAGTTTCGCCAGGATTGCCAACATGTTCGAGATGTTCGAGGGAACTCTAAACATGTCAACCTTGATTTTGAGAAGCTCAACCGGAGTTTTAGAGATTTTGACGTGAAAGTGTAAGAATTTTGTTTGGGATTAGGAAAATTTCATGAGACCGTCAAAAGTTTCGCCAGGAATGCCAAAATGTCCGAGGGAACTCTAAACATGTCCACCTTGATTTTGAGAAGCTCAACCGGACTTTTAGAGATTTTGACGTCAAAGTGTAAGAATTTTTTCAGGGATATGGAAAATTTCATGAAAGCGTCAAAAGTTTCGCCAGAATTGCCAAAATGTCCGCGGGAACTCTAAACATGTCAACCTTGATTTTGAGAAGCTCAACCGGAGTTTTAGAGATTTTGATGTGAAAGTGTAAGAATTTTGTTGGGGATTTGGAAAATTTCCTGAGAACGTCAAAAGTTTCGCCAGGATTGCCAAAATGTTCGAGGGAACTCTAAACATGTCAACCTTGATTTTGAGAAGCTCAACTGGAGTTTTAGAGATTTTGATGTGAAAGTGTAAAAATTTTGGCAGAGATTTGGAGAATTTCGTGAGAACGTCAAAAGTTTCGCAAGGAACGCCAAAATGTTCGAGGGAACTCTAAACATGTCAACCTTGATTTTGAGAAGCTCAACCGGACTTTTAGAGATTTTGACATGAAAGTGTAGGAATTTTGTCGGGGATTTGGAAAATTTCGTGAGAACGTCAAAAGTTTCACCTGGATTGCCAAAATGTTTGAGGGAACTCTAAACATGTCCACCTTGATTTTGAGAAGCTCAACCAGAGTTTTAGAGATTTTGATGTGAAAGTGTAAGAATTTTGTTGGGGATTTGGAAAATTTCGTGAAACCGTCAAAAGTTTCGCCAGGATTGCCAAAACGTTTGAGGGAACTCTAAACATGTCAACCTTGATTTTGAGAAGCTCAACCGGACTTTCAGAGATTTTGATGTGAAAGTGTAATAATTTTGTTGGGGATTTGGAAAATTTCTTGAGAACGTCAAAAGTTTCGTAAGGAACGCCAAAATGTTCGTGGGAACTCTAAACATGTCAACCTTGATTTTGAGAAGCTCAACCAGAGTTTTAGAGATTTTGATGTGAAAGTGTAAGAATTTTCTTTGGGATTTGTAAAATTTCGTGAGAACGTCAAAAGTTTCGCCAGGATTGCCAAAATGTTCGAGGGAACTCTAACGATTGTCCACCTTTATTTTGAGAAGATCAACCTGAGTTTTAGAGATTTTGATGTGAAAGTGTAAGAATTTTGTTTGGGATTAGGAAAATTTCATGAGACCGTCAAAAGTTTCGCCAGGAATGCCAAAATGTTTGAGGGAACTCTAAACATGTCAACCTTGATTTTGAGAAGCTCAACCGGACTTTTAGAGATTTTGATGTGAAAGTGTAAGAATTTTGTTGGGGATTTGGAAAATTTCTTGAGAACGTCAAAAGTTTCGCCAGGATTGCCAAAATGTCCGAGGGAACTCTAAACATGTCAACCTTGATTTTGAGAAGCTCAACCGGACTTTTAGAGATTTTGATGTGAAAGTGTAAGAATTTTGTTGGGGATTTGGAAAATTTCCTGAGAACGTCAAAAGTTTCGCCAGGATTGCCAAAATGTTTGAGGGAACTCTAAACATGTCCACCTTGATTTTGAGAAGCTCAACCAGAGTTTTAGAGATTTTGATGTGAAAGTGTAAGAATTTTGTTGGGGATTTGGAAAATTTCGTGAAACCGTCAAAAGTTCCGCCAGGATTGCCAAAACGTTTGAGGGAACTCTAAACATGTCAACCTTGATTTTGAGAAGCTCAACCGGATTTTCAGAGATTTTGACGTGAAAGTGTAAGAATTTTGTTGGGGATTTGGAAAATTTCTTGAGAACGTCAAAAGTTTCGTAAGGAATGCCAAAATGTTTGAGGGAACACTAAACATGTCAACCTTGATTTTGAGAAGCTCAACCGGACTTTTAGAGATTTTGATGTGAAAGTGTAAGAATTTTGTTGGGGATTTAGAAAATTTCGTGAGAAAGTGAAAAGTTTCGCCAGGAATGTCAAAATGTTTGTCTGAACACTAAACATGTCAACCTTGATTTTGAGAAGCTCAACCAGAGTTTTAGAGATTTTGATGTGAAAGTGTAATAATTTTGTTGGGGATTTGGAAAATTTCGTGAGAACGTCAAAAGTTTCACCAGGAATGCCAAAATGTTTGAGGGAACTCTAAACATGTCAACCTTGATTTTGAGAAGCTCAACCGGACTTTTAGAGTTTTTGACGTCAAAATGTAAGAATTTTGTTGGGGATTTGGAAAATTGCGTGAGAACGTCAAAAGTTTCGCCAGGATTGCCAACATGTTCGAGATGATCGAGGGAACTCTAAACATGTCAACCTTGATTTTGAGAAGCTCAACAGGAGTTTTAGAGATTTTGATGTGAAAGTGTAAGAATTTTGTTTGGGATTAGGAAAATTTCATGAGACAGTCACAAGTTTCGCCAGGAATGCCAAAATGTCCAAGGGAACTCTAAACATGTCA
This sequence comes from Streptopelia decaocto, assembly GCF_964273445.1. NCBI lineage: Eukaryota > Metazoa > Chordata > Aves > Columbiformes > Columbidae > Streptopelia > Streptopelia decaocto. Next base: position 48,619,588 of record NC_138661.1, read on the forward strand.
ACCTTGATTTTGAGAAGCTCAACCAGAGGTTTAGAGATTTTGACGTGAAAGTGTAGGAATTTTTTCGGGGATATGGAAAATTTACTGAGAACGTCAAAAGTTTCGCCAGGATTGCCAAAACGTTCGAGGGAACTCTAAACATGTCAACCTTGATTTTGAGAAGCTCAACCAGAGTTTTAGAGATTTTGACGTGAATGTGTAGGAATTTTTTCGGGGATTTGGAAAATTTCCTGAGAACGTCAAAAGTTTCGCCAGGATTGCCAAAATATTCGAGGGAACTCTAAACATGTCAACCTTAATTTTGAGAAGCTCAGCCGGACTTTTAGAGATTTTGATGTGAAAGTGTAAGAATTTTGTTGGGGATTTGGAAAATTTTGTGAGAATGTCAAAAGTTTCACACGTATTGCCAAAATGTTCGAGGGAAATCTAAACATGTCAACCTTGATTTTGAGAAGCTCAACAGAAGTTTTAGAGATTTTGATGTGAAAGTGTAAGAATTCTGTTGGGGATTTAGAAAATTTCGTGAGAAAGTGAAAAGTTTCGCCAGGAATGTCAAAATGTTTGTCTGAACACTAAACATGTCAACCTTGATTTTGAGAAGCTCAACCGGACTTTCAGAGATTTTGACGTGAAAGTGTAAGAATTTTGTTGGGGATTTGGAAAATTTCTTGAGAACGTCAAAAGTTTCACAAGGATTGCCAAAATGTTTGAGGGAACTCTAAACATGTCAACCTTGATTTTGAGAAGCTCAACCGAACTTTTAGAGATTTTGATGTGAAAGTGTAAGAATTTTGTTGGGGATTTGGAAAATTTCCTGAGACCGTCAAAAGTTTCCCCAGGATTGCCAAAATGTTCGAGGGAACTCTAAACATGTCAACCTTGATTTTGAGAAGCTCAACTGGAGTTTTAGAGATTTTGATGTGAAAGTGTAAAAATTTTGGCAGAGATTTGGAGAATTTCGTGAGAACGTCAAAAGTTTCGCAAGGAACGCCAAAATGTTCGAGGGAACTCTAAACATGTCAACCTTGATTTTGAGAAGCTCAACCGGACTTTTAGAGATTTTGACATGAAAGTGTAGGAATTTTGTCGGGGATTTGGAAAATTTCTTGAGAACGTCGAAGTTTCTCACGAATTGCCAAAATGTTTGAGGGAACTCTAAACATGTCAAGCTTGATTTTGAGAAGCTCAACCGGACTTTCAGAGATTTTGACGTGAAAGTGTAAGAATTTTGTTGGGGATTTGGAAAATTTCTTGAGAACGTCAAAATTTTCGTAAGGAACGCCAAAATGTTCGTGGGAACTCTAAACATGTCACCCTTGATTTTGAGAATCTCAACAGGAGTTTTAGAGATTTTGATGTGAAAGTGTAAGAATTTTGTTGGGGATTTAGAAAATTTCGTGAGAAAGTGAAAAGTTTCGCCAGGAATGTCAAAATGTTTGTCTGAACACTAAACATGTAAACCTTGATTTTGAGAAGCTCAACCAGAGTTTTAGAGATTTTGATGTGAAAGTGTAAGAATTTTGTTTGGGATTTGTAAAATTTCGTGAGAACGTCAAAAGTTTCGCCAGGATTGCCAAAATGTTCGAGGGAACTCTAACGATTGTCCACCTTTATTTTGAGAAGATCAACCTGAGTTTTAGAGATTTTGATGTGAAAGTGTAAGAATTTTGTTTGGGATTTGGAAAATTTCGTGAGAACGTCAAAAGTTTCACCAGGAATGCCAAAATGTTTGAGGGAACTCTAAACATGTCAACGTTGATTTTGAGAAGCTCAACCGGACTTTTAGAGTTTTTGACGTCAAAATGTAAGAATTTTGTTGGGGATTTGGAAAATTGCGTGAGAACGTCAAAAGTTTCGCCAGGATTGCCAACATGTTCGAGATGATCGAGGGAACTCTAAACATGTCAACCTTGATTTTGAGAAGCTCAACCGGAGTTTTAGAGATTTTGACGTGAAAGTGTAAGAATTTTGTTTGGGATTAGGAAAATTTCATGAGACCGTCAAAAGTTTCGCCAGGAATGCCAAAATGTTTGAGGGAACTCTAAACATGTCAACCTTGATTTTGAGAAGCTCAACCGGACTTTTAGAGATTTTGATGTGAAAGTGTAAGAATTTTGTTGGGGATTTGGAAAATTTCTTGAGAACGTCAAAAGTTTCGCCAGGATTGCCAAAATATCCGAGGGAACTCTAAACATGTCAACCTTGATTTTGAGAAGCTCAACCGGACTTTTAGAGATTTTGACGTCAAAGTGTAAGAATTTTTTCAGGGATATGGAAAATTTCATGAAAGCGTCAAAAGTTTCGCCAGAATTGCCAAAATGTCCGCGGGAACTCTAAACATGTCAACCTTGATTTTGAGAAGCTCAACCGGAGTTTTAGAGATTTTGATGTGAAAGTGTAAGAATTTTGTTGGGGATTTGGAAAATTTCGTGAAACCGTCAAAAGTTCCGCCAGGATTGCCAAAACGTTTGAGGGAACTCTAAACATGTCAACCTTGATTTTGAGAAGCTCAACCGGATTTTCAGAGATTTTGACGTGAAAGTGTAAGAATTTTGTTGGGGATTTGGAAAATTTCTTGAGAACGTCAAAAGTTTCGTAAGGAATGCCAAAATGTTTGAGGGAACTCTAAACATGTCAACCTTGATTTTGAGAAGCTCAACCGGACTTTTAGAGATTTTGATGTGAAAGTGTAAGAATTTTGTTGGGGATTTAGAAAATTTCGTGAGAAAGTGAAAAGTTTCGCCAGGAATGTCAAAATGTTTGTCTGAACACTAAACATGTCAACCTTGATTTTGAGAAGCTCAACCAGAGTTTTAGAGATTTTGATGTGAAAGTGTAATAATTTTGTTGGGGATTTGGAAAATTTCGTGAGAACGTCAAAAGTTTCACCAGGAATGCCAAAATGTTTGAGGGAACTCTAAACATGTCAACCTTGATTTTGAGAAGCTCAACCGGACTTTTAGAGTTTTTGACGTCAAAATGTAAGAATTTTGTTGGGGATTTGGAAAATTGCGTGAGAACGTCAAAAGTTTAGCCAGGATTGCCAACATGTTCGAGATGATCGAGGGAACTCTAAACATGTCAACCTTGATTTTGAGAAGCTCAACAGGAGTTTTAGAGATTTTGATGTGAAAGTGTAAGAATTTTGTTTGGGATTAGGAAAATTTCATGAGACCGTCACAAGTTTCGCCAGGAATGCCAAAATGTCCAAGGGAACTCTAAACATGTCAACCTTGATTTTGAGAAGCTCAACCAGAGGTTTAGAGATTTTGACGTGAAAGTGTAGGAATTTTTTCGGGGATATGGAAAATTTACTGAGAACGTCAAAAGTTTCGCCAGGATTGCCAAAACGTTCGAGGGAACTCTAAACATGTCAACCTTGATTTTGAGAAGCTCAACCAGAGTTTTAGAGATTTTGACGTGAATGTGTAGGAATTTTTTCGGGGATTTGGAAAATTTCCTGAGAACGTCAAAAGTTTCGCCAGGATTGCCAAAATATTCGAGGGAACTCTAAACATGTCAACCTTAATTTTGAGAAGCTCAGCCGGACTTTTAGAGATTTTGATGTGAAAGTGTAAGAATTTTGTTGGGGATTTGGAAAATTTTGTGAGAATGTCAAAAGTTTCACACGTATTGCCAAAATGTTCGAGGGAAATCTAAACATGTCAACCTTGATTTTGAGAAGCTCAACAGAAGTTTTAGAGATTTTGATGTGAAAGTGTAAGAATTCTGTTGGGGATTTAGAAAATTTCGTGAGAAAGTGAAAAGTTTCGCCAGGAATGTCAAAATGTTTGTCTGAACACTAAACATGTCAACCTTGATTTTGAGAAGCTCAACCGGACTTTCAGAGATTTTGACGTGAAAGTGTAAGAATTTTGTTGGGGATTTGGAAAATTTCTTGAGAACGTCAAAAGTTTCACAAGGATTGCCAAAATGTTTGAGGGAACTCTAAACATGTCAACCTTGATTTTGAGAAGCTCAACCGAACTTTTAGAGATTTTGATGTGAAAGTGTAAGAATTTTGTTGGGGATTTGGAAAATTTCCTGAGACCGTCAAAAGTTTCCCCAGGATTGCCAAAATGTTCGAGGGAACTCTAAACATGTCAACCTTGATTTTGAGAAGCTCAACTGGAGTTTTAGAGATTTTGATGTGAAAGTGTAAAAATTTTGGCAGAGATTTGGAGAATTTCGTGAGAACGTCAAAAGTTTCGCAAGGAACGCCAAAATGTTCGAGGGAACTCTAAACATGTCAACCTTGATTTTGAGAAGCTCAACCGGACTTTTAGAGATTTTGACATGAAAGTGTAGGAATTTTGTCGGGGATTTGGAAAATTTCTTGAGAACGTCGAAGTTTCTCACGAATTGCCAAAATGTTTGAGGGAACTCTAAACATGTCAAGCTTGATTTTGAGATGCTCAACCGGACTTTTAGAGATTTTGACGTGAAAGTGTAGGAATTTTGTTGGGGATTTGGAAAATTTCCTGAGAACGTCAAAAGTTTCGCCAGGATTGCCAAAATATTCGAGGGAACTCTAAACATGTCAACCTTAATTTTGAGAAGCTCAGCCGGAATTTTAGAGATTTTGATGTGAAAGTGTAAGAATTTTGTTGGGGATTTAGAAAATTTCGTGAGAAAGTGAAAAGTTTCGCCAGGAATGTCAAAATGTTTGTCTGAACACTAAACATGTCAACCTTGATTTTGAGAAGCTCAACCGGACTTTTAGAGTTTTTGACGTCAAAATGTAAGAATTTTGTTGGGGATTTGGAAAATTGCGTGAGAACGTCAAAAGTTTCGCCAGGATTGCCAACATGTTCGAGATGTTCGAGGGAACTCTAAACATGTCAACCTTGATTTTGAGATGCTCAACCGGACTTTTAGAGATTTTGACATGAAAGTGTAGGAATTTTGTCGGGGATTTGGAAAATTTCGTGAGAACGTCAAAAGTTTCACCTGGATTGCCAAAATGTTTGAGGGAACTCTAAACATGTCCACCTTGATTTTGAGAAGCTCAACCAGAGTTCTAGAGATTTTGATGTGAAAGTGTAAGAATTTTGTTGGGGATTTGGAAAATTTCGTGAAACCGTCAAAAGTTTCGCCAGGATTGCCAAAACGTTTGAGGGAACTCTAAACATGTCAACCTTGATTTTGAGAAGCTCAACAGAAGTTTTAGAGATTTTGATGTGAAAGTGTAAGAATTCTGTTGGGGATTTAGAAAATTTCGTGAGAAAGTGAAAAGTTTCGCCAGGAATGTCAAAATGTTTGTCTGAACACTAAACATGTCAACCTTGATTTTGAGAAGCTCAACCGGACTTTCAGAGATTTTGACGTGAAAGTGTAAGAATTTTGTTGGGGATTTGGAAAATTTCTTGAGAACGTCAAAAGTTTCACAAGGATTGCCAAAATGTTTGAGGGAACTCTAAACATGTCAACCTTGATTTTGAGAAGCTCAACCGAACTGTTAGAGATTTTGATGTGAAAGTGTAAGAATTTTGTTGGGGATTTGGAAAATTTCCTGAGACCGTCAAAAGTTTCCCCAGGATTGCCAAAATGTTCGAGGGAACTCTAAACATGTCAACCTTGATTTTGAGAAGCTCAACTGGAGTTTTAGAGATTTTGATGTGAAAGTGTAAAAATTTTGGCAGAGATTTGGAGAATTTCGTGAGAACGTCAAAAGTTTCGCAAGGAACGCCAAAATGTTCGAGGGAACTCTAAACATGTCAACCTTGATTTTGAGAAGCTCAACCGGACTTTTAGAGATTTTGACATGAAAGTGTAGGAATTTTGTCGGGGATTTGGAAAATTTCTTGAGAACGTCGAAGTTTCTCACGAATTGCCAAAATGTTTGAGGGAACTCTAAACATGTCAAGCTTGATTTTGAGAAGCTCAACCGGACTTTCAGAGATTTTGACGTGAAAGTGTAAGAATTTTGTTGGGGATTTGGAAAATTTCTTGAGAACGTCAAAATTTTCGTAAGGAACGCCAAAATGTTCGTGGGAACTCTAAACATGTCACCCTTGATTTTGAGAATCTCAACAGGAGTTTTAGAGATTTTGATGTGAAAGTGTAAGAATTTTGTTGGGGATTTAGAAAATTTCGTGAGAAAGTGAAAAGTTTCGCCAGGAATGTCAAAATGTTTGTCTGAACACTAAACATGTAAACCTTGATTTTGAGAAGCTCAACCAGAGTTTTAGAGATTTTGATGTGAAAGTGTAAGAATTTTGTTTGGGATTTGTAAAATTTCGTGAGAACGTCAAAAGTTTCGCCAGGATTGCCAAAATGTTCGAGGGAACTCTAACGATTGTCCACCTTTATTTTGAGAAGATCAACCTGAGTTTTAGAGATTTTGATGTGAAAGTGTAAGAATTTTGTTTGGGATTTGGAAAATTTCGTGAGAACGTCAAAAGTTTCACCAGGAATGCCAAAATGTTTGAGGGAACTCTAAACATGTCAACGTTGATTTTGAGAAGCTCAACCGGACTTTTAGAGTTTTTGACGTCAAAATGTAAGAATTTTGTTGGGGATTTGGAAAATTGCGTGAGAACGTCAAAAGTTTCGCCAGGATTGCCAACATGTTCGAGATGATCGAGGGAACTCTAAACATGTCAACCTTGATTTTGAGAAGCTCAACAGGAGTTTTAGAGATTTTGACGTGAAAGTGTAAGAATTTTGTTTGGGATTAGGAAAATTTCATGAGACCGTCAAAAGTTTCGCCAGGAATGCCAAAATGTCCGAGGGAACTCTAAACATGTCCACCTTGATTTTGAGAAGCTCAACCGGACTTTTAGAGATTTTGACGTCAAAGTGTAAGAATTTTTTCAGGGATATGGAAAATTTCATGAAAGCGTCAAAAGTTTCGCCAGAATTGCCAAAATGTCCGCGGGAACTCTAAACATGTCAACCTTGATTTTGAGAAGCTCAACCGGAGTTTTAGAGATTTTGATGTGAAAGTGTAAGAATTTTGTTGGGGATTTGGAAAATTTCCTGAGAACGTCAAAAGTTTCGCCAGGATTGCCAAAATGTTCGAGGGAACTCTAAACATGTCAACCTTGATTTTGAGAAGCTCAACTGGAGTTTTAGAGATTTTGATGTGAAAGTGTAAAAATTTTGGCAGAGATTTGGAGAATTTCGTGAGAACGTCAAAAGTTTCGCAAGGAACGCCAAAATGTTCGAGGGAACTCTAAACATGTCAACCTTGATTTTGAGAAGCTCAACCGGACTTTTAGAGATTTTGACATGAAAGTGTAGGAATTTTGTCGGGGATTTGGAAAATTTCGTGAGAACGTCAAAAGTTTCACCTGGATTGCCAAAATGTTTGAGGGAACTCTAAACATGTCCACCTTGATTTTGAGAAGCTCAACCAGAGTTTTAGAGATTTTGATGTGAAAGTGTAAGAATTTTGTTGGGGATTTGGAAAATTTCGTGAAACCGTCAAAAGTTTCGCCAGGATTGCCAAAACGTTTGAGGGAACTCTAAACATGTCAACCTTGATTTTGAGAAGCTCAACCGGACTTTCAGAGATTTTGATGTGAAAGTGTAATAATTTTGTTGGGGATTTGGAAAATTTCTTGAGAACGTCAAAAGTTTCGTAAGGAACGCCAAAATGTTCGTGGGAACTCTAAACATGTCAACCTTGATTTTGAGAAGCTCAACCAGAGTTTTAGAGATTTTGATGTGAAAGTGTAAGAATTTTCTTTGGGATTTGTAAAATTTCGTGAGAACGTCAAAAGTTTCGCCAGGATTGCCAAAATGTTCGAGGGAACTCTAACGATTGTCCACCTTTATTTTGAGAAGATCAACCTGAGTTTTAGAGATTTTGATGTGAAAGTGTAAGAATTTTGTTTGGGATTAGGAAAATTTCATGAGACCGTCAAAAGTTTCGCCAGGAATGCCAAAATGTTTGAGGGAACTCTAAACATGTCAACCTTGATTTTGAGAAGCTCAACCGGACTTTTAGAGATTTTGATGTGAAAGTGTAAGAATTTTGTTGGGGATTTGGAAAATTTCTTGAGAACGTCAAAAGTTTCGCCAGGATTGCCAAAATGTCCGAGGGAACTCTAAACATGTCAACCTTGATTTTGAGAAGCTCAACCGGACTTTTAGAGATTTTGATGTGAAAGTGTAAGAATTTTGTTGGGGATTTGGAAAATTTCCTGAGAACGTCAAAAGTTTCGCCAGGATTGCCAAAATGTTTGAGGGAACTCTAAACATGTCCACCTTGATTTTGAGAAGCTCAACCAGAGTTTTAGAGATTTTGATGTGAAAGTGTAAGAATTTTGTTGGGGATTTGGAAAATTTCGTGAAACCGTCAAAAGTTCCGCCAGGATTGCCAAAACGTTTGAGGGAACTCTAAACATGTCAACCTTGATTTTGAGAAGCTCAACCGGATTTTCAGAGATTTTGACGTGAAAGTGTAAGAATTTTGTTGGGGATTTGGAAAATTTCTTGAGAACGTCAAAAGTTTCGTAAGGAATGCCAAAATGTTTGAGGGAACACTAAACATGTCAACCTTGATTTTGAGAAGCTCAACCGGACTTTTAGAGATTTTGATGTGAAAGTGTAAGAATTTTGTTGGGGATTTAGAAAATTTCGTGAGAAAGTGAAAAGTTTCGCCAGGAATGTCAAAATGTTTGTCTGAACACTAAACATGTCAACCTTGATTTTGAGAAGCTCAACCAGAGTTTTAGAGATTTTGATGTGAAAGTGTAATAATTTTGTTGGGGATTTGGAAAATTTCGTGAGAACGTCAAAAGTTTCACCAGGAATGCCAAAATGTTTGAGGGAACTCTAAACATGTCAACCTTGATTTTGAGAAGCTCAACCGGACTTTTAGAGTTTTTGACGTCAAAATGTAAGAATTTTGTTGGGGATTTGGAAAATTGCGTGAGAACGTCAAAAGTTTCGCCAGGATTGCCAACATGTTCGAGATGATCGAGGGAACTCTAAACATGTCAACCTTGATTTTGAGAAGCTCAACAGGAGTTTTAGAGATTTTGATGTGAAAGTGTAAGAATTTTGTTTGGGATTAGGAAAATTTCATGAGACAGTCACAAGTTTCGCCAGGAATGCCAAAATGTCCAAGGGAACTCTAAACATGTCAACCTTGATTTTGAGAAGCTCAACCAGAGGTTTAGAGATTTTGACGTGAAAGTGTAGGAATTTTTTCGGGGATATGGAAAATTTACTGAGAACGTCAAAAGTTTCGCCAGGATTGCCAAAACGTTCGAGGGAACTCTAAACATGTCAACCTTGATTTTGAGAAGCTCAACCAGAGTTTTAGAGATTTTGACGTGAATGTGTAGGAATTTTTTCGGGGATTTGGAAAATTTCCTGAGAACGTCAAAAGTTTCGCCAGGATTGCCAAAATATTCGAGGGAACTCTAAACATGTCAACCTTAATTTTGAGAAGCTCAGCCGGACTTTTAGAGATTTTGATGTGAAAGTGTAAGAATTTTGTTGGGGATTTGGAAAATTTTGTGAGAATGTCAAAAGTTTCACACGTATTGCCAAAATGTTCGAGGGAAATCTAAACATGTCAACCTTGATTTTGAGAAGCTCAACAGAAGTTTTAGAGATTTTGATGTGAAAGTGTAAGAATTCTGTTGGGGATTTAGAAAATTTCGTGAGAAAGTGAAAAGTTTCGCCAGGAATGTCAAAATGTTTGTCTGAACACTAAACATGTCAACCTTGATTTTGAGAAGCTCAACCGGACTTTCAGAGATTTTGACGTGAAAGTGTAAGAATTTTGTTGGGGATTTGGAAAATTTCTTGAGAACGTCAAAAGTTTCACAAGGATTGCCAAAATGTTTGAGGGAACTCTAAACATGTCAACCTTGATTTTGAGAAGCTCAACCGAACTTTTAGAGATTTTGATGTGAAAGTGTAAGAATTTTGTTGGGGATTTGGAAAATTTCCTGAGACCGTCAAAAGTTTCCCCAGGATTGCCAAAATGTTCGAGGGAACTCTAAACATGTCAACCTTGATTTTGAGAAGCTCAACTGGAGTTTTAGAGATTTTGATGTGAAAGTGTAAAAATTTTGGCAGAGATTTGGAGAATTTCGTGAGAACGTCAAAAGTTTCGCAAGGAACGCCAAAATGTTCGAGGGAACTCTAAACATGTCAACCTTGATTTTGAGAAGCTCAACCGGACTTTTAGAGATTTTGACATGAAAGTGTAGGAATTTTGTCGGGGATTTGGAAAATTTCTTGAGAACGTCGAAGTTTCTCACGAATTGCCAAAATGTTTGAGGGAACTCTAAACATGTCAAGCTTGATTTTGAGATGCTCAACCGGACTTTTAGAGATTTTGACGTGAAAGTGTAGGAATTTTGTTGGGGATTTGGAAAATTTCCTGAGAACGTCAAAAGTTTCGCCAGGATTGCCAAAATATTCGAGGGAACTCTAAACATGTCAACCTTAATTTTGAGAAGCTCAGCCGGAATTTTAGAGATTTTGATGTGAAAGTGTAAGAATTTTGTTGGGGATTTAGAAAATTTCGTGAGAAAGTGAAAAGTTTCGCCAGGAATGTCAAAATGTTTGTCTGAACACTAAACATGTCAACCTTGATTTTGAGAAGCTCAACCGGACTTTTAGAGTTTTTGACGTCAAAATGTAAGAATTTTGTTGGGGATTTGGAAAATTGCGTGAGAACGTCAAAAGTTTCGCCAGGATTGCCAACATGTTCGAGATGTTCGAGGGAACTCTAAACATGTCAACCTTGATTTTGAGATGCTCAACCGGACTTTTAGAGATTTTGACATGAAAGTGTAGGAATTTTGTCGGGGATTTGGAAAATTTCGTGAGAACGTCAAAAGTTTCACCTGGATTGCCAAAATGTTTGAGGGAACTCTAAACATGTCCACCTTGATTTTGAGAAGCTCAACCAGAGTTCTAGAGATTTTGATGTGAAAGTGTAAGAATTTTGTTGGGGATTTGGAAAATTTCGTGAAACCGTCAAAAGTTTCGCCAGGATTGCCAAAACGTTTGAGGGAACTCTAAACATGTCAACCTTGATTTTGAGAAGCTCAACAGAAGTTTTAGAGATTTTGATGTGAAAGTGTAAGAATTCTGTTGGGGATTTAGAAAATTTCGTGAGAAAGTGAAAAGTTTCGCCAGGAATGTCAAAATGTTTGTCTGAACACTAAACATGTCAACCTTGATTTTGAGAAGCTCAACCGGACTTTCAGAGATTTTGACGTGAAAGTGTAAGAATTTTGTTGGGGATTTGGAAAATTTCTTGAGAACGTCAAAAGTTTCACAAGGATTGCCAAAATGTTTGAGGGAACTCTAAACATGTCAACCTTGATTTTGAGAAGCTCAACCGAACTGTTAGAGATTTTGATGTGAAAGTGTAAGAATTTTGTTGGGGATTTGGAAAATTTCCTGAGACCGTCAAAAGTTTCCCCAGGATTGCCAAAATGTTCGAGGGAACTCTAAACATGTCAACCTTGATTTTGAGAAGCTCAACTGGAGTTTTAGAGATTTTGATGTGAAAGTGTAAAAATTTTGGCAGAGATTTGGAGAATTTCGTGAGAACGTCAAAAGTTTCGCAAGGAACGCCAAAATGTTCGAGGGAACTCTAAACATGTCAACCTTGATTTTGAGAAGCTCAACCGGACTTTTAGAGATTTTGACATGAAAGTGTAGGAATTTTGTCGGGGATTTGGAAAATTTCTTGAGAACGTCGAAGTTTCTCACGAATTGCCAAAATGTTTGAGGGAACTCTAAACATGTCAAGCTTGATTTTGAGAAGCTCAACCGGACTTTCAGAGATTTTGACGTGAAAGTGTAAGAATTTTGTTGGGGATTTGGAAAATTTCTTGAGAACGTCAAAATTTTCGTAAGGAACGCCAAAATGTTCGTGGGAACTCTAAACATGTCACCCTTGATTTTGAGAATCTCAACAGGAGTTTTAGAGATTTTGATGTGAAAGTGTAAGAATTTTGTTGGGGATTTAGAAAATTTCGTGAGAAAGTGAAAAGTTTCGCCAGGAATGTCAAAATGTTTGTCTGAACACTAAACATGTAAACCTTGATTTTGAGAAGCTCAACCAGAGTTTTAGAGATTTTGATGTGAAAGTGTAAGAATTTTGTTTGGGATTTGTAAAATTTCGTGAGAACGTCAAAAGTTTCGCCAGGATTGCCAAAATGTTCGAGGGAACTCTAACGATTGTCCACCTTTATTTTGAGAAGATCAACCTGAGTTTTAGAGATTTTGATGTGAAAGTGTAAGAATTTTGTTTGGGATTTGGAAAATTTCGTGAGAACGTCAAAAGTTTCACCAGGAATGCCAAAATGTTTGAGGGAACTCTAAACATGTCAACGTTGATTTTGAGAAGCTCAACCGGACTTTTAGAGTTTTTGACGTCAAAATGTAAGAATTTTGTTGGGGATTTGGAAAATTGCGTGAGAACGTCAAAAGTTTCGCCAGGATTGCCAACATGTTCGAGATGATCGAGGGAACTCTAAACATGTCAACCTTGATTTTGAGAAGCTCAACCGGAGTTTTAGAGATTTTGACGTGAAAGTGTAAGAATTTTGTTTGGGATTAGGAAAATTTCATGAGACCGTCAAAAGTTTCGCCAGGAATGCCAAAATGTTTGAGGGAACTCTAAACATGTCAACCTTGATTTTGAGAAGCTCAACCGGACTTTTAGAGATTTTGATGTGAAAGTGTAAGAATTTTGTTGGGGATTTGGAAAATTTCTTGAGAACGTCAAAAGTTTCGCCAGGATTGCCAAAATATCCGAGGGAACTCTAAACATGTCAACCTTGATTTTGAGAAGCTCAACCGGACTTTTAGAGATTTTGACGTCAAAGTGTAAGAATTTTTTCAGGGATATGGAAAATTTCATGAAAGCGTCAAAAGTTTCGCCAGAATTGCCAAAATGTCCGCGGGAACTCTAAACATGTCAACCTTGATTTTGAGAAGCTCAACCGGAGTTTTAGAGATTTTGATGTGAAAGTGTAAGAATTTTGTTGGGGATTTGGAAAATTTCGTGAAACCGTCAAAAGTTCCGCCAGGATTGCCAAAACGTTTGAGGGAACTCTAAACATGTCAACCTTGATTTTGAGAAGCTCAACCGGATTTTCAGAGATTTTGACGTGAAAGTGTAAGAATTTTGTTGGGGATTTGGAAAATTTCTTGAGAACGTCAAAAGTTTCGTAAGGAATGCCAAAATGTTTGAGGGAACTCTAAACATGTCAACCTTGATTTTGAGAAGCTCAACCGGACTTTTAGAGATTTTGATGTGAAAGTGTAAGAATTTTGTTGGGGATTTAGAAAATTTCGTGAGAAAGTGAAAAGTTTCGCCAGGAATGTCAAAATGTTTGTCTGAACACTAAACATGTCAACCTTGATTTTGAGAAGCTCAACCAGAGTTTTAGAGATTTTGATGTGAAAGTGTAATAATTTTGTTGGGGATTTGGAAAATTTCGTGAGAACGTCAAAAGTTTCACCAGGAATGCCAAAATGTTTGAGGGAACTCTAAACATGTCAACCTTGATTTTGAGAAGCTCAACCGGACTTTTAGAGTTTTTGACGTCAAAATGTAAGAATTTTGTTGGGGATTTGGAAAATTGCGTGAGAACGTCAAAAGTTTAGCCAGGATTGCCAACATGTTCGAGATGATCGAGGGAACTCTAAACATGTCAACCTTGATTTTGAGAAGCTCAACAGGAGTTTTAGAGATTTTGATGTGAAAGTGTAAGAATTTTGTTTGGGATTAGGAAAATTTCATGAGACCGTCACAAGTTTCGCCAGGAATGCCAAAATGTCCAAGGGAACTCTAAACATGTCAACCTTGATTTTGAGAAGCTCAACCAGAGGTTTAGAGATTTTGACGTGAAAGTGTAGGAATTTTTTCGGGGATATGGAAAATTTACTGAGAACGTCAAAAGTTTCGCCAGGATTGCCAAAACGTTCGAGGGAACTCTAAACATGTCAACCTTGATTTTGAGAAGCTCAACCAGAGTTTTAGAGATTTTGACGTGAATGTGTAGGAATTTTTTCGGGGATTTGGAAAATTTCCTGAGAACGTCAAAAGTTTCGCCAGGATTGCCAAAATATTCGAGGGAACTCTAAACATGTCAACCTTAATTTTGAGAAGCTCAGCCGGACTTTTAGAGATTTTGATGTGAAAGTGTAAGAATTTTGTTGGGGATTTGGAAAATTTTGTGAGAATGTCAAAAGTTTCACACGTATTGCCAAAATGTTCGAGGGAAATCTAAACATGTCAACCTTGATTTTGAGAAGCTCAACAGAAGTTTTAGAGATTTTGATGTGAAAGTGTAAGAATTCTGTTGGGGATTTAGAAAATTTCGTGAGAAAGTGAAAAGTTTCGCCAGGAATGTCAAAATGTTTGTCTGAACACTAAACATGTCAACCTTGATTTTGAGAAGCTCAACCGGACTTTCAGAGATTTTGACGTGAAAGTGTAAGAATTTTGTTGGGGATTTGGAAAATTTCTTGAGAACGTCAAAAGTTTCACAAGGATTGCCAAAATGTTTGAGGGAACTCTAAACATGTCAACCTTGATTTTGAGAAGCTCAACCGAACTTTTAGAGATTTTGATGTGAAAGTGTAAGAATTTTGTTGGGGATTTGGAAAATTTCCTGAGACCGTCAAAAGTTTCCCCAGGATTGCCAAAATGTTCGAGGGAACTCTAAACATGTCAACCTTGATTTTGAGAAGCTCAACTGGAGTTTTAGAGATTTTGATGTGAAAGTGTAAAAATTTTGGCAGAGATTTGGAGAATTTCGTGAGAACGTCAAAAGTTTCGCAAGGAACGCCAAAATGTTCGAGGGAACTCTAAACATGTCAACCTTGATTTTGAGAAGCTCAACCGGACTTTTAGAGATTTTGACATGAAAGTGTAGGAATTTTGTCGGGGATTTGGAAAATTTCTTGAGAACGTCGAAGTTTCTCACGAATTGCCAAAATGTTTGAGGGAACTCTAAACATGTCAAGCTTGATTTTGAGATGCTCAACCGGACTTTTAGAGATTTTGACGTGAAAGTGTAGGAATTTTGTTGGGGATTTGGAAAATTTCCTGAGAACGTCAAAAGTTTCGCCAGGATTGCCAAAATATTCGAGGGAACTCTAAACATGTCAACCTTAATTTTGAGAAGCTCAGCCGGAATTTTAGAGATTTTGATGTGAAAGTGTAAGAATTTTGTTGGGGATTTAGAAAATTTCGTGAGAAAGTGAAAAGTTTCGCCAGGAATGTCAAAATGTTTGTCTGAACACTAAACATGTCAACCTTGATTTTGAGAAGCTCAACCGGACTTTTAGAGTTTTTGACGTCAAAATGTAAGAATTTTGTTGGGGATTTGGAAAATTGCGTGAGAACGTCAAAAGTTTCGCCAGGATTGCCAACATGTTCGAGATGTTCGAGGGAACTCTAAACATGTCAACCTTGATTTTGAGATGCTCAACCGGACTTTTAGAGATTTTGACATGAAAGTGTAGGAATTTTGTCGGGGATTTGGAAAATTTCGTGAGAACGTCAAAAGTTTCACCTGGATTGCCAAAATGTTTGAGGGAACTCTAAACATGTCCACCTTGATTTTGAGAAGCTCAACCAGAGTTCTAGAGATTTTGATGTGAAAGTGTAAGAATTTTGTTGGGGATTTGGAAAATTTCGTGAAACCGTCAAAAGTTTCGCCAGGATTGCCAAAACGTTTGAGGGAACTCTAAACATGTCAACCTTGATTTTGAGAAGCTCAACAGAAGTTTTAGAGATTTTGATGTGAAAGTGTAAGAATTCTGTTGGGGATTTAGAAAATTTCGTGAGAAAGTGAAAAGTTTCGCCAGGAATGTCAAAATGTTTGTCTGAACACTAAACATGTCAACCTTGATTTTGAGAAGCTCAACCGGACTTTCAGAGATTTTGACGTGAAAGTGTAAGAATTTTGTTGGGGATTTGGAAAATTTCTTGAGAACGTCAAAAGTTTCACAAGGATTGCCAAAATGTTTGAGGGAACTCTAAACATGTCAACCTTGATTTTGAGAAGCTCAACCGAACTGTTAGAGATTTTGATGTGAAAGTGTAAGAATTTTGTTGGGGATTTGGAAAATTTCCTGAGACCGTCAAAAGTTTCCCCAGGATTGCCAAAATGTTCGAGGGAACTCTAAACATGTCAACCTTGATTTTGAGAAGCTCAACTGGAGTTTTAGAGATTTTGATGTGAAAGTGTAAAAATTTTGGCAGAGATTTGGAGAATTTCGTGAGAACGTCAAAAGTTTCGCAAGGAACGCCAAAATGTTCGAGGGAACTCTAAACATGTCAACCTTGATTTTGAGAAGCTCAACCGGACTTTTAGAGATTTTGACATGAAAGTGTAGGAATTTTGTCGGGGATTTGGAAAATTTCTTGAGAACGTCGAAGTTTCTCACGAATTGCCAAAATGTTTGAGGGAACTCTAAACATGTCAAGCTTGATTTTGAGAAGCTCAACCGGACTTTCAGAGATTTTGACGTGAAAGTGTAAGAATTTTGTTGGGGATTTGGAAAATTTCTTGAGAACGTCAAAATTTTCGTAAGGAACGCCAAAATGTTCGTGGGAACTCTAAACATGTCACCCTTGATTTTGAGAATCTCAACAGGAGTTTTAGAGATTTTGATGTGAAAGTGTAAGAATTTTGTTGGGGATTTAGAAAATTTCGTGAGAAAGTGAAAAGTTTCGCCAGGAATGTCAAAATGTTTGTCTGAACACTAAACATGTAAACCTTGATTTTGAGAAGCTCAACCAGAGTTTTAGAGATTTTGATGTGAAAGTGTAAGAATTTTGTTTGGGATTTGTAAAATTTCGTGAGAACGTCAAAAGTTTCGCCAGGATTGCCAAAATGTTCGAGGGAACTCTAACGATTGTCCACCTTTATTTTGAGAAGATCAACCTGAGTTTTAGAGATTTTGATGTGAAAGTGTAAGAATTTTGTTTGGGATTTGGAAAATTTCGTGAGAACGTCAAAAGTTTCACCAGGAATGCCAAAATGTTTGAGGGAACTCTAAACATGTCAACGTTGATTTTGAGAAGCTCAACCGGACTTTTAGAGTTTTTGACGTCAAAATGTAAGAATTTTGTTGGGGATTTGGAAAATTGCGTGAGAACGTCAAAAGTTTCGCCAGGATTGCCAACATGTTCGAGATGATCGAGGGAACTCTAAACATGTCAACCTTGATTTTGAGAAGCTCAACCGGAGTTTTAGAGATTTTGACGTGAAAGTGTAAGAATTTTGTTTGGGATTAGGAAAATTTCATGAGACCGTCAAAAGTTTCGCCAGGAATGCCAAAATGTTTGAGGGAACTCTAAACATGTCAACCTTGATTTTGAGAAGCTCAACCGGACTTTTAGAGATTTTGATGTGAAAGTGTAAGAATTTTGTTGGGGATTTGGAAAATTTCTTGAGAACGTCAAAAGTTTCGCCAGGATTGCCAAAATATCCGAGGGAACTCTAAACATGTCAACCTTGATTTTGAGAAGCTCAACCGGACTTTTAGAGATTTTGACGTCAAAGTGTAAGAATTTTTTCAGGGATATGGAAAATTTCATGAAAGCGTCAAAAGTTTCGCCAGAATTGCCAAAATGTCCGCGGGAACTCTAAACATGTCAACCTTGATTTTGAGAAGCTCAACCGGAGTTTTAGAGATTTTGATGTGAAAGTGTAAGAATTTTGTTGGGGATTTGGAAAATTTCGTGAAACCGTCAAAAGTTCCGCCAGGATTGCCAAAACGTTTGAGGGAACTCTAAACATGTCAACCTTGATTTTGAGAAGCTCAACCGGATTTTCAGAGATTTTGACGTGAAAGTGTAAGAATTTTGTTGGGGATTTGGAAAATTTCTTGAGAACGTCAAAAGTTTCGTAAGGAATGCCAAAATGTTTGAGGGAACTCTAAACATGTCAACCTTGATTTTGAGAAGCTCAACCGGACTTTTAGAGATTTTGATGTGAAAGTGTAAGAATTTTGTTGGGGATTTAGAAAATTTCGTGAGAAAGTGAAAAGTTTCGCCAGGAATGTCAAAATGTTTGTCTGAACACTAAACATGTCAACCTTGATTTTGAGAAGCTCAACCAGAGTTTTAGAGATTTTGATGTGAAAGTGTAATAATTTTGTTGGGGATTTGGAAAATTTCGTGAGAACGTCAAAAGTTTCACCAGGAATGCCAAAATGTTTGAGGGAACTCTAAACATGTCAACCTTGATTTTGAGAAGCTCAACCGGACTTTTAGAGTTTTTGACGTCAAAATGTAAGAATTTTGTTGGGGATTTGGAAAATTGCGTGAGAACGTCAAAAGTTTAGCCAGGATTGCCAACATGTTCGAGATGATCGAGGGAACTCTAAACATGTCAACCTTGATTTTGAGAAGCTCAACAGGAGTTTTAGAGATTTTGATGTGAAAGTGTAAGAATTTTGTTTGGGATTAGGAAAATTTCATGAGACCGTCACAAGTTTCGCCAGGAATGCCAAAATGTCCAAGGGAACTCTAAACATGTCAACCTTGATTTTGAGAAGCTCAACCAGAGGTTTAGAGATTTTGACGTGAAAGTGTAGGAATTTTTTCGGGGATATGGAAAATTTACTGAGAACGTCAAAAGTTTCGCCAGGATTGCCAAAACGTTCGAGGGAACTCTAAACATGTCAACCTTGATTTTGAGAAGCTCAACCAGAGTTTTAGAGATTTTGACGTGAATGTGTAGGAATTTTTTCGGGGATTTGGAAAATTTCCTGAGAACGTCAAAAGTTTCGCCAGGATTGCCAAAATATTCGAGGGAACTCTAAACATGTCAACCTTAATTTTGAGAAGCTCAGCCGGACTTTTAGAGATTTTGATGTGAAAGTGTAAGAATTTTGTTGGGGATTTGGAAAATTTTGTGAGAATGTCAAAAGTTTCACACGTATTGCCAAAATGTTCGAGGGAAATCTAAACATGTCAACCTTGATTTTGAGAAGCTCAACCGGAGTTTTAGAGATTTTGATGTGAAAGTGTAAGAATTTTGTTGGGGATTTGGAAAATTTCCTGAGAACGTCAAAAGTTTCGCCAGGATTGCCAAAATGTTCGAGGGAACTCTAAACATGTCAACCTTGATTTTGAGAAGCTCAACTGGAGTTTTAGAGATTTTGATGTGAAAGTGTAAAAATTTTGGCAGAGATTTGGAGAATTTCGTGAGAACGTCAAAAGTTTCGCAAGGAACGCCAAAATGTTCGAGGGAACTCTAAACATGTCAACCTTGATTTTGAGAAGCTCAACCGGACTTTTAGAGATTTTGACATGAAAGTGTAGGAATTTTGTCGGGGATTTGGAAAATTTCGTGAGAACGTCAAAAGTTTCACCTGGATTGCCAAAATGTTTGAGGGAACTCTAAACATGTCCACCTTGATTTTGAGAAGCTCAACCAGAGTTTTAGAGATTTTGATGTGAAAGTGTAAGAATTTTGTTGGGGATTTGGAAAATTTCGTGAAACCGTCAAAAGTTTCGCCAGGATTGCCAAAACGTTTGAGGGAACTCTAAACATGTCAACCTTGATTTTGAGAAGCTCAACCGGACTTTCAGAGATTTTGATGTGAAAGTGTAATAATTTTGTTGGGGATTTGGAAAATTTCTTGAGAACGTCAAAAGTTTCGTAAGGAACGCCAAAATGTTCGTGGGAACTCTAAACATGTCAACCTTGATTTTGAGAAGCTCAACCAGAGTTTTAGAGATTTTGATGTGAAAGTGTAAGAATTTTCTTTGGGATTTGTAAAATTTCGTGAGAACGTCAAAAGTTTCGCCAGGATTGCCAAAATGTTCGAGGGAACTCTAACGATTGTCCACCTTTATTTTGAGAAGATCAACCTGAGTTTTAGAGATTTTGATGTGAAAGTGTAAGAATTTTGTTTGGGATTAGGAAAATTTCATGAGACCGTCAAAAGTTTCGCCAGGAATGCCAAAATGTTTGAGGGAACTCTAAACATGTCAACCTTGATTTTGAGAAGCTCAACCGGACTTTTAGAGATTTTGATGTGAAAGTGTAAGAATTTTGTTGGGGATTTGGAAAATTTCTTGAGAACGTCAAAAGTTTCGCCAGGATTGCCAAAATGTCCGAGGGAACTCTAAACATGTCAACCTTGATTTTGAGAAGCTCAACCGGACTTTTAGAGATTTTGATGTGAAAGTGTAAGAATTTTGTTGGGGATTTGGAAAATTTCCTGAGAACGTCAAAAGTTTCGCCAGGATTGCCAAAATGTTTGAGGGAACTCTAAACATGTCCACCTTGATTTTGAGAAGCTCAACCAGAGTTTTAGAGATTTTGATGTGAAAGTGTAAGAATTTTGTTGGGGATTTGGAAAATTTCGTGAAACCGTCAAAAGTTCCGCCAGGATTGCCAAAACGTTTGAGGGAACTCTAAACATGTCAACCTTGATTTTGAGAAGCTCAACCGGATTTTCAGAGATTTTGACGTGAAAGTGTAAGAATTTTGTTGGGGATTTGGAAAATTTCTTGAGAACGTCAAAAGTTTCGTAAGGAATGCCAAAATGTTTGAGGGAACACTAAACATGTCAACCTTGATTTTGAGAAGCTCAACCGGACTTTTAGAGATTTTGATGTGAAAGTGTAAGAATTTTGTTGGGATTTAGAAAATTTCGTGAGAAAGTGAAAAGTTTCGCCAGGAATGTCAAAATGTTTGTCTGAACACTAAACATGTCAACCTTGATTTTGAGAAGCTCAACCAGAGTTTTAGAGATTTTGATGTGAAAGTGTAATAATTTTGTTGGGGATTTGGAAAATTTCGTGAGAACGTCAAAAGTTTCACCAGGAATGCCAAAATGTTTGAGGGAACTCTAAACATGTCAACCTTGATTTTGAGAAGCTCAACCGGACTTTTAGAGTTTTTGACGTCAAAATGTAAGAATTTTGTTGGGGATTTGGAAAATTGCGTGAGAACGTCAAAAGTTTCGCCAGGATTGCCAACATGTTCGAGATGATCGAGGGAACTCTAAACATGTCAACCTTGATTTTGAGAAGCTCAACAGGAGTTTTAGAGATTTTGATGTGAAAGTGTAAGAATTTTGTTTGGGATTAGGAAAATTTCATGAGACAGTCACAAGTTTCGCCAGGAATGCCAAAATGTCCAAGGGAACTCTAAACATGTCAACCTTGATTTTGAGAAGCTCAACCAGAGGTTTAGAGATTTTGACGTGAAAGTGTAGGAATTTTTTCGGGGATATGGAAAATTTACTGAGAACGTCAAAAGTTTCGCCAGGATTGCCAAAACGTTCGAGGGAACTCTAAACATGTCAACCTTGATTTTGAGAAGCTCAACCAGAGTTTTAGAGATTTTGACGTGAATGTGTAGGAATTTTTTCGGGGATTTGGAAAATTTCCTGAGAACGTCAAAAGTTTCGCCAGGATTGCCAAAATATTCGAGGGAACTCTAAACATGTCAACCTTAATTTTGAGAAGCTCAGCCGGACTTTTAGAGATTTTGATGTGAAAGTGTAAGAATTTTGTTGGGGATTTGGAAAATTTTGTGAGAATGTCAAAAGTTTCACACGTATTGCCAAAATGTTCGAGGGAAATCTAAACATGTCAACCTTGATTTTGAGAAGCTCAACAGAAGTTTTAGAGATTTTGATGTGAAAGTGTAAGAATTCTGTTGGGGATTTAGAAAATTTCGTGAGAAAGTGAAAAGTTTCGCCAGGAATGTCAAAATGTTTGTCTGAACACTAAACATGTCAACCTTGATTTTGAGAAGCTCAACCGGACTTTCAGAGATTTTGACGTGAAAGTGTAAGAATTTTGTTGGGGATTTGGAAAATTTCTTGAGAACGTCAAAAGTTTCACAAGGATTGCCAAAATGTTTGAGGGAACTCTAAACATGTCAACCTTGATTTTGAGAAGCTCAACCGAACTTTTAGAGATTTTGATGTGAAAGTGTAAGAATTTTGTTGGGGATTTGGAAAATTTCCTGAGACCGTCAAAAGTTTCCCCAGGATTGCCAAAATGTTCGAGGGAACTCTAAACATGTCAACCTTGATTTTGAGAAGCTCAACTGGAGTTTTAGAGATTTTGATGTGAAAGTGTAAAAATTTTGGCAGAGATTTGGAGAATTTCGTGAGAACGTCAAAAGTTTCGCAAGGAACGCCAAAATGTTCGAGGGAACTCTAAACATGTCAACCTTGATTTTGAGAAGCTCAACCGGACTTTTAGAGATTTTGACATGAAAGTGTAGGAATTTTGTCGGGGATTTGGAAAATTTCTTGAGAACGTCGAAGTTTCTCACGAATTGCCAAAATGTTTGAGGGAACTCTAAACATGTCAAGCTTGATTTTGAGATGCTCAACCGGACTTTTAGAGATTTTGACGTGAAAGTGTAGGAATTTTGTTGGGGATTTGGAAAATTTCCTGAGAACGTCAAAAGTTTCGCCAGGATTGCCAAAATATTCGAGGGAACTCTAAACATGTCAACCTTAATTTTGAGAAGCTCAGCCGGAATTTTAGAGATTTTGATGTGAAAGTGTAAGAATTTTGTTGGGGATTTAGAAAATTTCGTGAGAAAGTGAAAAGTTTCGCCAGGAATGTCAAAATGTTTGTCTGAACACTAAACATGTCAACCTTGATTTTGAGAAGCTCAACCGGACTTTTAGAGTTTTTGACGTCAAAATGTAAGAATTTTGTTGGGGATTTGGAAAATTGCGTGAGAACGTCAAAAGTTTCGCCAGGATTGCCAACATGTTCGAGATGTTCGAGGGAACTCTAAACATGTCAACCTTGATTTTGAGATGCTCAACCGGACTTTTAGAGATTTTGACATG
Source organism: Streptopelia decaocto (assembly GCF_964273445.1). Taxonomy (NCBI): domain Eukaryota; kingdom Metazoa; phylum Chordata; class Aves; order Columbiformes; family Columbidae; genus Streptopelia; species Streptopelia decaocto. The sequence goes on from NC_138661.1 coordinate 48,642,379, forward strand.
AAAGTGTAGGAATTTTGTCGGGGATTTGGAAAATTTCGTGAGAACGTCAAAAGTTTCACCTGGATTGCCAAAATGTTTGATGGAACTCTAAACATGTCCACCTTGATTTTGAGAAGCTCAACCAGAGTTCTAGAGATTTTGATGTGAAAGTGTAAGAATTTTGTTGGGGATTTGGAAAATTTCGTGAAACCGTCAAAAGTTTCGCCAGGATTGCCAAAACGTTTGAGGGAACTCTAAACATGTCAACCTTGATTTTGAGAAGCTCAACAGAAGTTTTAGAGATTTTGATGTGAAAGTGTAAGAATTCTGTTGGGGATTTAGAAAATTTCGTGAGAAAGTGAAAAGTTTCGCCAGGAATGTCAAAATGTTTGTCTGAACACTAAACATGTCAACCTTGATTTTGAGAAGCTCAACCGGACTTTCAGAGATTTTGACGTGAAAGTGTAAGAATTTTGTTGGGGATTTGGAAAATTTCTTGAGAACGTCAAAAGTTTCACAAGGATTGCCAAAATGTTTGAGGGAACTCTAAACATGTCAACCTTGATTTTGAGAAGCTCAACCGAACTGTTAGAGATTTTGATGTGAAAGTGTAAGAATTTTGTTGGGGATTTGGAAAATTTCCTGAGACCGTCAAAAGTTTCCCCAGGATTGCCAAAATGTTCGAGGGAACTCTAAACATGTCAACCTTGATTTTGAGAAGCTCAACTGGAGTTTTAGAGATTTTGATGTGAAAGTGTAAAAATTTTGGCAGAGATTTGGAGAATTTCGTGAGAACGTCAAAAGTTTCGCAAGGAACGCCAAAATGTTCGAGGGAACTCTAAACATGTCAACCTTGATTTTGAGAAGCTCAACCGGACTTTTAGAGATTTTGACATGAAAGTGTAGGAATTTTGTCGGGGATTTGGAAAATTTCTTGAGAACGTCGAAATTTCTCACGAATTGCCAAAATGTTTGAGGGAACTCTAAACATGTCAAGCTTGATTTTGAGAAGCTCAACCGGACTTTCAGAGATTTTGACGTGAAAGTGTAAGAATTTTGTTGGGGATTTGGAAAATTTCTTGAGAACGTCAAAATTTTCGTAAGGAACGCCAAAATGTTCGTGGGAACTCTAAACATGTCACCCTTGATTTTGAGAATCTCAACAGGAGTTTTAGAGATTTTGATGTGAAAGTGTAAGAATTTTGTTGGGGATTTAGAAAATTTCGTGAGAAAGTGAAAAGTTTCGCCAGGAATGTCAAAATGTTTGTCTGAACACTAAACATGTAAACCTTGATTTTGAGAAGCTCAACCAGAGTTTTAGAGATTTTGATGTGAAAGTGTAAGAATTTTGTTTGGGATTTGTAAAATTTCGTGAGAACGTCAAAAGTTTCGCCAGGATTGCCAAAATGTTCGAGGGAACTCTAACGATTGTCCACCTTTATTTTGAGAAGATCAACCTGAGTTTTAGAGATTTTGATGTGAAAGTGTAAGAATTTTGTTTGGGATTTGGAAAATTTCGTGAGAACGTCAAAAGTTTCACCAGGAATGCCAAAATGTTTGAGGGAACTCTAAACATGTCAACGTTGATTTTGAGAAGCTCAACCGGACTTTTAGAGTTTTTGACGTCAAAATGTAAGAATTTTGTTGGGGATTTGGAAAATTGCGTGAGAACGTCAAAAGTTTCGCCAGGATTGCCAACATGTTCGAGATGATCGAGGGAACTCTAAACATGTCAACCTTGATTTTGAGAAGCTCAACCGGAGTTTTAGAGATTTTGACGTGAAAGTGTAAGAATTTTGTTTGGGATTAGGAAAATTTCATGAGACCGTCAAAAGTTTCGCCAGGAATGCCAAAATGTTTGAGGGAACTCTAAACATGTCAACCTTGATTTTGAGAAGCTCAACCGGACTTTTAGAGATTTTGATGTGAAAGTGTAAGAATTTTGTTGGGGATTTGGAAAATTTCTTGAGAACGTCAAAAGTTTCGCCAGGATTGCCAAAATATCCGAGGGAACTCTAAACATGTCAACCTTGATTTTGAGAAGCTCAACCGGACTTTTAGAGATTTTGACGTCAAAGTGTAAGAATTTTTTCAGGGATATGGAAAATTTCATGAAAGCGTCAAAAGTTTCGCCAGAATTGCCAAAATGTCCGCGGGAACTCTAAACATGTCAACCTTGATTTTGAGAAGCTCAACCGGAGTTTTAGAGATTTTGATGTGAAAGTGTAAGAATTTTGTTGGGGATTTGGAAAATTTCGTGAAACCGTCAAAAGTTCCGCCAGGATTGCCAAAACGTTTGAGGGAACTCTAAACATGTCAACCTTGATTTTGAGAAGCTCAACCGGATTTTCAGAGATTTTGACGTGAAAGTGTAAGAATTTTGTTGGGGATTTGGAAAATTTCTTGAGAACGTCAAAAGTTTCGTAAGGAATGCCAAAATGTTTGAGGGAACTCTAAACATGTCAACCTTGATTTTGAGAAGCTCAACCGGACTTTTAGAGATTTTGATGTGAAAGTGTAAGAATTTTGTTGGGGATTTAGAAAATTTCGTGAGAAAGTGAAAAGTTTCGCCAGGAATGTCAAAATGTTTGTCTGAACACTAAACATGTCAACCTTGATTTTGAGAAGCTCAACCAGAGTTTTAGAGATTTTGATGTGAAAGTGTAATAATTTTGTTGGGGATTTGGAAAATTTCGTGAGAACGTCAAAAGTTTCACCAGGAATGCCAAAATGTTTGAGGGAACTCTAAACATGTCAACCTTGATTTTGAGAAGCTCAACCGGACTTTTAGAGTTTTTGACGTCAAAATGTAAGAATTTTGTTGGGGATTTGGAAAATTGCGTGAGAACGTCAAAAGTTTAGCCAGGATTGCCAACATGTTCGAGATGATCGAGGGAACTCTAAACATGTCAACCTTGATTTTGAGAAGCTCAACAGGAGTTTTAGAGATTTTGATGTGAAAGTGTAAGAATTTTGTTTGGGATTAGGAAAATTTCATGAGACCGTCACAAGTTTCGCCAGGAATGCCAAAATGTCCAAGGGAACTCTAAACATGTCAACCTTGATTTTGAGAAGCTCAACCAGAGGTTTAGAGATTTTGACGTGAAAGTGTAGGAATTTTTTCGGGGATATGGAAAATTTACTGAGAACGTCAAAAGTTTCGCCAGGATTGCCAAAACGTTCGAGGGAACTCTAAACATGTCAACCTTGATTTTGAGAAGCTCAACCAGAGTTTTAGAGATTTTGACGTGAATGTGTAGGAATTTTTTCGGGGATTTGGAAAATTTCCTGAGAACGTCAAAAGTTTCGCCAGGATTGCCAAAATATTCGAGGGAACTCTAAACATGTCAACCTTAATTTTGAGAAGCTCAGCCGGACTTTTAGAGATTTTGATGTGAAAGTGTAAGAATTTTGTTGGGGATTTGGAAAATTTTGTGAGAATGTCAAAAGTTTCACACGTATTGCCAAAATGTTCGAGGGAAATCTAAACATGTCAACCTTGATTTTGAGAAGCTCAACAGAAGTTTTAGAGATTTTGATGTGAAAGTGTAAGAATTCTGTTGGGGATTTAGAAAATTTCGTGAGAAAGTGAAAAGTTTCGCCAGGAATGTCAAAATGTTTGTCTGAACACTAAACATGTAAACCTTGATTTTGAGAAGCTCAACCGGACTTTCAGAGATTTTGACGTGAAAGTGTAAGAATTTTGTTGGGGATTTGGAAAATTTCTTGAAAACGTCAAAAGTTTCGTAAGGAATGCCAAAATGTTTGAGGGAACTCTAAACATGTCAACCTTGATTTTGAGAAGCTCAACCGGACTTTTAGAGATTTTGATGTGAAAGTGTAAGAATTTTGTTGGGGATTTAGAAAATTTCGTGAGAAAGTGAAAAGTTTCGCCAGGAATGTCAAAATGTTTGTCTGAACACTAAACATGTAAACCTTGATTTTGAGAAGCTCAACCGGACTTTCAGAGATTTTGACGTGAAAGTGTAAGAATTTTGTTGGGGATTTGGAAAATTTCTTGAGAACGTCAAAAGTTTCGTAAGGAATGCCAAAATGTTTGAGGGAACTCTAAACATGTCAACCTTGATTTTGAGAAGCTCAACCGGACTTTTAGAGATTTTGATGTGAAAGTGTAAGAATTTTGTTGGGGATTTAGAAAATTTCGTGAGAAAGTGAAAAGTTTCGCCAGGAATGTCAAAATGTTTGTCTGAACACTAAACATGTCAACCTTGATTTTGAGAAGCTCAACCAGAGTTTTAGAGATTTTGATGTGAAAGTGTAATAATTTTGTTGGGGATTTGGAAAATTTCGTGAGAACGTCAAAAGTTTCACCAGGAATGCCAAAATGTTTGAGGGAACTCTAAACATGTCAACCTTGATTTTGAGAAGCTCAACCGGACTTTTAGAGTTTTTGACGTCAAAATGTAAGAATTTTGTTGGGGATTTGGAAAATTGCGTGAGAACGTCAAAAGTTTCGCCAGGATTGCCAACATGTTCGAGATGATCGAGGGAACTCTAAACATGTCAACCTTGATTTTGAGAAGCTCAACAGGAGTTTTAGAGATTTTGATGTGAAAGTGTAAGAATTTTGTTTGGGATTAGGAAAATTTCATGAGACCGTCACAAGTTTCGCCAGGAATGCCAAAATGTCCAAGGGAACTCTAAACATGTCAACCTTGATTTTGAGAAGCTCAACCAGAGGTTTAGAGATTTTGACGTGAAAGTGTAGGAATTTTTTCGGGGATATGGAAAATTTCCTGAGAACGTCAAAAGTTTCGCCAGGATTGCCAAAACGTTCGAGGGAACTCTAAACATGTCAACCTTGATTTTGAGAAGCTCAACCAGAGTTTTAGAGATTTTGACGTGAATGTGTAGGAATTTTTTCGGGGATATGGAAAATTTCCTGAGAACGTCAAAAGTTTCGCCAGGATTGCCAAAACGTTCGAGGGAACTCTAAACATGTCAACCTTGATTTTGAGAAGCTCAACCAGAGTTTTAGAGATTTTGACGTGAATGTGTAGGAATTTTTTCGGGGATTTGGAAAATTTCCTGAGAACGTCAAAAGTTTCGCCAGGATTGCCAAAATATTCGAGGGAACTCTAAACATGTCAACCTTAATTTTGAGAAGCTCAGCCGGACTTTTAGAGATTTTGATGTGAAAGTGTAAGAATTTTGTTGGGGATTTGGAAAATTTTGTGAGAATGTCAAAAGTTTCACACGTATTGCCAAAATGTTCGAGGGAACTCTAAACATGTCAACCTTGATTTTGAGAAGCTCAACCGGACTTTCAGAGATTTTGACGTGAAAGTGTAAGAATTTTGTTGGGGATTTGGAAAATTTCTTGAGACCGTCAAAAGTTTCCCCAGGATTGCCAAAATGTTTGAGGGAACTCTAAACATGTCAACCTTGATTTTGAGAAGCTCAACCGAACTTTTAGAGATTTTGATGTGAAAGTGTAAGAATTTTGTTGGGGATTTGGAAAATTTCCTGAGACCGTCAAAAGTTTCCCCAGGATTGCCAAAATGTTCGAGGGAACTCTAAACATGTCAACCTTGATTTTGAGAAGCTCAACTGGAGTTTTAGAGATTTTGATGTGAAAGTGTAAAAATTTTGGCAGAGATTTGGAGAATTTCGTGAGAACGTCAAAAGTTTCGCAAGGAACGCCAAAATGTTCGAGGGAACTCTAAACATGTCAACCTTGATTTTGAGAAGCTCAACCGGACTTTTAGAGATTTTGACATGAAAGTGTAGGAATTTTGTCGGGGATTTGGAAAATTTCTTGAGAACGTCGAAGTTTCTCACGAATTGCCAAAATGTTTGAGGGAACTCTAAACATGTCAAGCTTGATTTTGAGAAGCTCAACCGGACTTTCAGAGATTTTGACGTGAAAGTGTAAGAATTTTGTTGGGGATTTGGAAAATTTCTTGAGAACGTCAAAATTTTCGTAAGGAACGCCAAAATGTTCGTGGGAACTCTAAACATGTCACCCTTGATTTTGAGAATCTCAACAGGAGTTTTAGAGATTTTGATGTGAAAGTGTAAGAATTTTGTTGGGGATTTAGAAAATTTCGTGAGAAAGTGAAAAGTTTCGCCAGGAATGTCAAAATGTTTGTCTGAACACTAAACATGTAAACCTTGATTTTGAGAAGCTCAACCAGAGTTTTAGAGATTTTGATGTGAAAGTGTAAGAATTTTGTTTGGGATTTGTAAAATTTCGTGAGAACGTCAAAAGTTTCGCCAGGATTGCCAAAATGTTCGAGGGAACTCTAACGATTGTCCACCTTTATTTTGAGAAGATCAACCTGAGTTTTAGAGATTTTGATGTGAAAGTGTAAGAATTTTGTTTGGGATTTGGAAAATTTCGTGAGAACGTCAAAAGTTTCACCAGGAATGCCAAAATGTTTGAGGGAACTCTAAACATGTCAACCTTGATTTTGAGAAGCTCAACCGGACTTTTAGAGTTTTTGACGTCAAAATGTAAGAATTTTGTTGGGGATTTGGAAAATTGCGTGAGAACGTCAAAAGTTTCGCCAGGATTGCCAACATGTTCGAGATGTTCGAGGGAACTCTAAACATGTCAACCTTGATTTTGAGAAGCTCAACAGGAGTTTTAGAGATTTTGACGTGAAAGTGTAAGAATTTTGTTTGGGATTAGGAAAATTTCATGAGACCGTCAAAAGTTTCGCCAGGAATGCCAAAATGTTTGAGGGAACTCTAAACATGTCAACCTTGATTTTGAGAAGCTCAACCGGACTTTTAGAGATTTTGATGTGAAAGTGTAAGAATTTTGTTGGGGATTTGGAAAATTTCTTGAGAACGTCAAAAGTTTCGCCAGGATTGCCAAAATGTCCGAGGGAACTCTAAACATGTCAACCTTGATTTTGAGAAGCTCAACCGGACTTTTAGAGATTTTGACGTCAAAGTGTAAGAATTTTTTCAGGGATATGGAAAATTTCATGAAAGCGTCAAAAGTTTCGCCAGAATTGCCAAAATGTCCGCGGGAACTCTAAACATGTCAACCTTGATTTTGAGAAGCTCAACCGGAGTTTTAGAGATTTTGATGTGAAAGTGTAAGAATTTTGTTGGGGATTTGGAAAATTTCCTGAGAACGTCAAAAGTTTCGCCAGGATTGCCAAAATGTTCGAGGGAACTCTAAACATGTCAACCTTGATTTTGAGAAGCTCAACTGGAGTTTTAGAGATTTTGATGTGAAAGTGTAAAAATTTTGGCAGAGATTTGGAGAATTTCGTGAGAACGTCAAAAGTTTCGCAAGGAACGCCAAAATGTTCGAGGGAACTCTAAACATGTCAACCTTGATTTTGAGAAGCTCAACCGGACTTTTAGAGATTTTGACATGAAAGTGTAGGAATTTTGTCGGGGATTTGGAAAATTTCGTGAGAACGTCAAAAGTTTCACCTGGATTGCCAAAATGTTTGAGGGAACTCTAAACATGTCCACCTTGATTTTGAGAAGCTCAACCAGAGTTTTAGAGATTTTGATGTGAAAGTGTAAGAATTTTGTTGGGGATTTGGAAAATTTCGTGAAACCGTCAAAAGTTTCGCCAGGATTGCCAAAACGTTTGAGGGAACTCTAAACATGTCAACCTTGATTTTGAGAAGCTCAACCGGACTTTCAGAGATTTTGATGTGAAAGTGTAAGAATTTTGTTGGGGATTTGGAAAATTTCTTGAGAACGTCAAAAGTTTCGTAAGGAACGCCAAAATGTTCGTGGGAACTCTAAACATGTCAACCTTGATTTTGAGAAGCTCAACAGGAGTTTTAGAGATTTTGATGTGAAAGTGTAAGAATTTTGTTGGGGATTTAGAAAATTTCGTGAGAAAGTGAAAAGTTTCGCCAGGAATGTCAAAATGTTTGTCTGAACACTAAACATGTCAACCTTGATTTTGAGAAGCTCAACCAGAGTTTTAGAGATTTTGATGTGAAAGTGTAAGAATTTTCTTTGGGATTTGTAAAATTTCGTGAGAACGTCAAAAGTTTCGCCAGGATTGCCAAAATGTTCGAGGGAACTCTAACGATTGTCCACCTTTATTTTGAGAAGATCAACCTGAGTTTTAGAGATTTTGATGTGAAAGTGTAAGAATTTTGTTTGGGATTAGGAAAATTTCATGAGACCGTCAAAAGTTTCGCCAGGAATGCCAAAATGTTTGAGGGAACTCTAAACATGTCAACCTTGATTTTGAGAAGCTCAACCGGACTTTTAGAGATTTTGATGTGAAAGTGTAAGAATTTTGTTGGGGATTTGGAAAATTTCTTGAGAACGTCAAAAGTTTCGCCAGGATTGCCAAAATGTCCGAGGGAACTCTAAACATGTCAACCTTGATTTTGAGAAGCTCAACCGGACTTTTAGAGATTTTGATGTGAAAGTGTAAGAATTTTGTTGGGGATTTGGAAAATTTCCTGAGAACGTCAAAAGTTTCGCCAGGATTGCCAAAATGTTTGAGGGAACTCTAAACATGTCCACCTTGATTTTGAGAAGCTCAACCAGAGTTTTAGAGATTTTGATGTGAAAGTGTAAGAATTTTGTTGGGGATTTGGAAAATTTCGTGAAACCGTCAAAAGTTCCGCCAGGATTGCCAAAACGTTTGAGGGAACTCTAAACATGTCAACCTTGATTTTGAGAAGCTCAACCGGATTTTCAGAGATTTTGACGTGAAAGTGTAAGAATTTTGTTGGGGATTTAGAAAATTTCTTGAGAACGTCAAAAGTTTCGTAAGGAATGCCAAAATGTTTGAGGGAACTCTAAACATGTCAACCTTGATTTTGAGAAGCTCAACCGGACTTTTAGAGATTTTGATGTGAAAGTGTAAGAATTTTGTTTGGGATTTGGAAAATTTCGTGAGAACGTCAAAAGTTTCACCAGGAATGCCAAAATGTTTGAGGCAACTCTAAACATGTCAACCTTGATTTTGAGAAGCTCAACCGGACTTTTAGAGTTTTTGACGTCAAAATGTAAGAATTTTGTTGGGGATTTGGAAAATTGCGTGAGAACGTCAAAAGTTTCGCCAGGATTGCCAACATGTTCGAGATGTTCGAGGGAACTCTAAACATGTCAACCTTGATTTTGAGAAGCTCAACAGGAGTTTTAGAGATTTTGACGTGAAAGTGTAAGAATTTTGTTTGGGATTAGGAAAATTTCATGAGACCGTCAAAAGTTTCGCCAGGAATGCCAAAATGTTTGAGGGAACTCTAAACATGTCAACCTTGATTTTGAGAAGCTCAACCGGACTTTTAGAGATTTTGATGTGAAAGTGTAAGAATTTTGTTGGGGATTTGGAAAATTTCTTGAGAACGTCAAAAGTTTCGCCAGGATTGCCAAAATGTCCGAGGGAACTCTAAACATGTCAACCTTGATTTTGAGAAGCTCAACCGGACTTTTAGAGATTTTGACGTCAAAGTGTAAGAATTTTTTCAGGGATATGGAAAATTTCATGAAAGCGTCAAAAGTTTCGCCAGAATTGCCAAAATGTCCGCGGGAACTCTAAACATGTCAACCTTGATTTTGAGAAGCTCAACCGGAGTTTTAGAGATTTTGATGTGAAAGTGTAAGAATTTTGTTGGGGATTTGGAAAATTTCCTGAGAACGTCAAAAGTTTCGCCAGGATTGCCAAAATGTTCGAGGGAACTCTAAACATGTCAACCTTGATTTTGAGAAGCTCAACTGGAGTTTTAGAGATTTTGATGTGAAAGTGTAAAAATTTTGGCAGAGATTTGGAGAATTTCGTGAGAACGTCAAAAGTTTCGCAAGGAACGCCAAAATGTTCGAGGGAACTCTAAACATGTCAACCTTGATTTTGAGAAGCTCAACCGGACTTTTAGAGATTTTGACATGAAAGTGTAGGAATTTTGTCGGGGATTTGGAAAATTTCGTGAGAACGTCAAAAGTTTCACCTGGATTGCCAAAATGTTTGAGGGAACTCTAAACATGTCCACCTTGATTTTGAGAAGCTCAACCAGAGTTTTAGAGATTTTGATGTGAAAGTGTAAGAATTTTGTTGGGGATTTGGAAAATTTCGTGAAACCGTCAAAAGTTTCGCCAGGATTGCCAAAACGTTTGAGGGAACTCTAAACATGTCAACCTTGATTTTGAGAAGCTCAACCGGACTTTCAGAGATTTTGATGTGAAAGTGTAAGAATTTTGTTGGGGATTTGGAAAATTTCTTGAGAACGTCAAAAGTTTCGTAAGGAACGCCAAAATGTTCGTGGGAACTCTAAACATGTCAACCTTGATTTTGAGAAGCTCAACAGGAGTTTTAGAGATTTTGATGTGAAAGTGTAAGAATTTTGTTGGGGATTTAGAAAATTTCGTGAGAAAGTGAAAAGTTTCGCCAGGAATGTCAAAATGTTTGTCTGAACACTAAACATGTCAACCTTGATTTTGAGAAGCTCAACCAGAGTTTTAGAGATTTTGATGTGAAAGTGTAAGAATTTTCTTTGGGATTTGTAAAATTTCGTGAGAACGTCAAAAGTTTCGCCAGGATTGCCAAAATGTTCGAGGGAACTCTAACGATTGTCCACCTTTATTTTGAGAAGATCAACCTGAGTTTTAGAGATTTTGATGTGAAAGTGTAAGAATTTTGTTTGGGATTAGGAAAATTTCATGAGACCGTCAAAAGTTTCGCCAGGAATGCCAAAATGTTTGAGGGAACTCTAAACATGTCAACCTTGATTTTGAGAAGCTCAACCGGACTTTTAGAGATTTTGATGTGAAAGTGTAAGAATTTTGTTGGGGATTTGGAAAATTTCTTGAGAACGTCAAAAGTTTCGCCAGGATTGCCAAAATGTCCGAGGGAACTCTAAACATGTCAACCTTGATTTTGAGAAGCTCAACCGGACTTTTAGAGATTTTGATGTGAAAGTGTAAGAATTTTGTTGGGGATTTGGAAAATTTCCTGAGAACGTCAAAAGTTTCGCCAGGATTGCCAAAATGTTTGAGGGAACTCTAAACATGTCCACCTTGATTTTGAGAAGCTCAACCAGAGTTTTAGAGATTTTGATGTGAAAGTGTAAGAATTTTGTTGGGGATTTGGAAAATTTCGTGAAACCGTCAAAAGTTCCGCCAGGATTGCCAAAACGTTTGAGGGAACTCTAAACATGTCAACCTTGATTTTGAGAAGCTCAACCGGATTTTCAGAGATTTTGACGTGAAAGTGTAAGAATTTTGTTGGGGATTTGGAAAATTTCTTGAGAACGTCAAAAGTTTCGTAAGGAATGCCAAAATGTTTGAGGGAACTCTAAACATGTCAACCTTGATTTTGAGAAGCTCAACCGGACTTTTAGAGATTTTGATGTGAAAGTGTAAGAATTTTGTTGGGGAATTAGAAAATTTCGTGAGAAAGTGAAAAGTTTCGCCAGGAATGTCAAAATGTTTGTCTGAACACTAAACATGTCAACCTTGATTTTGAGAAGCTCAACCAGAGTTTTAGAGATTTTGATGTGAAAGTGTAATAATTTTGTTGGGGATTTGGAAAATTTCGTGAGAACGTCAAAAGTTTCACAAGGAATGCCAAAATGTTTGAGGGAACTCTAAACATGTCAACCTTGATTTTGAGAAGCTCAACCGGACTTTTAGAGTTTTTGACGTCAAAATGTAAGAATTTTGTTGGGGATTTGGAAAATTGCGTGAGAACGTCAAAAGTTTCGCCAGGATTGCCAACATGTTCGAGATGATCGAGGGAACTCTAAACATGTCAACCTTGATTTTGAGAAGCTCAACAGGAGTTTTAGAGATTTTGATGTGAAAGTGTAAGAATTTTGTTTGGGATTAGGAAAATTTCATGAGACAGTCACAAGTTTCGCCAGGAATGCCAAAATGTTTGAGGGAACTCTAAACATGTCAACCTTGATTTTGAGAAGCTCAACCGGACTTTTAGAGATTTTGATGTGAAAGTGTAAGAATTTTGTTTGGGATTTGTAAAATTTCGTGAGAACGTCAAAAGTTTCGCCAGGATTGCCAAAATGTTCGAGGGAACTCTAACGATTGTCCACCTTTATTTTGAGAAAATCAACCTGAGTTTTAGAGATTTTGATGTGAAAGTGTAAGAATTTTGTTTGGGATTAGGAAAATTTCATGAGACCGTCAAAAGTTTCGCCAGGAATGCCAAAATGTTTGAGGGAACTCTAAACATGTCAACCTTGATTTTGAGAAGCTCAACCGGACTTTTAGAGATTTTGATGTGAAAGTGTAAGAATTTTGTTGGGGATTTGGAAAATTTCTTGAGAACGTCAAAAGTTTCGCCAGGATTGCCAAAACGTTTGAGGGAACTCTAAACATGTCAACCTTGATTTTGAGAAGCTCAACCGGACTTTTAGAGATTTTGACGTCAAAGTGTAAGAATTTTTTCAGGGATATGGAAAATTTCATGAAAGCGTCAAAAGTTTCGCCAGAATTGCCAAAATGTCCGCGGGAACTCTAAACATGTCAACCTTGATTTTGAGAAGCTCAACCGGACTTTTAGAGATTTTGATGTGAAAGTGTAAGAATTTTGTTGGGGATTTGGAAAATTTCCTGAGAACGTCAAAAGTTTCGCCAGGATTGCCAAAATGTTTGAGGGAACTCTAAACATGTCCACCTTGATTTTGAGAAGCTCAACCAGAGTTTTAGAGATTTTGATGTGAAAGTGTAAGAATTTTGTTGGGGATTTGGAAAATTTCGTGAAACCGTCAAAAGTTCCGCCAGGATTGCCAAAACGTTTGAGGGAACTCTAAACATGTCAACCTTGATTTTGAGAAGCTCAACCGGATTTTCAGAGATTTTGACGTGAAAGTGTAAGAATTTTGTTGGGGATTTAGAAAATTTCTTGAGAACGTCAAAAGTTTCGTAAGGAATGCCAAAATGTTTGAGGGAACTCTAAACATGTCAACCTTGATTTTGAGAAGCTCAACCGGACTTTTAGAGATTTTGATGTGAAAGTGTAAGAATTTTGTTTGGGATTTGGAAAATTTCGTGAGAACGTCAAAAGTTTCACCAGGAATGCCAAAATGTTTGAGGGAACTCTAAACATGTCAACCTTGATTTTGAGAAGCTCAACCGGACTTTTAGAGTTTTTGACGTCAAAATGTAAGAATTTTGTTGGGGATTTGGAAAATTGCGTGAGAACGTCAAAAGTTTCGCCAGGATTGCCAACATGTTCGAGATGTTCGAGGGAACTCTAAACATGTCAACCTTGATTTTGAGAAGCTCAACAGGAGTTTTAGAGATTTTGACGTGAAAGTGTAAGAATTTTGTTTGGGATTAGGAAAATTTCATGAGACCGTCAAAAGTTTCGCCAGGAATGCCAAAATGTTTGAGGGAACTCTAAACATGTCAACCTTGATTTTGAGAAGCTCAACCGGACTTTTAGAGATTTTGATGTGAAAGTGTAAGAATTTTGTTGGGGATTTGGAAAATTTCTTGAGAACGTCAAAAGTTTCGCCAGGATTGCCAAAATGTCCGAGGGAACTCTAAACATGTCAACCTTGATTTTGAGAAGCTCAACCGGACTTTTAGAGATTTTGACGTCAAAGTGTAAGAATTTTTTCAGGGATATGGAAAATTTCATGAAAGCGTCAAAAGTTTCGCCAGAATTGCCAAAATGTCCGCGGGAACTCTAAACATGTCAACCTTGATTTTGAGAAGCTCAACCGGAGTTTTAGAGATTTTGATGTGAAAGTGTAAGAATTTTGTTGGGGATTTGGAAAATTTCCTGAGAACGTCAAAAGTTTCGCCAGGATTGCCAAAATGTTCGAGGGAACTCTAAACATGTCAACCTTGATTTTGAGAAGCTCAACTGGAGTTTTAGAGATTTTGATGTGAAAGTGTAAAAATTTTGGCAGAGATTTGGAGAATTTCGTGAGAACGTCAAAAGTTTCGCAAGGAACGCCAAAATGTTCGAGGGAACTCTAAACATGTCAACCTTGATTTTGAGAAGCTCAACCGGACTTTTAGAGATTTTGACATGAAAGTGTAGGAATTTTGTCGGGGATTTGGAAAATTTCGTGAGAACGTCAAAAGTTTCACCTGGATTGCCAAAATGTTTGAGGGAACTCTAAACATGTCCACCTTGATTTTGAGAAGCTCAACCAGAGTTTTAGAGATTTTGATGTGAAAGTGTAAGAATTTTGTTGGGGATTTGGAAAATTTCGTGAAACCGTCAAAAGTTTCGCCAGGATTGCCAAAACGTTTGAGGGAACTCTAAACATGTCAACCTTGATTTTGAGAAGCTCAACCGGACTTTCAGAGATTTTGATGTGAAAGTGTAAGAATTTTGTTGGGGATTTGGAAAATTTCTTGAGAACGTCAAAAGTTTCGTAAGGAACGCCAAAATGTTCGTGGGAACTCTAAACATGTCAACCTTGATTTTGAGAAGCTCAACAGGAGTTTTAGAGATTTTGATGTGAAAGTGTAAGAATTTTGTTGGGGATTTAGAAAATTTCGTGAGAAAGTGAAAAGTTTCGCCAGGAATGTCAAAATGTTTGTCTGAACACTAAACATGTCAACCTTGATTTTGAGAAGCTCAACCAGAGTTTTAGAGATTTTGATGTGAAAGTGTAAGAATTTTCTTTGGGATTTGTAAAATTTCGTGAGAACGTCAAAAGTTTCGCCAGGATTGCCAAAATGTTCGAGGGAACTCTAACGATTCTCCACCTTTATTTTGAGAAGATCAACCTGAGTTTTAGAGATTTTGATGTGAAAGTGTAAGAATTTTGTTTGGGATTAGGAAAATTTCATGAGACCGTCAAAAGTTTCGCCAGGAATGCCAAAATGTTTGAGGGAACTCTAAACATGTCAACCTTGATTTTGAGAAGCTCAACCGGACTTTTAGAGATTTTGATGTGAAAGTGTAAGAATTTTGTTGGGGATTTGGAAAATTTCTTGAGAACGTCAAAAGTTTCGCCAGGATTGCCAAAATGTCCGAGGGAACTCTAAACATGTCAACCTTGATTTTGAGAAGCTCAACCGGACTTTTAGAGATTTTGATGTGAAAGTGTAAGAATTTTGTTGGGGATTTGGAAAATTTCCTGAGAACGTCAAAAGTTTCGCCAGGATTGCCAAAATGTTTGAGGGAACTCTAAACATGTCCACCTTGATTTTGAGAAGCTCAACCAGAGTTTTAGAGATTTTGATGTGAAAGTGTAAGAATTTTGTTGGGGATTTGGAAAATTTCGTGAAACCGTCAAAAGTTCCGCCAGGATTGCCAAAACGTTTGAGGGAACTCTAAACATGTCAACCTTGATTTTGAGAAGCTCAACCGGATTTTCAGAGATTTTGACGTGAAAGTGTAAGAATTTTGTTGGGGATTTGGAAAATTTCTTGAGAACGTCAAAAGTTTCGTAAGGAATGCCAAAATGTTTGAGGGAACTCTAAACATGTCAACCTTGATTTTGAGAAGCTCAACCGGACTTTTAGAGATTTTGATGTGAAAGTGTAAGAATTTTGTTGGGGAATTAGAAAATTTCGTGAGAAAGTGAAAAGTTTCGCCAGGAATGTCAAAATGTTTGTCTGAACACTAAACATGTCAACCTTGATTTTGAGAAGCTCAACCAGAGTTTTAGAGATTTTGATGTGAAAGTGTAATAATTTTGTTGGGGATTTGGAAAATTTCGTGAGAACGTCAAAAGTTTCACAAGGAATGCCAAAATGTTTGAGGGAACTCTAAACATGTCAACCTTGATTTTGAGAAGCTCAACCGGACTTTTAGAGTTTTTGACGTCAAAATGTAAGAATTTTGTTGGGGATTTGGAAAATTGCGTGAGAACGTCAAAAGTTTCGCCAGGATTGCCAACATGTTCGAGATGATCGAGGGAACTCTAAACATGTCAACCTTGATTTTGAGAAGCTCAACAGGAGTTTTAGAGATTTTGATGTGAAAGTGTAAGAATTTTGTTTGGGATTAGGAAAATTTCATGAGACAGTCACAAGTTTCGCCAGGAATGCCAAAATGTTTGAGGGAACTCTAAACATGTCAACCTTGATTTTGAGAAGCTCAACCGGACTTTTAGAGATTTTGATGTGAAAGTGTAAGAATTTTGTTTGGGATTTGTAAAATTTCGTGAGAACGTCAAAAGTTTCGCCAGGATTGCCAAAATGTTCGAGGGAACTCTAACGATTGTCCACCTTTATTTTGAGAAAATCAACCTGAGTTTTAGAGATTTTGATGTGAAAGTGTAAGAATTTTGTTTGGGATTAGGAAAATTTCATGAGACCGTCAAAAGTTTCGCCAGGAATGCCAAAATGTTTGAGGGAACTCTAAACATGTCAACCTTGATTTTGAGAAGCTCAACCGGACTTTTAGAGATTTTGATGTGAAAGTGTAAGAATTTTGTTGGGGATTTGGAAAATTTCTTGAGAACGTCAAAAGTTTCGCCAGGATTGCCAAAACGTTTGAGGGAACTCTAAACATGTCAACCTTGATTTTGAGAAGCTCAACCGGACTTTTAGAGATTTTGACGTCAAAGTGTAAGAATTTTTTCAGGGATATGGAAAATTTCATGAAAGCGTCAAAAGTTTCGCCAGAATTGCCAAAATGTCCGCGGGAACTCTAAACATGTCAACCTTGATTTTGAGAAGCTCAACCGGAGTTTTAGAGATTTTGATGTGAAAGTGTAAGAATTTTGTTGGGGATTTGGGAAATTTCGTGAGAAAGTCAAAAGTTTCACCAGGAATGCCAAACTGTTCGAGGGAACTCTAAAGATGTCCACCTTGATTTTGAGAAGCTCAACCGGACTTTCAGAGATTTTGACGTGAAATTGTAAGAATTTTGTTGGGGATTTGGAAAATTTCTTGAGAACATCAAAATTTCACAAGGATTGCCAAAATGTTTGAGGGAACTCTAAACATGTCAACCTTGATTTTGAGAAGCTCAACCGGACTTTTAGAGATTTTGATGTGAAAGTGTAAGAATTTTGTTGGGGATTTGGAAAATTTCCTGAGAACGTCAAAAGTTTCGCCAGGATTGCCAAAATGTCCGCGGGAACTCTAAACATGTCAACCTTGATTTTGAGAAGCTCAACCGGACTTTTAGAGATTTTGATGTGAAAGTGTAAGAATTTTGTTGGGGATTTAGAAAATTTCGTGAGAAAGTGAAAAGTTTCGCCAGGAATGTCAAAATGTTTGTCTGAACACTAAACATGTCAACCTTGATTTTGAGAAGCTCAACCAGAGTTTTAGAGATTTTGATGTGAAAGTGTAAGAATTTTGTTTGGGATTTGGAAAATTTCGTGAGAACGTCAAAAGTTTCACCAGGAATGCCAAAATGTTTGAGGGAACTCTAAACATGTCAACCTTGATTTTGAGAAGCTCAACCGGACTTTTAGAGTTTTTGACGTCAAAATGTAAGAATTTTGTTGGGGATTTGGAAAATTGCGTGAGAACGTCAAAAGTTTCGCCAGGATTGCCAACATGTTCGAGATGTTCGAGGGAACTCTAAACATGTCAACCTTGATTTTGAGAAGCTCAACAGGAGTTTTAGAGATTTTGATGTGAAAGTGTAAGAATTTTGTTTGGGATTAGGAAAATTTCATGAGACCGTCAAAAGTTTCGCCAGGAATGCCAAAATGTCCAAGGGAACTCTAAACATGTCAACCTTGATTTTGAGAAGCTCAACCAGAGGTTTAGAGATTTTGACGTGAAAGTGTAGGAATTTTTTCGGGGATATGGAAAATTTCCTGAGAACGTCAAAAGTTTCACCTGGATTGCCAAAATGTTTGAGGGAACTCTAAACATGTCCACCTTGATTTTGAGAAGCTCAACCAGAGTTTTAGAGATTTTGATGTGAAAGTGTAAGAATTTTGTTGGGGATTTGGAAAATTTCGTGAAACCGTCAAAAGTTTCGCCAGGATTGCCAAAACGTTTGAGGGAACTCTAAACATGTCAACCTTGATTTTGAGAAGCTCAACCGGAGTTTTAGAGATTTTGACGTGAAAGTGTAAGAATTTTGTTGGGGATTTGGAAAATTTCTTGAGAACGTCAAAAGTTTCGTAAGGAACGCCAAAATGTTCGTGGGAACTCTAAACATGTCAACCTTGATTTTGAGAATCTCAACAGGAGTTTTAGAGATTTTGATGTGAAAGTGTAAGAATTTTGTTGGGGATTTAGAAAATTTCGTGAGAAAGTGAAAAGTTTCGCCAGGAATGTCAAAATGTTTGTCTGAACTCTAAACATGTAAACCTTGATTTTGAGAAGCTCAACCAGAGTTTTAGAGATTTTGATGTGAAAGTGTAAGAATTTTGTTTGGGATTTGGAAAATTTCGTGAGAACGTCAAAAGTTTCGCCAGGATTGCCAAAATGTTCGAGGGAACTCTAAAGATTGTCCAACTTTATTTTGAGAAGATCAACCTGAGTTTTAGAGATTTTGATGTGAAAGTGTAAGAATTTTGTTTGGGATTAGGAAAATTTCATGAGACTGTCAAAAGTTTCGCCAGGAATGCCAAAATGTTTGAGGGAACTCTAAACATGTCAACCTTGATTTTGAGAAGCTCAACCGGACTTTTAGAGATTTTGATGTGAAAGTGTAAGAATTTTGTTGGGGATTTGGAAAATTGCGTGAGAACGTCAAAAGTTTCGCCAGGATTGCCAACATGTTCGAGATGTTCGAGGGAACTCTAAACATGTCAACCTTGATTTTGAGAAGCTCAACCGGAGTTTTAGAGATTTTGACGTGAAAGTGTAAGAATTTTGTTTGGGATTAGGAAAATTTCATGAGACCGTCAAAAGTTTCGCCAGGAATGCCAAAATGTTTGAGGGAACTCTAAACATGTCGACCTTGATTTTGAGAACCTCAACCGGACTTTTAGAGATTTTGATGTGAAAGTGTAAGAATTTTGTTGGGGATTTGGAAAATTTCCTGAGAACGTCAAAAGTTTCG
Source organism: Streptopelia decaocto (assembly GCF_964273445.1). Classification (NCBI taxonomy): domain Eukaryota; kingdom Metazoa; phylum Chordata; class Aves; order Columbiformes; family Columbidae; genus Streptopelia; species Streptopelia decaocto. The sequence goes on from NC_138661.1 coordinate 48,661,220, forward strand.
CCAGGATTGCCAAAATGTTTGAGGGAACTCTAAACATGTCAACCTTGATTTTGAGAAGCTCAACCAGAGTTTTAGAGATTTTGATGTGAAAGTGTAAGAATTTTGTTGGGGATTTGGAAAATTTCGTGAAACCGTCAAAAGTTTCGCCAGGATTGCCAAAACGTTTGAGGGAACTCTAAACATGTCCACCTTGATTTTGAGAAGCTCAACCAGAGTTTTAGAGATTTTGATGTGAAAGTGTAAGAATTTTGTTGGGGATTTGGAAAATTTCGTGAAACCGTCAAAAGTTTCGCCAGGATTGCCAAAACGTTTGAGGGAACTCTAAACATGTCAACCTTGATTTTGAGAAGCTCAACCGGAGTTTTAGAGATTTTGACGTGAAAGTGTAAGAATTTTGTTGGGGATTTGGAAAATTTCTTGAGAACGTCAAAAGTTTCGTAAGGAACGCCAAAATGTTCGTGGGAACTCTAAACATGTCAACCTTGATTTTGAGAATCTCAACAGGAGTTTTAGAGATTTTGATGTGAAAGTGTAAGAATTTTGTTGGGGATTTAGAAAATTTCGTGAGAAAGTGAAAAGTTTCGCCAGGAATGTCAAAATGTTTGTCTGAACACTAAACATGTCAACCTTGATTTTGAGAAGCTCAACCAGAGTTTTAGAGATTTTGATGTGAAAGTGTAAGAATTTTGTTTGGGATTTGTAAAATTTCGTGAGAACGTCAAAAGTTTCGCCAGGATTGCCAAAATGTTCGAGGGAACTCTAAAGATTGTCCAACTTTATTTTGAGAAGATCAACCTGAGTTTTAGAGATTTTGATGTGAAAGTGTAAGAATTTTGTTTGGGATTAGGAAAATTTCATGAGACCGTCAAAAGTTTCGCCAGGAATGCCAAAATGTCCGCGGGAACTCTAAACATGTCAACCTTGATTTTGAGAAGCTCAACCGGACTTTTAGAGTTTTTGACGTCAAAATGTAAGAATTTTGTTGGGGATTTGGAAAATTGCGTGAGAACGTCAAAAGTTTCGCCAGGATTGCCAACATGTTCGAGATGTTCGAGGGAACTCTAAACATGTCAACCTTGATTTTGAGAAGCTCAACCGGAGTTTTAGAGATTTTGACGTGAAAGTGTAAGAATTTTGTTTGGGATTAGGAAAATTTCATGAGACCGTCAAAAGTTTCGCCAGGAATGCCAAAATGTTTGAGGGAACTCTAAACATGTCGACCTTGATTTTGAGAACCTCAACCGGACTTTTAGAGATTTTGATGTGAAAGTGTAAGAATTTTGTTGGGGATTTGGAAAATTTCCTGAGAACGTCAAAAGTTTCGCCAGGATTGCCAAAATGTTTGAGGGAACTCTAAACATGTCAACCTTGATTTTGAGAAGCTCAACCAGAGTTTTAGAGATTTTGATGTGAAAGTGTAAGAATTTTGTTGGGGATTTGGAAAATTTCGTGAAACCGTCAAAAGTTTCGCCAGGATTGCCAAAACGTTTGAGGGAACTCTAAACATGTCAACCTTGATTTTGAGAAGCTCAACCGGATTTTCAGAGATTTTGACATGAAAGTGTAAGAATTTTGTTGGGGATTTGGAAAATTTCTTGAGAACGTCAAAAGTTTCGTAAGGAATGCCAAAATGTTTGAGGGAACTCTAAACATGTCAACCTTGATTTTGAGAAGCTCAACCGGACTTTTAGAGATTTTGATGTGAAAGTGTAAGAATTTTGTTGGGGATTTAGAAAATTTCGTGAGAAAGTGAAAAGTTTCGCCAGGAATGTCAAAATGTTTGTCTGAACACTAAACATGTCAACCTTGATTTTGAGAAGCTCAACCAGAGTTTTAGAGATTTTGATGTGAAAGTGTAAGAATTTTGTTTGGGATTTGGAAAATTTCGTGAGAACGTCAAAAGTTTCACCAGGAATGCCAAAATGTTCGAGGGAACTCTAAACATGTCAACCTTGATTTTGAGAAGCTCAACCGGACTTTTAGAGTTTTTGACGTCAAAATGTAAGAATTTTGTTGGGGATTTGGAAAATTGCGTGAGAACGTCAAAAGTTTCGCCAGGATTGCCAACATGTTCGAGATGTTCGAGGGAACTCTAAACATGTCAACCTTGATTTTGAGAAGCTCAACAGGAGTTTTAGAGATTTTGATGTGAAAGTGTAAGAATTTTGTTTGGGATTAGGAAAATTTCATGAGACCGTCAAAAGTTTCGCCAGGAATGCCAAAATGTCCAAGGGAACTCTAAACATGTCAACCTTGATTTTGAGAAGCTCAACCAGAGTTTTAGAGATTTTGACGTGAATGTCTAGGAATTTTTTCGGGGATTTGGAAAATTTCCTGAGAACGTCAAAAGTTTCGCCAGGATTGCCAAAATATTCGAGGGAACTCTAAACATGTCAACCTTAATTTTGAGAAGCTCAGCCGGACTTTTAGAGATTTTGATGTGAAAGTGTAAGAATTTTGTTGGGGATTTGGAAAATTTTGTGAGAATGTCAAAAGTTTCACACGTATTGCCAAAATGTTCGAGGGAACTCTAAACATGTCAACCTTGATTTTGAGAAGCTCAACCGGACTTTTAGAGATTTTGACATGAAAGTGTAGGAATTTTGTCGGGGATTTGGAAAATTTCCTGAGAACGTCAAAAGTTTCGCCAGGATTGCCAAAATATTCGAGGGAACTCTAAACATGTCAACCTTAATTTTGAGAAGCTCAGCTGGACTTTAGAGATTTTGATGTGAAAGTGTAAGAATTTTGTTGGGGATTTGGAAAATTTTGTGAGAATGTCAAAAGTTTCACACGTATTGCCAAAATGTTCGAGGGAAATCTAAACATGTCAACCTTGATTTTGAGAAGCTCAACAGGAGTTTTAGAGATTTTGATGTGAAAGTGTAAGAATTCTGTTGGGGATTTAGAAAATTTCGTGAGAAAGTGAAAAGTTTCGCCAGGAATGTCAAAATGTTTGTCTGAACACTAAACATGTAAACCTTGATTTTTTAGAAGCTCAACAGGAGTTTCAGAGATTTTGACGTGAAAGTGTAAGAATTCTGTTGGGGATTTGGAAAATTTCTTGAGAAAGTCAAAAGTTTCACAAGGATTGCCAAAATGTCCGCGGGAACTCTAAACATGTCAACCTTGATTTTGAGAAGCTCAACAGGAGTTTTAGAGATTTTGATGTGAAAGTGTAAGAATTTTGTTTGGGATTTGTAAAATTTCGTGAGAACGTCAAAAGTTTCGCCAGGATTGCCAAAATGTTCGACAGAACTCTAAACATGTCAACCTTGATTTTGAGAAGCTCAACCGGACTTTTAGAGTTTTTGACGTCAAAATGTAAGAATTTTGTTTGGGATTTGTAAAATTTCGTGAGAACGTCAAAAGTTTCGCCAGGATTGCCAACATGTTCGAGATGTTCGAGGGAACTCTAAACATGTCAACCTTGATTTTGAGAAGCTCAACCGGACTTTTAGAGATTTTGACATGAAAGTGTAGGAATTTTGTTGGGGAGTTGGAAAATTTCGTGAGAACGTCAAAAGTTTCACCTGGATTGCCAAAATGTTTGAGGGAACTCTAAACATGTCCACCTTGATTTTGAGAAGCTCAACCAGAGTTTTAGAGATTTTGATGTGAAAGTGTAAGAATTTTGTTTGGGATTTGGAGAATTTCGTGAAACCGTCAAAAGTTTCGCCAGGATTGCCAAAATGTTCGACAGAACTCTAAACATGTCAACCTTGATTTTGAGAAGCTCAACAGGAGTTTTAGAGATTTTGATGTGAAAGTGTAAGAATTCTGTTGGGGATTTAGAAAATTTCGTGAGAAAGTGAAAAGTTTCGCCAGGAATGTCAAAATGTTTGTCTGAACACTAAACATGTAAACCTTGATTTTGAGAAGCTCAACCGGACTTTCAGAGATTTTGACGTGAAAGTGTAAGAATTTTGTTGGGGATTTGGAAAATTTCTTGAGAACGTCAAAAGTTTCGTAAGGAACGCCAAAATGTTCGTAGGAACTCTAAACATGTCAACCTTGATTTTGAGAATCTCAACAGGAGTTTTAGAGATTTTGATGTGAAAGTGTAAGAATTTTGTTGGGGATTTAGAAAATTTCGTGAGAAAGTGAAAAGTTTCGCCAGGAATGTCAAAATGTTTGTATGAGCACTAAACATGTAAACCTTGATTTTGAGAAGCTCAACCAGAGTTTTAGAGATTTTGATGTGAAAGTGTAAGAATTTTGTTTGGGATTTGTAAAATTTCGTGAGAACGTCAAAAGTTTCGCCAGGATTGCCAAAATGTTCGAGGGAACTCTAACGATTGTCCACCTTTATTTTGAGAAAATCAACCTGAGTTTTAGAGATTTTGATGTGAAAGTGTAAGTATTTTGTTTGGGATTTGGAAAATTTCGTGAGAACGTCAAAAGTTTCACCAGGAATGCCAAAATGTTTGAGGGAACTCTAAACATGTCAACCTTGATTTTGAGAAGCTCAACCGGACTTTTAGAGTTTTTGACGTCAAAATGTAAGAATTTTGTTGGGGATTTGGAAAATTGCGTGAGAACGTCAAAAGTTTCGCCAGGATTGCCAACATGTTCGAGATGTTCGAGGGAACTCTAAACATGTCAACCTTGATTATGAGAAGCTCAACCGGAGTTTTAGAGATTTTGATGTGAAAGTGTAAGAATTTTGTTTGGGATTAGGAAAATTTCATGAGACCGTCAAAAGTTTCGCCAGGAATGCCAAAATGTTTGAGGGAACTCTAAACATGTCAACCTTGATTTTGAGAAGCTCAACCGGACTTTTAGAGATTTTGATGTGAAAGTGTAAGAATTTTGTTGGGGATTTGGAAAATTTCTTGAGAACGTCAAAAGTTTCGCCAGGATTGCCAAAATGTCCGAGGGAACTCTAAACATGTCAACCTTGATTTTGAGAAGCTCAACCGGACTTTTAGAGATTTTGACGTCAAAGTGTAAGAATTTTTTCAGGGATATGGAAAATTTCATGAAAGCGTCAAAAGTTTCGCCAGAATTGCCAAAATGTCCGCGGGAACTCTAAACATGTCAACCTTGATTTTGAGAAGCTCAACCGGAGTTTTAGAGATTTTGATGTGAAAGTGTAAGAATTTTGTTGGGGATTTGGGAAATTTCGTGAGAAAGTCAAAAGTTTCGCCAGGAATGCCAAACTGTTCGAGGGAACTCTAAAGATGTCCACCTTGATTTTGAGAAGCTCAACCGGACTTTCAGAGATTTTGACGTGAAAGTGTAAGAATTTTGTTGGGGATTTGGAAAATTTCTTGAGAACATCAAAATTTCACAAGGATTGCCAAAATGTTTGAGGGAACTCTAAACATGTCAACCTTGATTTTGAGAAGCTCAACCGGACTTTTAGAGATTTTGATGTGAAAGTGTAAGAATTTTGTTGGGGATTTGGAAAATTTCCTGAGAACGTCAAAAGTTTCGCCAGGATTGCCAAAATGTCCGCGGGAACTCTAAACATGTCAACCTTGATTTTGAGAAGCTCAACCGGACTTTTAGAGATTTTGATGTGAAAGTGTAAGAATTTTGTTGGGGATTTAGAAAATTTCGTGAGAAAGTGAAAAGTTTCGCCAGGAATGTCAAAATGTTTGTCTGAACACTAAACATGTAAACCTTGATTTTTTAGAAGCTCAACAGGAGTTTCAGCGATTTTGACGTGAAAGTGTAAGAATTCTGTTGGGGATTTGGAAAATTTCTTGAGAAAGTCAAAAGTTTCACAAGGATTGCCAAAATGTCCGCGGGAACTCTAAACATGTCAACCTTGATTTTGAGAAGCTCAACAGGAGTTTTAGAGATTTTGATGTGAAAGTGTAAGAATTTTGTTTGGGATTTGTAAAATTTCGTGAGAACGTCAAAAGTTTCGCCAGGATTGCCAAAATGTTCGACAGAACTCTAAACATGTCAACCTTGATTTTGAGAAGCTCAACCGGACTTTTAGAGTTTTTGACGTCAAAATGTAAGAATTTTGTTTGGGATTTGTAAAATTTCGTGAGAACGTCAAAAGTTTCGCCAGGATTGCCAACATGTTCGAGATGTTCGAGGGAACTCTAAACATGTCAACCTTGATTTTGAGAAGCTCAACCGGACTTTTAGAGATTTTGACATGAAAGTGTAGGAATTTTGTTGGGGAGTTGGAAAATTTCGTGAGAACGTCAAAAGTTTCACCTGGATTGCCAAAATGTTTGAGGGAACTCTAAACATGTCCACCTTGATTTTGAGAAGCTCAACCAGAGTTTTAGAGATTTTGATGTGAAAGTGTAAGAATTTTGTTTGGGATTTGGAGAATTTCGTGAAACCGTCAAAAGTTTCGCCAGGATTGCCAAAATGTTCGACAGAACTCTAAACATGTCAACCTTGATTTTGAGAAGCTCAACAGGAGTTTTAGAGATTTTGATGTGAAAGTGTAAGAATTCTGTTGGGGATTTAGAAAATTTCGTGAGAAAGTGAAAAGTTTCGCCAGGAATGTCAAAATGTTTGTCTGAACACTAAACATGTAAACCTTGATTTTGAGAAGCTCAACCGGACTTTCAGAGATTTTGACGTGAAAGTGTAAGAATTTTGTTGGGGATTTGGAAAATTTCTTGAGAACGTCAAAAGTTTCGTAAGGAACGCCAAAATGTTCGTAGGAACTCTAAACATGTCAACCTTGATTTTGAGAATCTCAACAGGAGTTTTAGAGATTTTGATGTGAAAGTGTAAGAATTTTGTTGGGGATTTAGAAAATTTCGTGAGAAAGTGAAAAGTTTCGCCAGGAATGTCAAAATGTTTGTATGAGCACTAAACATGTAAACCTTGATTTTGAGAAGCTCAACCAGAGTTTTAGAGATTTTGATGTGAAAGTGTAAGAATTTTGTTTGGGATTTGTAAAATTTCGTGAGAACGTCAAAAGTTTCGCCAGGATTGCCAAAATGTTCGAGGGAACTCTAACGATTGTCCACCTTTATTTTGAGAAAATCAACCTGAGTTTTAGAGATTTTGATGTGAAAGTGTAAGTATTTTGTTTGGGATTTGGAAAATTTCGTGAGAACGTCAAAAGTTTCACCAGGAATGCCAAAATGTTTGAGGGAACTCTAAACATGTCAACCTTGATTTTGAGAAGCTCAACCGGACTTTTAGAGTTTTTGACGTCAAAATGTAAGAATTTTGTTGGGGATTTGGAAAATTGCGTGAGAACGTCAAAAGTTTCGCCAGGATTGCCAACATGTTCGAGATGTTCGAGGGAACTCTAAACATGTCAACCTTGATTATGAGAAGCTCAACCGGAGTTTTAGAGATTTTGATGTGAAAGTGTAAGAATTTTGTTTGGGATTAGGAAAATTTCATGAGACCGTCAAAAGTTTCGCCAGGAATGCCAAAATGTTTGAGGGAACTCTAAACATGTCAACCTTGATTTTGAGAAGCTCAACCGGACTTTTAGAGATTTTGATGTGAAAGTGTAAGAATTTTGTTGGGGATTTGGAAAATTTCTTGAGAACGTCAAAAGTTTCGCCAGGATTGCCAAAATGTCCGAGGGAACTCTAAACATGTCAACCTTGATTTTGAGAAGCTCAACCGGACTTTTAGAGATTTTGACGTCAAAGTGTAAGAATTTTTTCAGGGATATGGAAAATTTCATGAAAGCGTCAAAAGTTTCGCCAGAATTGCCAAAATGTCCGCGGGAACTCTAAACATGTCAACCTTGATTTTGAGAAGCTCAACCGGAGTTTTAGAGATTTTGATGTGAAAGTGTAAGAATTTTGTTGGGGATTTGGGAAATTTCGTGAGAAAGTCAAAAGTTTCGCCAGGAATGCCAAACTGTTCGAGGGAACTCTAAAGATGTCCACCTTGATTTTGAGAAGCTCAACCGGACTTTCAGAGATTTTGACGTGAAAGTGTAAGAATTTTGTTGGGGATTTGGAAAATTTCTTGAGAACATCAAAATTTCACAAGGATTGCCAAAATGTTTGAGGGAACTCTAAACATGTCAACCTTGATTTTGAGAAGCTCAACCGGACTTTTAGAGATTTTGATGTGAAAGTGTAAGAATTTTGTTGGGGATTTGGAAAATTTCCTGAGAACGTCAAAAGTTTCGCCAGGATTGCCAAAATGTCCGCAGGAACTCTAAACATGTCAACCTTGATTTTGAGAAGCTCAACCGGACTTTTAGAGATTTTGATGTGAAAGTGTAAGAATTTTGTTGGGGATTTAGAAAATTTCGTGAGAAAGTGAAAAGTTTCGCCAGGAATGTCAAAATGTTTGTCTGAACACTAAACATGTAAACCTTGATTTTTTAGAAGCTCAACAGGAGTTTCAGCGATTTTGACGTGAAAGTGTAAGAATTCTGTTGGGGATTTGGAAAATTTCTTGAGAAAGTCAAAAGTTTCACAAGGATTGCCAAAATGTCCGCGGGAACTCTAAACATGTCAACCTTGATTTTGAGAAGCTCAACAGGAGTTTTAGAGATTTTGATGTGAAAGTGTAAGAATTTTGTTTGGGATTTGTAAAATTTCGTGAGAACGTCAAAAGTTTCGCCAGGATTGCCAAAATGTTCGACAGAACTCTAAACATGTCAACCTTGATTTTGAGAAGCTCAACCGGACTTTTAGAGTTTTTGACGTCAAAATGTAAGAATTTTGTTTGGGATTTGTAAAATTTCGTGAGAACGTCAAAAGTTTCGCCAGGATTGCCAACATGTTCGAGATGTTCGAGGGAACTCTAAACATGTCAACCTTGATTTTGAGAAGCTCAACCGGACTTTTAGAGATTTTGACATGAAAGTGTAGGAATTTTGTTGGGGAGTTGGAAAATTTCGTGAGAACGTCAAAAGTTTCACCTGGATTGCCAAAATGTTTGAGGGAACTCTAAACATGTCCACCTTGATTTTGAGAAGCTCAACCAGAGTTTTAGAGATTTTGATGTGAAAGTGTAAGAATTTTGTTTGGGATTTGGAGAATTTCGTGAAACCGTCAAAAGTTTCGCCAGGATTGCCAAAATGTTCGACAGAACTCTAAACATGTCAACCTTGATTTTGAGAAGCTCAACAGGAGTTTTAGAGATTTTGATGTGAAAGTGTAAGAATTCTGTTGGGGATTTAGAAAATTTCGTGAGAAAGTGAAAAGTTTCGCCAGGAATGTCAAAATGTTTGTCTGAACACTAAACATGTAAACCTTGATTTTGAGAAGCTCAACCGGACTTTCAGAGATTTTGACGTGAAAGTGTAAGAATTTTGTTGGGGATTTGGAAAATTTCTTGAGAACGTCAAAAGTTTCGTAAGGAACGCCAAAATGTTCGTAGGAACTCTAAACATGTCAACCTTGATTTTGAGAATCTCAACAGGAGTTTTAGAGATTTTGATGTGAAAGTGTAAGAATTTTGTTGGGGATTTAGAAAATTTCGTGAGAAAGTGAAAAGTTTCGCCAGGAATGTCAAAATGTTTGTCTGAGCACTAAACATGTAAACCTTGATTTTGAGAAGCTCAACCAGAGTTTTAGAGATTTTGATGTGAAAGTGTAAGAATTTTGTTTGGGATTTGTAAAATTTCGTGAGAACGTCAAAAGTTTCGCCAGGATTGCCAAAATGTTCGAGGGAACTCTAACGATTGTCCACCTTTATTTTGAGAAAATCAACCTGAGTTTTAGAGATTTTGATGTGAAAGTGTAAGTATTTTGTTTGGGATTTGGAAAATTGCGTGAGAACGTCAAAAGTTTCGCCAGGATTGCCAACATGTTCGAGATGTTCGAGGGAACTCTAAACATGTCAACCTTGATTATGAGAAGCTCAACCGGAGTTTTAGAGATTTTGATGTGAAAGTGTAAGAATTTTGTTTGGGATTAGGAAAATTTCATGAGACCGTCAAAAGTTTCGCCAGGAATGCCAAAATGTTTGAGGGAACTCTAAACATGTCAACCTTGATTTTGAGAAGCTCAACCGGACTTTTAGAGATTTTGATGTGAAAGTGTAAGAATTTTGTTGGGGATTTGGAAAATTTCTTGAGAACGTCAAAAGTTTCGCCAGGATTGCCAAAATGTCCGAGGGAACTCTAAACATGTCAACCTTGATTTTGAGAAGCTCAACCGGACTTTTAGAGATTTTGACGTCAAAGTGTAAGAATTTTTTCAGGGATATGGAAAATTTCATGAAAGCGTCAAAAGTTTCGCCAGAATTGCCAAAATGTCCGCGGGAACTCTAAACATGTCAACCTTGATTTTGAGAAGCTCAACCGGAGTTTTAGAGATTTTGATGTGAAAGTGTAAGAATTTTGTTGGGGATTTGGGAAATTTCGTGAGAAAGTCAAAAGTTTCGCCAGGAATGCCAAATTGTTCGAGGGAACTCTAAAGATGTCCACCTTGATTTTGAGAAGCTCAACCGGACTTTCAGAGATTTTGACGTGAAAGTGTAAGAATTTTGTTGGGGATTTGGAAAATTTCTTGAGAACATCAAAATTTCACAAGGATTGCCAAAATGTTTGAGGGAACTCTAAACATGTCAACCTTGATTTTGAGAAGCTCAACCGGACTTTTAGAGATTTTGATGTGAAAGTGTAAGAATTTTGTTGGGGATTTGGAAAATTTCCTGAGAACGTCAAAAGTTTCGCCAGGATTGCCAAAATGTCCGCGGGAACTCTAAACATGTCAACCTTGATTTTGAGAAGCTCAACCGGACTTTTAGAGATTTTGATGTGAAAGTGTAAGAATTTTGTTGGGGATTTAGAAAATTTCGTGAGAAAGTGAAAAGTTTCGCCAGGAATGTCAAAATGTTTGTCTGAACACTAAACATGTCAACCTTGATTTTGAGAAGCTCAACCGGAGTTTTAGAGATTTTGATGTGAAAGTGTAAGAATTTTGTTTGGGATTTGGAAAATTTCGTGAGAACGTCAAAAGTTTCACCAGGAATGCCAAAATGTTTGAGGGAACTCTAAACATGTCAACCTTGATTTTGAGAAGCTCAACCGGACTTTTAGAGTTTTTGACGTCAAAATGTAAGAATTTTGTTGGGGATTTGGAAAATTGCGTGAGAACGTCAAAAGTTTCGCCAGGATTGCCAACATGTTCGAGATGTTCGAGGGAACTCTAAACATGTCAACCTTGATTTTGAGAAGCTCAACAGGAGTTTTAGAGATTTTGATGTGAAAGTGTAAGAATTTTGTTTGGGATTAGGAAAATTTCATGAGACCGTCAAAAGTTTCGCCAGGAATGCCAAAATGTCCAAGGGAACTCTAAACATGTCAACCTTGATTTTGAGAAGCTCAACCAGAGGTTTAGAGATTTTGACGTGAAAGTGTAGGAATTTTTTCGGGGATATGGAAAATTTCCTGAGAACGTCAAAAGTTTCGCCAGGATTGCCAAAACGTTCGAGGGAACTCTAAACATGTCAACCTTGATTTTGAGAAGCTCAACCAGAGTTTTAGAGATTTTGACGTGAATGTCTAGGAATTTTTTCGGGGATTTGGAAAATTTCCTGAGAACGTCAAAAGTTTCGCCAGGATTGCCAAAATATTCGAGGGAACTCTAAACATGTCAACCTTAATTTTGAGAAGCTCAGCCGGACTTTTAGAGATTTTGACGTGAAAGTGTAAGAATTTTGTTGGGGATTTGGAAAATTTCTTGAGAAAGTCAAAAGTTTCGCCAGGATTGCCAAAATGTTTGAGGGAACTCTAAACATGTCAACCTTGATTTTGAGAAGCTCAACAGGAGTTTTAGAGATTTTGATGTGAAAGTGTAAGAATTCTGTTGGGGATTTAGAAAATTTCGTGAGAAAGTGAAAAGTTTCGCCAGGAATGTCAAAATGTTTGTCTGAACACTAAACATGTAAACCTTGATTTTGAGAAGCTCAACCAGAGTTTTAGAGATTTTGATGTGAAAGTGTAAGAATTTTGTTTGGGATTTGTAAAATTTCGTGAGAACGTCAAAAGTTTCGCCAGGATTGCCAAAATGTTCGAGGGAACTCTAACGATTGTCCACCTTTATTTTGAGAAGATCAACCTGAGTTTTAGAGATTTTGATGTGAAAGTGTAAGAATTTTGTTGGGGATTTGGAAAATTTCGTGAGAACGTCAAAAGTTTCACCAGGAATGCCAAAATGTTTGAGGGAACTCTAAACATGTCAACCTTGATTTTGAGAAGCTCAACCGGACTTTTAGAGTTTTTGACGTCAAAATGTAAGAATTTTGTTGGGGATTTGGAAAATTGCGTGAGAACGTCAAAAGTTTCGCCAGGATTGCCAACATGTTCGAGATGTTCGAGGGAACTCTAAACATGTCAACCTTGATTTTGAGAAGCTCAACCGGAGTTTTAGAGATTTTGACGTGAAAGTGTAGGAATTTTTTCGGGGATTTAGAAAATTTCCTGAGAACGTCAAAAGTTTCGCCAGGATTGCCAAAATGTTCGAGGGAACTCTAAACATGTCAACCTTGATTTTCAGAAGCTCAACCAGAGTTTTAGAGATTTTGACGTCAAAGTGTAAGATATTTGTCGGGGATTTGGAGAATTTCTTGAGAACGTCAAAAGTTTCACCAGGATTGCCAAAATGTTTGAGGGAACTCTAAACATGTCAACCTTGATTTTGAGAAGCTCAACCGGACTTTTAGAGATTTTGATGTGAAAGTGTAAGAATTTTGTTGGGGATTTGGAAAATTTCCTGAGAACGTCAAAAGTTTCGCCAGGATTGCCAAAATGTTCGAGGGAACTCTAAACATGTCAACCTTGATTTTGAGAAGCTCAACTGGAGTTTTAGAGATTTTGATGTGAAAGTGTAAAAATTTTGGCAGAGATTTGGAGAATTTCGTGAGAACGTCAAAAGTTTCGCAAGGAACGCCAAAATGTTCGAGGGAACTCTAAACATGTCAACCTTGATTTTGAGAAGCTCAACCGGACTTTTAGAGATTTTGACATGAAAGTGTAGGAATTTTGTCGGGGATTTGGAAAATTTCCTGAGAACGTCAAAAGTTTCGCCAGGATTGCCAAAATATTCGAGGGAACTCTAAACATGTCAACCTTAATTTTGAGAAGCTCAGCCGGACTTTTAGAGATTTTGATGTGAAAGTGTAAGAATTTTGTTGGGGATTTGGAAAATTTTGTGAGAATGTCAAAAGTTTCACACGTATTGCCAAAATGTTCGAGGGAAATCTAAACATGTCAACCTTGATTTTGAGAAGCTCAACAGGAGTTTTAGAGATTTTGATGTGAAAGTGTAAGAATTCTGTTGGGGATTTAGAAAATTTCGTGAGAAAGTGAAAAGTTTCGCCAGGAATGTCAAAATGTTTGTCTGAACACTAAACATGTAAACCTTGATTTTGAGAAGCTCAACAGGAGTTTCAGAGATTTTGACGTGAAAGTGTAAGAATTCTGTTGGGGATTTGGAAAATTTCTTGAGAAAGTCAAAAGTTTCACAAGGATTGCCAAAATGTCCGCGGGAACTCTAAACATGTCAACCTTGATTTTGAGAAGCTCAACAGGAGTTTTAGAGATTTTGACGTGAAAGTGTAAGAATTTTGTTTGGGATTTGTAAAATTTCGTGAGAACGTCAAAAGTTTCGCCAGGATTGCCAACATGTTCGAGGGAACTCTAAACATGTCAACCTTGATTTTGAGAAGCTCAACCGGACTTTTAGAGTTTTTGACGTCAAAATGTAAGAATTTTGTTGGGGATTTGGAAAATTGCGTGAGAACGTCAAAAGTTTCGCCAGGATTGCCAACATGTTCGAGATGTTCGAGGGAACTCTAAACATGTCAACCTTGATTTTGAGAAGCTCAACAGGAGTTTTAGAGATTTTGATGTGAAAGTGTAAGAATTCTGTTGGGGATTTAGAAAATTTCGTGAGAAAGTGAAAAGTTTCGCCAGGAATGTCAAAATGTTTGTCTGAACACTAAACATGTAAACCTTGATTTTGAGAAGCTCAACCGGACTTTCAGAGATTTTGACGTGAAAGTGTAAGAATTTTGTTGGGGATTTGGAAAATTTCTTGAGAAAGTCAAAAGTTTCACAAGGATTGCCAAAATGTTTGAGGGAACTCTAAACATGTCAACCTTGATTTTGAGAAGCTCAACAGGAGTTTTAGAGATTTTGATGTGAAAGTGTAAGAATTCTGTTGGGGATTTAGAAAATTTCGTGAGAAAGTGAAAAGTTTCGCCAGGAATGTCAAAATGTTTGTCTGAACACTAAACATGTAAACCTTGATTTTGAGAAGCTCAACCAGAGTTTTAGAGATTTTGATGTGAAAGTGTAAGAATTTTGTTTGGGATTTGTAAAATTTCGTGAGAACGTCAAAAGTTTCGCCAGGATTGCCAAAATGTTCGAGGGAACTCTAACGATTGTCCACCTTTATTTTGAGAAGATCAACCTGAGTTTTAGAGATTTTGATGTGAAAGTGTAAGAATTTTGTTGGGGATTTGGAAAATTTCGTGAGAACGTCAAAAGCTTCACCAGGAATGCCAAAATGTTTGAGGGAACTCTAAACATGTCAACCTTGATTTTGAGAAGCTCAACCGGACTTTTAGAGTTTTTGACGTCAAAATGTAAGAATTTTGTTGGGGATTTGGAAAATTGCGTGAGAACGTCAAAAGTTTCGCCAGGATTGCCAACATGTTCGAGATGTTCGAGGGAACTCTAAACATGTCAACCTTGATTTTGAGAAGCTCAACCGGAGTTTTAGAGATTTTGACGTGAAAGGGTAGGAATTTTTTCGGGGATTTGGAAAATTTCCTGAGAACGTCAAAAGTTTCGCCAGGATTGCCAAAATGTTCGAGGGAACTCTAAACATGTCAACCTTGATTTTGAGAAGCTCAACCAGAGTTTTAGAGATTTTGACGTCAAAGTGTAAGATATTTGTCGGGGATTTGGAGAATTTCTTGAGAACGTCAAAAGTTTCACCAGGATTGCCAAAATGTTTGAGGGAACTCTAAACATGTCAACCTTGATTTTGAGAAGCTCAACCGGACTTTTAGAGATTTTGATGTGAAAGTGTAAGAATTTTGTTGGGGATTTGGAAAATTTCCTGAGAACGTCAAAAGTTTCGCCAGGATTGCCAAAATGTTCGAGGGAACTCTAAACATGTCAACCTTGATTTTGAGAAGCTCAACCGGACTTTTAGAGATTTTGATGTGAAAGTGTAAGAATTTTGTTGGGGATTTAGAAAATTTCGTGAGAAAGTGAAAAGTTTCGCCAGGAATGTCAAAATGTTTGTCTGAACACTAAACATGTAAACCTTGATTTTGAGAAGCTCAACAGGAGTTTCAGAGATTTTGACGTGAAAGTGTAAGAATTCTGTTGGGGATTTGGAAAATTTCTTGAGAAAGTCAAAAGTTTCACAAGGATTGCCAAAATGTCCGCGGGAACTCTAAACATGTCAACCTTGATTTTGAGAAGCTCAACCAGAGTTTTAGAGATTTTGACGTGAATGTGTAGGAATTTTTTCGGGGATTTGGAAAATTTCCTGAGAACGTCAAAAGTTTCGCCAGGATTGCCAAAATGTTCGAGGGAACTCTAAACATGTCAACCTTGATTTTGAGAAGCTCAACCAGAGTTTTAGAGATTTTGACGTCAAGTGTAAGATATTTGTCGGGGATTTGGAGAATTTCTTGAGAACGTCAAAAGTTTCACCAGGATTGCCAAAATGTTTGAGGGAACTCTAAACATGTCAACCTTGATTTTGAGAAGCTCAGCCGGACTTTTAGAGATTTTGATGTGAAAGTGTAAGAATTTTGTTGGGGAATTGGAAAATTTTGTGAGAATGTCAAAAGTTTCACACGTATTGCCAAAATGTTCGAGGGAAATCTAAACATGTCAACCTTGATTTTGAGAAGCTCAACAGGAGTTTTAGAGATTTTGATGTGAAAGTGCAAGAATTCTGTTGGGGATTTAGAAAATTTCGTGAGAAAGTGAAAAGTTTCGCCAGGAATGTCAAAATGTTTGTCTGAACACTAAACATGTAAACCTTGATTTTGAGAAGCTCAACAGGAGTTTCAGAGATTTTGACGTGAAAGTGTAAGAATTTTGTTGGGGATTTGGAAAATTTCTTGAGAACGTCAAAAGTTTCGTAAGGAACGCCAAAATGTTCGTGGGAACTCTAAACATGTCAACCTTGATTTTGAGAATCTCAACAGGAGTTTTAGAGATTTTGATGTGAAAGTGTAAGAATTTTGTTGGGGATTTAGAAAATTTCGTGAGAAAGTGAAAAGTTTCGCCAGGAATGTCAAAATGTTTGTCTGAGCACTAAACATGTAAACCTTGATTTTGAGAAGCTCAACCAGAGTTTTAGAGATTTTGATGTGAAAGTGTAAGAATTTTGTTTGGGATTTGGAAAATTTCGTGAGAACGTCAAAAGTTTCGCCAGGAATGCCAAAATGTTTGAGGGAACTCTAAACATGTCAACCTTGATTTTGAGAAGCTCAACCGGACTTTTAGAGTTTTTGACGTCAAAATGTAAGAATTTTGTTGGGGATTTGGAAAATTGCGTGAGAACGTCAAAAGTTTCGCCAGGATTGCCAACATGTTCGAGATGTCCGAGGGAACTCTAAACATGTCAACCTTGATTTTGAGATGCTCAACCGGACTTTTAGAGATTTTGACGTCAAAGTGTAAGAATTTTTTCAGGGATATGGAAAATTTCATGAAAGCGTCAAAAGTTTCGCCAGAATTGCGAAAATGTCCGCGGGAACTCTAAACATGTCAACCTTGATTTTGAGAAGCTCAACCGGAGTTTTAGAGATTTTGATGTGAAAGTGTAAGAATTTTGTTGGGGATTTGGGAAATTTCGTGAGAAAGTCAAAAGTTTCGCCAGGAATGCCAAACTGTTCGAGGGAACTCTAAAGATGTCCACCTTGATTTTGAGAAGCTCAACCGGACTTTCAGAGATTTTGACGTGAAATTGTAAGAATTTTGTTGGGGATTTGGAAAATTTCTTGAGAACGTCAAAATTTCACAAGGATTGCCAAAATGTTTGAGGGAACTCTAAACATGTCAACCTTGATTTTGAGAAGCTCAACCGGACTTTTAGAGATTTTGATGTGAAAGTGTAAGAATTTTGTTGGGGATTTGGAAAATTTCCTGAGAACGTCAAAAGTTTCGCCAGGATTGCCAAAATGTTTGAGGGAACTCTAAACATGTCAACCTTGATTTTGAGAAGCTCAACCGGACTTTTAGAGATTTTGATGTGAAAGTGTAAAAATTTTGGCAGAGATTTGGAGAATTTCGTGAGAACGTCAAAAGTTTCGCAAGGAACGCCAAAATGTTCGAGGGAACTCTAAACATGTCAACCTTGATTTTGAGATGCTCAACCGGACTTTTAGAGATTTTGACATGAAAGTGTAGGAATTTTGTCGGGGATTTGGAAAATTTCCTGAGAACGTCAAAAGTTTCACCTGGATTGCCAAAATGTTTGAGGGAACTCTAAACATGTCCACCTTGATTTTGAGAAGCTCAACCGGACTTTCAGAGATTTTGACGTGAAAGTGTAAGAATTTTGTTGGGGATTTGGAAAATTTCTTGAGAAAGTCAAAAGTTTCACAAGGATTGCCAAAATGTTTGAGGGAACTCTAAACATGTCCACCTTGATTTTGAGAAGCTCAACAGGAGTTTTAGAGATTTTGATGTGAAAGTGTAAGAATTCTGTTGGGGATTTAGAAAATTTCGTGAGAAAGTGAAAAGTTTCGCCAGGAATGTCAAAATGTTTGTCTGAACACTAAACATGTCCACCTTGATTTTGAGAAGCTCAACCGGACTTTCAGAGATTTTGATGTGAAAGTGTAAGAATTTTGTTGGGGATTTGGAAAATTGCGTGAGAACGTCAAAAGTTTCGCCAGGATTGCCAACATGTTCGAGATGTTCGAGGGAACTCTAAACATGTCAACCTTGATTTTGAGAAGCTCAACCGGACTTTTAGAGATTTTGACATGAAAGTGTAGGAATTTTGTCGGGGATTTGGAAAATTTCCTGAGAACGTCAAAAGTTTCACCTGGATTGCCAAAATGTTTGAGGGAACTCTAAACATGTCCACCTTGATTTTGAGAAGCTCAACCGGACTTTCAGAGATTTTGACGTCAAAAATAAGAATTTTGTTGGGGATTTGGAAAATTGCGTGAGAACGTCAAAAGTTTCGCCAGGATTGCCAACATGTTCGAGATGTTCGAGGGAACTGTAAACATGTCAACCTTGATTTTGAGAAGCTCAACCGGAGTTTTAGAGATTTTGATGTGAAAGTGTAAGAATTTTGTTTGGGATTAGGAAAATTTCATGAGACCGTCAAAAGTTTCGCCAGGGATGCCAAAATGTCCGAGGGAACTCTAAACATGTCAACCTTGATTTTGAGAAGCTCAACCAGAGGTTTAGAGATTTTGACGTGAAAGTTTAGGAATTTTTTCAGGGATTTGGAAAATTTCCTGAGAACGTCAAAAGTTTCGCCAGGATTGCCAAAATGTTCGAGGGAACTCTAAACATGTCAACCTTGATTTTGAGAAGCTCAACCAGAGTTTTAGAGATTTTGACGTGAATGTGTAGGAATTTTTTCGGGGATTTGGAAAATTTCCTGAGAACGTCAAAAGTTTCGCCAGGATTGCCAAAATGTTCGAGGGAACTCTAAACATGTCAACCTTGATTTTGAGAAGCTCAACCAGAGTTTTAGAGATTTTGACGTCAAAGTGTAAGATATTTGTCGGGGATTTGGAGAATTTCTTGAGAACGTCAAAAGTTTCACCAGGATTGCCAAAATGTTTGAGGGAACTCTAAACATGTCAACCTTGATTTTGAGAAGCTCAACTGGAGTTTTAGAGATTTTGATGTGAAAGTGTAAAAATTTTGGCAGAGATTTGGAGAATTTCGTGAGAACGTCAAAAGTTTCGCAAGGAACGCCAAAATGTTCGAGGGAACTCTAAACATGTCAACCTTGATTTTGAGAAGCTCAACCAGAGTTTTAGAGATTTTGACATGAAAGTGTAGGAATTTTGTCGGGGATTTGGAAAATTTCCTGAGAACGTCAAAAGTTTCGCCAGGATTGCCAAAATATTCGAGGGAACTCTAAACATGTCAACCTTAATTTTGAGAAGCTCAGCCGGACTTTTAGAGATTTTGATGTGAAAGTGTAAGAATTTTGTTGGGGATTTGGAAAACTTTGTGAGAACGTCAAAAGTTTCACACGTATTGCCAAAATGTTCGAGGGAAATCTAAACATGTCAACCTTGATTTTGAGAATCTCAACAGGAGTTTTAGAGATTTTGATGTGAAAGTGTAAGAATTCTGTTGGGGATTTAGAAAATTTCGTGAGAAAGTGAAAAGTTTCGCCAGGAATGTCAAAATGTTTGTCTGAACACTAAACATGTCAACCTTGATTTTGAGAAGCTCAACCGGACTTTTAGAGATTTTGACATGAAAGTGTAGGAATTTTGTTTGGGATTTGGAAAATTTCGTGAGAACGTCAAAAGTTTCACCTGGATTGCCAAAATGTTTGAGGGAACTCTAAACATGTCCACCTTGATTTTGAGAAGCTCAACCAGAGTTTTAGAGATTTTGATGTGAAAGTGTAAGAATTTTGTTTGGGATTTGGAAAATTTCGTGAAACCGTCAAAAGTTTCGCCAGGATTGCCAAAACGTTTGAGGGAACTCTAAACATGTCAACCTTGATTTTGAGAAGCTCAACCGGACTTTCAGAGATTTTGACGTGAAAGTGTAAGAATTTTGTTGGGGATTTGGAAAATTTCTTGAGAACGTCAAAAGTTTCGTAAGGAGCGCCAAAATGTTCGTGGGAACTCTAAACATGTCAACCTTGATTTTGAGAATCTCAACAGGAGTTTTAGAGATTTTGATGTGAAAGTGTAAGAATTTTGTTGGGGATTTAGAAAATTTCGTGAGAAAGTGAAAAGTTTCGCCAGGAATGTCAAAATGTTTGTCTGAGCACAAAACATGTAAACCTTGATTTTGAGAAGCTCAACCAGAGTTTTAGAGATTTTGATGTGAAAGTGTAAGAATTTTGTTGGGGATTTGTAAAATTTCGTGAGAACGTCAAAAGTTTCGCCAGGATTGCCAAAATGTTCGAGGGAACTCTAACGATTGTCCACCTTTATTTTGAGAAAATCAACCTGAGTTTTAGAGATTTTGATGTGAAAGTGTAAGAATTTTGTTTGGGATTTGGAAAATTTCGTGAGAACGTCAAAAGTTTCACCAGGAATGCCAAAATGTTTGAGGGAACTCTAAACATGTCAACCTTGATTTTGAGAAGCTCAACCGGACTTTTAGAGTTTTTGACGTCAAAATGTAAGAATTTTGTTGGGGATTTGGAAAATTGCGTGAGAACGTCAAAAGTTTCGCCAGGATTGCCAACATGTTCGAGATGTTCGAGGGAACTCTAAACATGTCAACCTTGATTATGAGAAGCTCAACCGGAGTTTTAGAGATTTTGATGTGAAAGTGTAAGAATTTTGTTTGGGATTAGGAAAATTTCATGAGACCGTCAAAAGTTTCGCCAGGAATGCCAAAATGTTTGAGGGAACTCTAAACATGTCAACCTTGATTTTGAGAAGCTCAACCGGACTTTTAGAGATTTTGATGTGAAAGTGTAAGAATTTTGTTGGGGATTTGGAAAATTTCTTGAGAACGTCAAAAGTTTCGCCAGCATTGCCAAAATGTTCGAGGGAACTCTAAACATGTCAACCTTGATTTTGAGAAGCTCAACCGGACTTTTAGAGATTTTGACGTCAAAGTGTAAGAATTTTTTCAGGGATATGGAAAATTTCATGAAAGCGTCAAATTTTCGCCAGAATTGCCAAAATGTCCGCGGGAACTCTAAACATGTCAACCTTGATTTTGAGAAGCTCAACCGGAGTTTTAGAGATTTTGATGTGAAAGTGTAAGAATTTTGTTGGGGATTTGGGAAATTTCGTGAGAAAGTCAAAAGTTTCGCCAGGAATGCCAAACTGTTCGAGGGAACTCTAAAGATGTCCACCTTGATTTTGAGAAGCTCAACCGGACTTTCAGAGATTTTGACGTGAAATTGTAAGAATTTTGTTGGGGATTTGGAAAATTTCTTGATAACGTCAAAATTTCACAAGGATTGCCAAAATGTTTGAGGGAACTCTAAACATGTCAACCTTGATTTTGAGAAGCTCAACCGGACTTTTAGAGATTTTGATGTGAAAGTGTAAGAATTTTGTTGGGGATTTGGAAAATTTCCTGAGAACGTCAAAAGTTTCGCCACGATTGCCAAAATATTCGAGGGAACTCTAAACATGTCAACCTTGATTTTGAGAAGCTCAACCAGAGGTTTAGATATTTTGACGTGAAAGTGTAGGAAATTTTTCGGGGATATGGAAAATTTCCTGAGAACGTCAAAAGTTTCGCCAGGATTGCCAAAACGTTCGAGGGAACTCTAAACATGTCAACCTTGATTTTGAGAAGCTCAACCAGAGTTTTAGAGATTTTGACGTGAATGTCTAAGAATTTTTTCGGGGATTTGGAAAATTTCCTGAGAACGTCAAAAGTTTCGCCAGGATTGCCAAAATATTCGAGGGAACTCTAAACATGTCAACCTTAATTTTGAGAAGCTCAGCCGGACTTTTAGAGATTTTGATGTGAAAGTGTAAGAATTTTGTTGGGGATTTGGAAAATTTTGTGAGAATGTCAAAAGTTTCACACGTATTGCCAAAATGTTCGAGGGAACTCTAAACATGTCCACCTTGATTTTGAGAAGCTCAACAGGAGTTTTAGAGATTTTGATGTGAAAGTGTAAGAATTCTGTTGGGGATTTAGAAAATTTCGTGAGAAAGTGAAAAGTTTCGCCAGGAATGTCAAAATGTTTGTCTGAACACTAAACATGTAAACCTTGATTTTGAGAAGCTCAACCGGACTTTCAGAGATTTTGACGTGAAAGTGTAAGAATTTTGTTGGGGATTTGGAAAATTTCTTGAGAAAGTCAAAAGTTTCACAAGGATTGCCAAAATGTTTGAGGGAACTCTAAACATGTCAACCTTGATTTTGAGAAGCTCAACAGGAGTTTTAGAGATTTTGATGTGAAAGTGTAAGAATTCTGTTGGGGATTTAGAAAATTTCGTGAGAAAGTGAAAAGTTTCGCCAGGAATGTCAAAATGTTTGTCTGAACACTAAACATGTAAACCTTGATTTTGAGAAGCTCAACCAGAGTTTTAGAGATTTTGATGTGAAAGTGTAAGAATTTTGTTTGGGATTTGTAAAATTTCGTGAGAACGTCAAAAGTACCGCCAGGATTGCCAAAATGTTCGAGGGAACTCTAACGATTGTCCACCTTTATTTTGAGAAGATCAACCTGAGTTTTAGAGATTTTGATGTGAAAGTGTAAGAATTTTGTTTGGGATTTGTAAAATTTCGTGAGAACGTCAAAAGTTTCGCCAGGATTGCCAAAATGTTCGAGGGAACTCTAAACATGTCCACCTTGATTTTGAGAAGCTCAACCGGACTTTTAGAGTTTTTGACGTCAAAATGTAAGAATTTTGTTGGGGATTTGGAAAATTGCGTGAGAACGTCAAAAGTTTCGCCAGGATTGCCAACATGTTCGAGATGTTCGAGGGAACTCTAAACATGTCAACCTTGATTTTGAGAAGCTCAACCGGAGTTTTAGAGATTTTGATGTGAAAGTGTAAGAATTTTGTTTGGGATTAGGAAAATTTCATGAGACCGTCAAAAGTTTCGCCAGGAATGCCAAAATGTCCGAGGGAACTCTAAACATGTCAACCTTGATTTTGAGAAGCTCAACCAGAGGTTTAGAGATTTTGACGTGAAAGTTTAGGAATTTTTTCAGGGATTTGGAAAATTTCCTGAGAACGTCAAAAGTTTCGCCAGGATTGCCAAAATGTTCGAGGGAACTCTAAACATGTCAACCTTGATTTTGAGAAGCTCAACCAGAGTTTTAGAGATTTTGACGTCAAAGTGTAAGATATTTGTCGGGGATTTGGAGAATTTCTTGAGAACGTCAAAAGTTTCACCAGGATTGCCAAAATGTTTGAGGGAACTCTAAACATGTCAACCTTGATTTTGAGAAGCTCAACCGGACTTTTAGAGATTTTGATGTGAAAGTGTAAGAATTTTGTTGGGGATTTGGAAAATTTCCTGAGAACGTCAAAAGTTTCGCCAGGATTGCCAAAATGTTCGAGGGAACTCTAAACATGTCCACCTTGATTTTGAGAAGCTCAACTGGAGTTTTAGAGATTTTGATGTGAAAGTGTAAAAATTTTGGCAGAGATTTGGAGAATTTCGTGAGAACGTCAAAAGTTTCGCAAGGAACGCCAAAATGTTCGAGGGAACTCTAAACATGTCAACCTTGATTTTGAGAAGCTCAACCGGACTTTTAGAGATTTTGACATGAAAGTGTAGGAATTTTGTCGGGGATTTGGAAAATTTCCTGAGAACGTCAAAAGTTTCGCCAGGATTGCCAAAATATTCGAGGGAACTCTAAACATGTCAACCTTAATTTTGAGAAGCTCAGCCGGACTTTTAGAGATTTTGATGTGAAAGTGTAAGAATTTTGTTGGGGATTTGGAAAACTTTGTGAGAACGTCAAAAGTTTCACACGTATTGCCAAAATGTTCGAGGGAAATCTAAACATGTCAACCTTGATTTTGAGAATCTCAACAGGAGTTTTAGAGATTTTGATGTGAAAGTGTAAGAATTCTGTTGGGGATTTAGAAAATTTCGTGAGAAAGTGAAAAGTTTCGCCAGGAATGTCAAAATGTTTGTCTGAACACTAAACATGTAAACCTTGATTTTGAGAAGCTCAACAGGAGTTTCAGAGATTTTGACGTGAAAGTGTAAGAATTCTGTTGGGGATTTGGAAAATTTCTTGAGAAAGTCAAAAGTTTCACAAGGATTGCCAAAATGTCCGCGGGAACTCTAAACATGTCAACCTTGATTTTGAGAAGCTCAACAGGAGTTTTAGAGATTTTGATGTGAAAGTGTAAGAATTTTGTTTGGGATTTGTAAAATTTCGTGAGAACGTCAAAAGTTTCGCCCGGATTGCCAAAATGTTCGAGGGAACTCTAAACATGTCAACCTTGATTTTGAGAAGCTCAACCGGACTTTTAGAGTTTTTGACGTCAAAATGTAAGAATTTTGTTGGGGATTTGGAAAATTGCGTGAGAACGTCAAAAGTTTCGCCAGGATTGCCAACATGTTCGAGATGTTCGAGGGAACTCTAAACATGTCAACCTTGATTTTGAGAAGCTCAACCGGACTTTTAGAGATTTTGACATGAAAGTGTAGGAATTTTGTTGGGGATTTGGAAAATTTCGTGAGAACGTCAAAAGTTTCACCTGGATTGCCAAAATGTTTGAGGGAACTCTAAACATGTCCACCTTGATTTTGAGAAGCTCAACCGGACTTTTTGAGATTTTGATGTGAAAGTGTAAGAATTTTGTTTGGGATTTGGAAAATTTCGTGAAACCGTCAAAAGTTTCGCCAGGATTGCCAAAACGTTTGAGGGAACTCTAAACATGTCAACCTTGATTTTGAGAAGCTCAACCGGACTTTCAGAGATTTTGACGTGAAAGTGTAAGAATTTTGTTGGGGATTTGGAAAATTTCTTGAGAACGTCAAAAGTTTCGTAAGGAACGCCAAAATGTTCGTGGGAACTCTAAACATGTCAACCTTGATTTTGAGAATCTCAACAGGAGTTTTAGAGATTTTGATGTGAAAGTGTAAGAATTTTGTTGGGGATTTAGAAAATTTCGTGAGAAAGTGAAAAGTTTCGCCAGGAATGTCAAAATGTTTGTCTGAGCACAAAACATGTAAACCTTGATTTTGAGAAGCTCAACCAGAGTTTTAGAGATTTTGATGTGAAAGTGTAAGAATTTTGTTGGGGATTTGTAAAATTTCGTGAGAACGTCAAAAGTTTCGCCAGGATTGCCAAAATGTTCGAGGGAACTCTAACGATTGTCCACCTTTATTTTGAGAAAATCAACCTGAGTTTTAGAGATTTTGATGTGAAAGTGTAAGAATTTTGTTTGGGATTTGGAAAATTTCGTGAGAACGTCAAAAGTTTCACCAGGAATGCCAAAATGTTTGAGGGAACTCTAAACATGTCAACCTTGATTTTGAGAAGCTCAACCGGACTTTTAGAGTTTTTGACATGAAAATGTAAGAATTTTGTTGGGGATTTGGAAAATTGCGTGAGAACGTCAAAAGTTTCGCCAGGATTGCCAACATGTTCGAGATGTTCGAGGGAACTCTAAACATGTCAACCTTGATTATGAGAAGCTCAACCGGAGTTTTAGAGATTTTGATGTGAAAGTGTAAGAATTTTGTTTGGGATTAGGAAAATTTCATGAGACCGTCAAAAGTTTCGCCAGGAATGCCAAAATGTTTGAGGGAACTCTAAACATGTCAACCTTGATTTTGAGAAGCTCAACCGGACTTTTAGAGATTTTGATGTGAAAGTGTAAGAATTTTGTTGGGGATTTGGAAAATTGCGTGAGAACGTCAAAAGTTTCGCCAGCATTGCCAAAATGTCCGAGGGAACTCTAAACATGTCAACCTTGATTTTGAGAAGCTCAACCGGACTTTTAGAGATTTTGACGTCAAAGTGTAAGAATTTTTTCAGGGATATGGAAAATTTCATGAAAGCGTCAAAAGTTTCGCCAGAATTGCCAAAATGTCCGCGGGAACTCTAAACATGTCAACCTTGATTTTGAGAAGCTCAACCGGAGTTTTAGAGATTTTGATGTGAAAGTGTAAGAATTTTGTTGGGGATTTGGGAAATTTCGTGAGAAAGTCAAAAGTTTCGCCAGGAATGCCAAACTGTTCGAGGGAACTCTAAACATGTCCACCTTGATTTTGAGAAGCTCAACCGGACTTTCAGAGATTTTGACGTGAAATTGTAAGAATATTGTTGGGGATTTGGAAAATTTCTTGAGAACGTCAATATTTCACAAGGATTGCCAAAATGTTTGAGGGAACTCTAAACATGTCAACCTTGATTTTGAGAAGCTCAACCGGACTTTTAGAGATTTTGATGTGAAAGTGTAAGAATTTTGTTGGGGATTTGGAAAATTTCCTGAGAACGTCAACAGTTTCGCCAGGATTGCCAAAATGTTCGAGGGAACTCTAAACATGTCAACCTTGATTTTGAGAAGCTCAACTGGAGTTTTAGAGATTTTGATGTGAAAGTGTAAAAATTTTGGCAGAGATTTGGAGAATTTCGTGAGAACGTCAAAAGTTTCGCAAGGAACGCCAAAATGTTCGAGGGAACTCTAAACATGTCAACCTTGATTTTGAGAAGCTCAACCGGACTTTTAGAGATTTTGACATGAAAGTGTAGGAATTTTGTCGGGGATTTGGAAAATTTCGTGAGAACGTCAAAAGTTTCACCTGGATTGCCAAAATGTTTGAGGGAACTCTAAACATGTCCACCTTGATTTTGAGAAGCTCAACCGGACTTTCAGAGATTTTGACGTGAAAGTGTAAGAATTTTGTTGGGGATTTGGAAAATTTCTTGAGAAAGTCAAAAGTTTCACAAGGATTGCCAAAATGTTTGAGGGAACTCTAAACATGTCAACCTTGATTTTGAGAAGCTCAACAGGAGTTTTAGAGATTTTGATGTGAAAGTGTAAGAATTCTGTTGGGGATTTAGAAAATTTCGTGAGAAAGTGAAAAGTTTCGCCAGGAATGTCAAAATGTTTGTCTGAACACTAAACATGTCAACCTTGATTTTGAGAAGCTCAACCAGAGTTTTAGAGATTTTGATGTGAAAGTGTAAGAATTTTGTTTGGGATTTGTAAAATTTCGTGAGAACGTCAGAAGTTTCGCCAGGATTGCCAAAATGTTCGAGGGAACTCTAAACATGTCCACCTTGATTTTGAGAAGCTCAACCGGACTTTTAGAGTTTTTGACGTCAAAAATGTAAGAATTTTGTTGGGGATTTGGAAAATTGCGTGAGAACGTCAAAAGTTTCGCCAGGATTGCCAACATGTTCGAGATGTTCGAGGGATCTCTAAACATGTCAACCTTGATTTTGAGAAGCTCAACCGGACTTTTAGAGATTTTGACATGAAAGTGTAGGAATTTTGTTTGGGATTTGGAAAATTTCGTGAGAACGTCAAAAGTTTCACCTGGATTGCCAAAATGTTTGAGGGAACTCTAAACATGTCCACCTTGATTTTGAGAAGCTCAACCAGAGTTTTAGAGATTTTGATGTGAAAGTGTAAGAATTTTGTTTGGGATTTGGAAAATTTCGTGAAACCGTCAAAAGTTTCGCCAGGATTGCCAAAACGTTTGAGGGAACTCTAAACATGTCAACCTTGATTTTGAGAAGCTCAACCGGACTTTCAGAGATTTTGACGTGAAAGTGTAAGAATTTTGTTGGGGATTTGGAAAATTTCTTGAGAACGTCAAAAGTTTCGTAAGGAACGCCAAAATGTTCGTGGGAACTCTAAACATGTCAACCTTGATTTTGAGAATCTCAACAGGAGTTTTAGAGATTTTGATGTGAAAGTTTAAGAATTTTGTTGGGGATTTAGAAAATTTCGTGAGAAAGTGAAAAGTGTCGCCAGGAATGTCAAAATGTTTGTCTGAACACTAAACATGTCAACCTTGATTTTGAGAAGCTCAACCAGAGTTTTAGAGATTTTGATGTGAAAGTGTAAGAATTTTGTTTGGGATTTGTAAAATTTCGTGAGAACGTCAAAAGTTTCGCCAGGATTGCCAAAATGTTCGGGGGAACTCCAGCGATTGTCCACCTTTATTTTGAGAAGATCAACCTGAGTTTTAGAGATTTTGATGTGAAAGTGTAAGAATTTTGTTTGGGATTTGGAAAATTTCGTGAGAACGTCAAAAGTTTCACCAGGAATGCCAAAATGTCCGAGGGAACTCTAAACATGTCAACCTTGATTTTGAGAAGCTCAACCAGAGGTTTAGAGATTTTGACGTGAAAGTGTAGGAATTTTTTCGGGGATATGGAAAATTTCCTGAGAACGTCAAAAGTTTCGCCAGGATTGCCAAAATGTTCGAGGGAACTCTAAACATGTCCACCTTGATTTTGAGAAGCTCAACAGGAGTTTTAGAGATTTTGATGTGAAAGTGTAAGAATTCTGTTGGGGATTTAGAAAATTTCGTGAGAAAGTGAAAAGTTTCGCCAGGATTGCCAAAATGTTCGAGGGAACTCTAAACATGTCAACCTTGATTTTGAGAAGCTCAACCAGAGTTTTAGAGATTTTGATATGAAAGTGTAAGAATTTTGTTTGGGATTTGTAAAATTTCGTGAGAACGTCAAAAGTTTCGCCAGGATTGCCAAAATGTTCGAGGGAACTCTAAACATGTCAACCTTGATTTTGAGAAGCTCAACCGGACTTTTAGAGTTTTTGACGTCAAAAATGTAAGAATTTTGTTGGGGATTTGGAAAATTGCGTGAGAACGTCAAAAGTTTCGCCAGGATTGCCAACATGTTCGAGATGTTCGAGGGAACTCTAAACATGTCAACCTTGATTTTGAGAAGCTCAACCGGACTTTTAGAGATTTTGACATGAAAGTGTAGGAATTTTGTCGGGGATTTGGAAAATTTCGTGAGAACGTCAAAAGTTTCACCTGGATTGCCAAAATGTTTGAGGGAACTCTAAACATGTCCACCTTGATTTTGAGAAGCTCAACCAGAGTTTTAGAGATTTTGATGTGAAAGTGTAAGAATTTTGTTGGGGATTTGGAAAATTTCGTGAAACCGTCAAAAGTTTCGCCAGGATTGCCAAAACGTTTGAGGGAACTCTAAACATGTCAACCTTGATTTTGAGAAGCTCAACCGGACTTTCAGAGATTTTGACGTGAAAGTGTAAGAATTTTGTTGGGGATTTGGAAAATTTCTTGAGAACGTCAAAAGTTTCGTAAGGAACGCCAAAATGTTCGTGGGAACTCTAAACATGTCAACCTTGATTTTGAGAATCTCAACAGGAGTTTTAGAGATTTTGATGTGAAAGTGTAAGAATTTTGTTGGGGATTTAGAAAATTTCGTGAGAAAGTGAAAAGTTTCGCCAGGAATGTCAAAATGTTTGTCTGAGCACAAAACATGTAAACCTTGATTTTGAGAAGCTCAACCAGAGTTTTAGAGATTTTGATGTGAAAGTGTAAGAATTTTGTTGGGGATTTGTAAAATTTCGTGAGAACGTCAAAAGCTTCGCCAGGATTGCCAAAATGTTCGAGGGAACTCTAACGATTGTCCACCTTTATTTTGAGAAAATCAACCTGAGTTTTAGAGATTTTGATGTGAAAGTGTAAGAATTTTGTTTGGGATTTGGAAAATTTCGTGAGAACGTCAAAAGTTTCACCAGGAATGCCAAAATGTTTGAGGGAACTCTAAACATGTCAACCTTGATTTTGAGAAGCTCAACCGGACTTTTAGAGTTTTTGACATGAAAATGTAAGAATTTTGTTGGGGATTTGGAAAATTGCGTGAGAACGTCAAAAGTTTCGCCAGGATTGCCAACATGTTCGAGATGTTCGAGGGAACTCTAAACATGTCAACCTTGATTATGAGAAGCTCAACCGGAGTTTTAGAGATTTTGATGTGAAAGTGTAAGAATTTTGTTTGGGATTAGGAAAATTTCATGAGACTGTCAAAAGTTTCGCCAGGAATGCCAAAATGTTTGAGGGAACTCTAAACATGTCAACCTTGATTTTGAGAAGCTCAACCGGACTTTTAGAGATTTTGATGTGAAAGTGTAAGAATTTTGTTGGGGATTTGGAAAATTTCTTGAGAACGTCAAAAGTTTCGCCAGGATTGCCAAAATGTCCGAGGGAACTCTAAACATGTCAACCTTGATTTTGAGAAGCTCAACCGGACTTTTAGAGATTTTGACGTCAAAGTGTAAGAATTTTTTCAGGGATATGGAAAATTTCATGAAAGCGTCAAAAGTTTCGCCAGAATTGCCAAAATGTCCGCGGGAACTCTAAACATGTCAACCTTGATTTTGAGAAGCTCAACCGGAGTTTTAGAGATTTTGATGTGAAAGTGTAAGAATTTTGTTGGGGATTTGGGAAATTTCGTGAGAAAGTCAAAAGTTTCGCCAGGAATGCCAAACTGTTCGAGGGAACTCTAAAGATGTCCACCTTGATTTTGAGAAGCTCAACCGGACTTTCAGAGATTTTGACGTGAAAGTGTAAGAATTTTGTTGGGGATTTGGAAAATTTCTTGAGAACGTCAAAATTTCACAAGGATTGCCAAAATGTTTGAGGGAACTCTAAACATGTCAACCTTGATTTTGAGAAGCTCAACCGGACTTTTAGAGATTTTGATGTGAAAGTGTAAGAATTTTGTTGGGGATTTGGAAAATTGCGTGAGAACGTCAAAAGTTTCGCCAGGATTGCCAACATGTTCGAGATGTTCGAGGGAACTCTAAACATGTCAACCTTGATTTTGAGAAGCTCAACCGGACTTTTAGAGATTTTGACATGAAAGTGTAGGAATTTTGTCGGGGATTTGGAAAATTTCGTGAGAACGTCAAAAGTTTCACCTGGATTGCCAAAATGTTTGAGGGAACTCTAAACATGTCCACCTTGATTTTGAGAAGCTCAACCAGAGTTTTAGAGATTTTGATGTGAAAGTGTAAGAATTTTGTTGGGGATTTGGAAAATTTCGTGAAACCGTCAAAAGTTTCGCCAGGATTGCCAAAACGTTTGAGGGAACTCTAAACATGTCAACCTTGATTTTGAGAAGCTCAACCGGACTTTCAGAGATTTTGACGTGAAAGTGTAAGAATTTTGTTGGGGATTTGGAAAATTTCTTGAGAACGTCAAAAGTTTCGTAAGGAACGCCAAAATGTTCGTGGGAACTCTAAACATGTCAACCTTGATTTTGAGAATCTCAACAGGAGTTTTAGAGATTTTGATGTGAAAGTGTAAGAATTTTGTTGGGGATTTAGAAAATTTCGTGAGAAAGTGAAAAGTTTCGCCAGGAATGTCAAAATGTTTGTCTGAGCACAAAACATGTAAACCTTGATTTTGAGAAGCTCAACCAGAGTTTTAGAGATTTTGATGTGAAAGTGTAAGAATTTTGTTGGGGATTTGTAAAATTTCGTGAGAACGTCAAAAGCTTCGCCAGGATTGCCAAAATGTTCGAGGGAACTCTAACGATTGTCCACCTTTATTTTGAGAAAATCAACCTGAGTTTTAGAGATTTTGATGTGAAAGTGTAAGAATTTTGTTTGGGATTTGGAAAATTTCGTGAGAACGTCAAAAGTTTCACCAGGAATGCCAAAATGTTTGAGGGAACTCTAAACATGTCAACCTTGATTTTGAGAAGCTCAACCGGACTTTTAGAGTTTTTGACATGAAAATGTAAGAATTTTGTTGGGGATTTGGAAAATTGCGTGAGAACGTCAAAAGTTTCGCCAGGATTGCCAACATGTTCGAGATGTTCGAGGGAACTCTAAACATGTCAACCTTGATTATGAGAAGCTCAACCGGAGTTTTAGAGATTTTGATGTGAAAGTGTAAGAATTTTGTTTGGGATTAGGAAAATTTCATGAGACCGTCAAAAGTTTCGCCAGGAATGCCAAAATGTTTGAGGGAACTCTAAACATGTCAACCTTGATTTTGAGAAGCTCAACCGGACTTTTAGAGATTTTGATGTGAAAGTGTAAGAATTTTGTTGGGGATTTGGAAAATTTCTTGAGAACGTCAAAAGTTTCGCCAGGATTGCCAAAATGTCCGAGGGAACTCTAAACATGTCAACCTTGATTTTGAGAAGCTCAACCGGACTTTTAGAGATTTTGACGTCAAAGTGTAAGAATTTTTTCAGGGATATGGAAAATTTCATGAAAGCGTCAAAAGTTTCGCCAGAATTGCCAAAATGTCCGCGGGAACTCTAAACATGTCAACCTTGATTTTGAGAAGCTCAACCGGAGTTTTAGAGATTTTGATGTGAAAGTGTAAGAATTTTGTTGGGGATTTGGGAAATTTCGTGAGAAAGTCAAAAGTTTCGCCAGGAATGCCAAACTGTTCGAGGGAACTCTAAAGATGTCCACCTTGATTTTGAGAAGCTCAACCGGACTTTCAGAGATTTTGACGTGAAAGTGTAAGAATTTTGTTGGGGATTTGGAAAATTTCTTGAGAACGTCAAAATTTCACAAGGATTGCCAAAATGTTTGAGGGAACTCTAAACATGTCAACCTTGATTTTGAGAAGCTCAACCGGACTTTTAGAGATTTTGATGTGAAAGTGTAAGAATTTTGTTGGGGATTTGGAAAATTTCCTGAGAACGTCAAAAGTTTCGCCAGGATTGCCAACATGTTCGAGATGTTCGAGGGAACTCTAAACATGTCAACCTTGATTTTGAGAAGCTCAACCGGACTTTTAGAGATTTTGACATGAAAGTGTAGGAATTTTGTCGGGGATTTGGAAAATTTCGTGAG
Organism: Streptopelia decaocto; assembly: GCF_964273445.1. NCBI lineage: Eukaryota > Metazoa > Chordata > Aves > Columbiformes > Columbidae > Streptopelia > Streptopelia decaocto. Next base: position 48,693,554 of record NC_138661.1, read on the forward strand.
AACGTCAAAAGTTTCACCTGGATTGCCAAAATGTTTGAGGGAACTCTAAACATGTCCACCTTGATTTTGAGAAGCTCAACCAGAGTTTTAGAGATTTTGATGTGAAAGTGTAAGAATTTTGTTGGGGATTTGGAAAATTTCGTGAAACCGTCAAAAGTTTCGCCAGGATTGCCAAAACGTTTGAGGGAACTCTAAACATGTCAACCTTGATTTTGAGAAGCTCAACCGGACTTTCAGAGATTTTGACGTGAAAGTGTAAGAATTTTGTTGGGGATTTGGAAAATTTCTTGAGAACGTCAAAAGTTTCGTAAGGAACGCCAAAATGTTCGTGGGAACTCTAAACATGTCAACCTTGATTTTGAGAATCTCAACAGGAGTTTTAGAGATTTTGATGTGAAAGTGTAAGAATTTTGTTGGGGATTTAGAAAATTTCGTGAGAAAGTGAAAAGTTTCGCCAGGAATGTCAAAATGTTTGTCTGAGCACAAAACATGTAAACCTTGATTTTGAGAAGCTCAACCAGAGTTTTAGAGATTTTGATGTGAAAGTGTAAGAATTTTGTTGGGGATTTGTAAAATTTCGTGAGAACGTCAAAAGCTTCGCCAGGATTGCCAAAATGTTCGAGGGAACTCTAACGATTGTCCACCTTTATTTTGAGAAAATCAACCTGAGTTTTAGAGATTTTGATGTGAAAGTGTAAGAATTTTGTTTGGGATTTGGAAAATTTCGTGAGAACGTCAAAAGTTTCACCAGGAATGCCAAAATGTTTGAGGGAACTCTAAACATGTCAACCTTGATTTTGAGAAGCTCAACCGGACTTTTAGAGTTTTTGACATGAAAATGTAAGAATTTTGTTGGGGATTTGGAAAATTGCGTGAGAACGTCAAAAGTTTCGCCAGGATTGCCAACATGTTCGAGATGTTCGAGGGAACTCTAAACATGTCAACCTTGATTATGAGAAGCTCAACCGGAGTTTTAGAGATTTTGATGTGAAAGTGTAAGAATTTTGTTTGGGATTAGGAAAATTTCATGAGACCGTCAAAAGTTTCGCCAGGAATGCCAAAATGTTTGAGGGAACTCTAAACATGTCAACCTTGATTTTGAGAAGCTCAACCGGACTTTTAGAGATTTTGATGTGAAAGTGTAAGAATTTTGTTGGGGATTTGGAAAATTTCTTGAGAACGTCAAAAGTTTCGCCAGGATTGCCAAAATGTCCGAGGGAACTCTAAACATGTCAACCTTGATTTTGAGAAGCTCAACCGGACTTTTAGAGATTTTGACGTCAAAGTGTAAGAATTTTTTCAGGGATATGTAAAATTTCATGAAAGCGTCAAAAGTTTCGCCAGAATTGCCAAAATGTCCGCGGGAACTCTAAACATGTCAACCTTGATTTTGAGAAGCTCAACCGGAGTTTTAGAGATTTTGATGTGAAAGTGTAAGAATTTTGTTGGGGATTTGGGAAATTTCGTGAGAAAGTCAAAAGTTTCGCCAGGAATGCCAAACTGTTCGAGGGAACTCTAAAGATGTCCACCTTGATTTTGAGAAGCTCAACCGGACTTTCAGAGATTTTGACGTGAAAGTGTAAGAATTTTGTTGGGGATTTGGAAAATTTCTTGAGAACGTCAAAATTTCACAAGGATTGCCAAAATGTTTGAGGGAACTCTAAACATGTCAACCTTGATTTTGAGAAGCTCAACCGGACTTTTAGAGATTTTGATGTGAAAGTGTAAGAATTTTGTTGGGGATTTGGAAAATTTCCTGAGAACGTCAAAAGTTTCGCCAGGATTGCCAACATGTTCGAGATGTTCGAGGGAACTCTAAACATGTCAACCTTGATTTTGAGAAGCTCAACCGGACTTTTAGAGATTTTGACATGAAAGTGTAGGAATTTTGTCGGGGATTTGGAAAATTTCGTGAGAACGTCAAAAGTTTCACCTGGATTGCCAAAATGTTTGAGGGAACTCTAAACATGTCCACCTTGATTTTGAGAAGCTCAACCAGAGTTTTAGAGATTTTGATGTGAAAGTGTAAGAATTTTGTTGGGGATTTGGAAAATTTCGTGAAACCGTCAAAAGTTTCGCCAGGATTGCCAAAACGTTTGAGGGAACTCTAAACATGTCAACCTTGATTTTGAGAAGCTCAACCGGACTTTCAGAGATTTTGACGTGAAAGTGTAAGAATTTTGTTGGGGATTTGGAAAATTTCTTGAGAACGTCAAAAGTTTCGTAAGGAACGCCAAAATGTTCGTGGGAACTCTAAACATGTCAACCTTGATTTTGAGAATCTCAACAGGAGTTTTAGAGATTTTGATGTGAAAGTGTAAGAATTTTGTTGGGGATTTAGAAAATTTCGTGAGAAAGTGAAAAGTTTCGCCAGGAATGTCAAAATGTTTGTCTGAGCACAAAACATGTAAACCTTGATTTTGAGAAGCTCAACCAGAGTTTTAGAGATTTTGATGTGAAAGTGTAAGAATTTTGTTGGGGATTTGTAAAATTTCGTGAGAACGTCAAAAGCTTCGCCAGGATTGCCAAAATGTTCGAGGGAACTCTAACGATTGTCCACCTTTATTTTGAGAAAATCAACCTGAGTTTTAGAGATTTTGATGTGAAAGTGTAAGAATTTTGTTTGGGATTTGGAAAATTTCGTGAGAACGTCAAAAGTTTCACCAGGAATGCCAAAATGTTTGAGGGAACTCTAAACATGTCAACCTTGATTTTGAGAAGCTCAACCGGACTTTTAGAGTTTTTGACATGAAAATGTAAGAATTTTGTTGGGGATTTGGAAAATTGCGTGAGAACGTCAAAAGTTTCGCCAGGATTGCCAACATGTTCGAGATGTTCGAGGGAACTCTAAACATGTCAACCTTGATTATGAGAAGCTCAACCGGAGTTTTAGAGATTTTGATGTGAAAGTGTAAGAATTTTGTTTGGGATTAGGAAAATTTCATGAGACCGTCAAAAGTTTCGCCAGGAATGCCAAAATGTTTGAGGGAACTCTAAACATGTCAACCTTGATTTTGAGAAGCTCAACCGGACTTTTAGAGATTTTGATGTGAAAGTGTAAGAATTTTGTTGGGGATTTGGAAAATTTCCTGAGAACGTCAAAAGTTTCGCCAGGATTGCCAACATGTCCGAGGGAACTCTAAACATGTCAACCTTGATTTTGAGAAGCTCAACCGGACTTTTAGAGATTTTGACGTCAAAGTGTAAGAATTTTTTCAGGGATATGTAAAATTTCATGAAAGCGTCAAAAGTTTCGCCAGAATTGCCAAAATGTCCGCGGGAACTCTAAACATGTCAACCTTGATTTTGAGAAGCTCAACCGGAGTTTTAGAGATTTTGATGTGAAAGTGTAAGAATTTTGTTGGGGATTTGGGAAATTTCGTGAGAAAGTCAAAAGTTTCGCCAGGAATGCCAAACTGTTCGAGGGAACTCTAAAGATGTCCACCTTGATTTTGAGAAGCTCAACCGGACTTTCAGAGATTTTGACGTGAAAGTGTAAGAATTTTGTTGGGGATTTGGAAAATTTCTTGAGAACGTCAAAATTTCACAAGGATTGCCAAAATGTTTGAGGGAACTCTAAACATGTCAACCTTGATTTTGAGAAGCTCAACCGGACTTTTAGAGATTTTGATGTGAAAGTGTAAGAATTTTGTTGGGGATTTGGAAAATTTCCTGAGAACGTCAAAAGTTTCGCCAGGATTGCCAAAATGTTCGAGGGAACTCTAAACATGTCAACCTTGATTTTGAGAAGCTCAACTGGAGTTTTAGAGATTTTGATGTGAAAGTGTAAGAATTTTGTTGGGGATTTAGAAAATTTCGTGAGAAAGTGAAAAGTTTCGCCAGGAATGTCAAAATGTTTGTCTGAACACTAAACATGTAAACCTTGATTTTGAGAAGCTCAACCGAGTTTTAGAGATTTTGATGTGAAAGTGTAAGAATTTTGTTTGGGATTTGTAAAATTTCGTGAGAACGTCAAAAGTTTCACCAGGAATGCCAAAATGTTTGAGGGAACTCTAAACATGTCAACCTTGATTTTGAGAAGCTCAACCGGACTTTTAGAGTTTTTGACGTCAAAATGTAAGAATTTTGTTGGGGATTTGGAAAATTGCGTGAGAACGTCAAAAGTTTCGCCAGGATTGCCAACATGTTCGAGATCTTCGAGGGAACTCTAAACATGTCAACCTTGATTTTGAGAAGCTCAACCGGACTTTTAGAGATTTTGACGTCAAAGTGTAACAATTTTTTCAGGGATATGGAAAATTTCATGAAAGCGTCAAAAGTTTCGCCAGAATTGCCAAAATGTCCGAGGGAACTCTAAACATGTCAACCTTGATTTTGAGAAGCTCAACTGGAGTTTTAGAGATTTTGATGTGAAAGTGTAAAAATTTTGGCAGAGATTTGGAGAATTTCATGACAACGTCAAAAGTTTCACAAGGATTGCCAAAATGTTTGTGGGAACTCTAAACATGTCAACCTTGATTTTGAGAAGCTCAACCGGACTTTTAGAGATTTTGATGTGAAAGTGTAAGAATTTTGTTGGGGATTTGGAAAATTTCCTGAGAACGTCAAAAGTTTCGCCTGGATTGCCAAAATGTTCGAGGGAACTCTAAACATGTCAACCTTGATTTTGAGAAGCTCAACTGGAGTTTTAGAGATTTTGATGTGAAAGTGTAAAAATTTTGGCAGAGATTTGGAGAATTTCGTGAGAACGTCAAAAGTTTCGCAAGGAACGCCAAAATGTTCGAGGGAACTCTAAACATGTCAACCTTGATTTTGAGAAGCTCAACCGGACTTTTAGAGATTTTGACATGAAAGTGTAGGAATTTTGTCGGGGATTTGGAAAATTTCGTGAGAACGTCAAAAGTTTCACCTGGATTGCCAAAATGTTTGAGGGAACTCTAAACATGTCCACCTTGATTTTGAGAAGCTCAACCGGACTTTCAGAGATTTTGACGTGAAAGTGTAAGAATTTTGTTGGGGATTTGGAAAATTTCTTGAGAAAGTCAAAAGTTTCACAAGGATTGCCAAAATGTTTGAGGGAACTCTAAACATGTCAACCTTGATTTTGAGAAGCTCAACAGGAGTTTTAGAGATTTTGATGTGAAAGTGTAAGAATTCTGTTGGGGATTTAGAAAATTTCGTGAGAAAGTGAAAAGTTTCGCCAGGAATGTCAAAATGTTTGTCTGAACACTAAACATGTCAACCTTGATTTTGAGAAGCTCAACCAGAGTTTTAGAGATTTTGATGTGAAAGTGTAAGAATTTTGTTTGGGATTTGTAAAATTTCGTGAGAACGTCAGAAGTTTCGCCAGGATTGCCAAAATGTTCGAGGGAACTCTAAACATGTCCACCTTGATTTTGAGAAGCTCAACCGGACTTTTAGAGTTTTTGACGTCAAAAATGTAAGAATTTTGTTGGGGATTTGGAAAATTGCGTGAGAACGTCAAAAGTTTCGCCAGGATTGCCAACATGTTCGAGATGTTCGAGGGAACTCTAAACATGTCAACCTTGATTTTGAGAAGCTCAACCGGACTTTTAGAGATTTTGACATGAAAGTGTAGGAATTTTGTTTGGGATTTGGAAAATTTCGTGAGAACGTCAAAAGTTTCACCTGGATTGCCAAAATGTTTGAGGGAACTCTAAACATGTCCACCTTGATTTTGAGAAGCTCAACCAGAGTTTTAGAGATTTTGATGTGAAAGTGTAAGAATTTTGTTTGGGATTTGGAAAATTTCGTGAAACCGTCAAAAGTTTCGCCAGGATTGCCAAAACGTTTGAGGGAACTCTAAACATGTCAACCTTGATTTTGAGAAGCTCAACCGGACTTTCAGAGATTTTGACGTGAAAGTGTAAGAATTTTGTTGGGGATTTGGAAAATTTCTTGAGAACGTCAAAAGTTTCGTAAGGAACGCCAAAATGTTCGTGGGAACTCTAAACATGTCAACCTTGATTTTGAGAATCTCAACAGGAGTTTTAGAGATTTTGATGTGAAAGTTTAAGAATTTTGTTGGGGATTTAGAAAATTTCGTGAGAAAGTGAAAAGTGTCGCCAGGAATGTCAAAATGTTTGTCTGAACACTAAACATGTCAACCTTGATTTTGAGAAGCTCAACCAGAGTTTTAGAGATTTTGATGTGAAAGTGTAAGAATTTTGTTTGGGATTTGTAAAATTTCGTGAGAACGTCAAAAGTTTCGCCAGGATTGCCAAAATGTTCGGGGGAACTCCAGCGATTGTCCACCTTTATTTTGAGAAGATCAACCTGAGTTTTAGAGATTTTGATGTGAAAGTGTAAGAATTTTGTTTGGGATTTGGAAAATTTCGTGAGAACGTCAAAAGTTTCACCAGGAATGCCAAAATGTCCGAGGGAACTCTAAACATGTCAACCTTGATTTTGAGAAGCTCAACCAGAGGTTTAGAGATTTTGACGTGAAAGTGTAGGAATTTTTTCGGGGATATGGAAAATTTCCTGAGAACGTCAAAAGTTTCGCCAGGATTGCCAAAATGTTCGAGGGAACTCTAAACATGTCCACCTTGATTTTGAGAAGCTCAACAGGAGTTTTAGAGATTTTGATGTGAAAGTGTAAGAATTCTGTTGGGGATTTAGAAAATTTCGTGAGAAAGTGAAAAGTTTCGCCAGGATTGCCAAAATGTTCGAGGGAACTCTAAACATGTCAACCTTGATTTTGAGAAGCTCAACCAGAGTTTTAGAGATTTTGATATGAAAGTGTAAGAATTTTGTTTGGGATTTGTAAAATTTCGTGAGAACGTCAAAAGTTTCGCCAGGATTGCCAAAATGTTCGAGGGAACTCTAAACATGTCAACCTTGATTTTGAGAAGCTCAACCGGACTTTTAGAGTTTTTGACGTCAAAAATGTAAGAATTTTGTTGGGGATTTGGAAAATTGCGTGAGAACGTCAAAAGTTTCGCCAGGATTGCCAACATGTTCGAGATGTTCGAGGGAACTCTAAACATGTCAACCTTGATTTTGAGAAGCTCAACCGGACTTTTAGAGATTTTGACATGAAAGTGTAGGAATTTTGTCGGGGATTTGGAAAATTTCGTGAGAACGTCAAAAGTTTCACCTGGATTGCCAAAATGTTTGAGGGAACTCTAAACATGTCCACCTTGATTTTGAGAAGCTCAACCAGAGTTTTAGAGATTTTGATGTGAAAGTGTAAGAATTTTGTTGGGGATTTGGAAAATTTCGTGAAACCGTCAAAAGTTTCGCCAGGATTGCCAAAACGTTTGAGGGAACTCTAAACATGTCAACCTTGATTTTGAGAAGCTCAACCGGACTTTCAGAGATTTTGACGTGAAAGTGTAAGAATTTTGTTGGGGATTTGGAAAATTTCTTGAGAACGTCAAAAGTTTCGTAAGGAACGCCAAAATGTTCGTGGGAACTCTAAACATGTCAACCTTGATTTTGAGAATCTCAACAGGAGTTTTAGAGATTTTGATGTGAAAGTGTAAGAATTTTGTTGGGGATTTAGAAAATTTCGTGAGAAAGTGAAAAGTTTCGCCAGGAATGTCAAAATGTTTGTCTGAGCACAAAACATGTAAACCTTGATTTTGAGAAGCTCAACCAGAGTTTTAGAGATTTTGATGTGAAAGTGTAAGAATTTTGTTGGGGATTTGTAAAATTTCGTGAGAACGTCAAAAGCTTCGCCAGGATTGCCAAAATGTTCGAGGGAACTCTAACGATTGTCCACCTTTATTTTGAGAAAATCAACCTGAGTTTTAGAGATTTTGATGTGAAAGTGTAAGAATTTTGTTTGGGATTTGGAAAATTTCGTGAGAACGTCAAAAGTTTCACCAGGAATGCCAAAATGTTTGAGGGAACTCTAAACATGTCAACCTTGATTTTGAGAAGCTCAACCGGACTTTTAGAGTTTTTGACATGAAAATGTAAGAATTTTGTTGGGGATTTGGAAAATTGCGTGAGAACGTCAAAAGTTTCGCCAGGATTGCCAACATGTTCGAGATGTTCGAGGGAACTCTAAACATGTCAACCTTGATTATGAGAAGCTCAACCGGAGTTTTAGAGATTTTGATGTGAAAGTGTAAGAATTTTGTTTGGGATTAGGAAAATTTCATGAGACTGTCAAAAGTTTCGCCAGGAATGCCAAAATGTTTGAGGGAACTCTAAACATGTCAACCTTGATTTTGAGAAGCTCAACCGGACTTTTAGAGATTTTGATGTGAAAGTGTAAGAATTTTGTTGGGGATTTGGAAAATTTCTTGAGAACGTCAAAAGTTTCGCCAGGATTGCCAAAATGTCCGAGGGAACTCTAAACATGTCAACCTTGATTTTGAGAAGCTCAACCGGACTTTTAGAGATTTTGACGTCAAAGTGTAAGAATTTTTTCAGGGATATGGAAAATTTCATGAAAGCGTCAAAAGTTTCGCCAGAATTGCCAAAATGTCCGCGGGAACTCTAAACATGTCAACCTTGATTTTGAGAAGCTCAACCGGAGTTTTAGAGATTTTGATGTGAAAGTGTAAGAATTTTGTTGGGGATTTGGGAAATTTCGTGAGAAAGTCAAAAGTTTCGCCAGGAATGCCAAACTGTTCGAGGGAACTCTAAAGATGTCCACCTTGATTTTGAGAAGCTCAACCGGACTTTCAGAGATTTTGACGTGAAAGTGTAAGAATTTTGTTGGGGATTTGGAAAATTTCTTGAGAACGTCAAAATTTCACAAGGATTGCCAAAATGTTTGAGGGAACTCTAAACATGTCAACCTTGATTTTGAGAAGCTCAACCGGACTTTTAGAGATTTTGATGTGAAAGTGTAAGAATTTTGTTGGGGATTTGGAAAATTGCGTGAGAACGTCAAAAGTTTCGCCAGGATTGCCAACATGTTCGAGATGTTCGAGGGAACTCTAAACATGTCAACCTTGATTTTGAGAAGCTCAACCGGACTTTTAGAGATTTTGACATGAAAGTGTAGGAATTTTGTCGGGGATTTGGAAAATTTCGTGAGAACGTCAAAAGTTTCACCTGGATTGCCAAAATGTTTGAGGGAACTCTAAACATGTCCACCTTGATTTTGAGAAGCTCAACCAGAGTTTTAGAGATTTTGATGTGAAAGTGTAAGAATTTTGTTGGGGATTTGGAAAATTTCGTGAAACCGTCAAAAGTTTCGCCAGGATTGCCAAAACGTTTGAGGGAACTCTAAACATGTCAACCTTGATTTTGAGAAGCTCAACCGGACTTTCAGAGATTTTGACGTGAAAGTGTAAGAATTTTGTTGGGGATTTGGAAAATTTCTTGAGAACGTCAAAAGTTTCGTAAGGAACGCCAAAATGTTCGTGGGAACTCTAAACATGTCAACCTTGATTTTGAGAATCTCAACAGGAGTTTTAGAGATTTTGATGTGAAAGTGTAAGAATTTTGTTGGGGATTTAGAAAATTTCGTGAGAAAGTGAAAAGTTTCGCCAGGAATGTCAAAATGTTTGTCTGAGCACAAAACATGTAAACCTTGATTTTGAGAAGCTCAACCAGAGTTTTAGAGATTTTGATGTGAAAGTGTAAGAATTTTGTTGGGGATTTGTAAAATTTCGTGAGAACGTCAAAAGCTTCGCCAGGATTGCCAAAATGTTCGAGGGAACTCTAACGATTGTCCACCTTTATTTTGAGAAAATCAACCTGAGTTTTAGAGATTTTGATGTGAAAGTGTAAGAATTTTGTTTGGGATTTGGAAAATTTCGTGAGAACGTCAAAAGTTTCACCAGGAATGCCAAAATGTTTGAGGGAACTCTAAACATGTCAACCTTGATTTTGAGAAGCTCAACCGGACTTTTAGAGTTTTTGACATGAAAATGTAAGAATTTTGTTGGGGATTTGGAAAATTGCGTGAGAACGTCAAAAGTTTCGCCAGGATTGCCAACATGTTCGAGATGTTCGAGGGAACTCTAAACATGTCAACCTTGATTATGAGAAGCTCAACCGGAGTTTTAGAGATTTTGATGTGAAAGTGTAAGAATTTTGTTTGGGATTAGGAAAATTTCATGAGACCGTCAAAAGTTTCGCCAGGAATGCCAAAATGTTTGAGGGAACTCTAAACATGTCAACCTTGATTTTGAGAAGCTCAACCGGACTTTTAGAGATTTTGATGTGAAAGTGTAAGAATTTTGTTGGGGATTTGGAAAATTTCTTGAGAACGTCAAAAGTTTCGCCAGGATTGCCAAAATGTCCGAGGGAACTCTAAACATGTCAACCTTGATTTTGAGAAGCTCAACCGGACTTTTAGAGATTTTGACGTCAAAGTGTAAGAATTTTTTCAGGGATATGGAAAATTTCATGAAAGCGTCAAAAGTTTCGCCAGAATTGCCAAAATGTCCGCGGGAACTCTAAACATGTCAACCTTGATTTTGAGAAGCTCAACCGGAGTTTTAGAGATTTTGATGTGAAAGTGTAAGAATTTTGTTGGGGATTTGGGAAATTTCGTGAGAAAGTCAAAAGTTTCACCAGGAATGCCAAACTGTTCGAGGGAACTCTAAAGATGTCCACCTTGATTTTGAGAAGCTCAACCGGACTTTCAGAGATTTTGACGTGAAAGTGTAAGAATTTTGTTGGGGATTTGGAAAATTTCTTGAGAACGTCAAAATTTCACAAGGATTGCCAAAATGTTTGAGGGAACTCTAAACATGTCAACCTTGATTTTGAGAAGCTCAACCGGACTTTTAGAGATTTTGATGTGAAAGTGTAAGAATTTTGTTGGGGATTTGGAAAATTTCCTGAGAACGTCAAAAGTTTCGCCAGGATTGCCAACATGTTCGAGATGTTCGAGGGAACTCTAAACATGTCAACCTTGATTTTGAGAAGCTCAACCGGACTTTTAGAGATTTTGACATGAAAGTGTAGGAATTTTGTCGGGGATTTGGAAAATTTCGTGAGAACGTCAAAAGTTTCACCTGGATTGCCAAAATGTTTGAGGGAACTCTAAACATGTCCACCTTGATTTTGAGAAGCTCAACCAGAGTTTTAGAGATTTTGATGTGAAAGTGTAAGAATTTTGTTGGGGATTTGGAAAATTTCGTGAAACCGTCAAAAGTTTCGCCAGGATTGCCAAAACGTTTGAGGGAACTCTAAACATGTCAACCTTGATTTTGAGAAGCTCAACCGGACTTTCAGAGATTTTGACGTGAAAGTGTAAGAATTTTGTTGGGGATTTGGAAAATTTCTTGAGAACGTCAAAAGTTTCGTAAGGAACGCCAAAATGTTCGTGGGAACTCTAAACATGTCAACCTTGATTTTGAGAATCTCAACAGGAGTTTTAGAGATTTTGATGTGAAAGTGTAAGAATTTTGTTGGGGATTTAGAAAATTTCGTGAGAAAGTGAAAAGTTTCGCCAGGAATGTCAAAATGTTTGTCTGAGCACAAAACATGTAAACCTTGATTTTGAGAAGCTCAACCAGAGTTTTAGAGATTTTGATGTGAAAGTGTAAGAATTTTGTTGGGGATTTGTAAAATTTCGTGAGAACGTCAAAAGCTTCGCCAGGATTGCCAAAATGTTCGAGGGAACTCTAACGATTGTCCACCTTTATTTTGAGAAAATCAACCTGAGTTTTAGAGATTTTGATGTGAAAGTGTAAGAATTTTGTTTGGGATTTGGAAAATTTCGTGAGAACGTCAAAAGTTTCACCAGGAATGCCAAAATGTTTGAGGGAACTCTAAACATGTCAACCTTGATTTTGAGAAGCTCAACCGGACTTTTAGAGTTTTTGACATGAAAATGTAAGAATTTTGTTGGGGATTTGGAAAATTGCGTGAGAACGTCAAAAGTTTCGCCAGGATTGCCAACATGTTCGAGATGTTCGAGGGAACTCTAAACATGTCAACCTTGATTATGAGAAGCTCAACCGGAGTTTTAGAGATTTTGATGTGAAAGTGTAAGAATTTTGTTTGGGATTAGGAAAATTTCATGAGACCGTCAAAAGTTTCGCCAGGAATGCCAAAATGTTTGAGGGAACTCTAAACATGTCAACCTTGATTTTGAGAAGCTCAACCGGACTTTTAGAGATTTTGATGTGAAAGTGTAAGAATTTTGTTGGGGATTTGGAAAATTTCTTGAGAACGTCAAAAGTTTCGCCAGGATTGCCAAAATGTCCGAGGGAACTCTAAACATGTCAACCTTGATTTTGAGAAGCTCAACCGGACTTTTAGAGATTTTGACGTCAAAGTGTAAGAATTTTTTCAGGGATATGTAAAATTTCATGAAAGCGTCAAAAGTTTCGCCAGAATTGCCAAAATGTCCGCGGGAACTCTAAACATGTCAACCTTGATTTTGAGAAGCTCAACCGGAGTTTTAGAGATTTTGATGTGAAAGTGTAAGAATTTTGTTGGGGATTTGGGAAATTTCGTGAGAAAGTCAAAAGTTTCGCCAGGAATGCCAAACTGTTCGAGGGAACTCTAAAGATGTCCACCTTGATTTTGAGAAGCTCAACCGGACTTTCAGAGATTTTGACGTGAAAGTGTAAGAATTTTGTTGGGGATTTGGAAAATTTCTTGAGAACGTCAAAATTTCACAAGGATTGCCAAAATGTTTGAGGGAACTCTAAACATGTCAACCTTGATTTTGAGAAGCTCAACCGGACTTTTAGAGATTTTGATGTGAAAGTGTAAGAATTTTGTTGGGGATTTGGAAAATTGCGTGAGAACGTCAAAAGTTTCGCCAGGATTGCCAACATGTTCGAGATGTTCGAGGGAACTCTAAACATGTCAACCTTGATTTTGAGAAGCTCAACCGGACTTTTAGAGATTTTGACATGAAAGTGTAGGAATTTTGTCGGGGATTTGGAAAATTTCGTGAGAACGTCAAAAGTTTCACCTGGATTGCCAAAATGTTTGAGGGAACTCTAAACATGTCCACCTTGATTTTGAGAAGCTCAACCAGAGTTTTAGAGATTTTGATGTGAAAGTGTAAGAATTTTGTTGGGGATTTGGAAAATTTCGTGAAACCGTCAAAAGTTTCGCCAGGATTGCCAAAACGTTTGAGGGAACTCTAAACATGTCAACCTTGATTTTGAGAAGCTCAACCGGACTTTCAGAGATTTTGACGTGAAAGTGTAAGAATTTTGTTGGGGATTTGGAAAATTTCTTGAGAACGTCAAAAGTTTCGTAAGGAACGCCAAAATGTTCGTGGGAACTCTAAACATGTCAACCTTGATTTTGAGAATCTCAACAGGAGTTTTAGAGATTTTGATGTGAAAGTGTAAGAATTTTGTTGGGGATTTAGAAAATTTCGTGAGAAAGTGAAAAGTTTCGCCAGGAATGTCAAAATGTTTGTCTGAGCACAAAACATGTAAACCTTGATTTTGAGAAGCTCAACCAGAGTTTTAGAGATTTTGATGTGAAAGTGTAAGAATTTTGTTGGGGATTTGTAAAATTTCGTGAGAACGTCAAAAGCTTCGCCAGGATTGCCAAAATGTTCGAGGGAACTCTAACGATTGTCCACCTTTATTTTGAGAAAATCAACCTGAGTTTTAGAGATTTTGATGTGAAAGTGTAAGAATTTTGTTTGGGATTTGGAAAATTTCGTGAGAACGTCAAAAGTTTCACCAGGAATGCCAAAATGTTTGAGGGAACTCTAAACATGTCAACCTTGATTTTGAGAAGCTCAACCGGACTTTTAGAGTTTTTGACATGAAAATGTAAGAATTTTGTTGGGGATTTGGAAAATTGCGTGAGAACGTCAAAAGTTTCGCCAGGATTGCCAACATGTTCGAGATGTTCGAGGGAACTCTAAACATGTCAACCTTGATTATGAGAAGCTCAACCGGAGTTTTAGAGATTTTGATGTGAAAGTGTAAGAATTTTGTTTGGGATTAGGAAAATTTCATGAGACCGTCAAAAGTTTCGCCAGGAATGCCAAAATGTTTGAGGGAACTCTAAACATGTCAACCTTGATTTTGAGAAGCTCAACCGGACTTTTAGAGATTTTGATGTGAAAGTGTAAGAATTTTGTTGGGGATTTGGAAAATTTCTTGAGAACGTCAAAAGTTTCGCCAGGATTGCCAAAATGTCCGAGGGAACTCTAAACATGTCAACCTTGATTTTGAGAAGCTCAACCGGACTTTTAGAGATTTTGACGTCAAAGTGTAAGAATTTTTTCAGGGATATGTAAAATTTCATGAAAGCGTCAAAAGTTTCGCCAGAATTGCCAAAATGTCCGCGGGAACTCTAAACATGTCAACCTTGATTTTGAGAAGCTCAACCGGAGTTTTAGAGATTTTGATGTGAAAGTGTAAGAATTTTGTTGGGGATTTGGGAAATTTCGTGAAAAAGTCAAAAGTTTCGCCAGGAATGCCAAACTGTTCGAGGGAACTCTAAAGATGTCCACCTTGATTTTGAGAAGCTCAACCGGACTTTCAGAGATTTTGACGTGAAAGTGTAAGAATTTTGTTGGGGATTTGGAAAATTTCTTGAGAACGTCAAAATTTCACAAGGATTGCCAAAATGTTTGAGGGAACTCTAAACATGTCAACCTTGATTTTGAGAAGCTCAACCGGACTTTTAGAGATTTTGATGTGAAAGTGTAAGAATTTTGTTGGGGATTTGGAAAATTTCCTGAGAACGTCAAAAGTTTCGCCAGGATTGCCAAAATGTTCGAGGGAACTCTAAACATGTCAACCTTGATTTTGAGAAGCTCAACTGGAGTTTTAGAGATTTTGATGTGAAAGTGTAAGAATTTTGTTGGGGATTTAGAAAATTTCGTGAGAAAGTGAAAAGTTTCGCCAGGAATGTCAAAATGTTTGTCTGAACACTAAACATGTAAACCTTGATTTTGAGAAGCTCAACCGAGTTTTAGAGATTTTGATGTGAAAGTGTAAGAATTTTGTTTGGGATTTGTAAAATTTCGTGAGAACGTCAAAAGTTTCACCAGGAATGCCAAAATGTTTGAGGGAACTCTAAACATGTCAACCTTGATTTTGAGAAGCTCAACCGGACTTTTAGAGTTTTTGACGTCAAAATGTAAGAATTTTGTTGGGGATTTGGAAAATTGCGTGAGAACGTCAAAAGTTTCGCCAGGATTGCCAACATGTTCGAGATCTTCGAGGGAACTCTAAACATGTCAACCTTGATTTTGAGAAGCTCAACCGGACTTTTAGAGATTTTGACGTCAAAGTGTAACAATTTTTTCAGGGATATGGAAAATTTCATGAAAGCGTCAAAAGTTTCGCCAGAATTGCCAAAATGTCCGAGGGAACTCTAAACATGTCAACCTTGATTTTGAGAAGCTCAACTGGAGTTTTAGAGATTTTGATGTGAAAGTGTAAAAATTTTGGCAGAGATTTGGAGAATTTCATGACAACGTCAAAAGTTTCACAAGGATTGCCAAAATGTTTGTGGGAACTCTAAACATGTCAACCTTGATTTTGAGAAGCTCAACCGGACTTTTAGAGATTTTGATGTGAAAGTGTAAGAATTTTGTTGGGGATTTGGAAAATTTCCTGAGAACGTCAAAAGTTTCGCCAGGATTGCCAAAATGTTCGAGGGAACTCTAAACATGTCAACCTTGATTTTGAGAAGCTCAACTGGAGTTTTAGAGATTTTGATGTGAAAGTGTAAAAATTTTGGCAGAGATATGGAGAATTTCGTGAGAACGTCAAAAGTTTCGCAAGGAACGCCAAAATGTTCGAGGGAACTCTAAACATGTCAACCTTGATTTTGAGAAGCTCAACCGGACTTTTAGAGATTTTGACATGAAAGTGTAGGAATTTTGTCGGGGATTTGGAAAATTTCGTGAGAACGTCAAAAGTTTCACCTGGATTGCCAAAATGTTTGAGGGAACTCTAAACATGTCCACCTTGATTTTGAGAAGCTCAACCGGAGTTTTAGAGTTTTTGACGTCAAAATGTAAGAATTTTGTTTGGGATTAGGAAAATTTCATGAGACCGTCAAAAGTTTCGCCAGGAATGCCAAAATGTCCGCGGGAACTCTAAACATGTCAACCTTGATTTTGAGAAGCTCAACCAGAGGTTTAGAGATTTTGACGTGAAAGTGTAGGAATTTTTTCGGGGATATGGAAAATTTCCTGAGAACGTCAAAAGTTTCGCCAGGATTGCCAAAATGTTCGAGGGAACTCTAAACATGTCAACCTTGATTTTGAGAAGCTCAACCAGAGGTTTAGAGATTTTGACGTGAAAGTGTAGGAATTTTTTCGGGGATATGGAAAATTTCCTGAGAACGTCAAAAGTTTCGCCAGGATTGCCAAAATGTTCGAGGGAACTCTAAACATGTCAACCTTGATTTTGAGAAGCTCAACCAGAGTTTTAGAGATTTTGACGTGAATGTGTAGGAATTTTTTCGGGGATTTGGAAAATTTCCTGAGAACGTCAAAAGTTTCGCCAGGATTGCCAAAATGTTCGAGGGAACTCTAAACATGTCAACCTTGATTTTGAGAAGCTCAACCAGAGTTTTAGAGATTTTGACGTCAAAGTGTAAGATATTTGTCGGGGATTTGGAGAATTTCTTGAGAACGTCAAAAGTTTCACCAGGATTGCCAAAATGTTTGAGGGAACTCTAAACATGTCAACCTTGATTTTGAGAAGCTCAACCGGACTTTTAGAGATTTTGACGTGAAAGTGTAGGAATTTTGTTGGGGATTTGGAAAATTGCGTGAGAACGTCAAAAGTTTCGCCAGGATTGCCAAAATATTCGAGGGAACTCTAAACATGTCAACCTTAATTTTGAGAAGCTCAGCCGGACTTTTAGAGATTTTGATTTGAAAGTGTAAGAATTTTGTTGGGGATTTGGAAAATTTTGTGAGAATGTCAAAAGTTTCACACGTATTGCCGAAATGTTCGAGGGAAATCTAAACATGTCAACCTTGATTTTGAGAAGCTCAACAGGAGTTTTAGAGATTTTGATGTGAAAGTGTAAGAATTCTGTTGGGGATTTAGAAAATTTCGTGAGAAAGTGAAAAGTTTCGCCAGGAATGTCAAAATGTTTGTCTGAACACTAAACATGTAAACCTTGATTTTGAGAAGCTCAACCAGAGTTTTAGAGATTTTGATGTGAAAGTGTAAGAATTTTGTTTGGGATTTGTAAAATTTCGTGAGAACGTCAAAAGTTTCGCCAGGATTGCCAAAATGTTCGAGGGAACTCTAAACATGTCCACCTTGATTTTGAGAAGCTCAACCGGACTTTTAGAGTTTTTGACGTCAAAATGTAAGAATTTTGTTGGGGATTTGGAAAATTGCGTGAGAACGTCAAAAGTTTCGCTAGGATTGCCAACATGTTCGAGATGTTCGAGGGAACTCTAAACATGTCAACCTTGATTTTGAGAAGCTCAACCGGACTTTTAGAGATTTTGACATGAAAGTGTAGGAATTTTGTTGGGGATTTGGAAAATTTCGTGAGAACGTCAAAAGTTTCACCTGGATTGCCAAAATGTTCGAGGGAACTCTAAACATGTCAACCTTGATTTTGAGAAGCTCAACCGGACTTTTAGAGTTTTTGACGTCAAAATGTAAGAATTTTGTTGGGGATTTGGAAAATTGCGTGAGAACGTCAAAAGTTTCGCCAGGATTGCCAACATGTTCGAGATGTTCGAGGGAACTCTAAACATGTCAACCTTGATTTTGGGAAGCTCAACCGGAGTTTTAGAGATTTTGACATGAAAGTGTAGGAATTTTGTTGGGGATTTGGAAAATTTCGTGAGAACGTCAAAAGTTTCGCACGAATTGCCAAAATGTTTGAGGGAACTCTAAACATGTCCACCTTGATTTTGAGAAGCTCAACTGGAGTTTTAGAGATTTTGATGTGAAAGTGTAAAAATTTTGGCAGAGATTTAGAGAATTTCGTGAGAACGTCAAAAGTTTCGCAAGGAACGCCAAAATGTTCGAGGGAACTCTAAACATGTCAACCTTGATTTTGAGAAGCTCAACCGGACTTTTAGAGATTTTGACATGAAAGTGTAGGAATTTTGTCGGGGATTTGGAGAATTTCTTGAGAACGTCAAAAGTTTCACCAGGATTGCCAAAATGTTTGAGGGAACTCTAAACATGTCAACCTTGATTTTGAGAAGCTCAACCGGAGTTTTAGAGATTTTGACGTCAAAGTGTAAGAGTTTTTTTCAGGGATATGGAAAATTTCATGAAAGCGTCAAAAGTTTCGCCAGAATTGCCAAAATGTCCGCGGGAACTCTACACATGTCCACCTTGATTTTGAGAAGCTCAACCAGAGTTTTAGAGATTTTGATGTGAAAGTGTAAGAATTTTGTTGGGGATTTGGAAAATTTCGTGAAACCGTCAAAAGTTTCGCCAGGATTGCCAAAATGTCCGAGGGAACTCTAAACATGTCAACCTTGATTTTGAGAAGCTCAACCGGAGTTTTAGAGATTTTGATGTGAAAGTGTAAGAATTTTGTTGGGGATTTGGAAAATTTCGTGAGAAAGTCAAAAGTTTCGCCAGGAATGTCAAAATGTTTGAGGGAACTCTAAACATGTCAACCTTAATTTTGAGAAGCTCAACCGGACTTTTAGAGATTTTGACGTGAAAGTGTAAGAATTTTGTTTGGGATTAGGAAAATTTCATGAGACCGTCAAAAGTTTCGCCAGGAATGCCAAAATGTTTGAGGGAACTCTAAACATGTCAACCTTGATTTTGAGAAGCTCAACCGGAGTTTTAGAGATTTTGATGTGAAAGTGAAAGAATTTTGTTGGGGATTTGGAAAATTTCTTGAGAACGTCAAAAGTTTCGCCAGGATTGCCAAAATGTCCGAGGGAACTCTAAACATGTCAACCCTGATTTTGAGAAGCTCAACCGGAGTTTTTGAGATTTTGACGTGAAAGTGCAGGAATTTTTTCGGGGAACTGGAAAATTTCCTGAGAACGTCAACAGTTTCGCCAGGATTGCCAAAATGTCCGAGGGAACTCTAAACATGTCCACCTTGATTTTGAGAAGCTCAACCGGAGTTTTAGAGATTTTGACGTCAAAGTGTAAGAATTTTGTTGGGGAATTGGAAAATTTCGTGAGAACGTCAAAAGTTTCACACGAATTGCCAAAATGTTTGAGGGAACTCTAAACATGTCAAGCTTGATTTTGAGAAGCTCAACCGGACTTTTAGAGATTTTGACGTCAAAGTGTAAGAATTTTTTTGGGATTTGGAGAATTTCTTGAGAACGTCAAAAGTTTCACCAGGATTGCCAAAATGTTTGAGGGAACTCTAAACATGTCAACCTTGATTTTGCGAAGCTCAACCGGAGTTTTAGAGTTTTTGACGTCAAAATGTAAGAATTTTGTCGGGGATATGGAAAATCTTGTGAGAAAGTCAAAAGTTTTAACAGGATTGCCAAAATGTTCGAGGGAACTCTAAACATGTCCACCTTGATTTTGAGAAGCTCAACCGGACTTTTAGAGATTTTGACGTCAAAGTGTAAGAATTTTTTCAGGGATATGGAAAATTTCATGAAAGCGTCAAAAGTTTCGCCAGAATTGCCAAAATGTCCGCGGGAAATCTAAACATGTCAACCTTGATTTTGAGAAGCTCAACCGGAGTTTTAGAGATTTTGATGTGAAAGTGTAAGAATTTTGTTGGGGATTTGGAAAATTTCTTGAGAACGTCAAAAGTTTCGTAAGGAACGCCAAAATGTTCGTGGGAACTCTAAACATGTCAACCTTGATTTTGAGAATCTCAACAGGAGTTTTAGAGATTTTGATGTGAAAGTGTAAGAATTTTGTTGGGGATTTAGAAAATTTCGTGAGAAAGTGAAAAGTTTCGCCAGGAATGTCAAAATGTTTGTCTGAACACTAAACATGTAAACCTTGATTTTGAGAAGCTCAACCAGAGTTTTAGAGATTTTGATGTGAAAGTGTAAGAATTTTGTTTGGGATTTGTAAAATTTCGTGAGAACGTCAAAAGTTTCGCCAGGATTGCCAACATGTTCGAGGGAACTCTAACGATTGTCCACCTTTATTTTGAGAAGATCAACCTGAGTTTTAGAGATTTTGATGTGAAAGTGTAAGAATTTTGTTTGGGATTTGGAAAATTTCGTGAGAACGTCAAAAGTTTCACCAGGAATGCCAAAATGTTTGAGGGAACTCTAAACATGTCAACCTTGATTTTGAGAAGCTCAACCGGACTTTTAGAGTTTTTGACGTCAAAATGTAAGAATTTTGTTGGGGATTTGGAAAATTGCGTGAGAACGTCAAAAGTTTCGCCAGGATTGCTACATGTTCGAGATGTTCGAGGGAACTCTAAACATGTCAACCTTGATTTTGAGAAGCTCAACCGGAGTTTTAGAGATTTTGATGTGAAAGTGTAAGAATTTTGTTTGGGATTAGGAAAATTTCGTGAAACCGTCAAAAGTTTCGCCAGGATTGCCAAAACGTTTGAGGGAACTCTAAACATGTCAACCTTGATTTTGAGAAGCTCAACCGGACTTTTAGAGATTTTGACGTGAAAGTGTAAGAATTTTGTTGGGGATTTGGAAAATTTCGTGAGAACGTCAAAAGTTTCGTAAGGAACGCCAAAATGTTCGTGGGAACTCTAAACATGTCAACCTTGATTTTGAGAATCTCAACAGGAGTTTTAGAGATTTTGATGTGAAAGTGTAAGAATTTTGTTGGGGATTTAGAAAATTTCGTGAGAAAGTGAAAAGTTTCGCCAGGAATGTCAAAATGTTTGTCTGAACACTAAACATGTAAACCTTGATTTTGAGAAGCTCAACCGAGTTTTAGAGATTTTGATGTGAAAGTGTAAGAATTTTGTTTGGGATTTGTAAAATTTCGTGAGAACGTCAAAAGTTTCACCAGGAATGCCAAAATGTTTGAGGGAACTCTAAACATGTCAACCTTGATTTTGAGAAGCTCAACCGGACTTTTAGAGTTTTTGACGTCAAAATGTAAGAATTTTGTTGGGGATTTGGAAAATTGCGTGAGAACGTCAAAAGTTTCGCCAGGATTGCCAACATGTTCGAGATCTTCGAGGGAACTCTAAACATGTCAACCTTGATTTTGAGAAGCTCAACCGGACTTTTAGAGATTTTGACGTCAAAGTGTAACAATTTTTTCAGGGATATGGAAAATTTCATGAAAGCGTCAAAAGTTTCGCCAGAATTGCCAAAATGTCCGAGGGAACTCTAAACATGTCAACCTTGATTTTGAGAAGCTCAACTGGAGTTTTAGAGATTTTGATGTGAAAGTGTAAAAATTTTGGCAGAGATTTGGAGAATTTCGTGACAACGTCAAAAGTTTCACAAGGATTGCCAAAATGTTTGTGGGAACTCTAAACATGTCAACCTTGATTTTGAGAAGCTCAACCGGACTTTTAGAGATTTTGATGTGAAAGTGTAAGAATTTTGTTGGGGATTTGGAAAATTTCCTGAGAACGTCAAAAGTTTCGCCAGGATTGCCAAAATGTTCGAGGGAACTCTAAACATGTCAACCTTGATTTTGAGAAGCTCAACTGGAGTTTTAGAGATTTTGATGTGTAAAGTGTAAAAATTTTGGCAGAGATTTGGAGAATTTCGTGAGAATGTCAAAAGTTTCGCAAGGAACGCCAAAATGTTCGAGGGAACTCTAAACATGTCAACCTTGATTTTGAGAAGCTCAACCGGACTTTTAGAGATTTTGACATGAAAGTGTAGGAATTTTGTCGGGGATTTGGAAAATTTTGTGAGAACGTCAAAAGTTTCACCTGGATTGCCAAAATGTTTGAGGGAACTCTAAACATGTCAACCTTGATTTTGAGAAGCTCAACCGGACTTTTAGAGTTTTTGACGTCAAAAATGTAAGAATTTTGTTGGGGATTTGGAAAATTTCGTGAGAACGTCAAAAGTTTCGCCAGGATTGCCAACATGTTCGAAATGTTCGAGGGAACTCTAAACATGTCCACCTTGATTTTGAGAAGCTCAACCGGAGTTTTAGAGTTTTTGACGTCAAAATGTAAGAATTTTGTTTGGGATTAGGAAAATTTCATGAGACCGTCAAAAGTTTCGCCAGGAATGCCAAAATGTTTGAGGGAACTCTAAACATGTCAACCTTGATTTTGAGAAGCTCAACCAGAGGTTTAGAGATTTTGACGTGAAAGTGTAGGAATTTTTTCGGGGATATGGAAAATTTCCTGAGAACGTCAAAAGTTTCGCCAGGATTGCCAAAATGTTCGAGGGAACTCTAAACATGTCAACCTTGATTTTGAGAAGCTCAACCAGAGGTTTAGAGATTTTGACGTGAAAGTGTAGGAATTTTTTCGGGGATATGGAAAATTTCCTGAGAACGTCAAAAGTTTCGCCAGGATTGCCAAAATGTTCGAGGGAACTCTAAACATGTCAACCTTGATTTTGAGAAGCTCAACCAGAGTATTAGAGATTTTGACGTGAATGTGTAAGATATTTGTCGGGGATTTGGAGAATTTCTTGAGAACGTCAAAAGTTTCACCAGGATTGCCAAAATGTTTGAGGGAACTCTAAACATGTCAACCTTGATTTTGAGAAGCTCAACCGGACTTTTAGAGATTTTGACGTGAAAGTGTAGGAATTTTGTTGGGGATTTGGAAAATTGCGTGAGAACGTCAAAAGTTTCGCCAGGATTGCCAAAATATTCGAGGGAACTCTAAACATGTCAACCTTAATTTTGAGAAGCTCAGCCGGACTTTTAGAGATTTTGATGTGAAAGTGTAAGAATTTTGTTGGGGATTTGGAAAATTTTGTGAGAATGTCAAAAGTTTCACACGTATTGCCGAAATGTTCGAGGGAAATCTAAACATGTCAACCTTGATTTTGAGAAGCTCAACAGGAGTTTTAGAGATTTTGATGTGAAAGTGTAAGAATTCTGTTGGGGATTTAGAAAATTTCGTGAGAAAGTGAAAAGTTTCGCCAGGAATGTCAAAATGTTTGTCTGAACACTAAACATGTAAACCTTGATTTTGAGAAGCTCAACCAGAGTTTTAGAGATTTTGATGTGAAAGTGTAAGAATTTTGTTTGGGATTTGTAAAATTTCGTGAGAACGTCAAAAGTTTCGCCAGGATTGCCAAAATGTTCGAGGGAACTCTAAACATGTCCACCTTGATTTTGAGAAGCTCAACCGGACTTTTAGAGTTTTTGACGTCAAAATGTAAGAATTTTGTTGGGGATTTGGAAAATTGCGTGAAACCGTCAAAAGTTTCGCCAGGATTGCCAACATGTTCGAGATGTTCGAGGGAACTCTAAACATGTCAACCTTGATTTTGAGAAGCTCAACCGGACTTTTAGAGATTTTGACATGAAAGTGTAGGAATTTTGTTGGGGATTTGGAAAATTTCGTGAGAACGTCAAAAGTTTCACCTGGATTGCCAAAATGTTCGAGGGAACTCTAAACATGTCAACCTTGATTTTGAGAAGCTCAACCGGACTTTTAGAGTTTTTGACGTCAAAATGTAAGAATTTTGTTGGGGATTTGGAAAATTGCGTGAGAACGTCAAAAGTTTCGCCAGGATTGCCAACATGTTCGAGATGTTCGAGGGAACTCTAAACATGTCAACCTTGATTTTGAGAAGCTCAACCGGACTTTTAGAGATTTTGACATGAAAGTGTAGGAATTTTGTTGGGGATTTGGAAAATTTCGTGAGAACGTCAAAAGTTTCGCACGAATTGCCAAAATGTTTGAGGGAACTCTAAACATGTCCACCTTGATTTTGAGAAGCTCAACTGGAGTTTTAGAGATTTTGATGTGAAAGTGTAAAAATTTTGGCAGAGATTTGGAGAATTTCGTGAGAACGTCAAAAGTTTCGCAAGGAACGCCAAAATGTTCGAGGGAACTCTAAACATGTCAACCTTGATTTTGAGAAGCTCAACCGGACTTTTATAGATTTTGACATGAAAGTGTAGGAATTTTGTCGGGGATTTGGAAAATTTCGTGAGAACGTCAAAAGTTTCACCTGGATTGCCAAAATGTTTGAGGGAACTCTAAACATGTCAACCTTGATTTTGAGAAGCTCAACCGGACTTTTAGAGTTTTTGACGTCAAAAATGTAAGAATTTTGTCGGGGATTTGGAAAATTGAGTGAGAACGTCAAAAGTTTCGCCAGGATTGCCAACATGTTCGAGATTTTGAGAAGCTCAACCGGACTTTTAGAGATTTTGACGTCAAAGTGTAAGAATTTTTTCAGGGATATGGAAAATTTCATGAAAGCGTCAAAAGTTTCGCCAGAATTGCCAAAATGTCCGCGGGAACTCTAAACATGTCAACCTTGATTTTGAGAAGCTCAACCGGAGTTTTAGAGATTTTGATGTGAAAGTGTAAGAATTTTGTTGGGGATTTGGGAAATTTCGTGAGAAAGTCAAAAGTTTCGCCAGGAATGCCAAACTGTTCGAGGGAACTCTAAAGATGTCCACCTTGATTTTGAGAAGCTCAACCGGACTTTCAGAGATTTTGACGTGAAATTGTAAGAATTTTGTTGGGGATTTGGAAAATTTCTTGAGAACGTCAAAAGTTTCACAAGGATTGCCAAAATGTTTGAGGGAACTCTAAACATGTCAACCTTGATTTTGAGAAGCTCAACTGGAGTTTTAGAGATTTTGATGTGAAAGTGTAAAAATTTTGGCAGAGATTTGGAGAATTTCGTGAGAACGTCAAAAGTTTCGCAAGGAACGCCAAAATGTCCGAGGGAACTCTAAACATGTCAACCTTGATTTTGAGAAGCTCAACCGGACTTTTAGAGATTTTGATGTGAAAGTGTAAGATTTTTGTTTGGGATTAGGAAAATTTCATGAGACGGTCAAAATTTTCGCCAGGATTGCGAAAACGTTTGAGGGAACTCTAAACATGTCAACCTTGATTTTGAGAAGCTCAACCGGACTTTCAGAGATTTTGACGTCAAAGTGTAAGAATTTTGTTGGGGATTTGGAAAATTTTGTGAGAAAGTCAAAAGTTTCACTAGGATTGCCAAAATGTTTGAGGGAACTCTAAACATGTCAACCTTGATTTTGAGAAGCTCAACAGGAGTTTTAGAGATTTTGATGTGAAAGTGTAAGAATTCTGTTGGGGATTTAGAAAATTTCGTGAGAAAGTGAAAAGTTTCGCCAGGAATGTCAAAATGTTTGTCTGAACACTAAACATGTCAACCTTGATTTTGAGAAGCTCAACCGGACTTTTAGAGTTTTTGACGTCAAAATGTAAGAATTTTGTTGGGGATTTGGGAAATTTCGTGAGAAAGTCAAAAGTTTCGCCAGGAATGCCAAAGTGTTTGAGGGAACTCTAAACATGTCAACCTTGATTTTGAGAAGCTCAACCGGACTTTTAGAGTTTTTGACGTCAAAATGTAAGAATTTTGTTGGGGATTTGGAAAATTGCGTGAGAACGTCAAAAGTTTCGCCAGGATTGCCAACATGTTCGAGATGTTCGAGGGAACTCTAAACATGTCAACCTTGATTTTGAGAAGCTCCACCGGAGTTTTAGAGATTTTGATGTGAAAGTGTAAGAATTTTGTTGGGGATTTGGAAAATTTCGTGAGAAAGTCAAAAGTTTCGCCAGGAATGTCAAAATGTTTGAGGGAACTTTAAACATGTCAACCTTGATTTTGAGAAGCTCAACCGGACTTTTAGAGATTTTGATGTGAAAGTGAAAGAATTTTGTTGGGGATTTGGAAAATTTCTTGAGAACGTCAAAAGTTTCGCCAGGATTGCCAAAATGTCCGAGGGAACTCTAAACATGTCAACCTTGATTTTGAGAAGCTCAACCGGAGTTTTTGAGATTTTGACGTGAAAGTGTAAGAATTTTGTTGGGGATTTGGAAAATTTCGTGAGAACGTCAAAAGTTTCACACGAATTGCCAAAATGTTTGAGGGAACTCTAAACATGTCAAGCTTGATTTTGAGAAGCTCAACCGGACTTTTAGAGATTTTGACGTCAAAGTGTAAGAATTTTTTTGGGATTTGGAGAATTTCTTGAGAACGTCAAAAGTTTCACCAGGATTGCCAAAATGTTTGAGGGAACTCTAAACATGTCCACCTTGATTTTGAGAAGCTCAACCGGACTTTTAGAGATTTTGACGTCAAAGTGTAAGAATTTTGTCGGGGATATGGAAAATTTCATGAAAGCGTCAAAAGTTTCGCCAGAATTGCCAAAATGTCCGCGGGAACTCTAAACATGTCAACCTTGATTTTGAGAAGCTCAACCGGAGTTTTAGAGATTTTGATATGAAAGTGTAAGAATTTTGTCGGGGATTAGGAAAATTTCATGAGACGGTCAAAATTTTCGCCAGGATTGCCAAAACGTTTGAGGGAACTCTAAACATGTCAACCTTGATTTTGAGAAGCTCAACCGGACTTTCAGAGATTTTGACGTCAAAGTGTAAGAATTTTGTTGGGGATTTGGAAAATTTCTTGAGAAAGTCAAAAGTTTCACAAGGATTGCCAAAATGTTTGAGGGAACTCTAAACATGTCAACTTTGATTTTGAGAAGCTCAACAGGAGTTTTAGAGATTTTGATGTGAAAGTGTAAGAATTCTGTTGGGGATATAGAAAATTTCGTGAGAAAGTGAAAAGTTTCGCCAGGAATGTCAAAATGTTTGTCTGAACACTAAACATGTCAACCTTGATTTTGAGAAGCTCAACCGGACTTTTAGAGTTTTTGACGTCAAAATGTAAGAATTTTGTTGGGGATTTGGGAAATTTCGTGAGAAAGTCAAAAGTTTCGCCAGGAATGCCAAAATGTTTGAAGGAACTCTAAACATGTCAACCTTGATTTTGAGAAGCTCAACCGGACTTTTAGAGATTTTGATGTGAAAGTGTAAGAATTTTGTTGGGGATTTGGAAAATTTCTTGAGAACGTCAAAAGTTTCGCCAGGATTGCCAAAATGTCCGAGGGAACTCTAAACATGTAAACCTTGATTTTGAGAAGCTCAACCGGAGTTTTAGAGATTTTGACGTGAAAGTGAAGGAATTTTTTCGGGGAACTGGAAAATTTCCTGAGAACGTCAACAGTTTCGCCAGGATTGCCAAAATGTTCGAGGGAACTCTAAACATGTCCACCTTGATTTTGAGAAGCTCAACCGGAGTTTTAGAGATTTTGACGTGAAAGTGTAAGATATTTGTCGGGGATTTGGAGAATTTCGTGAGAACGTCAAAAGTTTTGCCAGGATTGCCAAAATGTTCGAGGGAACTCTAAACATGTCCACCTTGATTTTGAGAAGCTCAACCGGACTTTTAGAGATTTTGACGTCAAAGTGTAAGAATTTTGTTGGGGATTTGGAAAATTTCGTGAGAAAGTCAAAAGTTTCACCAGGATTGCCAAAATGTTCGAGGGAACTCTAAACATGTCAACCTTGATTTTGAGAAGCTCAACTGGAGTTTTAGAGATTTAGATGTGAAAGTGTAAAAATTTTGGCAGAGATTTGGAGAATTTCTTGAGAACGTCAAAAGTTTCACCTGGATTGCCAAAATGTTTGAGGGAACTCTAAACATGTCAACCTTGATTTTGAGAAGCTCAACCAGAGTTTTAGAGATTTTGACGTCAAAGTGTAAGATATTTGTCGGGGATTTGGAGAATTTCTTGAGAACGTCAAAAGTTTCACCAGGATTGCCAAAATGTTTGAGGGAACTCTAAACATGTCAACCTTGATTTTGAGAAGCTCAACCGGACTTTTAGAGTTTTTGACGTCAAAATGTAGGAATTTTGTTGGGGATTTGGAAAATTTCGTGAGAACGTCAAAAGTTTCGCCAGGATTGCCAACATGTTCGAGATGTTCGAGGGAACTCTAAACATGTCAACCTTGATTTTGAGAAGCTCAACCGGAGTTTTAGAGATTTTGATGTGAAAGTGTAAGAATTTTGTTGGGGATTTGGAAAATTTCCTGAGAACGTCAAAAGTTTCGCCAGGATTGCCAAAATGTTCGAGAGAACTCTAAACATGTCAACCTTGATTTTGAGAAGCTCAACTGGAGTTTTAGAGATTTTGATGTGAAAGTGTAAAAATTTTGGCAGAGATTTGGAGAATTTCGTGAGAACGTCAAAAGTTTCGCAAGGAACGCCAAAATGTTCGAGGGAACTCTAAACATGTCAACCTTGATTTTGAGAAGCTCAACCGGACTTTTAGAGATTTTTACATGAAAGTGTAAGAATTTTGTTTGGGATTTGGAAAATTTTGTGAAACCGTCAAAGGTTTCGCCAGGATTGCCAAAATGTCCGAGGGAACTCTAAACATGTCAACCTTGATTTTGAGAAGCTCAACCGGACTTTTAGAGATTTTGATGTGAAAGTGTAAGATTTTTGTTTGGGATTAGGAAAATTTCATGAGACGGTCAAAATTTTCGCCAGGATTGCGAAAACGTTTGAGGGAACTCTAAACATGTCAACCTTGATTTTGAGAAGCTCAACCGGACTTTCAGAGATTTTGACGTGAAAGTGTAAGAATTTTGTTGGGGATTTGGAAAATTTTGTGAGACAGTCAAAAGTTTCACTAGGATTGCCAAAATGTTTGAGGGAACTCTAAACATGTCAACCTTGATTTTGAGAAGCTCAACAGGAGTTTTAGAGATTTTGATGTGAAAGTGTAAGAATTCTGTTGGGGATTTAGAAAATTTCGTGAGAAAGTGAAAAGTTTCGCCAGGAATGTCAAAATGTTTGTCTGAACACTAAACATGTCAACCTTGATTTTGAGAAGCTCAACCGGACTTTTAGAGTTTTTGACGTCAAAATGTAAGAATTTTGTTGGGGATTTGGGAAATTTCGTGAGAAAGTCAAAAGTTTCGCCAGGAATGCCAAAATGTTTGAGGGAACTCTAAACATGTCAACCTTGATTTTGAGAAGCTCAACCGGACTTTTAGAGTTTTTGACGTCAAAATGTAAGAATTTTGTTGGGGATTTGGAAAATTGCGTGAGAACGTCAAAAGTTTCGCCAGGATTGCCAACATGTTCGAGATGTTCGAGGGAACTCTAAACATGTCAACCTTGATTTTGAGAAGCTCCACCGGAGTTTTAGAGATTTTGATGTGAAAGTGTAAGAATTTTGTTGGGGATTTGGAAAATTTCGTGAGAAAGTCAAAAGTTTCGCCAGGAATGTCAAAATGTTTGAGGGAACTTTAAACATGTCAACCTTGATTTTGAGAAGATCAACCGGACTTTTAGAGATTTTGACGTGAAAGTGTAAGAATTTTGTTTGGGATTAGGAAAATTTCATGAGACCGTCAAAAGTTTCACCAGGAATGCCAAAATGTTTGAGGGAACTCTAAACATGTCAACCTTGATTTTGAGAAGCTCAACCGGACTTTTAGAGATTTTGATGTGAAAGTGAAAGAATTTTGTTGGGGATTTGGAAAATTTCTTGAGAACGTCAAAAGTTTCACCAGGATTGCCAAAATGTTTGAGGGAACTCTAAACATGTCAACCTTGATTTTGAGAAGCTCAACCGGAGTTTTAGAGATTTTGACGTCAAAGTGTAAGAATTTTGTCGGGGATATGGAAAATTTTGTGAGAAAGTCAAAAGTTTTAACAGGATTGCCAAAATGTTCGAGGGAACTCTAAACATGTCCACCTTGATTTTGAGAAGCTCAACCGGACTTTTAGAGATTTTGACGTCAAAGTGTAAGAATTTTTTCAGGGATATGGAAAATTTCATGAAAGCGTCAAAAGTTTCGCCAGAATTGCCAAAATGTCCGCGGGAACTCTAAACATGTCAACCTTGATTTTGAGAAGCTCAACCGGAGTTTTAGAGATTTTGATATGAAAGTGTAAGAATTTTGTCGGGGATTAGGATAATTTCATGAGACGGTCAAAATTTTCGCCAGGATTGCGAAAACGTTTGAGGGAACTCTAAACATGTCAACCTTGATTTTGAGAAGCTCAACCGGACTTTCAGAGATTTTGACGTCAAAGTGTAAGAATTTTGTTGGGGATTTGGAAAATTTCTTGAGAAAGTCAAAAGTTTCACAAGGATTGCCAAAATGTTTGAGGGAACTCTAAACATGTCAACTTTGATTTTGAGAAGCTCAACAGGAGTTTTAGAGATTTTGATGTGAAAGTGTAAGAATTCTGTTGGGGATATAGAAAATTTCGTGAGAAAGTGAAAAGTTTCGCCAGGAATGTCAAAATGTTTGTCTGAACACTAAACATGTCAACCTTGATTTTGAGAAGCTCAACCGGACTTTTAGAGTTTTTGACGTCAAAATGTAAGAATTTTGTTGGGGATTTGGGAAATTTCGTGAGAAAGTCAAAAGTTTCGCCAGGAATGCCAAAATGTTTGAGGGAACTCTAAACATGTCAACCTTGATTTTGAGAAGCTCAACCGGACTTTTAGAGATTTTGATGTGAAAGTGTAAGAATTTTGTTGGGGATTTGGAAAATTTCTTGAGAACGTCAAAAGTTTCGCCAGGATTGCCAAAATGTTTGAGGGAACTCTAAACATGTCAACCTTGATTTTGAGAAGCTCAACCGGAGTTTTAGAGATTTTGACGTGAAAGTGAAGGAATTTTTTCGGGGAACTGGAAAATTTCCTGAGAACGTCAACAGTTTCGCCAGGATTGCCAAAATGTTCGAGGGAACTCTAAACATGTCCACCTTGATTTTGAGAAGCTCAACCGGAGTTTTAGAGATTTTGACGTGAAAGTGTAAGATATTTGTCGGGGATTTGGAGAATTTCGTGAGAACGTCAAAAGTTTTGCCAGGATTGCCAAAATGTTCGAGGGAACTCTAAACATGTCCACCTTGATTTTGAGAAGCTCAACCGGACTTTTAGAGATTTTGACGTCAAAGTGTAAGAATTTTGTTGGGGATTTGGAAAATTTCGTGAGAAAGTCAAAAGTTTCACCAGGATTGCCAAAATGTTCGAGGGAACTCTAAACATGTCAACCTTGATTTTGAGAAGCTCAACTGGAGTTTTAGAGATTTAGATGTGAAAGTGTAAAAATTTTGGCAGAGATTTGGAGAATTTCTTGAGAACGTCAAAAGTTTCACACGAATTGCCAAAATGTTTGAGGGAACTCTAAACATGTCAACCTTGATTTTGAGAAGCTCAACCAGAGTTTTAGAGATTTTGACGTCAAAGTGTAAGATATTTGTCGGGGATTTGGAGAATTTCTTGAGAACGTCAAAAGTTTCACCAGGATTGCCAAAATGTTTGAGGGAACTCTAAACATGTCAACCTTGATTTTGAGAAGCTCAACCGGACTTTTAGAGTTTTTGACGTCAAAATGTAGGAATTTTGTTGGGGATTTGGAAAATTGCGTGAGAACGTCAAAAGTTTCGCCAGGATTGCCAACATGTTCGAGATGTTCGAGGGAACTCTAAACATGTCAACCTTGATTTTGAGAATCTCAACAGGAGTTTTAGAGATTTTGATGTGAAAGTGTAAGAATTTTGTTGGGGATTTGGAAAATTTCCTGAGAACGTCAAAAGTTTCGCCAGGATTGCCAAAATGTTCGAGGGAACTCTAAACATGTCAACCTTGATTTTGAGAAGCTCAACTGGAGTTTTAGAGATTTTGATGTGAAAGTGTAAAAATTTTGGCAGAGATTTGGAGAATTTCGTGAGAACGTCAAAAGTTTCGCAAGGAACGCCAAAATGTTCGAGGGAACTCTAAACATGTCAACCTTGATTTTGAGAAGCTCAACCGGACTTTTAGAGATTTTTACATGAAAGTGTAAGAATTTTGTTTGGGATTTGGAAAATTTTGTGAAACCGTCAAAGGTTTCGCCAGGATTGCCAAAATGTCCGAGGGAACTCTAAACATGTCAACCTTGATTTTGAGAAGCTCAACCGGACTTTTAGAGATTTTGATGTGAAAGTGTAAGATTTTTGTTTGGGATTAGGAAAATTTCATGAGACGGTCAAAATTTTCGCCAGGATTGCGAAAACGTTTGAGGGAACTCTAAACATGTCAACCTTGATTTTGAGAAGCTCAACCGGACTTTCAGAGATTTTGACGTGAAAGTGTAAGAATTTTGTTGGGGATTTGGAAAATTTTGTGAGACAGTCAAAAGTTTCACTAGGATTGCCAAAATGTTTGAGGGAACTCTAAACATGTAAACCTTGATTTTGAGAAGCTCAACAGGAGTTTTAGAGATTTTGATGTGAAAGTGTAAGAATTCTGTTGGGGATTTAGAAAATTTCGTGAGAAAGTGAAAAGTTTCGCCAGGAATGTCAAAATGTTTGTCTGAACACTAAACATGTCAACCTTGATTTTGAGAAGCTCAACCGGACTTTTAGAGTTTTTGACGTCAAAATGTAAGAATTTTGTTGGGGATTTGGGAAATTTCGTGAGAAAGTCAAAAGTTTCGCCAGGAATGCCAAAATGTTTGAGGGAACTCTAAACATGTCAACCTTGATTTTGAGAAGCTCAACCGGACTTTTAGAGTTTTTGACGTCAAAATGTAAGAATTTTGTTGGGGATTTGGAAAATTGCGTGAGAACGTCAAAAGTTTCGCCAGGATTGCCAACATGTTCGAGATGTTCGAGGGAACTCTAAACATGTCAACCTTGATTTTGAGAAGCTCCACCGGAGTTTTAGAGATTTTGATGTGAAAGTGTAAGAATTTTGTTGGGGATTTGGAAAATTTCGTGAGAAAGTCAAAAGTTTCGCCAGGAATGTCAAAATGTTTGAGGGAACTTTAAACATGTCAACCTTGATTTTGAGAAGATCAACCGGACTTTTAGAGATTTTGACGTGAAAGTGTAAGAATTTTGTTTGGGATTAGGAAAATTTCATGAGACCGTCAAAAGTTTCACCAGGAATGCCAAAATGTTTGAGGGAACTCTAAACATGTCAACCTTGATTTTGAGAAGCTCAACCGGACTTTTAGAGATTTTGATGTGAAAGTGAAAGAATTTTGTTGGGGATTTGGAAAATTTCTTGAGAACGTCAAAAGTTTCGCCAGGATTGCCAAAATGTCCGAGGGAACTCTAAACATGTCAACCTTGATTTTGAGAAGCTCAACCGGAGTTTTTGAGATTTTGACGTGAAAGTGTAAGAATTTTGTTGGGGATTTTTAAAATTTCGTGAGAACGTCAAAAGTTTCACACGAATTGCCAAAATGTTTGAGGGAACTCTAAACATGTCAAGCTTGATTTTGAGAAGCTCAACCGGACTTTTAGAGATTTTGACGTCAAAGTGTAAGAATTTATTTGGGATTTGGAGAATTTCTTGAGAACGTCAAAAGTTTCACCAGGATTGCCAAAATGTTTGAGGGAACTCTAAACATGTCAACCTTGATTTTGAGAAGCTCAACCGGAGTTTTAGAGATTTTGACGTCAAAGTGTAAGAATTTTGTCGGGGATATGGAAAATTTTGTGAGAAAGTCAAAAGTTTTAACAGGATTGCCAAAATGTTCGAGGGAACTCTAAACATGTCCACCTTGATTTTGAGAAGCTCAACCGGACTTTTAGAGATTTTGACGTCAAAGTGTAAGAATTTTGTCGGGGATTAGGAAAATTTCATGAGACGGTCAAAATTTTCGCCAGGATTGCCAAAACGTTTGAGGGAACTCTAAACATGTCAACCTTGATTTTGAGAAGCTCAACCGGACTTTCAGAGATTTTGACGTGAAAGTGTAAGAATTTTGTTGGGGATTTGGAAAATTTCTTGAGAAAGTCAAAAGTTTCACAAGGATTGCCAAAATGTTTGAGGGAACTCTAAACATGTCAACTTTGATTTTGAGAAGCTCAACAGGAGTTTTAGAGATTTTGATGTGAAAGTGTAAGAATTCTGTTGGGGATATAGAAAATTTCGTGAGAAAGTGAAAAGTTTCGCCAGGAATGTCAAAATGTTTGTCTGAACACTAAACATGTCAACCTTGATTTTGAGAAGCTCAACCGGACTTTTAGAGTTTTTTACGTCAAAATGTAAGAATTTTGTTGGGGATTTGGGAAATTTCGTGAGAAAGTCAAAAGTTTCGCCAGGAATGCCAAAATGTTTGAGGGAACTCTAAACATGTCAACCTTGATTTTGAGAAGCTCAGCCGGACTTTTAGAGATTTTGATGTGAAAGTGTAAGAATTTTGTTGGGGATTTGGAAAATTTCTTGAGAACGTCAAAAGTTTCGCCAGGATTGCCAAAATGTCCGAGGGAACTCTAAACATGTCAACCTTGATTTTGAGAAGCTCAACCGGAGTTTTAGAGATTTTGACGTGAAAGTGAAGGAATTTTTTCGGGGAACTGGAAAATTTCCTGAGAACGTCAACAGTTTCGCCAGGATTGCCAAAATGTTCGAGGGAACTCTAAACATGTCCACCTTGATTTTGAGAAGCTCAACCGGAGTTTTAGAGATTTTGACGTCAAAGTGTAAGATATTTGTCGGGGATTTGGAGAATTTCGTGAGAACGTCAAAAGTTTTGCCAGGATTGCCAAAATGTTCGAGGGAACTCTAAACATGTCCACCTTGATTTTGAGAAGCTCAAACGGACTTTTAGAGATTTTGACGTCAAAGTGTAAGAATTTTGTTGGGGATTTGGAAAATTTCGTGAGAAAGTCAAAAGTTTCACCAGGATTGCCAAAATGTTCGAGGGAACTCTAAACATGTCAACCTTGATTTTGAGAAGCTCAACTGGAGTTTTAGAGATTTAGATGTGAAAGTGTAAAAATTTTGGCAGAGATTTGGAGAATTTCTTGAGAACGTCAAAAGTTTCACCTGGATTGCCAAAATGTTTGAGGGAACTCTAAACATGTCAACCTTGATTTTGAGAAGCTCAACCAGAGTTTTAGAGATTTTGACGTCAAAGTGTAAGATATTTGTCGGGGATTTGGAGAATTTCTTGAGAACGTCAAAAGTTTCACCAGGATTGCCAAAATGTTTGAGGGAACTCTAAACATGTCAACCTTGATTTTGAGAAGCTCAACCGGAGTTTTAGAGATTTTGATGTGAAAGTGTAAGAATTCTGTTGGGGATTTAGAAAATTTCGTGAGAAAGTGAAAAGTTTCGCCAGGAATGTCAAAATGTTTGTCTGAACACTAAACATGTCAACCTTGATTTTGAGAAGCTCAACCGGACTTTTAGAGTTTTTGACGTCAAAATGTAAGAATTTTGTTGGGGATTTGGGAAATTTCGTGAGAAAGTCAAAAGTTTCGCCAGGAATGCCAAAATGTTTGAGGGAACTCTAAACATGTCAACCTTGATTTTGAGAAGCTCAACCGGACTTTTAGAGTTTTTGACGTCAAAATGTAAGAATTTTGTTGGGGATTTGGAAAATTGCGTGAGAACGTCAAAAGTTTCGCCAGGATTGCCAACATGTTCGAGATGTTCGAGGGAACTCTAAACATGTCAACCTTGATTTTGAGAAGCTCCACCGGAGTTTTAGAGATTTTGATGTGAAAGTGTAAGAATTTTGTTGGGGATTTGGAAAATTTCGTGAGAAAGTCAAAAGTTTCGCCAGGAATGTCAAAATGTTTGAGGGAACTTTAAACATGTCAACCTTGATTTTGAGAAGATCAACCGGACTTTCAGAGATTTTGACGTGAAAGTGTAAGAATTTTGTTTGGGATTAGGAAAATTTCATGAGACCGTCAAAAGTTTCACCAGGAATGCCAAAATGTTTGAGGGAACTCTAAACATGTCAACCTTGATTTTGAGAAGCTCAACCGGACTTTTAGAGATTTTGATGTGAAAGTGAAAGAATTTTGTTGGGGATTTGGAAAATTTCTTGAGAACGTCAAAAGTTTCGCCAGGATTGCCAAAATGTCCGAGGGAACTCTAAACATGTCAACCTTGATTTTGAGAAGCTCAACCGGAGTTTTTGAGATTTTGACGTGAAAGTGTAAGAATTTTGTTGGGGATTTGGAAAATTTCGTGAGAACGTCAAAAGTTTCACACGAATTGCCAAAATGTTTGAGGGAACTCTAAACATGTCAAGCTTGATTTTGAGAAGCTCAACCGGACTTTTAGAGATTTTGATGTGAAAGTGAAAGAATTTTGTTGGGGATTTGGAAAATTTCTTGAGAACGACAAAGGTTTCGCCAGGATTGCCAAAATGTCCGAGGGAACTCTAAACATGTCAACCTTGATTTTGAGAAGCTCAACCGGAGTTTTAGAGATTTTGACGTGAAAGTGCAGGAATTTTTTCGGGGAACTGGAAAATTTCCTGAGAACGTCAACAGTTTCGCCAGGATTGCCAAAATGTTCGAGGGAACTCTAAACATGTCCACCTTGATTTTGAGAAGCTCAACAGGAGTTTTAGAGATTTTGACGTGAAAGTGTAAGAATTTTGTTGGGGATTTGGAAAATGACTTGAGAACGTCAAAAGTTTCACCAGGATTGCCAAAATGTTCGAGGGAACTCTAAACATGTCAACCTTGATTTTGAGAAGCTCAACTGGAGTTTTAGAGATTTAGATGTGAAAGTGTAAAAATTTTGGCAGAGATTTAGAGAATTTCTTGAGAACGTCAAAAGTTTCACCTGGATTGCCAAAATGTTTGAGGGAACTCTAAACATGTCAAGCTTGATTTTGAGAAGCTCAACCGGACTTTTAGAGATTTTGACGTCAAAGTGAAAGAATTTGTTTGGGATTTGGAAAATTTCGTGAGAACGTCAAAAGTTTTATCAGGATTGCCAAAATGTTTGAGGGAACTCTAAACATGTCAACCTTGATTTTGAGAAGCTCAACCGGACTTTTAGAGATTTTGATGTGAAAGTGAAAGAATTTTGTTGGGGATTTGGAAAATTTCTTGAGAACGTCAAAAGTTTCGCCAGGATTGCCAAAATGTCCGAGGGAACTCTAAACATGTCAACCTTGATTTTGAGAAGCTCAACCGGAGTTTTTGAGATTTTGACGTGAAAGTGTAAGAATTTTGTTGGGGATTTGGAAAATTTCGTGAGAACGTCAAAAGTTTCACACGAATTGCCAAAATGTTTGAGGGAACTCTAAACATGTCAAGCTTGATTTTGAGAAGCTCAACCGGACTTTTAGAGATTTTGACGTCAAAGTGTAAGAATTTTTTTGGGATTTGGAGAATTTCTTGAGAACGTCAAAAGTTTCACCAGGATTGCCAAAATGTTTGAGGGAACTCTAAACATGTCAACCTTGATTTTGAGAAGCTCAACCGGAGTTTTAGAGATTTTGACGTCAAAGTGTAAGAATTTTGTCGGGGATATGGAAAATTTTGTGAGAAAGTCAAAAGTTTTAACAGGATTGCCAAAATGTTCGAGGGAACTCTAAACATGTCCACCTTGATTTTGAGAAGCTCAACCGGACTTTTAGAGATTTTGACATGAAAGTGTAGGAATTTTGTTGGGGATTTGGAAAATTTCGTGAGAACGTCAAAAGTTTCACCTGGATTGCCAAAATGTTTGAGGGAACTCTAAACATGTCCACCTTGATTTTGAGAAGCTCAACCAGAGTTTTAGAGATTTTGACGTGAAAGTGTAAGAATTTTGTTTGGGATTTGGAAAATTTTGTGAAACCGTCAAAAGTTTCGCCAGGATTGCCAAAATGTTCGAGGGAACTCTAAACATGTCAACCTTGATTTTGAGAAGCTCAACCGGAGTTTTAGAGATTTTGATGTGAAAGTGTAAGATTTTTGTTTGGGATTAGGAAAATTTCATGAGACGGTCAAAATTTTCGCCAGGATTGCGAAAACGTTTGAGGGAACTCTAAACATGTCAACCTTGATTTTGAGAAGCTCAACCGGACTTTCAGAGATTTTGACGTCAAAGTGTAAGAATTTTGCTGGGGATTTAGAAAATTTCGTGAGAAAGTGAAAAGTTTCGCCAGGAATGTCAAAATGTTTGTCTGAACACTAAACATGTCAACCTTGATTTTGAGAAGCTCAACCGGACTTTTAGAGTTTTTGACGTCAAAATGTAAGAATTTTGTTGGGGATTTGGGAAATTTCGTGAGAAAGTCAAAAGTTTCGCCAGGAATGCCAAAATGTTTGAGGGAACTCTAAACATGTCAACCTTGATTTTGAGAAGCTCAACCGGACTTTTAGAGATTTTGATGTGAAAGTGTAAGAATTTTTTTGGGATTTGGAGAATTTCTTGAGAACGTCAAAAGTTTCACGAGGATTGCCAAAGTGTTTGAGGGAACTCTAAACATGTCAACCTTGATTTTGAGAAGCTCAACCGGAGTTTTAGAGATTTTGACGTCAAAGTGTAAGAATTTTGTCGGGGATATGGAAAATTTTGTGAGAAAGTCAAAAGTTTTAACAGGATTGCCAAAATGTTCGAGGGAACTCTAAACATGTCCACCTTGATTTTGAGAAGCTCAACCGGACTTTTAGAGATTTTGACATGAAAGTGTAGGAATTTTGTTGGGGATTTGGAAAATTTCGTGAGAACGTCAAAAGTTTCACCTGGATTGCCAAAATGTCCGCGGGAACTCTAAACATGTCCACCTTGATTTTGAGAAGCTCAACCAGAGTTTTAGAGATTTTGACGTGAAAGTGTAAGAATTTTGTTTGGGATTTGGAAAATTTTGTGAAACCGTCAAAAGTTTCGCCAGGATTGCGAAAACGTTTGAGGGAACTCTAAACATGTCAACCTTGATTTTGAGAAGCTCAACAGGAGTTTTAGAGATTTTGATGTGAAAGTGTAAGAATTTTGTTTGGGATTTGGAAAATTTCCTGAGAACGTCAAAAGTTTCACAAGGATTGCCAAAATGTTCGAGGGAACTCTAAACATGTCAACCTTGATTTTGAGAAGCTCAACTGGAGTTTTAGAGATTTTGATGTGAAAGTGTAAAAATTTTGGCAGAGATTTGGAGAATTTCGTGAGAACGTCAAAAGTTTCGCAAGGAACGCCAAAATGTTCGTGGGAACTCTAAACATGTAAACCTTGATTTTGAGAAGCTCAACCGGACTTTCAGAGATTTTGACGTGAAAGTGTAAGAATTTTGTTGGGGATTTGGAAAATTTCTTGAGAACGTCAAAAGTTTCACAAGGATTGCCAAAATGTTTGAGGGAACTCTAAACATGTCAACCTTGATTTTGAGAAGCTCTACAGGAGTTTTAGAGATTTTGATGTGAAAGTGTAAGAATTTTGTTGGGGATTTGGAAAATTTCCTGAGAACGTCAAAAGTTTCACAAGGATTGCCAAAATGTTCGAGGGAACTCTAAACATGTCAACCTTGATTTTGAGAAGCTCAACCGGACTTTTAGAGATTTTGATGTGAAAGTGTAAAAATTTTGGCAGAGATTTGGAGAATTTCGTGAGAACGTCAAAAGTTTCGCAAGGAACGCCAAAATGTTCGAGGGAACTCTAAACATGTCCACCTTGATTTTGAGAAGCTCAACCGGACTTTTAGAGATTTTGACATGAAAGTGTAGGAATTTTGTCGGGGATTTGGAAAATTTCGTGAGAACGTCAAAAGTTTCACCTGGATTGCCAAAATGTTTGAGGGAACTCTAAACATGTCCACCTTGATTTTGAGAAGCTCAACCAGAGTTTTAGAGATTTTGATGTGAAAGTGTAAGAATTTTGTTTGGGATTTGGAAAATTTCGTGAAACCGTCAAAAGTTTCGCCAGGATTGCCAAAATGTCCGAGGGAACTCTAAACATGTCAACCTTGATTTTGAGAAGCTCAACCGGACTTTTAGAGATTTTGATGTGAAAGTGTAAGAATTTTGTTGGGGATTTGGAAAATTTCGTGAGAAAGTCAAAAGTTTCGCCAGGAATGCCAAAATGTTTGAGGGAACTCTAAACATGTCAACCTTAATTTTGAGAAGCTCAACCGGAGTTTTAGAGATTTGGAAGCGAAAGTGTAAGAATTTTGTCGGGGATTAGGAAAATTTCATGAGACGGTCAAAATTTTCGCCATGATTGCCAAAACGTTTGAGGGAACTCTAAACATGTCAACCTTGATTTTGAGAAGCTCAACCGGAGTTTTAGAGATTTTGACGTCAAAGTGTAAGAATTTTGTCGGGGATATGGAAAATTTTGTGAGAAAGTCAAAAGTTTTAACAGGATTGCCAAAATGTTCGAGGGAACTCTAAACATGTCCACCTTGATTTTGAGAAGCTCAACCAGAGTTTTAGAGATTTTGACGTCAAAGTGTAAGAATTTTTTCAGGGATATGGAAAATTTCAGGAAAGCGTCAAAAGTTTCGCCAGAATTGCCAAAATGTCCGCGGGAACTCTAAACATGTCAACCTTGATTTTGAGAAGCTCAACCAGAGTTTTAGAGATTTTGATGTGAAAGTGTAAGAATTTTGTTGGGGATTTGGAAAATTTCGTGAGAAAGTCAAAAGTTTCGCCAGGAATGCCAAACTGTTCGAGGGAACTCTAAAGATGTCCACCTTGATTTTGAGAAGCTCAACCGGACTTTCAGAGATTTTGACGTGAAAGTGTAAGAATTTTGTTGGGGATTTGGAAAATTTCGTGATCAAGTCAAAAGTTTCGCCAGGAATGCCAAAATGTTTGAGGGAACTCTAAACATGTCAACTTTAATTTTGAGAAGCTCAACCGGAGTTTTAGAGATTTTGAAGCGAAAGTGTAAGAATTTTGTCGGGGATTAGGAAAATTTCATGAGACGGTCAAAATTTTCGCCAGGATTGCCAAAACGTTTGAGGGAACTCTAAACATGTCCACCTTGATTTTGAGAAGCTCAACCGGAGTTTTAGAGATTTTGATGTGAAAGTGTAAGAATTTTGTCGGGGATTTGGAAAATTTCTTGAGAAACTCAAAAGATTCGCACGAATTGCCAAAATGTTTGAGGGAACTCTAAACATGTCAGCCGTGATTTTGAGAAGCTCAACCGGAGTTTTAGAGATTTTGATGTGAAAGTGTAGGAATTTTGTTTGGGATTTGGAAAATTTCATGAAACCGTCAAAATTTTCGCCTGGATTTCCAAAGTGTTCGAGGGAACTCTAACGATTGTCCACCTTGATTTTAAGAAGATCAACCGGAGTTTTAGAGATTTTTATGTGAAAGTGTAAGAATTTTGTTGGGGATTTGGAAAATTTCCTGAGAACGTCAAAAGTTTCGCCAGGAATGCCAAAATGTTTGAGGGAACTCTAAACATGTAAACCTTGATTTTGAGAAGCTCAACCTGACTTTTAGCGATTTTGACATGAAAGTGTAAGAATTTTGTTGGGGATTTGGAGAATTTCTTGAGAACGTCAAAAGTTTTATCAGGATTGCCAAAATGTTCGAGGGAACTCTAAACATGTCAACCTTGATTATGAGAAGCTCAACCAGAGTTTTAGAGATTTTGACGTGAAAGTGTAGGAATTTTGTCAGGGATTTGGAAAATTTCCTGAGAACGTCAAAAGTTTCGCCAGGATTGCCAAAATGTTCGAGGGAACTCTAAACATGTCCACCTTGATTTTGAGAAGCTCAACCGGACTTTTAGAGATTTTGACGTCCAAGTGTAAGAATTTTGTCGGGGATTTGGAAAATTTCTTGAGAACGTCAAAAGTTTCACCAGGATTGCCAAAATCTTTGAGGGAGCTCCAAACATCTCCACCTTGATTTTGAGAAGCTCAACCGGAGTTTTAGAGATTTTGACGTCAAAGAGTAAGATATTTGTCGGGGATTTGGAGAATTTCGTGAGAACGTCAAAAGTTTTGCCAGGATTGCCAAAATGTTCGAGGGAACTCTAAACATGTCCACCTTGATTTTGAGAAGCTCAAACGGACTTTTAGAGATTTTGACGTGAAAGTGTAGGAATTTTGTCGGGGATTTGGAAAATTTCATGAGAAAATCAAAAGTTTCACAAGGGTTGCCAAAACGTTCGAGGGAACTCTAAACATGTCAACGTTGATTTTGAGCAGCTCAACCGGAGTTTTAGAGATTTTGACGTCAAAGTGTAAGAATTTTGTTTGGGATTTGGAAAATATATGAAACTGTCAAAAGTTTCACCAGGATTGCCAAAATTTCCAAGAAAACTCTAAACATGTCAACCTTGATTTTGAGAAGCTCAACCGGACTTTCAGAGATTTTGATGTGAAAGTGTAAGAATTTTGTTGGGGATTTAGAAAATTTCGTGAGAAAGTGAAAAGTTTCTCCAGGAATGTCAAAAAGTTTGTGTGAACACTAAACATGTAAACCTTGATTTTGAGAAGCTCA
This sequence comes from Streptopelia decaocto, assembly GCF_964273445.1. Taxonomy (NCBI): domain Eukaryota; kingdom Metazoa; phylum Chordata; class Aves; order Columbiformes; family Columbidae; genus Streptopelia; species Streptopelia decaocto. The sequence goes on from NC_138661.1 coordinate 48,735,459, forward strand.
ACCAGAGTTTTAGAGATTTTGACGTGAAAGTGTAAGAATTTTGTTGGGGATTTGGAAAATTTCTTGAGAACGTCAAAAGTTTCACAAGGATTGCCAAAATGTTCGAGGGAACTCTAAACATGTCAACCTTGATTTTGAGAAGCTCAACTGGAGTTTTAGAGATTTTGATGTGAAAGTGTAAAAATTTTGGCAGAGATTTGGAGAATTTCGTGAGAACGTCAAAAGTTTCGCAAGGAACGCCAAAATGTTCGTGGGAACTCTAAACATGTCAACCTTGATTTTGAGAAGCTCAACCGGACTTTTAGAGATTTTGACATGAAAGTGTAGGAATTTTGTCGGGGATTTGGAAAATTTCGTGAGAACGTCAAAAGTTTCACCTGGATTGCCAAAATGTTTGAGGGAACTCTAAACATGACCACCTTGATTTTGAGAAGCTCAACCAGAGTTTTAGAGATTTTGATGTGAAAGTGTAAGAATTTTGTTTGGGATTTGGAAAATTTCGTGAAACCGTCAAAAGTTTCGCCAGGATTGCCAAAATGTCCGAGGGAACTCTAAACATGTCAACCTTGATTTTGAGAAGCTCAACCGGAGTTTTAGAGATTTTGATGTGAAAGTGTAAGAATTTTGTTGGGGATTTGGAAAATTTCGTGAGAAAGTCAAAAGTTTCGCCAGGAATGCCAATATGTTTGAGGGAACTCTAAACATGTCAACCTTAATTTTGAGAAGCTCAACCGGAGTTTTAGAGATTTTGAAGCGAAAGTGTAAGAATTTTGTCGGGGATTAGGAAAATTTCATGAGACGGTGAAAATTTTCGCCAGGATTGCCAAAACGTTTGAGGGAACTCTAAACATGTCAACCTTGATTTTGAGAAGCTCAACTGGAGTTTTAGAGATTTTGATGTGAAAGTGTAAAAATTTTGGCAGAGATTTGGAGAATTTCGTAAGAACGTCAAAAGTTTCGCAAGGAACGCCAAAATGTTCGAGGGAACTCTAAACATGTCCACCTTGATTTTGAGAAGCTCAACCGGACTTTTAGAGATTTTGACATGAAAGTGTAGGAATTTTGTCGGGGATTTCGAAAATTTCGTGAGAACGTCAAAAGTTTCACCTGGATTGCCAAAATGTTTGAGGGAACTCTAAACATGTCCACCTTGATTTTGAGAAGCTCAACCGGAGTTTTAGAGATTTTGATGTGAAAGTGTAAGAATTTTGTCGGGGATTTGGAAAATTTCTTGAGAAACTCAAGAGATTCGCACGAATTGCCAAAATGTTTGAGGGAACTCTAAACATGTCAGCCGTGATTTTGAGAAGCTCAACCGGAGTTTTTGAGATTTTGATGTGAAAGTGTAGGAATTTTGTTTGGGATTTGGAAAATTTCATGAAACCGACAAAATTTTCGCCTGTATTTCCAAAGTGTTCGAGGGAACTCTAACGATTGTCCACCTTGATTTTAAGAAGATCAACCGGAGTTTTAGAGATTTTTATGTGAAAGTGTAAGAATTTTGTTGGGGATTTGGAAAATTTCGTGAGAACGTCAAAAGTTTCGCCAGGAATGCCAAAATGTTCGAGGGAACTCTAAACATGTCCACCTTGATTTTGAGAAGCTCAACCGGAGTTTTAGAGATTATGACGTCCAAGTGTAAGAATTTTGTCGGGGATTTGGACAATTTCCTGAGAACGTCAAAAGTTTCACAAGGATTGCCAAAATGTTCGAGGGAACTCTAAACATGTCAACCTTGATTTTGAGAAGCTCAACTGGAGTTTTAGAGATTTTGACGTCAAAGTGTAAGATATTTGTCGGGGATTTGGAGAATTTCTTGAGAACGTCAAAAGTTTCACCAGGATTGCCAAAATGTTCATGGGAACTCTAAACATGTCAACCTTGATTTTGAGAAGCTCAACCAGAGTTTTAGAGATTTTGACGTCAAAGTGTAAGATATTTGTCGGGGATTTGGAGAATTTCTTGAGAACGTCAAAAGTTTCACCAGGAATGCCAAAATGTTTGAGGGAACTCTAAACATGTCAACCTTGATTTTGAGAAGCTCAACCGGAGTTTTAGAGATTTTGACGTCAAAGTGTAAGAATTTTTTCAGGGATATGGAAAATTTCAGGAAAGCGTCAAAAGTTTCGCCAGAATTGCCAAAATGTCCGAGGGAACTCTAAACATGTCAACCTTGATTTTGAGAAGCTCAACTGGAGTTTTAGAGATTTTGATGTGAAAGTGTAAAAATTTTGGCAGAGATTTGGAGAATTTTGTGAGAACGTCAAAAGTTTCGCAAGGAACGCCAAAATGTTCATGGGAACTCTAAACATGTCAACCTTGATTTTGAGAAGCTCAACCGGACTTTTAGAGATTTTGACATGAAAGTGTAGGAATTTTGTCGGGGATTTGGAAAATTTCGTGAGAACGTCAAAAGTTTCACCTGGATTGCCAAAATGTTTGAGGGAACTCTAAACATGTCCACCTTGATTTTGAGAAGCTCAACCAGAGTTTTAGAGATTTTGATGTGAAAGTGTAAGAATTTTGTTTGGGATTTGGAAAATTTCGTGAAACCGTCAAAAGTTTCGCCAGGATTGCCAAAATGTCCGAGGGAACTCTAAACATGTCAACTTTGATTTTGAGAAGCTCAACCGGAGTTTTAGAGATTTTGATGTGAAAGTGTAAGAATTTTGTTGGGGATTTGGAAAATTTCGTGAGAAAGTCAAAAGTTTCGCCAGGAATGCCAAAATGTTTGAGGGAACTCTAAACATGTCAACCTTAATTTTGAGAAGCTCAACCGGAGTTTTAGAGATTTTGAAGCGAAAGTGTAAGAATTTTGTCGGGGATTAGGAAAATTTCATGAGAAGGTCAAAATTTTCGCCAGGATTGCCAAAACGTTTGAGGGAACTCTAAACATGTCAACCTTGATTTTGAGAAGCTCAACTGGAGTTTTAGAGATTTTGATGTGAAAGTGTAAAAATTTTGGCAGAGATTTGGAGAATTTCGTAAGAACGTCAAAAGTTTCGCAAGGAACGCCAAAATGTTCGAGGGAACTCTAAACATGTCCACCTTGATTTTGAGAAGCTCAACCGGACTTTTAGAGATTTTGACATGAAAGTGTAGGAATTTTGTCGGGGATTTCGAAAATTTCGTGAGAACGTCAAAAGTTTCACCTGGATTGCCAAAATGTTCGAGGGAACTCTAAACATGTCCACCTTGATTTTGAGAAGCTCAACCGGAGTTTTAGAGATTTTGATGTGAAAGTGTAAGAATTTTGTCGGGGATTTGGAAAATTTCTTGAGAAACTCAAGAGATTCGCACGAATTGCCAAAATGTTTGAGGGAACTCTAAACATGTCAGCCGTGATTTTGAGAAGCTCAACCGGAGTTTTTGAGATTTTGATGTGAAAGTGTAGGAATTTTGTTTGGGATTTGGAAAATTTCATGAAACCGACAAAATTTTCGCCTGGATTTCCAAAGTGTTCGAGGGAACTCTAACGATTGTCCACCTTCATTTTAAGAAGATCAACCGGAGTTGTAGAGATTTTTATGTGAAAGTGTAAGAATTTTGTTGGGGATTTGGAAAATTTCGTGAGAACGTCAAAAGTTTCGCCAGGAATGCCAAAATGTTTGAGGGAACTCTAAACATGTCCACCTTGATTTTGAGAAGCTCAACCTGACTTTTAGCGATTTTGACATGAAAGTGTAAGAATTTTGTTGGGGATTTGGAGAATTTCTTGAGAACGTCAAAAGTTTTATCAGGATTGCCAAAATGTTCGAGGGAACTCTAAACATGTCAACCTTGATTATGAGAAGCTCAACCAGAGTTTTAGAGATTTTGACGTGAAAGTGTAGGAATTTTGTCAGGGATTTGGAAAATTTCCTGAGAACGTCAAAAGTTTCGCCAGGATTGCCAAAATGTTCGAGGGAACTCTAAACATGTCAACCTTGATTTTGAGAAGCTCAACCGGAGTTTTAGAGATTTTGACGTCAAAGAGTAAGAATTTTGTCGGGGATATGGAAAATTTTGTGAGAAAGTCAAAAGTTTTAACAGGATTTCCAAAATGTTCGAGGGAACTCTAAACATGTCCACCTTGATTTTGAGAAGCTCAACCGGACTTTTAGAGATTTTGACGTCAAAGTGTAAGAATTTTTTCAGGGATATGGAAAATTTCATGAAAGCGTCAAAAGTTTCGCCAGAATTGCCAAAATGTCCGCGGGAACTCTAAACATGTCAACCTTGATTTTGAGAAGATCAACCGGAGTTTTAGAGATTTTGATGTGAAAGTGTAAGAATTTTGTTGGGGATTTGGAAAATTTCGTGAGAAAGCCAAAAGTTTCGCCAGGAATGCCAAACTGTTCGAGAGAACTCTAAACATGTCAACCTTGATTTTGAGAAGCTCAACCGAACTTTCAGAGATTTTGACGTGAAAGTGTAGGAATTTTGTTGGGGATTTGGAAAATTTCTTGAGAACGTCAAAAGTTTCACAAGGATTGCCAAAATGTTTGAGGGAACTCTAAACATGTCAACCTTGATTTTGAGAAGCTCAACAGGAGTTTTAGAGATTTTGATGTGAAAGTGTAAGAATTTTGTTGGGGATTTGGAAAATTTTCTGAGAACGTCAAAAGTTTCACAAGGATTGCCAAAATGTTCGAGGCAACTCTAAACATGTCAACCTTGATTTTGAGAAGCTCAACTGGAGTTTTAGAGATTTTGATGTGAAAGTGTAAAAATTTTGGCAGAGATTTGGAGAATTTCGTGAGAACGTCAAAAGTTTCACCTGGATTGCCAAAATGTTCGAGGGAACTCTAAACATGTCCACCTTGATTTTGAGAAGCTCAACCGGACTTTTAGAGATTGGGCGTCAAAGTGTAAGAATTTGTTTGGGATTTGGAAAATTTCCTGAGAACGTCAAAAGCTTTATCAGGATTGCCAAAATGTTTGAGGGAACTCTAAACATGTCAACCTTGATTTTGAGAAGCTCAACCGGACTTTTAGAGATTTTGACGTCAAAGTGTAAGAATTTTGTCGGGGATATGGAAAATTTTGTGAGAAAGTCAAAAGTTTTAACAGGATTGCCAAAATGTTCGAGGGAACTCTAAACATGTCCACCTTGATTTTGAGAAGCTCAACTGGAGTTTTAGAGATTTTGACGTCAAAGTGTAAGAATTTTGTCGGGGATATGGAAAATTTTGTGAGAAAGTCAAAAGTTTTAACAGGATTGCCAAAATGTTCGAGGGAACTCTAAACATGTCCACCTTGATTTTGAGAAGCTCAACCGGACTTTTAGAGATTTTGACGTCAAAGTGTAAGAATTTTTTCAGGGATATGGAAAATTTCAGGAAAGCGTCAAAAGTTTCGCCAGAATTGCCAAAATGTCCGCGGGAACTCTAAACATGTCAACCTTGATTTTGAGAAGCTCAACCGGAGTTTTAGAGATTTTGATGTGAAAGTGTAAGAATTTTGTTGGGGATTTGGAAAATTTCGTGAGAAAGTCAAAAGTTTCGCCAGGAATGCCAAACTGTTCGAGGGAACTCTAAAGATGACCACCTTGATTTTGAGAAGCTCAACCGGACTTTCAGAGATTTTGACGTGAAAGTGTAAGAATTTTGTTGGGGATTTGGAAAATTTCTTGAGAACGTCAAAAGTTTCACAAGGATTGACAAAATGTTCGAGGGAACTCTAAACATGTCAACCTTGATTTTGAGAAGCTCAACTGGAGTTTTAGAGATTTTGATGTGAAAGTGTAAAAATTTTGGCAGAGATTTGGAGAATTTCGTGAGAACGTCAAAAGTTTCGCAAGGAACGCCAAAATGTTCGTGGGAACTCTAAACATGTCAACCTTGATTTTGAGAAGCTCAACCGGACTTTTAGAGATTTTGACGTGAAAGTGTAGGAATTTTGTCGGGGATTTGGAAAATTTCGTGAGAACGTCAAAAGTTTCACCTGGATTGCCAAAATGTTTGAGGGAACTCTAAACATGTCAGCCGTGATTTTGAGAAGCTCAACCGGAGTTTTTGAGATTTTGATGTGAAAGTGTAGGAATTTTGTTTGGGATTTGGAAAATTTCATGAAACCGACAAAATTTTCGCCTGGATTTCCAAAGTGTTCGAGGGAACTCTAACGATTGTCCACCTTGATTTTAAGAAGATCAACCGGAGTTTTAGAGATTTTTATGTGAAAGTGTAAGAATTTTGTTGGGGATTTGGAAAATTTCGTGAGTACGTCAAAAGTTTCGCCAGGAATGCCAAAATGTTTGAGGGAACTCTAAACATGTAAACCTTGATTTTGAGAAGCTCAACCTGACTTTTAGCGATTTTGACGTCAAAGTGTAAGAATTTTGTTGGGGATTTGGAGAATTTCTTGAGAACGTCAAAAGTTTTATCAGGATTGCCAAAATGTTCGAGGGAACTCTAAACATGTCAACCTTGATTATGAGAAGCTCAACCAGAGTTTTAGAGATTTTGACGTGAAAGTGTAGGAATTTTGTCAGGGATTTGGAAAATTTCCTGAAAACGTCAAAAGTTTCGCCAGGATTGCCAAAATGTTCGATGGAACTCTAAACATGTCCACCTTGATTTTGAGAAGCTGAACCGGACTTTTAGAGATTTTGATGTGAATGTGTAAGAATTTTGTTGGGGATTTGGAAACTTTCGTGAGAACGTCAACAGTTTCGCCAGGATTGCCAAAATGTTCGAGGGAACTCTAAACATGTCAACCTTTATTTTGAGAAGCTCAATGAGAGTTTCATAGATTTTGACGTCAAAACGTAAGAATTTTGTTGGGGATTTGGAAAATTTCTTGAGAACGTCAAAAGTTTCACCAGGATTGCCAAAATCTTTGAGGGAGCTCCAACCATGTCAAGCTTGATTTTGAGAAGATTAACCGGACTTTTAGAGATTTTGACGTGAAAGTGCAGGAATTTTTTCGGGGAACTGGAAAATTTCCTGAGAACGTCAACAGTTTCGCCAGGATTGCCAAAATGTTCGAGGGAACTCTAAACATGTCCACCTTGATTTTGAGAAGCTCAACCGGAGTTTTAGAGATTTTTACGTCAAAGTGTAAGATATTTGTCGGGGATTTGGAGAATTTCGTGAGAACGTCAAAAGTTTTGCCAGGATTGCCAAAATGTTCGAGGGAACTCTAAACATGTCAACGTTGATTTTGAGCAGCTCAACCGGAGTTTTAGAGATTTTGACGTCAAAGTGTAAGAATTTTGTTTGGGATTTGGAAAATTTATGAAACTGTCAAAAGTTTCACCAGGATTGCCAAAATTTCCAAGAAAACTCTAAACATGTCAACCTTGATTTTGAGAAGCTCAACCGGAGTTTTAGAGATTTTGATGTGAAAGTGTAAGAATTTTGTTGGGGATTTAGAAAATTTCGTGAGAAAGTGAAAAGTTTCACCAGGAATGTCAAAATGTTTGTGTGAACACTAAACATGTAAATCTTGATTTTGAGAAGCTCAACCAGAGTTTTGGAGATTTTGATGTGAAAGTGTAAGAATTTTGTTTGGAATTTGTAAAATTTCGTGAGAACGTCAAAAGTTTCGCCAGGATTGCCAAAATGTTCGAGGGAACTCTAAACATGTCAACCTTGATTTTGAGAAGCTCAACCAGAGTTTTAGAGATTTTGACGTGAATGTGTAGGAATTTTTTCGGGGATTTGGAAAATATCCTGAGAACGTCAAAAGTTTCACCAGGATTTCCAAAATGTTCGAGGGAACTCTAAACATGTCAACCTTGATTTTGAGAAGCTCAACCGGAGTTTTAGAGATTTTGACGTGAAAGTGTAGGAATTTTGTTTGGGATTTGGAAAATTTCTTGAGAACGTCAAAAGTTTCGCACGAATTGCCAAAATGTTTGAGGGAACTCTAAACATGTCCTTTTTGATTTTGAGAAGCTCAACCGGGCTTTTAGAGATTTTGACGTCAAAGTGTAAGAATTTTGTTGGGGATTTGGAAACTTTCGTGAGAACGTCAAATGTTTCACCAGGATTGCCAAAATGTTCGAGGGAACTCTAAACATGTCAACCTTGATTTTGAGAAGCTCAACCGGAGTTTTAGAGATTTTGACGTCAAAGTGTAAGAATTTTGTCGGGGATATGGAAAATTTTGTGAGAAAGTCAAAAGTTTTAACAGGATTTCCAAAATGTTCGAGGGAACTCTAAACATGTCCACCTTGATTTTGAGAAGCTCAACCGGACTTTTAGAGATTTTGACGTCAAAGTGTAAGAATTTTTTCAGGGATATGGAAAATTTCATGAAAGCGTCAAAAGTTTCGCCAGAATTGCCAAAATGTCCGCGGGAACTCTAAACATGTCAACCTTGATTTTGAGAAGCTCAACCGGAGTTTTAGAGATTTTGATGTGAAAGTGTAAGAATTTTGTTGGGGATTTGGAAAATTTCGTGAGAAAGCCAAAAGTTTCGCCAGGAATGCCAAACTGTTCGAGAGAACTCTAAACATGTCAACCTTGATTTTGAGAAGCTCAACCGGACTTTCAGAGATTTTGACGTGAAAGTGTAGGAATTTTGTTGGGGATTTGGAAAATTTCTTGAGAACGTCAAAAGTTTCACAAGGATTGCCAAAATGTTTGAGGGAACTCTAAACATGTCAACCTTGATTTTGAGAAGCTCAACAGGAGTTTTAGAGATTTTGATGTGAAAGTGTAAGAATTTTGTTGGGGATTTGGAAAATTTCCTGAGAACGTCAAAAGTTTCACAAGGATTGCCAAAATGTTCGAGGCAACTCTAAACATGTCCACCTTGATTTTGAGAAGCTCAACTGGAGTTTTAGAGATTTTGATGTGAAAGTGTAAAAATTTTGGCAGAGATTTGGAGAATTTCGTGAGAACGTCAAAAGTTTCGCAAGGAACGCCAAAATGTTCGAGGGAACTCTAAACATGTCAACCTTGATTTTGAGAAGCTCAACCGGACTTTTAGAGATTTTGACATGAAAGTGTAGGAATTTTGTCGGGGATTTGGAAAATTTCGTGAGAACGTCAAAAGTTTCACCTGGATTGCCAAAATGTTTGAGGGAACTCTAAACATGTCCACCTTGATTTTGAGAAGCTCAACTGGAGTTTTAGAGATTTTGATGTGAAAGTGTAAAAATTTTGGCAGAGATTTGGAGAATTTCGTGAGAACGTCAAAAGTTTCGTAAGGAACGCCAAAATGTTCGAGGGAACTCTAAACATGTCAACCTTGATTTTGAGAAGCTCAACCGGACTTTTAGAGATTGGGCGTCAAAGTGTAAGAATTTGTTTGGGATTTGGAAAATTTCCTGAGAACGTCAAAAGCTTTATCAGGATTGCCAAAATGTTCGAGGGAACTCTAAACATGTCCACCTTGATTTTGAGAAGCTCAACCGGACTTTTAGAGATTTTGACGTCAAAGTGTAAGAATTTTGTCGGGGATTTGGAAAATTTCGTGAGAACGTCAAAAGTTTCACCTGGATTGCCAAAATGTTTGAGGGAACTCTAAACATGTCAACCTTGATTTTGAGAAGCTCAACCAGAGTTTTAGAGATTTTGATGTGAAAGTGTAAGAATTTTGTTTGGGATTTGGAAAATTTCGTGAAACCGTCAAAAGTTTCGCCAGGATTGCCAAAATGTCCGAGGGAACTCTAAACATGTCAACCTTGATTTTGAGAAGCTCAACCGGAGTTTTAGAGATTTGGAAGCGAAAGTGTAAGAATTTTGTCGGGGATTAGGAAAATTTCATGAGAAGGTCAAAATTTTCGCCAGGATTGCCAAAACGTTTGAGGGAACTCTAAACATGTCCACCTTGATTTTGAGAAGCTCAACCGGAGTTTCAGAGATTTTGATGTGAAAGTGTAAGAATTTTGTCGGGGATTTGGAAATTTCTTGAGAAACTCAAAAGATTCGCACGAATTGCCAAAATGTTTGAGGGAACTCTAAACATGTCAGCCGTGATTTTGAGAAGCTCAACCGGAGTTTTTGAGATTTTGATGTGAAAGTGTAGGAATTTTGTTTGGGATTTGGAAAATTTCATGAAACCGACAAAATTTTCGCCTGGATTTCCAAAGTGTTCGAGGGAACTCTAACGATTGTCCACCTTGATTTTGAGAAGCTCAACCGGAGTTTTTGAGATTTTGATGTGAAAGTGTAGGAATTTTGTTTGGGATTTGGAAAATTTCGTGAGAACGTCAAAAGTTTCGCCAGGATTGCCAAAATGTTCGAGGGAACTCTAAACATGTCAACCTTTATTTTGAGAAGCTCAACGGGAGTTTCATAGATTTTGACGTCAAAACGTAAGAATTTTGTTGGGGATTTGGAAAATTTCTTGAGAACGTCAAAAGTTTCACCAGGATTGCCAAAATCTTTGAGGGAGCTCCAACCATGTCAAGCTTGATTTTGAGAAGATTAACCGGACTTTTAGAGATTTTGACGTGAAAGTGCAGGAATTTTTTCGGGGAACTGGAAAATTTCCTGAGAACGTCAACAGTTTCGCCAGGATTGCCAAAATGTTCGAGGGAACTCTAAACATGTCCACCTTGATTTTGAGAAGCTCAACCGGAGTTTTAGAGATTTTGACGTCAAAGTGTAAGATATTTGTCGGGGATTTGGAGAATTTCGTGAGAACGTCAAAAGTTTTGCCAGGATTGCCAAAATGTTCGAGGGAACTCTAAACATGTAAACCTTGATTTTGAGCAGCTCAACCGGAGTTTTAGAGATTTTGACGTCAAAGTGTAAGAATTTTGTTTGGGATTTGGAAAATTTATGAAACTGTCAAAAGTTTCACCAGGATTGCCAAAATTTCCAAGAAAACTCTAAACATGTCAACCTTGATTTTGAGAAGCTCAACCGGAGTTTTAGAGATTTTGATGTGAAAGTGTAAGAATTTTGTTGGGATTTAGAAAATTTCGTGAGAAAGTGAAAAGTTTCACCAGGAATGTCAAAATGTTTGTGTGAACACTAAACATGTAAATCTTGATTTTGAGAAGCTCAACCAGAGTTTTGGAGATTTTGATGTGAAAGTGTAAGAATTTTGTTTGGAATTTGTAAAATTTCGTGAGAACGTCAAAAGTTTCGCCAGGATAGCCAAAATGTTCGAGGGAACTCTAAACATGTCAACCTTGATTTTGAGAAGCTCAACCAGAGTTTTAGAGATTTTGACGTGAATGTGTAGGAATTTTTTCGGGGATTTGGAAAATTTCCTGAGAACGTCAAAAGTTTCACCAGGATTGCCAAAATGTTCGAGGGAACTCTAAACATGTCAACCTTGATTTTGAGAAGCTCAACCGGACTTTTAGAGATTTTGACGTGAAAGTGTAGGAATTTTGTTTGGGATTTGGAAAATTTCTTGAGAACGTCAAAAGTTTCGCACGAATTGCCAAAATGTTTGAGGGAACTCTAAACATGTCCTTTTTGATTTTGAGAAGCTCAACCGGGCTTTTAGAGATTTTGACGTCAAAGTGTAAGAATTTTGTTGGGGATTTGGAAACTTTCGTGAGAACGTCAAATGTTTCACCAGGATTGCCAAAATGTTCGAGGGAACTCTAAACATGTCAACCTTGATTTTGAGAAGCTCAACCGGACTTTTAGAGATTTTGACGTCAAAGTGTAAGAATTTTGTCGGGGATATGGAAAATTTTGTGAGAAAGTCAAAAGTTTTAACAGGATTTCCAAAATGTTCGAGGGAACTCTTAACATGTCCTTTTTGATTTTGAGAAGCTCAACCGGACTTTTAGAGATTTTGACGTCAAAGTGTAAGAATTTTTTCAGGGATATGGAAAATTTCATGAAAGCGTCAAAAGTTTCGCCAGAATTGCCAAAATGTCCGCGGGAACTCTAAACATGTCAACCTTGATTTTGAGAAGCTCAACCGGAGTTTTAGAGATTTTGATGTGAAAGTGTAAGAATTTTGTTGGGGATTTGGAAAATTTCGTGAGAAAGCCAAAAGTTTCGCCAGGAATGCCAAACTGTTCGAGAGAACTCTAAACATGTCAACCTTGATTTTGAGAAGCTCAACCGGACTTTCAGAGATTTTGACGTGAAAGTGTAGGAATTTTGTTGGGGATTTGGAAAATTTCTTGAGAACGTCAAAAGTTTCACAAGGATTGCCAAAATGTTTGAGGGAACTCTAAACATGTCAACCTTGATTTTGAGAAGCTCAACAGGAGTTTTAGAGATTTTGATGTGAAAGTGTAAGAATTTTGTTGGGGATTTGGAAAATTTCCTGAGAACGTCAAAAGTTTCACAAGGATTGCCAAAATGTTCGAGGCAACTCTAAACATGTCAACCTTGATTTTGAGAAGCTCAACTGGAGTTTTAGAGATTTTGATGTGAAAGTGTAAAAATTTTGGCAGAGATTTGGAGAATTTCGTGAGAACGTCAAAAGTTTCGAAAGGAACGCCAAAATGTTCGAGGGAACTCTAAACATGTCAACCTTGATTTTGAGAAGCTCAACCGGACTTTTAGAGATTTTGACATGAAAGTGTAGGAATTTTGTTGGGGATTTGGAGAATTTCTTGAGAACGTCAAAAGTTTTATCAGGATTGCCAAAATGTTCGAGGGAACTCTAAACATGTCAACCTTGATTATGAGAAGCTCAACCAGAGTTTTAGAGATTTTGACGTGAAAGTGTAGGAATTTTGTCAGGGATTTGGAAAATTTCCTGAAAACGTCAAAAGTTTCGCCAGGATTGCCAAAATGTTCGAGGGAACTCTAAACATGTCAACCTTTATTTTGAGAAGCTCAACGGGAGTTTCATAGATTTTGACGTCAAAACGTAAGAATTTTGTTGGGGATTTGGAAAATTTCTTGAGAACGTCAAAAGTTTCACCAGGATTGCCAAAATCTTTGAGGGAGCTCCAACCATGTCAAGCTTGATTTTGAGAAGATTAACCGGACTTTTAGAGATTTTGACGTGAAAGTGCAGGAATTTTTTCGGGGAACTGGAAAATTTCCTGAGAACGTCAACAGTTTCGCCAGGATTGCCAAAATGTTCGAGGGAACTCTAAACATGTCCACCTTGATTTTGAGAAGCTCAACCGGAGTTTTAGAGATTTTGACGTCAAAGTGTAAGATATTTGTCGGGGATTTGGAGAATTTCGTGAGAACGTCAAAAGTTTTGCCAGGATTGCCAAAATGTTCGAGGGAACTCTAACCATGTCCACCTTGATTTTGAGCAGCTCAACTGGAGTTTTAGAGATTTTGACGTCAAAGTGTAAGAATTTTTTCAGGGATATGGAAAATTTCATGAAAGCGCCAAAAGTTTCGCCAGAATTGCCAAAATGTCCGCGGGAACTCTAAACATGTCAACCTTGATTTTGAGAAGCTCAACCGGAGTTTTAGAGATTTTGATGTGAAAGTGTAAGAATTTTGTTGGGGATTTGGAAAATTTCGTGAGAAAGCCAAAAGTTTCGCCAGGAATGCCAAACTGTTCAGGAGAACTCTAAACATGTCAACCTTGATTTTGAGAAGCTCAACCGGACTTTCAGAGATTTTGACGTGAAAGTGTAGGAATTTTGTTGGGGATTTGGAAAATTTCTTGAGAACGTCAAAAGTTTCACAAGGATTGCCAAAATGTTTGAGGGAACTCTAAACATGTCAACCTTGATTTTGAGAAGCTCAACAGGAGTTTTAGAGATTTTGATGTGAAAGTGTAAGAATTTTGTTGGGGATTTGGAAAATTTCCTGAGAACGTCAAAAGTTTCACAAGGATTGCCAAAATGTTCGAGGCAACTCTAAACATGTCAACCTTGATTTTGAGAAGCTCAACTCGAGTTTTAGAGATTTTGATGTGAAAGTGTAAGAATTTTGGCAGAGATTTGGAGAATTTCGTGAGAACGTCAAAAGTTTCGCAAGGAACGCCAAAATGTTCGAGGGAACTCTAAACATGTCAACCTTGATTTTGAGAAGCTCAACCGGACTTTTAGAGATTTTGACATGAAAGTGTAGGAATTTTGTCGGGGATTTGGAAAATTTCGTGAGAACGTCAAAAGTTTCACCTGGATTGCCAAAATGTTTGAGGGAACTCTAAACATGTCCACCTTGATTTTGAGAAGCTCAACTGGAGTTTTAGAGATTTTGATGTGAAAGTGTAAAAATTTTGGCAGAGATTTGGAGAATTTCGTGAGAACGTCAAAAGTTTCGTAAGGAACGCCAAAATGTTCGAGGGAACTCTAAACATGTCAACCTTGATTTTGAGAAGCTCAACCGGACTTTTAGATTTTGGGACAAGATACCCTTTCACGTCCAAATCTCTCAAACTCCGGGAGAGATTCTCAAAACCAAGGTTGACATGTTCCGAGTTCCTTTCAACGTTTGAAATCCCGCTGAAATTTTGGACATTCTGCGAAGGGTTCCCAATCCCCGACAAGACTGGTACCCTTTCACGTCCAAATCTCTCAAACTCCGGGAGAGATTCTCAAAACCAAGGTTGAACCCGCTGAAACTTTGGCATTCTCGAAGGGTTCTCAATCCCGACAAGACTGTACCTCCCAAGATTCTCAAAACCAAGGTTGACATGTTTGGAGTTCCTCTCAACATTCTGGAAATCCGCTGAAACTTTGGACATTCTGGCGAAGGGTTCCCAATCTCCGACAAGACTGGTACCCTTTCCACGTCCAAATCTCTCAAACTCCGGGAGAGATTCTCAAAACCAAGGTTGACATGTTTCGAGTTCCTCTCAAAGTTTTGGAAATCCCACTGAAACTTTGGACATTCTGGCGAAGGGTTCCCAATCCCCGACAAGACTGGTACCCTTTCACGTCCGAATCTCTCAACCTCCGGGCTCAACCGGAGTTTTAGAGATTTCGATGTGAAAGTGTAAGAATTTTGTTGGGGATTTGGAAAATTTCGTGAGAAAGTCAAAAGTTTCGCCAGGAATGCCAAAATGTTTGAGGGAACTCTAAACATGTCAACCTTAATTTTGAGAAGCTCAACCGGAGTTTTAGAGATTTGGAAGCGAAAGTGTAAGAATTTTGTCGGGGATTAGGAAAATTTCATGAGAAGGTCAAAATTTTCGCCAGGATTGCCAAAACGTTTGAGGGAACTCTAAACATGTCCACCTTGATTTTGAGAAGCTCAACCGGAGATACAGAGATTTTGATGTGAAAGTGTAAGAATTTTGTCGGGGATTTGGAAAATTTCTTGAGAAACTCAAAAGATTCGCACGAATTGCCAAAATGTTTGAGGGAACTCTAAACATGTCAGCCGTGATTTTGAGAAGCTCAACCGGAGTTTTTGAGATTTTGATGTGAAAGTGTAGGAATTTTGTTTGGGATTTGGAAAATTTCATGAAACCGACAAAATTTTCGCCTGGATTTCCAAAGTGTTCGAGGGAACTCTAACGATTGTCCACCTTGATTTTAAGAAGATCAACCGGAGTTTTAGAGATTTTTATGTGAAAGTGTAAGAATTTTGTTGGGGATTTGGAAAATTTCGTGAGAACGTCAAAAGTTTCGCCAGGAATGCCAAAATGTTTGAGGGAACTCTAAACATGTAAACCTTGATTTTGAGAAGCTCAACCTGACTTTTAGCGATTTTGACATGAAAGTGTAAGAATTTTGTTGGGGATTTGGAGAATTTCTTGAGAACGTCAAAAGTTTTATCAGGATTGCCAAAATGTTCGAGGGAACTCTAAACATGTCAACCTTGATTATGAGAAGCTCAACCAGAGTTTTAGAGATTTTGACGTGAAAGTGTAGGAATTTTGTCAGGGATTTGGAAAATTTCCTGAAAACGTCAAAAGTTTCGCCAGGATTGCCAAAATGTTCGAGGGAACTCTAAACATGTCCACCTTGATTTTGAGAAGCTCAACCGGACTTTTAGAGATTTTGACGTCAAAGTGTAAGATATTTGTCGGGGATTTGCAGAATTTCGTGAGAACGTCAAAAGTTTTGCCAGGATTGCCAAAATGTTCGAGGGAACTCTAAACATGTCAACGTTGATTTTGAGCAGCTCAACCGGAGTTTTAGAGATTTTGACGTCAAAGTGTAAGAATTTTGTTTGGGATTTGGAAAATTTCGTGAGAAAGTGAAAAGTTTCGCCAGGAATGTCAAAATATTTGTGTGAACACTAAACATGTAAATCTTGATTTTGAGAAGCTCAACCAGAGTTTTGGAGATTTTGATGTGAAAGTGTAAGAATTTTGTTTGGAATTTGTAAAATTTCGTGAGAACGTCAAAAGTTTCGCCAGGATTGCCAAAATGTTCGAGGGAACTCTAAACATGTCAACCTTGATTTTGAGAAGCTCAACCAGAGTTTTAGAGATTTTGACGTGAATGTGTAGGAATTTTTTCGGGGATTTGGAAAATTTCCTGAGAACGTCAAAAGTTTCACCAGGATTGCCAAAATGTTCGAGGGAACTCTAAACATGTCAACCTTGATTTTGAGAAGCTCAACCGGACTTTTAGAGATTTTGACGTGAAAGTGTAGGAATTTTGTTTGGGATTTGGAAAATTTCTTGAGAACGTCAAAAGTTTCGCACGAATTGCCAAAATGTTTGAGGGAACTCTAAACATGTCCTTTTTGATTTTGAGAAGCTCAACCGGGCTTTTAGAGATTTTGATGTGAAAGTGTAAGAATTTTGTTGGGGATTTGGAAAATTTCCTGAGAACGTCAAAAGTTTCACAAGGATTGCCAAAATGTTCGAGGCAACTCTAAACATGTCAACCTTGATTTTGAGAAGCTCAACTGGAGTTTTAGAGATTTTGATGTGAAAGTGTAAAAATTTTGGCAGAGATTTGGAGAATTTCGTGAGAACGTCAAAAGTTTCGCAAGGAACGCCAAAATGTTCGAGGGAACTCTAAACATGTCAACCTTGATTTTGAGAAGCTCAACCGGACTTTTAGAGATTTTGACATGAAAGTGTAGGAATTTTGTCGGGGATTTGGAAAATTTCGTGAGAACGTCAAAAGTTTCACCTGGATTGCCAAAATGTTTGAGGGAACTCTAAACATGTCCACCTTGATTTTGAGAAGCTCAACTGGAGTTTTAGAGATTTTGATGTGAAAGTGTAAAAATTTTGGCAGAGATTTGGAGAATTTCGTGAGAACGTCAAAAGTTTCGTAAGGAACGCCAAAATGTTCGAGGGAACTCTAAACATGTCAACCTTGATTTTGAGAAGCTCAACCGGACTTTTAGAGATTGGGCGTCAAAGTGTAAGAATTTGTTTGGGATTTGGAAAATTTCCTGAGAACGTCAAAAGCTTTATCAGGATTGCCAAAATGTTCAAGGGAACTCTAAACATGTCAACCTTGATTTTGAGAAGCTCAACCGGACTTTTAGAGATTTTGACGTCAAAGTGTAAGAATTTTGTCGGGGATATGGAAAATTTTGTGAGAAAGTCAAAAGTTTTAACAGGATTGCCAAAATGTTCGAGGGAACTCTAAACATGTCCACCTTGATTTTGAGAAGCTCAACTGGAGTTTTAGAGATTTTGACGTCAAAGTGTAAGAATTTTGTCGGGGATATGGAAAATTTTGTGAGAAACTCAAAAGTTTTAACAGGATTGCCAAAATGTTCGAGGGAACTCTAAACATGTCCACCTTGATTTTGAGAAGCTCAACCGGACTTTTAGAGATTTTGACGTCAAAGTGTAAGAATTTTTTCAGGGATATGGAAAATTTCAGGAAAGCGTCAAAAGTTTCGCCAGAATTGCCAAAATGTCCACGGGAACTCTAAACATGTCAACCTTGATTTTGAGAAGCTCAACCGGAGTTTTAGAGATTTTGATGTGAAAGTGTAAGAATTTTGTTGGGGATTTGGAAAATTTCGTGAGAAAGTCAAAAGTTTCGCCAGGAATGCCAAACTGTTCGAGGGAACTCTAAAGATGTCCACCTTGATTTTGAGAAGCTCAACCGGACTTTCAGAGATTTTGACGTGAAAGTGTAAGAATTTTGTTTGGGATTTGGAAAATTTCGTGAAACCGTCAAAAGTTTCGCCAGGATTGCCAAAATGTCCGAGGGAACTCTAAACATGTCAACCTTGATTTTGAGAAGCTCAACCGGAGTTTTAGAGATTTCGATGTGAAAGTGTAAGAATTTTGTTGGGGATTTGGAAAATTTCGTGAGAAAGTCAAAAGTTTCGCCAGGAATGCCAAAATGTTTGAGGGAACTCTAAACATGTCAACCTTAATTTTGAGAAGCTCAACCGGTGTTTTAGAGATTTGGAAGCGAAAGTGTAAGAATTTTGTCGGGGATTAGGAAAATTTCATGAGAAGGTCAAAATTTTCGCCAGGATTGCCAAAACGTTTGAGGGAACTCTAAACATGTCCACCTTGATTTTGAGAAGCTCAACCGGAGTTTCAGAGATTTTGATGTGAAAGTGTAAGAATTTTGTCGGGGATTTGGAAAATTTCTTGAGAAACTCAAAAGATTCGCACGAATTGCCAAAATGTTTGAGGGAACTCTAAACATGTCAGCCGTGATTTTGAGAAGCTCAACCGGACTTTTAGAGATTTTGACGTCAAAGTGTAAGAATTTTTTCAGGGATATGGAAAATTTCAGGAAAGCGTCAAAAGTTTCGCCAGAATTGCCAAAATGTCCGAGGGAACTCTAAACATGTCAACCTTGATTTTGAGAAGCTCAACTGGAGTTTTAGAGATTTTGATGTGAAAGTGTAAAAATTTTGGCAGAGATTTGGAGAATTTTGTGAGAACGTCAAAAGTTTCGCAAGGAACGCCAAAATGTTCATGGGAACTCTAAACATGTCAACCTTGATTTTGAGAAGCTCAACCGGACTTTTAGAGATTTTGACATGAAAGTGTAGGAATTTTGTCGGGGATTTGGAAAATTTCGTGAGAACGTCAAAAGTTTCGCCAGGATTGCCAAAATGTCCGAGGGAACTCTAAACATGTCAACTTTGATTTTGAGAAGCTCAACCGGAGTTTTAGAGATTTTGATGTGAAAGTGTAAGAATTTTGTTGGGGATTTGGAAAATTTCGTGAGAAAGTCAAAAGTTTCGCCAGGAATGCCAAAATGTTTGAGGGAACTCTAAACATGTCAACCTTAATTTTGAGAAGCTCAACCGGAGTTTTAGAGATTTTGAAGCGAAAGTGTAAGAATTTTGTCGGGGATTAGGAAAATTTCATGAGAAGGTCAAAATTTTCGCCAGGATTGCCAAAACGTTTGAGGGAACTCTAAACATGTCAACCTTGATTTTGAGAAGCTCAACTGGAGTTTTAGAGATTTTGATGTGAAAGTGTAAAAATTTTGGCAGAGATTTGGAGAATTTCGTAAGAACGTCAAAAGTTTCGCAAGGAACGCCAAAATGTTCGAGGGAACTCTAAACATGTCCACCTTGATTTTGAGAAGCTCAACCGGACTTTTAGAGATTTTGACATGAAAGTGTAGGAATTTTGTCGGGGATTTCGAAAATTTCGTGAGAACGTCAAAAGTTTCACCTGGATTGCCAAAATGTTCGAGGGAACTCTAAACATGTCAGCCGTGATTTTGAGAAGCTCAACCGGAGTTTTTGAGATTTTGATGTGAAAGTGTAGGAATTTTGTTTGGGATTTGGAAAATTTCATGAAACCGACAAAATTTTCGCCTGGATTTCCAAAGTGTTCGAGGGAACTCTAACTATTGTCCACCTTCATTTTAAGAAGATCAACCGGAGTTGTAGAGATTTTTATGTGAAAGTGTAAGAATTTTGTTGGGGATTTGGAAAATTTCGTGAGAACGTCAAAAGTTTCGCCAGGAATGCCAAAATGTTTGAGGGAACTCTAAACATGTCCACCTTGATTTTGAGAAGCTCAACCTGACTTTTAGCGATTTTGACATGAAAGTGTAAGAATTTTGTTGGGGATTTGGAGAATTTCTTGAGAACGTCAAAAGTTTTATCAGGATTGCCAAAATGTTCGAGGGAACTCTAAACATGTCAACCTTGATTATGAGAAGCTCAACCAGAGTTTTAGAGATTTTGACGTGAAAGTGTAGGAATTTTGTCAGGGATTTGGAAAATTTCCTGAGAACGTCAAAAGTTTCGCCAGGATTGCCAAAATGTTCGAGGGAACTCTAAACATGTCAACCTTGATTTTGAGAAGCTCAACCGGAGTTTTAGAGATTTTGACGTCAAAGAGTAAGAATTTTGTCGGGGATATGGAAAATTTTGTGAGAAAGTCAAAAGTTTTAACAGGATTTCCAAAATGTTCGAGGGAACTCTAAACATGTCCACCTTGATTTTGAGAAGCTCAACCGGACTTTTAGAGATTTTGACGTCAAAGTGTAAGAATTTTTTCAGGGATATGGAAAATTTCATGAAAGCGTCAAAAGTTTCGCCAGAATTGCCAAAATGTCCGCGGGAACTCTAAACATGTCAACCTTGATTTTGAGAAGATCAACCGGAGTTTTAGAGATTTTGATGTGAAAGTGTAAGAATTTTGTTGGGGATTTGGAAAATTTCGTGAGAAAGCCAAAAGTTTCGCCAGGAATGCCAAACTGTTCGAGAGAACTCTAAACATGTCAACCTTGATTTTGAGAAGCTCAACCGGACTTTCAGAGATTTTGACGTGAAAGTGTAGGAATTTTGTTGGGGATTTGGAAAATTTCTTGAGAACGTCAAAAGTTTCACAAGGATTGCCAAAATGTTTGAGGGAACTCTAAACATGTCAACCTTGATTTTGAGAAGCTCAACAGGAGTTTTAGAGATTTTGATGTGAAAGTGTAAGAATTTTGTTGGGGATTTGGAAAATTTTCTGAGAACGTCAAAAGTTTCACAAGGATTGCCAAAATGTTCGAGGCAACTCTAAACATGTCAACCTTGATTTTGAGAAGCTCAACTGGAGTTTTAGAGATTTTGATGTGAAAGTGTAAAAATTTTGGCAGAGATTTGGAGAATTTCGTGAGAACGTCAAAAGTTTCACCTGGATTGCCAAAATGTTCGAGGGAACTCTAAACATGTCCACCTTGATTTTGAGAAGCTCAACCGGACTTTTAGAGATTGGGCGTCAAAGTGTAAGAATTTGTTTGGGATTTGGAAAATTTCCTGAGAACGTCAAAAGCTTTATCAGGATTGCCAAAATGTTCGAGGGAACTCTAAACATGTCAACCTTGATTTTGAGAAGCTCAACCGGACTTTTAGAGATTTTGACGTCAAAGTGTAAGAATTTTGTCGGGGATATGGAAAATTTTGTGAGAAAGTCAAAAGTTTTAACAGGATTGCCAAAATGTTCGAGGGAACTCTAAACATGTCCACCTTGATTTTGAGAAGCTCAACTGGAGTTTTAGAGATTTTGACGTCAAAGTGTAAGAATTTTGTCGGGGATATGGAAAATTTTGTGAGAAAGTCAAAAGTTTTAACAGGATTGCCAAAATGTTCGAGGGAACTCTAAACATGTCCACCTTGATTTTGAGAAGCTCAACCGGACTTTTAGAGATTTTGACGTCAAAGTGTAAGAATTTTTTCAGGGATATGGAAAATTTCAGGAAAGCGTCAAAAGTTTCGCCAGAATTGCCAAAATGTCCGCGGGAACTCTAAACATGTCAACCTTGATTTTGAGAAGCTCAACCGGAGTTTTAGAGATTTTGATGTGAAAGTGTAAGAATTTTGTTGGGGATTTGGAAAATTTCGTGAGAAAGTCAAAAGTTTCGCCAGGAATGCCAAACTGTTCGAGGGAACTCTAAAGATGACCACCTTGATTTTGAGAAGCTCAACCGGACTTTCAGAGATTTTGACGTGAAAGTGTAAGAATTTTGTTGGGGATTTGGAAAATTTCTTGAGAACGTCAAAAGTTTCACAAGGATTGCCAAAATGTTCGAGGGAACTCTAAACATGTCAACCTTGATTTTGAGAAGCTCAACTGGAGTTTTAGAGATTTTGATGTGAAAGTGTAAAAATTTTGGCAGAGATTTGGAGAATTTCGTGAGAACGTCAAAAGTTTCGCAAGGAACGCCAAAATGTTCGTGGGAACTCTAAACATGTCAACCTTGATTTTGAGAAGCTCAACCGGACTTTTAGAGATTTTGACGTGAAAGTGTAGGAATTTTGTCGGGGATATGGAAAATTTCGTGAGAACGTCAAAAGTTTCACCTGGATTGCCAAAATGTTTGAGGGAACTCTAAACATGTCCACCTTGATTTTGAGAAGCTCAACCAGAGTTTTAGAGATTTTGATGTGAAAGTGTAGGAATTTTGTATGGGATTTGGAAAATTTCGTGAAACCGTCAAAAGTTTCGCCAGGATTGCCAAAATGTCCGAGGGAACTCTAAACATGTCAACCTTGATTTTGAGAAGCTCAACCGGAGTTTTAGAGATTTCGATGTGAAAGTGTAAGAATTTTGTTGGGGATTTGGAAAATTTCGTGAGAAAGTCAAAAGTTTCGCCAGGAATGCCAAAATGTTTGAGGGAACTCTAAACATGTCAACCTTAATTTTGAGAAGCTCAACCGGAGTTTTAGAGATTTGGAAGCGAAAGTGTAAGAATTTTGTCGGGGATTAGGAAAATTTCATGAGAAGGTCAAAATTTTCGCCAGGATTGCCAAAACGTTTGAGGGAACTCTAAACATGTCCACCTTGATTTTGAGAAGCTCAACCGGAGTTTCAGAGATTTTGATGTGAAAGTGTAAGAATTTTGTCGGGGATTTGGAAAATTTCTTGAGAAACTCAAAAGATTCGCACGAATTGCCAAAATGTTTGAGGGAACTCTAAACATGTCAGCCGTGATTTTGAGAATCTCAACCGGAGTTTTTGAGATTTTGATGTGAAAGTGTAGGAATTTTGTTTGGGATTTGGAAAATTTCATGAAACCGACAAAATTTTCGCCTGGATTTCCAAAGTGTTCGAGGGAACTCTAACGATTGTCCACCTTGATTTTAAGAAGATCAACCGGAGTTTTAGAGATTTTTATGTGAAAGTGTAAGAATTTTGTTGGGGATTTGGAAAATTTCGTGAGTACGTCAAAAGTTTCGCCAGGAATGCCAAAATGTTTGAGGGAACTCTAAACATGTAAACCTTGATTTTGAGAAGCTCAACCTGACTTTTAGCGATTTTGACGTCAAAGTGTAAGAATTTTGTTGGGGATTTGGAGAATTTCTTGAGAACGTCAAAAGTTTTATCAGGATTGCCAAAATGTTCGAGGGAACTCTAAACATGTCAACCTTGATTATGAGAAGCTCAACCAGAGTTTTAGAGATTTTGACGTGAAAGTGTAGGAATTTTGTCAGGGATTTGGAAAATTTCCTGAAAACGTCAAAAGTTTCGCCAGGATTGCCAAAATGTTCGATGGAACTCTAAACATGTCCACCTTGATTTTGAGAAGCTGAACCGGACTTTTAGAGATTTTGATGTGAATGTGTAAGAATTTTGTTGGGGATTTGGAAACTTTCGTGAGAACGTCAACAGTTTCGCCAGGATTGCCAAAATGTTCGAGGGAACTCTAAACATGTCAACCTTTATTTTGAGAAGCTCAATGGGAGTTTCATAGATTTTGACGTCAAAACGTAAGAATTTTGTTGGGGATTTGGAAAATTTCTTGAGAACGTCAAAAGTTTCACCAGGATTGCCAAAATCTTTGAGGGAGCTCCAACCATGTCAAGCTTGATTTTGAGAAGATTAACCGGACTTTTAGAGATTTTGACGTGAAAGTGCAGGAATTTTTTCGGGGAACTGGAAAATTTCCTGAGAACGTCAACAGTTTCGCCAGGATTGCCAAAATGTTCGAGGGAACTCTAAACATGTCCACCTTGATTTTGAGAAGCTCAACCGGAGTTTTAGAGATTTTGATGTGAAAGTGTAAGAATTTTGTCGGGGATTTGGAAAATTTCTTGAGAAACTCAAAAGATTCGCACGAATTGCCAAAATGTTTGAGGGAACTCTAAACATGTCAGCCGTGATTTTGAGAAGCTCAACCGGAGTTTTAGAGATTTTGACGTCAAAGTGTAAGAATTTTTTCAGGGATATGGAAAATTTCAGGAAAGCGTCAAAAGTTTCGCCAGAATTGCCAAAATGTCCGAGGGAACTCTAAACATGTCAACCTTGATTTTGAGAAGCTCAACTGGAGTTTTAGAGATTTTGATGTGAAAGTGTAAAAATTTTGGCAGAGATTTGGAGAATTTTGTGAGAACGTCAAAAGTTTCGCAAGGAACGCCAAAATGTTCATGGGAACTCTAAACATGTCAACCTTGATTTTGAGAAGCTCAACCGGACTTTTAGAGATTTTGACATGAAAGTGTAGGAATTTTGTCGGGGATTTGGAAAATTTCGTGAGAACGTCAAAAGTTTCGCCAGGATTGCCAAAATGTCCGAGGGAACTCTAAACATGTCAACTTTGATTTTGAGAAGCTCAACCGGAGTTTTAGAGATTTTGATGTGAAAGTGTAAGAATTTTGTTGGGGATTTGGAAAATTTCGTGAGAAAGTCAAAAGTTTCGCCAGGAATGCCAAAATGTTTGAGGGAACTCTAAACATGTCAACCTTAATTTTGAGAAGCTCAACCGGAGTTTTAGAGATTTTGAAGCGAAAGTGTAAGAATTTTGTCGGGGATTAGGAAAATTTCATGAGAAGGTCAAAATTTTCGCCAGGATTGCCAAAACGTTTGAGGGAACTCTAAACATGTCAACCTTGATTTTGAGAAGCTCAACTGGAGTTTTAGAGATTTTGATGTGAAAGTGTAAAAATTTTGGCAGAGATTTGGAGAATTTCGTAAGAACGTCAAAAGTTTCGCAAGGAACGCCAAAATGTTCGAGGGAACTCTAAACATGTCCACCTTGATTTTGAGAAGCTCAACCGGACTTTTAGAGATTTTGACATGAAAGTGTAGGAATTTTGTCGGGGATTTCGAAAATTTCGTGAGAACGTCAAAAGTTTCACCTGGATTGCCAAAATGTTCGAGGGAACTCTAAACATGTCCACCTTGATTTTGAGAAGCTCAACCGGAGTTTTAGAGATTTTGATGTGAAAGTGTAAGAATTTTGTCGGGGATTTGGAAAATTTCTTGAGAAACTCAAGAGATTCGCACGAATTGCCAAAATGTTTGAGGGAACTCTAAACATGTCAGCCGTGATTTTGAGAAGCTCAACCGGAGTTTTTGAGATTTTGATGTGAAAGTGTAGGAATTTTGTTTGGGATTTGGAAAATTTCATGAAACCGACAAAATTTTCGCCTGGATTTCCAAAGTGTTCGAGGGAACTCTAACGATTGTCCACCTTCATTTTAAGAAGATCAACCGGAGTTGTAGAGATTTTTATGTGAAAGTGTAAGAATTTTGTTGGGGATTTGGAAAATTTCGTGAGAACGTCAAAAGTTTCGCCAGGAATGCCAAAATGTTTGAGGGAACTCTAAACATGTCCACCTTGATTTTGAGAAGCTCAACCTGACTTTTAGCGATTTTGACATGAAAGTGTAAGAATTTTGTTGGGGATTTGGAGAATTTCTTGAGAACGTCAAAAGTTTTATCAGGATTGCCAAAATGTTCGAGGGAACTCTAAACATGTCAACCTTGATTATGAGAAGCTCAACCAGAGTTTTAGAGATTTTGACGTGAAAGTGTAGGAATTTTGTCAGGGATTTGGAAAATTTCCTGAGAACGTCAAAAGTTTCGCCAGGATTGCCAAAATGTTCGAGGGAACTCTAAACATGTCAACCTTGATTTTGAGAAGCTCAACCGGAGTTTTAGAGATTTTGACGTCAAAGAGTAAGAATTTTGTCGGGGATATGGAAAATTTTGTGAGAAAGTCAAAAGTTTTAACAGGATTTCCAAAATGTTCGAGGGAACTCTAAACATGTCCACCTTGATTTTGAGAAGCTCAACCGGACTTTTAGAGATTTTGACGTCAAAGTGTAAGAATTTTTTCAGGGATATGGAAAATTTCATGAAAGCGTCAAAAGTTTCGCCAGAATTGCCAAAATGTCCGCGGGAACTCTAAACATGTCAACCTTGATTTTGAGAAGATCAACCGGAGTTTTAGAGATTTTGATGTGAAAGTGTAAGAATTTTGTTGGGGATTTGGAAAATTTCGTGAGAAAGCCAAAAGTTTCGCCAGGAATGCCAAACTGTTCGAGAGAACTCTAAACATGTCAACCTTGATTTTGAGAAGCTCAACCGGACTTTCAGAGATTTTGACGTGAAAGTGTAGGAATTTTGTTGGGGATTTGGAAAATTTCTTGAGAACGTCAAAAGTTTCACAAGGATTGCCAAAATGTTTGAGGGAACTCTAAACATGTCAACCTTGATTTTGAGAAGCTCAACAGGAGTTTTAGAGATTTTGATGTGAAAGTGTAAGAATTTTGTTGGGGATTTGGAAAATTTTCTGAGAACGTCAAAAGTTTCACAAGGATTGCCAAAATGTTCGAGGCAACTCTAAACATGTCAACCTTGATTTTGAGAAGCTCAACTGGAGTTTTAGAGATTTTGATGTGAAAGTGTAAAAATTTTGGCAGAGATTTGGAGAATTTCGTGAGAACGTCAAAAGTTTCACCTGGATTGCCAAAATGTTCGAGGGAACTCTAAACATGTCCACCTTGATTTTGAGAAGCTCAACCGGACTTTTAGAGATTGGGCGTCAAAGTGTAAGAATTTGTTTGGGATTTGGAAAATTTCCTGAGAACGTCAAAAGCTTTATCAGGATTGCCAAAATGTTCGAGGGAACTCTAAACATGTCAACCTTGATTTTGAGAAGCTCAACCGGACTTTTAGAGATTTTGACGTCAAAGTGTAAGAATTTTGTCGGGGATATGGAAAATTTTGTGAGAAAGTCAAAAGTTTTAACAGGATTGCCAAAATGTTCGAGGGAACTCTAAACATGTCCACCTTGATTTTGAGAAGCTCAACTGGAGTTTTAGAGATTTTGACGTCAAAGTGTAAGAATTTTGTCGGGGATATGGAAAATTTTGTGAGAAAGTCAAAAGTTTTAACAGGATTGCCAAAATGTTCGAGGGAACTCTAAACATGTCCACCTTGATTTTGAGAAGCTCAACCGGACTTTTAGAGATTTTGACGTCAAAGTGTAAGAATTTTTTCAGGGATATGGAAAATTTCAGGAAAGCGTCAAAAGTTTCGCCAGAATTGCCAAAATGTCCGCGGGAACTCTAAACATGTCAACCTTGATTTTGAGAAGCTCAACCGGAGTTTTAGAGATTTTGATGTGAAAGTGTAAGAATTTTGTTGGGGATTTGGAAAATTTCGTGAGAAAGTCAAAAGTTTCGCCAGGAATGCCAAACTGTTCGAGGGAACTCTAAAGATGACCACCTTGATTTTGAGAAGCTCAACCGGACTTTCAGAGATTTTGACGTGAAAGTGTAAGAATTTTGTTGGGGATTTGGAAAATTTCTTGAGAACGTCAAAAGTTTCACAAGGATTGCCAAAATGTTCGAGGGAACTCTAAACATGTCAACCTTGATTTTGAGAAGCTCAACTGGAGTTTTAGAGATTTTGATGTGAAAGTGTAAAAATTTTGGCAGAGATTTGGAGAATTTCGTGAGAACGTCAAAAGTTTCGCAAGGAACGCCAAAATGTTCGTGGGAACTCTAAACATGTCAACCTTGATTTTGAGAAGCTCAACCGGACTTTTAGAGATTTTGACGTGAAAGTGTAGGAATTTTGTCGGGGATTTGGAAAATTTCGTGAGAACGTCAAAAGTTTCACCTGGATTGCCAAAATGTTTGAGGGAACTCTAAACATGTCCACCTTGATTTTGAGAAGCTCAACCAGAGTTTTAGAGATTTTGATGTGAAAGTGTAGGAATTTTGTATGGGATTTGGAAAATTTCGTGAAACCGTCAAAAGTTTCGCCAGGATTGCCAAAATGTCCGAGGGAACTCTAAACATGTCAACCTTGATTTTGAGAAGCTCAACCGGAGTTTTAGAGATTTCGATGTGAAAGTGTAAGAATTTTGTTGGGGATTTGGAAAATTTCGTGAGAAAGTCAAAAGTTTCGCCAGGAATGCCAAAATGTTTGAGGGAACTCTAAACATGTCAACCTTAATTTTGAGAAGCTCAACCGGAGTTTTAGAGATTTGGAAGCGAAAGTGTAAGAATTTTGTCGGGGATTAGGAAAATTTCATGAGAAGGTCAAAATTTTCGCCAGGATTGCCAAAACGTTTGAGGGAACTCTAAACATGTCCACCTTGATTTTGAGAAGCTCAACCGGAGTTTCAGAGATTTTGATGTGAAAGTGTAAGAATTTTGTCGGGGATTTGGAAAATTTCTTGAGAAACTCAAAAGATTCGCACGAATTGCCAAAATGTTTGAGGGAACTCTAAACATGTCAGCCGTGATTTTGAGAATCTCAACCGGAGTTTTTGAGATTTTGATGTGAAAGTGTAGGAATTTTGTTTGGGATTTGGAAAATTTCATGAAACCGACAAAATTTTCGCCTGGATTTCCAAAGTGTTCGAGGGAACTCTAACGATTGTCCACCTTGATTTTAAGAAGATCAACCGGAGTTTTAGAGATTTTTATGTGAAAGTGTAAGAATTTTGTTGGGGATTTGGAAAATTTCGTGAGTACGTCAAAAGTTTCGCCAGGAATGCCAAAATGTTTGAGGGAACTCTAAACATGTAAACCTTGATTTTGAGAAGCTCAACCTGACTTTTAGCGATTTTGACGTCAAAGTGTAAGAATTTTGTTGGGGATTTGGAGAATTTCTTGAGAACGTCAAAAGTTTTATCAGGATTGCCAAAATGTTCGAGGGAACTCTAAACATGTCAACCTTGATTATGAGAAGCTCAACCAGAGTTTTAGAGATTTTGACGTGAAAGTGTAGGAATTTTGTCAGGGATTTGGAAAATTTCCTGAAAACGTCAAAAGTTTCGCCAGGATTGCCAAAATGTTCGATGGAACTCTAAACATGTCCACCTTGATTTTGAGAAGCTGAACCGGACATTTAGAGATTTTGATGTGAATGTGTAAGAATTTTGTTGGGGATTTGGAAACTTTCGTGAGAACGTCAACAGTTTCGCCAGGATTGCCAAAATGTTCGAGGGAACTCTAAACATGTCAACCTTTATTTTGAGAAGCTCAATGGGAGTTTCATAGATTTTGACGTCAAAACGTAAGAATTTTGTTGGGGATTTGGAAAATTTCTTGAGAACGTCAAAAGTTTCACCAGGATTGCCAAAATCTTTGAGGGAGCTCCAACCATGTCAAGCTTGATTTTGAGAAGATTAACCGGACTTTTAGAGATTTTGACGTGAAAGTGCAGGAATTTTTTCGGGGAACTGGAAAATTTCCTGAGAACGTCAACAGTTTCGCCAGGATTGCCAAAATGTTCGAGGGAACTCTAAACATGTCCACCTTGATTTTGAGAAGCTCAACCGGAGTTTTAGAGATTTTTACGTCAAAGTGTAAGATATTTGTCGGGGATTTGGAGAATTTCGTGAGAACATCAAAAGTTTTGCCAGGATTGCCAAAATGTTCGAGGGAACTGTAAACATGTCAACGTTGATTTTGAGCAGCTCAACCGGAGTTTTAGAGATTTTGACGTCAAAGTGTAAGAATTTTGTTTGGGATTTGGAAAATTTATGAAACTGTCAAAAGTTTCACCAGGATTGCCAAAATTTCCAAGAAAACTCTAAACATGTCAACCTTGATTTTGAGAAGCTCAACCGGAGTTTTAGAGATTTTGATGTGAAAGTGTAAGAATTTTGTTGGGGATTTAGAAAATTTCGTGAGAAAGTGAAAAGTTTCACCAGGAATGTCAAAATGTTTGTGTGAACACTAAACATGTAAATCTTGATTTTGAGAAGCTCAACCAGAGTTTTGGAGATTTTGATGTGAAAGTGTAAGAATTTTGTTTGGAATTTGTAAAATTTCGTGAGAACGTCAAAAGTTTCGCCAGGATTGCCAAAATGTTCGAGGGAACTCTAAACATGTCAACCTTGATTTTGAGAAGCTCAACCAGAGTTTTAGAGATTTTGACGTGAATGTGTAGGAATTTTTTCGGGGATTTGGAAAATTTCCTGAGAACGTCAAAAGTTTCACCAGGATTTCCAAAATGTTCGAGGGAACTCTAAACATGTCAACCTTGATTTTGAGAAGCTCAACCGGAGTTTTAGAGATTTTGACGTGAAAGTGTAGGAATTTTGTTTGGGATTTGGAAAATTTCTTGAGAACGTCAAAAGTTTCGCACGAATTGCCAAAATGTTTGAGGGAACTCTAAACATGTCCTTTTTGATTTTGAGAAGCTCAACCGGGCTTTTAGAGATTTTGACGTCAAAGTGTAAGAATTTTGTTGGGGATTTGGAAACTTTCGTGAGAACGTCAAATGTTTCACCAGGATTGCCAAAATGTTCGAGGGAACTCTAAACATGTCAACCTTGATTTTGAGAAGCTCAACCGGAGTTTTAGAGATTTTGACGTCAAAGTGTAAGAATTTTGTCGGGGATATGGAAAATTTTGTGAGAAAGTCAAAAGTTTTAACAGGATTTCCAAAATGTTCGAGGGAACTCTAAACATGTCCACCTTGATTTTGAGAAGCTCAACCGGACTTTTAGAGATTTTGACGTCAAAGTGTAAGAATTTTTTCAGGGATATGGAAAATTTCATGAAAGCGTCAAAAGTTTCGCCAGAATTGCCAAAATGTCCGCGGGAACTCTAAACATGTCAACCTTGATTTTGAGAAGCTCAACCGGAGTTTTAGAGATTTTGATGTGAAAGTGTAAGAATTTTGTTGGGGATTTGGAAAATTTCGTGAGAAAGCCAAAAGTTTCGCCAGGAATGCCAAACTGTTCGAGAGAACTCTAAACATGTCAACCTTGATTTTGAGAAGCTCAACCGGACTTTCAGAGATTTTGACGTGAAAGTGTAGGAATTTTGTTGGGGATTTGGAAAATTTCTTGAGAACGTCAAAAGTTTCACAAGGATTGCCAAAATGTTTGAGGGAACTCTAAACATGTCAACCTTGATTTTGAGAAGCTCAACAGGAGTTTTAGAGATTTTGATGTGAAAGTGTAAGAATTTTGTTGGGGATTTGGAAAATTTCCTGAGAACGTCAAAAGTTTCACAAGGATTGCCAAAATGTTCGAGGCAACTCTAAACATGTCAACCTTGATTTTGAGAAGCTCAACTGGAGTTTTAGAGATTTTGATGTGAAAGTGTAAAAATTTTGGCAGAGATTTGGAGAATTTCGTGAGAACGTCAAAAGTTTCGCAAGGAACGCCAAAATGTTCGAGGGAACTCTAAACATGTCAACCTTGATTTTGAGAAGCTCAACCGGACTTTTAGAGATTTTGACATGAAAGTGTAGGAATTTTGTCGGGGATTTGGAAAATTTCGTGAGAACGTCAAAAGTTTCACCTGGATTGCCAAAATGTTTGAGGGAACTCTAAACATGTCCACCTTGATTTTGAGAAGCTCAACTGGAGTTTTAGAGATTTTGATGTGAAAGTGTAAAAATTTTGGCAGAGATTTGGAGAATTTCGTGAGAACGTCAAAAGTTTCGTAAGGAACGCCAAAATGTTCGAGGGAACTCTAAACATGTCAACCTTGATTTTGAGAAGCTCAACCGGACTTTTAGAGATTGGGCGTCAAAGTGTAAGAATTTGTTTGGGATTTGGAAAATTTCCTGAGAACGTCAAAAGCTTTATCAGGATTGCCAAAATGTTCGAGGGAACTCTAAACATGTCCACCTTGATTTTGAGAAGCTCAACCGGACTTTTAGAGATTTTGACGTCAAAGTGTAAGAATTTTGTCGGGGATTTGGAAAATTTCGTGAGAACGTCAAAAGTTTCACCTGGATTGCCAAAATGTTTGAGGGAACTCTAAACATGTCAACCTTGATTTTGAGAAGCTCAACCAGAGTTTTAGAGATTTTGATGTGAAAGTGTAAGAATTTTGTTTGGGATTTGGAAAATTTCGTGAAACCGTCAAAAGTTTCGCCAGGATTGCCAAAATGTCCGAGGGAACTCTAAACATGTCAACCTTGATTTTGAGAAGCTCAACCGGAGTTTTAGAGATTTGGAAGCGAAAGTGTAAGAATTTTGTCGGGGATTAGGAAAATTTCATGAGAAGGTCAAAATTTTCGCCAGGATTGCCAAAACGTTTGAGGGAACTCTAAACATGTCCACCTTGATTTTGAGAAGCTCAACCGGAGTTTCAGAGATTTTGATGTGAAAGTGTAAGAATTTTGTCGGGGATTTGGAAATTTCTTGAGAAACTCAAAAGATTCGCACGAATTGCCAAAATGTTTGAGGGAACTCTAAACATGTCAGCCGTGATTTTGAGAAGCTCAACCGGAGTTTTTGAGATTTTGATGTGAAAGTGTAGGAATTTTGTTTGGGATTTGGAAAATTTCATGAAACCGACAAAATTTTCGCCTGGATTTCCAAAGTGTTCGAGGGAACTCTAACGATTGTCCACCTTGATTTTGAGAAGCTCAACCGGAGTTTTTGAGATTTTGATGTGAAAGTGTAGGAATTTTGTTTGGGATTTGGAAAATTTCGTGAGAACGTCAAAAGTTTCGCCAGGATTGCCAAAATGTTCGAGGGAACTCTAAACATGTCAACCTTTATTTTGAGAAGCTCAACGGGAGTTTCATAGATTTTGACGTCAAAACGTAAGAATTTTGTTGGGGATTTGGAAAATTTCTTGAGAACGTCAAAAGTTTCACCAGGATTGCCAAAATCTTTGAGGGAGCTCCAACCATGTCAAGCTTGATTTTGAGAAGATTAACCGGACTTTTAGAGATTTTGACGTGAAAGTGCAGGAATTTTTTCGGGGAACTGGAAAATTTCCTGAGAACGTCAACAGTTTCGCCAGGATTGCCAAAATGTTCGAGGGAACTCTAAACATGTCCACCTTGATTTTGAGAAGCTCAACCGGAGTTTTAGAGATTTTGACGTCAAAGTGTAAGATATTTGTCGGGGATTTGGAGAATTTCGTGAGAACGTCAAAAGTTTTGCCAGGATTGCCAAAATGTTCGAGGGAACTCTAAACATGTAAACCTTGATTTTGAGCAGCTCAACCGGAGTTTTAGAGATTTTGACGTCAAAGTGTAAGAATTTTGTTTGGGATTTGGAAAATTTATGAAACTGTCAAAAGTTTCACCAGGATTGCCAAAATTTCCAAGAAAACTCTAAACATGTCAACCTTGATTTTGAGAAGCTCAACCGGAGTTTTAGAGATTTTGATGTGAAAGTGTAAGAATTTTGTTGGGATTTAGAAAATTTCGTGAGAAAGTGAAAAGTTTCACCAGGAATGTCAAAATGTTTGTGTGAACACTAAACATGTAAATCTTGATTTTGAGAAGCTCAACCAGAGTTTTGGAGATTTTGATGTGAAAGTGTAAGAATTTTGTTTGGAATTTGTAAAATTTCGTGAGAACGTCAAAAGTTTCGCCAGGATAGCCAAAATGTTCGAGGGAACTCTAAACATGTCAACCTTGATTTTGAGAAGCTCAACCAGAGTTTTAGAGATTTTGACGTGAATGTGTAGGAATTTTTTCGGGGATTTGGAAAATTTCCTGAGAACGTCAAAAGTTTCACCAGGATTGCCAAAATGTTCGAGGGAACTCTAAACATGTCAACCTTGATTTTGAGAAGCTCAACCGGACTTTTAGAGATTTTGACGTGAAAGTGTAGGAATTTTGTTTGGGATTTGGAAAATTTCTTGAGAACGTCAAAAGTTTCGCACGAATTGCCAAAATGTTTGAGGGAACTCTAAACATGTCCTTTTTGATTTTGAGAAGCTCAACCGGGCTTTTAGAGATTTTGACGTCAAAGTGTAAGAATTTTGTTGGGGATTTGGAAACTTTCGTGAGAACGTCAAATGTTTCACCAGGATTGCCAAAATGTTCGAGGGAACTCTAAACATGTCAACCTTGATTTTGAGAAGCTCAACCGGACTTTTAGAGATTTTGACGTCAAAGTGTAAGAATTTTGTCGGGGATATGGAAAATTTTGTGAGAAAGTCAAAAGTTTTAACAGGATTTCCAAAATGTTCGAGGGAACTCTTAACATGTCCACCTTGATTTTGAGAAGCTCAACCGGACTTTTAGAGATTTTGACGTCAAAGTGTAAGAATTTTTTCAGGGATATGGAAAATTTCATGAAAGCGTCAAAAGTTTCGCCAGAATTGCCAAAATGTCCGCGGGAACTCTAAACATGTCCACCTTGATTTTGAGAAGCTCAACCGGACTTTTAGAGATTTTGATGTGAAAGTGTAAGAATTTTGTTGGGGATTTGGAAAATTTCGTGAGAAAGCCAAAAGTTTCGCCAGGAATGCCAAACTGTTCGAGAGAACTCTAAACATGTCAACCTTGATTTTGAGAAGCTCAACCGGACTTTCAGAGATTTTGACGTGAAAGTGTAGGAATTTTGTTGGGGATTTGGAAAATTTCTTGAGAACGTCAAAAGTTTCACAAGGATTGCCAAAATGTTTGAGGGAACTCTAAACATGTCAACCTTGATTTTGAGAAGCTCAACAGGAGTTTTAGAGATTTTGATGTGAAAGTGTAAGAATTTTGTTGGGGATTTGGAAAATTTCCTGAGAACGTCAAAAGTTTCACAAGGATTGCCAAAATGTTCGAGGCAACTCTAAACATGTCAACCTTGATTTTGAGAAGCTCAACTGGAGTTTTAGAGATTTTGATGTGAAAGTGTAAAAATTTTGGCAGAGATTTGGAGAATTTCGTGAGAACGTCAAAAGTTTCGAAAGGAACGCCAAAATGTTCGAGGGAACTCTAAACATGTCAACCTTGATTTTGAGAAGCTCAACCGGACTTTTAGAGATTTTGACATGAAAGTGTAGGAATTTTGTTGGGGATTTGGAGAATTTCTTGAGAACGTCAAAAGTTTTATCAGGATTGCCAAAATGTTCGAGGGAACTCTAAACATGTCAACCTTGATTATGAGAAGCTCAACCAGAGTTTTAGAGATTTTGACGTGAAAGTGTAGGAATTTGTCAGGGATTTGGAAAATTTCCTGAAAACGTCAAAAGTTTCGCCAGGATTGCCAAAATGTTCGAGGGAACTCTAAACATGTCCACCTTGATTTTGAGAAGCTCAACCGGACTTTTAGAGATTTTGACGTCCAAGTGTAAGAATTTTGTCGGGGATTTGGAAAATTTCGTGAGAACGTCAAAAGTTTCGCCAGGATTGCCAAAATGTTCGAGGGAACTCTAAACATGTCAACCTTTATTTTGAGAAGCTCAACGGGAGTTTCATAGATTTTGACGTCAAAACGTAAGAATTTTGTTGGGGATTTGGAAAATTTCTTGAGAACGTCAAAAGTTTCACCAGGATTGCCAAAATCTTTGAGGGAGCTCCAACCATGTCAAGCTTGATTTTGAGAAGATTAACCGGACTTTTAGAGATTTTGACGTGAAAGTGCAGGAATTTTTTCGGGGAACTGGAAAATTTCCTGAGAACGTCAACAGTTTCGCCAGGATTGCCAAAATGTTCGAGGGAACTCTAAACATGTCCACCTTGATTTTGAGAAGCTCAACCGGAGTTTTAGAGATTTTGACGTCAAAGTGTAAGATATTTGTCGGGGATTTGGAGAATTTCGTGAGAACGTCAAAAGTTTTGCCAGGATTGCCAAAATGTTCGAGGGAACTCTAACCATGTCAACGTTGATTTTGAGCAGCTCAACCGGAGTTTTAGAGATTTTGACGTCAAAGTGTAAGAATTTTTTCAGGGATATGGAAAATTTCATGAAAGCGCCAAAAGTTTCGCCAGAATTGCCAAAATGTCCGCGGGAACTCTAAACATGTCAACCTTGATTTTGAGAAGCTCAACCGGAGTTTTAGAGATTTTGATGTGAAAGTGTAAGAATTTTGTTGGGGATTTGGAAAATTTCGTGAGAAAGCCAAAAGTTTCGCCAGGAATGCCAAACTGTTCAGGAGAACTCTAAACATGTCAACCTTGATTTTGAGAAGCTCAACCGGACTTTCAGAGATTTTGACGTGAAAGTGTAGGAATTTTGTTGGGGATTTGGAAAATTTCTTGAGAACGTCAAAAGTTTCACAAGGATTGCCAAAATGTTTGAGGGAACTCTAAACATGTCAACCTTGATTTTGAGAAGCTCAACAGGAGTTTTAGAGATTTTGATGTGAAAGTGTAAGAATTTTGTTGGGGATTTGGAAAATTTCCTGAGAACGTCAAAAGTTTCACAAGGATTGCCAAAATGTTCGAGGCAACTCTAAACATGTCAACCTTGATTTTGAGAAGCTCAACTCGAGTTTTAGAGATTTTGATGTGAAAGTGTAAGAATTTTGGCAGAGATTTGGAGAATTTCGTGAGAACGTCAAAAGTTTCGCAAGGAACGCCAAAATGTTCGAGGGAACTCTAAACATGTCAACCTTGATTTTGAGAAGCTCAACCGGACTTTTAGAGATTTTGACATGAAAGTGTAGGAATTTTGTCGGGGATTTGGAAAATTTCGTGAGAACGTCAAAAGTTTCACCTGGATTGCCAAAATGTTTGAGGGAACTCTAAACATGTCAACCTTGATTTTGAGAAGCTCAACCGGACTTTTAGATTTTGGGCGTCAAAGTGTAAGAATTTGTTTGGGATTTGGAAAATTTCCTGAGAACGTCAAAAGCTTTATCAGGATTGCCAAAATGTTCGAGGGAACTCTAAACATGGCAACCTTGATTTTGAGAAGCTCAACCGGACTTTTAGAGATTTTGACGTCTAAGTGTAAGAATTTTGTCGGGGATATGGAAAATTTTGTGAGAAAGTCAAAAGTTTTATCAGGATTGCCAACATGTTCGAGGGAACTCTAAACATGTCCACCTTGATTTTGAGAAGCTCAACTGGAGTTTTAGAGATTTTGACGTCAAAGTGTAAGTATTTTGTCGGGGATATGGAAAATTTTGTGAGAAACTCAAAAGTTTTAACAGGATTGCCAAAATGTTCGAGGGAACTCTAAACATGTCAACCTTGATTTTGAGAAGCTCAACCGGACTTTTAGAGATTTTGACATCAAAGTGTAAGAATTTTTTCAGGGATATGGAAAATTTCGTGAAACCGTCAAAAGTTTCGCCAGGATTGCCAAAATGTCCGAGGGAACTCTAAACATGTCAACCTTGATTTTGAGAAGCTCAACCGGAGTTTTGGAGATTTCGATGTGAAAGTGTAAGAATTTTGTTGGGGATTTGGAAAATTTCGTGAGAAAGTCAAAAGTTTCGCCAGGAATGCCAAAATGTTTGAGGGAACTCTAAACATGTCAACCTTAATTTTGAGAAGCTCAACCGGAGTTTTAGAGATTTGGAAGCGAAAGTGTAAGAATTTTGTCGGGGATTAGGAAAATTTCATGAGAAGGTCAAAATTTTCGCCAGGATTGCCAAAACGTTTGAGGGAACTCTAAACATGTCCACCTTGATTTTGAGAAGCTCAACCGGAGTTTCAGAGATTTTGATGTGAAAGTGTAAGAATTTTGTCGGGGATTTGGAAAATTTCATGAAACCGACAAAATTTTCGCCTGGATTTCCAAAGTGTTCGAGGGAACTCTAACGATTGTCCACCTTGATTTTAAGAAGATCAACCGGAGTTTTAGAGATTTTTATGTGAAAGTGTAAGAATTTTGTTGGGGATTTGGAAAATTTCG
Source organism: Streptopelia decaocto (assembly GCF_964273445.1). Classification (NCBI taxonomy): domain Eukaryota; kingdom Metazoa; phylum Chordata; class Aves; order Columbiformes; family Columbidae; genus Streptopelia; species Streptopelia decaocto. Next base: position 48,772,885 of record NC_138661.1, read on the forward strand.
TGAGAACGTCAAAAGTTTCGCCAGGAATGCCAAAATGTTTGAGGGAACTCTAAACATGTAAACCTTGATTTTGAGAAGCTCAACCTGACTTTTAGCGATTTTGACATGAAAGTGTAAGAATTTTGTTGGGGATTTGGAGAATTTCTTGAGAACGTCAAAAGTTTTATCAGGATTGCCAAAATGTTCGAGGGAACTCTAAACATGTCAACCTTGATTATGAGAAGCTCAACCAGAGTTTTAGAGATTTTGACGTGAAAGTGTAGGAATTTTGTCAGGGATTTGGAAAATTTCCTGAAAACGTCAAAAGTTTCGCCAGGATTGCCAAAATGTTCGAGGGAACTCTAAACATGTCCACCTTGATTTTGAGAAGCTCAACCGGACTTTTAGAGATTTTGACGTCAAAGTGTAAGATATTTGTCGGGGATTTGGAGAATTTCGTGAGAACGTCAAAAGTTTTGCCAGGATTGCCAAAATGTTCGAGGGAACTCTAAACATGTCAACGTTGATTTTGAGCAGCTCAACCGGAGTTTTAGAGATTTTGACGTCAAAGTGTAAGAATTTTGTTTGGGATTTGGAAAATTTCGTGAGAAAGTGAAAAGTTTCGCCAGGAATGTCAAAATATTTGTGTGAACACTAAACATGTAAATCTTGATTTTGAGAAGCTCAACCAGAGTTTTGGAGATTTTGATGTGAAAGTGTAAGAATTTTGTTTGGAATTTGTAAAATTTCGTGAGAACGTCAAAAGTTTCGCCAGGATTGCCAAAATGTTCGAGGGAACTCTAAACATGTCAACCTTGATTTTGAGAAGCTCAACCAGAGTTTTAGAGATTTTGACGTGAATGTGTAGGAATTTTTTCGGGGATTTGGAAAATTTCCTGAGAACGTCAAAAGTTTCACCAGGATTGCCAAAATGTTCGAGGGAACTCTAAACATGTCAACCTTGATTTTGAGAAGCTCAACCGGACTTTTAGAGATTTTGACGTGAAAGTGTAGGAATTTTGTTTGGGATTTGGAAAATTTCTTGAGAACGTCAAAAGTTTCGCACGAATTGCCAAAATGTTTGAGGGAACTCTAAACATGTCCTTTTTGATTTTGAGAAGCTCAACCGGGCTTTTAGAGATTTTGATGTGAAAGTGTAAGAATTTTGTTGGGGATTTGGAAAATTTCCTGAGAACGTCAAAAGTTTCACAAGGATTGCCAAAATGTTCGAGGCAACTCTAAACATGTCAACCTTGATTTTGAGAAGCTCAACTGGAGTTTTAGAGATTTTGATGTGAAAGTGTAAAAATTTTGGCAGAGATTTGGAGAATTTCGTGAGAACGTCAAAAGTTTCGCAAGGAACGCCAAAATGTTCGAGGGAACTCTAAACATGTCAACCTTGATTTTGAGAAGCTCAACCGGACTTTTAGAGATTTTGACATGAAAGTGTAGGAATTTTGTCGGGGATTTGGAAAATTTCGTGAGAACGTCAAAAGTTTCACCTGGATTGCCAAAATGTTTGAGGGAACTCTAAACATGTCCACCTTGATTTTGAGAAGCTCAACTGGAGTTTTAGAGATTTTGATGTGAAAGTGTAAAAATTTTGGCAGAGATTTGGAGAATTTCGTGAGAACGTCAAAAGTTTCGTAAGGAACGCCAAAATGTTCGAGGGAACTCTAAACATGTCAACCTTGATTTTGAGAAGCTCAACCGGACTTTTAGAGATTGGGCGTCAAAGTGTAAGAATTTGTTTGGGATTTGGAAAATTTCCTGAGAACGTCAAAAGCTTTATCAGGATTGCCAAAATGTTCGAGGGAACTCTAAACATGTCAACCTTGATTTTGAGAAGCTCAACCGGACTTTTAGAGATTTTGACGTCAAAGTGTAAGAATTTTGTCGGGGATATGGAAAATTTTGTGAGAAAGTCAAAAGTTTTAACAGGATTGCCAAAATGTTCGAGGGAACTCTAAACATGTCCACCTTGATTTTGAGAAGCTCAACTGGAGTTTTAGAGATTTTGACGTCAAAGTGTAAGAATTTTGTCGGGGATATGGAAAATTTTGTGAGAAACTCAAAAGTTTTAACAGGATTGCCAAAATGTTCGAGGGAACTCTAAACATGTCCACCTTGATTTTGAGAAGCTCAACCGGACTTTTAGAGATTTTGACGTCAAAGTGTAAGAATTTTTTCAGGGATATGGAAAATTTCAGGAAAGCGTCAAAAGTTTCGCCAGAATTGCCAAAATGTCCACGGGAACTCTAAACATGTCAACCTTGATTTTGAGAAGCTCAACCGGAGTTTTAGAGATTTTGATGTGAAAGTGTAAGAATTTTGTTGGGGATTTGGAAAATTTCGTGAGAAAGTCAAAAGTTTCGCCAGGAATGCCAAACTGTTCGAGGGAACTCTAAAGATGTCCACCTTGATTTTGAGAAGCTCAACCGGACTTTCAGAGATTTTGACGTGAAAGTGTAAGAATTTTGTTTGGGATTTGGAAAATTTCGTGAAACCGTCAAAAGTTTCGCCAGGATTGCCAAAATGTCCGAGGGAACTCTAAACATGTCAACCTTGATTTTGAGAAGCTCAACCGGAGTTTTAGAGATTTCGATGTGAAAGTGTAAGAATTTTGTTGGGGATTTGGAAAATTTCGTGAGAAAGTCAAAAGTTTCGCCAGGAATGCCAAAATGTTTGAGGGAACTCTAAACATGTCAACCTTAATTTTGAGAAGCTCAACCGGTGTTTTAGAGATTTGGAAGCGAAAGTGTAAGAATTTTGTCGGGGATTAGGAAAATTTCATGAGAAGGTCAAAATTTTCGCCAGGATTGCCAAAACGTTTGAGGGAACTCTAAACATGTCCACCTTGATTTTGAGAAGCTCAACCGGAGTTTCAGAGATTTTGATGTGAAAGTGTAAGAATTTTGTCGGGGATTTGGAAAATTTCTTGAGAAACTCAAAAGATTCGCACGAATTGCCAAAATGTTTGAGGGAACTCTAAACATGTCAGCCGTGATTTTGAGAAGCTCAACCGGAGTTTTTGAGATTTTGATGTGAAAGTGTAGGAATTTTGTTTGGGATTTGGAAAATTTCATGAAACCGACAAAATTTTCGCCTGGATTTCCAAAGTGTTCGAGGGAACTCTAACGATTGTCCACCTTGATTTTAAGAAGATCAACCGGAGTTTTAGAGATTTTTATGTGAAAGTGTAAGAATTTTGTTGGGGATTTGGAAAATTTCGTGAGAACGTCAAAAGTTTCGCCAGGATTGCCAAAATGTTCGAGGGAACTCTAAACATGTCAACCTTGATTTTGAGAAGCTCAACCAGAGTTTTAGAGATTTTGACGTGAATGTGTAGGAATTTTTTCGGGGATTTGGAAAATTTCCTGAGAACGTCAAAAGTTTCACCAGGATTGCCAAAATGTTCGAGGGAACTCTAAACATGTCAACCTTGATTTTGAGAAGCTCAACCGGACTTTTAGAGATTTTGACGTGAAAGTGTAGGAATTTTGTTTGGGATTTGGAAAATTTCTTGAGAACGTCAAAAGTTTCGCACGAATTGCCAAAATGTTTGAGGGAACTCTAAACATGTCCTTTTTGATTTTGAGAAGCTCAACCGGGCTTTTAGAGATTTTGATGTGAAAGTGTAAGAATTTTGTTGGGGATTTGGAAAATTTCCTGAGAACGTCAAAAGTTTCACAAGGATTGCCAAAATGTTCGAGGCAACTCTAAACATGTCAACCTTGATTTTGAGAAGCTCAACTGGAGTTTTAGAGATTTTGATGTGAAAGTGTAAAAATTTTGGCAGAGATTTGGAGAATTTCGTGAGAACGTCAAAAGTTTCGCAAGGAACGCCAAAATGTTCGAGGGAACTCTAAACATGTCAACCTTGATTTTGAGAAGCTCAACCGGACTTTTAGAGATTTTGACATGAAAGTGTAGGAATTTTGTCGGGGATTTGGAAAATTTCGTGAGAACGTCAAAAGTTTCACCTGGATTGCCAAAATGTTTGAGGGAACTCTAAACATGTCCACCTTGATTTTGAGAAGCTCAACTGGAGTTTTAGAGATTTTGATGTGAAAGTGTAAAAATTTTGGCAGAGATTTGGAGAATTTCGTGAGAACGTCAAAAGTTTCGTAAGGAACGCCAAAATGTTCGAGGGAACTCTAAACATGTCAACCTTGATTTTGAGAAGCTCAACCGGACTTTTAGAGATTGGGCGTCAAAGTGTAAGAATTTGTTTGGGATTTGGAAAATTTCCTGAGAACGTCAAAAGCTTTATCAGGATTGCCAAAATGTTCGAGGGAACTCTAAACATGTCAACCTTGATTTTGAGAAGCTCAACCGGACTTTTAGAGATTTTGACGTCAAAGTGTAAGAATTTTGTCGGGGATATGGAAAATTTTGTGAGAAAGTCAAAAGTTTTAACAGGATTGCCAAAATGTTCGAGGGAACTCTAAACATGTCCACCTTGATTTTGAGAAGCTCAACTGGAGTTTTAGAGATTTTGACGTCAAAGTGTAAGAATTTTGTCGGGGATATGGAAAATTTTGTGAGAAACTCAAAAGTTTTAACAGGATTGCCAAAATGTTCGAGGGAACTCTAAACATGTCCACCTTGATTTTGAGAAGCTCAACCGGACTTTTAGAGATTTTGACGTCAAAGTGTAAGAATTTTTTCAGGGATATGGAAAATTTCAGGAAAGCGTCAAAAGTTTCGCCAGAATTGCCAAAATGTCCACGGGAACTCTAAACATGTCAACCTTGATTTTGAGAAGCTCAACCGGAGTTTTAGAGATTTTGATGTGAAAGTGTAAGAATTTTGTTGGGGATTTGGAAAATTTCGTGAGAAAGTCAAAAGTTTCGCCAGGAATGCCAAACTGTTCGAGGGAACTCTAAAGATGTCCACCTTGATTTTGAGAAGCTCAACCGGACTTTCAGAGATTTTGACGTGAAAGTGTAAGAATTTTGTTTGGGATTTGGAAAATTTCGTGAAACCGTCAAAAGTTTCGCCAGGATTGCCAAAATGTCCGAGGGAACTCTAAACATGTCAACCTTGATTTTGAGAAGCTCAACCGGAGTTTTAGAGATTTCGATGTGAAAGTGTAAGAATTTTGTTGGGGATTTGGAAAATTTCGTGAGAAAGTCAAAAGTTTCGCCAGGAATGCCAAAATGTTTGAGGGAACTCTAAACATGTCAACCTTAATTTTGAGAAGCTCAACCGGTGTTTTAGAGATTTGGAAGCGAAAGTGTAAGAATTTTGTCGGGGATTAGGAAAATTTCATGAGAAGGTCAAAATTTTCGCCAGGATTGCCAAAACGTTTGAGGGAACTCTAAACATGTCCACCTTGATTTTGAGAAGCTCAACCGGAGTTTCAGAGATTTTGATGTGAAAGTGTAAGAATTTTGTCGGGGATTTGGAAAATTTCTTGAGAAACTCAAAAGATTCGCACGAATTGCCAAAATGTTTGAGGGAACTCTAAACATGTCAGCCGTGATTTTGAGAAGCTCAACCGGAGTTTTTGAGATTTTGATGTGAAAGTGTAGGAATTTTGTTTGGGATTTGGAAAATTTCATGAAACCGACAAAATTTTCGCCTGGATTTCCAAAGTGTTCGAGGGAACTCTAACGATTGTCCACCTTGATTTTAAGAAGATCAACCGGAGTTTTAGAGATTTTTATGTGAAAGTGTAAGAATTTTGTTGGGGATTTGGAAAATTTCGTGAGAACGTCAAAAGTTTCGCCAGGAATGCCAAAATGTTTGAGGGAACTCTAAACATGTAAACCTTGATTTTGAGAAGCTCAACCGGACTTTTAGCGATTTTGACATGAAAGTGTAAGAATTTTGTTGGGGATTTGGAGAATTTCTTGAGAACGTCAAAAGTTTTATCAGGATTGCCAAAATGTTCGAGGGAACTCTAAACATGTCAACCTTGATTATGAGAAGCTCAACCAGAGTTTTAGAGATTTTGACGTGAAAGTGTAGGAATTTTGTCAGGGATTTGGAAAATTTCCTGAAAACGTCAAAAGTTTCGCCAGGATTGCCAAAATGTTCGAGGGAACTCTAAACATGTCCACCTTGATTTTGAGAAGCTCAACCGGAGTTTTAGAGATTTTGACGTCAAAGTGTAAGATATTTGTCGGGGATTTGGAGAATTTCGTGAGAACGTCAAAAGTTTTGCCAGGATTGCCAAAATGTTCGAGGGAACTCTAAACATGTCAACGTTGATTTTGAGCAGCTCAACCGGAGTTTTAGAGATTTTGACGTCAAAGTGTAAGAATTTTGTTTGGGATTTGGAAAATTTATGAAACTGTCAAAAGTTTCACCAGGATTGCCAAAATTTCCAAGAAAACTCTAAACATGTCAACCTTGATTTTGAGAAGCTCAACCGGAGTTTTAGAGATTTTGATGTGAAAGTGTAATAATTTTGTTGGGGATTTAGAAAATTTCGTGAGAACGTCAAAAGTTTTGCCAGGATTGCCAAAATGTTCGAGGGAACTCTAAACATGTCAACCTTGATTTTGAGAAGCTCAACCAGAGTTTTAGAGATTTTGACGTGAATGTGTAGGAATTTTTTCGGGGATTTGGAAAATTTCCTGAGAACGTCAAAAGTTTCACCAGGATTGCCAAAATGTTCGAGGGAACTCTAAACATGTCAACCTTGATTTTGAGAAGCTCAACCGGACTTTTAGAGATTTTGACGTGAAAGTGTAGGAATTTTGTTTGGGATTTGGAAAATTTCTTGAGAACGTCAAAAGTTTCGCACGAATTGCCAAAATGTTTGAGGGAACTCTAAACATGTCCTTTTTGATTTTGAGAAGCTCAACCGGAGTTTTAGAGATTTTGATGTGAAAGTGTAAGAATTTTGTTGGGGATTTGGAAAATTTCGTGAGAAAGCCAAAAGTTTCGCCAGGAATGCCAAACTGTTCAAGAGAACTCTAAACATGTCAACCTTGATTTTGAGAAGCTCAACCGAACTTTCAGAGATTTTGACGTGAAAGTGTAGGAATTTTGTTGGGGATTTGGAAAATTTCTTGAGAACGTCAAAAGTTTCACAAGGATTGCCAAAATGTTTGAGGGAACTCTAAACATGTCAACCTTGATTTTGAGAAGCTCAACAGGAGTTTTAGAGATTTTGATGTGAAAGTGTAAGAATTTTGTTGGGGATTTGGAAAATTTCCTGAGAACGTCAAAAGTTTCACCTGGATTGCCAAAATGTTTGAGGGAACTCTAAACATGTCCACCTTGATTTTGAGAAGCTCAACTGGAGTTTTAGAGATTTTGATGTGAAAGTGTAAAAATTTTGGCAGAGATTTGGAGAATTTCGTGAGAACGTCAAAAGTTTCGTAAGGAACGCCAAAATGTTCGAGGGAACTCTAAACATGTCAACCTTGATTTTGAGAAGCTCAACCGGACTTTTAGAGATTGGGCGTCAAAGTGTAAGAATTTGTATGGGATTTGGAAAATTTCCTGAGAACGTCAAAAGCTTTATCAGGATTGCAAAATGTTCGAGGGAACTCTAAACATGTCAACCTTGATTTTGAGAAGCTCAACCGGACTTTTAGAGATTTTGACGTCAAAGTGTAAGAATTTTGTCGGGGATATGGAAAATTTTGTGAGAAAGTCAAAAGTTTTAACAGGATTGCCAAAATGTTCGAGGGAACTCTAAACATGTCCACCTCGATTTTGAGAAGCTCAACTGGAGTTTTAGAGATTTTGACGTCAAAGTGTAAGAATTTTGTCGGGGATATGGAAAATTTTGTGAGAAAGTCAAAAGTTTTAAAAGGATTGCCAAAATGTTCGAGGGAACTCTAAACATGTCCTTTTTGATTTTGAGAAGCTCAACCGGGCTTTTAGAGATTTTGACGTCAAAGTGTAAGAATTTTGTTGGGGATTTGGAAACTTTCGTGAGAACGTCAAATGTTTCACCAGGATTGCCAAAATGTTCGAGGGAACTCTAAACATGTCAACCTTGATTTTGAGAAGCTCAACCGGAGTTTTAGAGATTTTGACGTCAAAGTGTAAGAATTTTGTCGGGGATATGGAAAATTTCATGAAAGCGTCAAAAGTTTCGCCAGAATTGCCAAAATGTCCGCGGGAACTCTAAACATGTCAACCTTGATTTTGAGAAGCTCAACCGGAGTTTTAGAGATTTTGATGTGAAAGTGTAAGAATTTTGTTGGGGATTTGGAAAATTTCGTGAGAAAGCCAAAAGTTTCGCCAGGAATGCCAAACTGTTCAAGAGAACTCTAAACATGTCAACCTTGATTTTGAGAAGCTCAACCGAACTTTCAGAGATTTTGACGTGAAAGTGTAGGAATTTTGTTGGGGATTTGGAAAATTTCTTGAGAACGTCAAAAGTTTCACAAGGATTGCCAAAATGTTTGAGGGAACTCTAAACATGTCAACCTTGATTTTGAGAAGCTCAACAGGAGTTTTAGAGATTTTGATGTGAAAGTGTAAGAATTTTGTTGGGGATTTGGAAAATTTCCTGAGAACGTCAAAAGTTTCACCTGGATTGCCAAAATGTTTGAGGGAACTCTAAACATGTCCACCTTGATTTTGAGAAGCTCAACTGGAGTTTTAGAGATTTTGATGTGAAAGTGTAAAAATTTTGGCAGAGATTTGGAGAATTTCGTGAGAACGTCAAAAGTTTCGCAATGAACGCCAAAATGTTCGTGGGAACTCTAAACATGTCAACCTTGATTTTGAGAAGCTCAACCGGACTTTTAGAGATTTTGACATGAAAGTGTAGGAATTTTGTCGGGGATTTGGAAAATTTCGTGAGAACGTCAAAAGTTTCACCTGGATTGCCAAAATGTTTGAGGGAACTCTAAACATGTCCACCTTGATTTTGAGAAGCTCAACCGGACTTTCAGAGATTTTGATGTGAAAGTGTAAGAATTTTGTTTGGGATTTGGAAAATTTCGTGAAACCGTCAAAAGTTTCGCCAGGATTGCCAAAATGTCCGAGGGAACTCTAAACATGTCAACCTTGATTTTGAGAAGCTCAACCGGAGTTTTAGAGATTTTGATGTGAAAGTGTAAGAATTTTGTTGGGGATTTGGAAAATTTCGTGAGAAAGTCAAAAGTTTCGCCAGGAATGCCAAAATGTTTGAGGGAACTCTAAACATGTCAACCTTAATTTTGAGAAGCTCAACCGGAGTTTTAGAGATTTGGAAGCGAAAGTGTAAGAATTTTGTCGGGGATTAGGAAAATTTCATGAGAAGGTCAAAATTTTCGCCAGGATTGCCAAAACGTTTGAGGGAACTCTAAACATGTCAACCTTGATTTTGAGAAGCTCAACCGGAGTTTCAGAGATTTTGATGTGAAAGTGTAAGAATTTTGTCGGGGATTTGGAAAATTTCTTGAGAAACTCAAAAGATTCGCACGAATTGCCAAAATGTTTGAGGGAACTCTAAACATGTCAGCCGTGATTTTGAGAAGCTCAACCGGAGTTTTTGAGGTTTTGATGTGAAAGTGTAGGAATTTTGTTTGGGATTTGGAAAATTTCATGAAACCGACAAAATTTTCGCCTGGATTTCCAAAGTGTTCGAGGGAACTCTAACGATTGTCCACCTTGATTTTAAGAAGATCAACCGGAGTTTTAGAGATTTTTATGTGAAAGTGTAAGAATTTTGTTGGGGATTTGGAAAATTTCGTGAGAACGTCAAAAGTTTCGCCAGGAATGCCAAAATGTTTGAGGGAACTCTAAACATGTAAACCTTGATTTTGAGAAGCTCAACCTGACTTTTAGCGATTTTGACATGAAAGTGTAAGAATTTTGTTGGGGATTTGGAGAATTTCTTGAGAACGTCAAAAGTTTTATCAGGATTGCCAAAATGTTCGAGGGAACTCTAAACATGTCAACCTTGATTATGAGAAGCTCAACCGGAGTTTTAGAGATTTTGTCGTGAAAGTGTATAAATTTTGTCGGGGATTTGGAAAATTTCGTGAGAACGTCAAAAGTTTCGCCAGGATTGCCAAAATGTTCGAGGGAACTCTAAACATGTCAACCTTTATTTTGAGAAGCTCAACGGGAGTTTCATAGATTTTGACGTCAAAACGTAAGAATTTTGTTGGGGATTTGGAAAATTTCTTGAGAACGTCAAAAGTTTCACCAGGATTGCCAAAATTTTTGATGGAGCTCCAACCATGTCAAGCTTGATTTTGAGAAGATTAACCGGACTTTTAGAGATTTTGACGTGAAAGTGCAGGAATTTTTTCGGGGAACTGGAAAATTTCCTGAGAACGTCAACAGTTTCGCCAGGATTGCCAAAATGTTCGAGGGAACTCTAAACATGTCCACCTTGATTTTGAGAAGCTCAACCGGAGTTTTAGAGATTTTGACGTCAAAGTGTAAGATATTTGTCGGGGATTTGGAGAATTTCGTGAGAACGTCAAAAGTTTTGCCAGGATTGCCAAAATGTTCGAGGGAATTCTAAACATGTCAACGTTGATTTTGAGCAGCTCAACCGGAGTTTTAGAGATTTTGACGTCAAAGTGTAAGAATTTTGTTTGGGATTTGGAAAATTTATGAAACTGTCAAAAGTTTCACCAGGATTGCCAAAATTTCCAAGAAAACTCTAACATGTCAACCTTGATTTCGAGAAGCTCAACCGGAGTTTTAGAGATTTTGATGTGAAAGTGTAAGAATTTTGTTGGGGATTTAGAAAATTTCGTGAGAAAGTGAAAAGTTTCGCCAGGAATGTCAAAATGTTTGTGTGAACACTAAACATGTAAATCATGATTTTGAGAAGCTCAACCAGAGTTTTGGAGATTTTGATGTGAAAGTGTAAGAATTTTGTTTGGAATTTGTAAAATTTCGTGAGAACGTCAAAAGTTTCGCCAGGATTGCCAAAATGTTCGAGGGAACTCTAAACATGTCAACCTTGATTTTGAGAAGCTCAACCAGAGTTTTAGAGATTTTGACGTGAATGTGTAGGAATTTTTTCGGGGATTTGGAAAATTTCCTGAGAACGTCAAAAGTTTCACCAGGATTGCCAAAATGTTCGAGGGAACTCTAAACATGTCCACCTTGATTTTGAGAAGCTCAACCGGAGTTTTAGAGATTTTGACGTGAAAGTGTAGGAATTTTGTTTGGGATTTGGATAATTTCTTGAGAACGTCAAAAGTTTCGCACGAATTGCCAAAATGTTTGAGGGAACTCTAAACATGTCCTTTTTGATTTTGAGAAGCTCAACCGGGCTTTTAGAGATTTTGACGTCAAAGTGTAAGAATTTTGTTGGGGATTTGGAAACTTTCGTGAGAACGTCAAATGTTTCACAAGGATTGCCAAAATGTTCGAGGGAACTCTAAACATGTCAACCTTGATTTTGAGAAGCTCAACCGGAGTTTTAGAGATTTTGACGTCAAAGTGTAAGAATTTTGTCGGGGATATGGAAAATTTTGTGAGAAAGTCAAAAGTTTTAACAGGATTTCCAAAATGTTCGAGGGAACTCTAAACATGTCCACCTTGATTTTGAGAAGCTCAACCGGACTTTTAGAGATTTTGACGTCAAAGTGTAAGAATTTTTTCAGGGATATGGAAAATTTCATGAAAGCGTCAAAAGTTTCGCCAGAATTGCCAAAATGTCCGCGGGAACTCTAAACATGTCAACCTTGATTTTGAGAAGCTCAACCGGAGTTTTAGAGATTTTGATGTGAAAGTGTAAGAATTTTGTTGGGGATTTGGAAAATTTCGTGAGAAAGCCAAAAGTTTCGCCAGGAATGCCAAACTGTTCAAGAGAACTCTAAACATGTCAACCTTGATTTTGAGAAGCTCAACCGGACTTTCAGAGATTTTGACGTGAAAGTGTAGGAATTTTGTTGGGGATTTGGAAAATTTCTTGAGAACGTCAAAAGTTTCACAAGGATTGCCAAAATGTTTGAGGGAACTCTAAACATGTCAACCTTGATTTTGAGAAGCTCAACAGGAGTTTTAGAGATTTTGATGTGAAAGTGTAAGAATTTTGTTGGGGATTTGGAAAATTTCATGAGAACGTCAAAAGTTTCACAAGGATTGCCAAAATGTTCGAGGGAACTCTAAACATGTCAACCTTGATTTTGAGAAGCTCAACCGGACTTTTAGAGATTTTGACATGAAAGTGTAGGAATTTTGTCGGGGATTTGGAAAATTTCGTGAGAACGTCAAAAGTTTCACCTGGATTGCCCAAATGTTTGAGGGAACTCTAAACATGTCCACCTTGATTTTGAGAAGCTCAACCGGACTTTCGGAGATTTTGATGTGAAAGTGTAAGAATTTTGTTTGGGATTTGGAAAATTTCGTGAAACCGTCAAAAGTTTCGCCAGGATTGCCAAAATGTCCGAGGGAACTCTAAACATGTCAACCTTGATTTTGAGAAGCTCAACCGGAGTTTTAGAGATTTCGATGTGAAAGTGTAAGAATTTTGTTGGGGATTTGGAAAATTTCGTGAGAAAGTCAAAAGTTTCGCCAGGAATGCCAAAATGTTTGAGGGAACTCTAAACATGTCAACCTTAATTTTGAGAAGCTCAACCGGAGTTTTAGAGATTTGGAAGCGAAAGTGTAAGAATTTTGTCGGGGATTAGGAAAATTTCATGAGAAGGTCAAAATTTTCGCCAGGATTGCCAAAACGTTTGAGGGAACTCTAAACATGTCCACCTTGATTTTGAGAAGCTCAACCGGAGTTTCAGAGATTTTGATGTGAAAGTGTAAGAATTTTGTCGGGGATTTGGAAAATTTCTTGAGAAACTCAAAAGATTCGCACGAATTGCCAAAATGTTTGAGGGAACTCTAAACATGTCAGCCGTGATTTTGAGAAGCTCAACCGGAGTTTTTGAGATTTTGATGTGAAAGTGTAGGAATTTTGTTTGGGATTTGGAAAATTTCATGAAACCGACAAAATTTTCGCCTGGATTTCCAAAGTGTTCGAGGGAACTCTAACGATTGTCCACCTTGATTTTAAGAAGATCAACCGGAGTTTTAGAGATTTTTATGTGAAAGTGTAAGAATTTTGTTGGGGATTTGGAAAATTTCGTGAGAACGTCAAAAGTTTCGCCAGGAATGCCAAAATGTTTGAGGGAACTCTAAACATGTAAACCTTGATTTTGAGAAGCTCAACCTGACTTTTAGCGATTTTGACATGAAAGTGTAAGAATTTTGTTGGGGATTTGGAGAATTTCTTGAGAACGTCAAAAGTTTTATCAGGATTGCCAAAATGTTCGAGGGAACTCTAAACATGTCAACCTTGATTATGAGAAGCTCAACCAGAGTTTTAGAGATTTTGACGTGAAAGTGTAGGAATTTTGTCAGGGATTTGGAAAATTTCCTGAAAACGTCAAAAGTTTCGCCAGGATTGCCAAAATGTTCGAGGGAACTCTAAACATGTCCACCTTGATTTTGAGAAGCTCAACCGGACTTTTAGAGATTTTGTCGTGAAAGTGTATAAATTTTGTCGGGGATTTGGAAAATTTCGTGAGAACGTCAAAAGTTTCGCCAGGATGGCCAAAATGTTCGAGGGAACTCTAAACATGTCAACCTTTATTTTGAGAAGCTCAACGGGAGTTTCATAGATTTTGACGTCAAAACGTAAGAATTTTGTTGGGGATTTGGAAAATTTCTTGAGAACGTCAAAAGTTTCACCAGGATTGCCAAAATCTTTGAGGGAGCTCCAACCATGTCAAGCTTGATTTTGAGAAGATTAACCGGACTTTTAGAGATTTTGACGTGAAAGTGCAGGAATTTTTTCGGGGAACTGGAAAATTTCCTGAGAACGTCAACAGTTTCGCCAGGATTGCCAAAATGTTTGAGGGAACTCTAAACATGTCCACCTTGATTTTGAGAAGCTCAACCGGAGTTTTAGAGATTTTGACGTCAAAGTGTAAGATATTTGTCGGGGATTTGGAGAATTTCGTGAGAACGTCAAAAGTTTTGCCAGGATTGCCAAAATGTTCGAGGGAACTCTAAACATGTCAACGTTGATTTTGAGCAGCTCAACCGGAGTTTTAGAGATTTTGACGTGAAAGTGTAGGAATTTTGTTTGGGATTTGGAAAATTTCTTGAGAACGTCAAAAGTTTCGCACGAATTGCCAAAATGTTTGAGGGAACTCTAAACATGTCCTTTTTGATTTTGAGAAGCTCAACCGGGCTTTTAGAGATTTTGACGTCAAAGTGTAAGAATTTTGTTGGGGATTTGGAAACTTTCGTGAGAACGTCAAATGTTTCACCAGGATTGCCAAAATGTTCGAGGGAACTCTAAACATGTCAACCTTGATTTTGAGAAGCTCAACCGGAGTTTTAGAGATTTTGACGTCAAAGTGTAAGAATTTTGTCGGGGATATGGAAAATTTCATGAAAGCGTCAAAAGTTTCGCCAGAATTGCCAAAATGTCCGCGGGAACTCTAAACATGTCAACCTTGATTTTGAGAAGCTCAACCGGAGTTTTAGAGATTTTGATGTGAAAGTGTAAGAATTTTGTTGGGGATTTGGAAAATTTCGTGAGAAAGCCAAAAGTTTCGCCAGGAATGCCAAACTGTTCAAGAGAACTCTATACATGTCAACCTTGATTTTGAGAAGCTCAACCGAACTTTCAGAGATTTTGACGTGAAAGTGTAGGAATTTTGTTGGGGATTTGGAAAATTTCTTGAGAACGTCAAAAGTTTCACAAGGATTGCCAAAATGTTTGAGGGAACTCTAAACATGTCAACCTTGATTTTGAGAAGCTCAACAGGAGTTTTAGAGATTTTGATGTGAAAGTGTAAGAATTTTGTTGGGGATTTGGAAAATTTCCTGAGAACGTCAAAAGTTTCACCTGGATTGCCAAAATGTTTGAGGGAACTCTAAACATGTCCACCTTGATTTTGAGAAGCTCAACTGGAGTTTTAGAGATTTTGATGTGAAAGTGTAAAAATTTTGGCAGAGATTTGGAGAATTTCGTGAGAACGTCAAAAGTTTCGTAAGGAACGCCAAAATGTTCGAGGGAACTCTAAACATGTCAACCTTGATTTTGAGAAGCTCAACCGGACTTTTAGAGATTGGGCGTCAAAGTGTAAGAATTTGTATGGGATTTGGAAAATTTCCTGAGAACGTCAAAAGCTTTATCAGGATTGCCAAAATGTTCGAGGGAACTCTAAACATGTCAACCTTGATTTTGAGAAGCTCAACCGGACTTTTAGAGATTTTGACGTCAAAGTGTAAGAATTTTGTCGGGGATATGGAAAATTTTGTGAGAAAGTCAAAAGTTTTAACAGGATTGCCAAAATGTTCGAGGGAACTCTAAACATGTCCACCTCGATTTTGAGAAGCTCAAGTGGAGTTTTAGAGATTTTGACGTCAAAGTGTAAGAATTTTGTCGGGGATATGGAAAATTTTGTGAGAAAGTCAAAAGTTTTAAAAGGATTGCCAAAATGTTCGAGGGAACTCTAAACATGTCCTTTTTGATTTTGAGAAGCTCAACCGGGCTTTTAGAGATTTTGACGTCAAAGTGTAAGAATTTTGTTGGGGATTTGGAAACTTTCGTGAGAACGTCAAATGTTTCACCAGGATTGCCAAAATGTTCGAGGGAACTCTAAACATGTCAACCTTGATTTTGAGAAGCTCAACCGGAGTTTTAGAGATTTTGACGTCAAAGTGTAAGAATTTTGTCGGGGATATGGAAAATTTCATGAAAGCGTCAAAAGTTTCGCCAGAATTGCCAAAATGTCCGCGGGAACTCTAAACATGTCAACCTTGATTTTGAGAAGCTCAACCGGAGTTTTAGAGATTTTGATGTGAAAGTGTAAGAATTTTGTTGGGGATTTGGAAAATTTCGTGAGAAAGCCAAAAGTTTCGCCAGGAATGCCAAACTGTTCAAGAGAACTCTAAACATGTCAACCTTGATTTTGAGAAGCTCAACCGAACTTTCAGAGATTTTGACGTGAAAGTGTAGGAATTTTGTTGGGGATTTGGAAAATTTCTTGAGAACGTCAAAAGTTTCACAAGGATTGCCAAAATGTTTGAGGGAACTCTAAACATGTCAACCTTGATTTTGAGAAGCTCAACAGGAGTTTTAGAGATTTTGATGTGAAAGTGTAAGAATTTTGTTGGGGATTTGGAAAATTTCCTGAGAACGTCAAAAGTTTCACCTGGATTGCCAAAATGTTTGAGGGAACTCTAAACATGTCCACCTTGATTTTGAGAAGCTCAACTGGAGTTTTAGAGATTTTGATGTGAAAGTGTAAAAATTTTGGCAGAGATTTGGAGAATTTCGTGAGAACGTCAAAAGTTTCGCAATGAACGCCAAAATGTTCGTGGGAACTCTAAACATGTCAACCTTGATTTTGAGAAGCTCAACCGGACTTTTAGAGATTTTGACATGAAAGTGTAGGAATTTTGTCGGGGATTTGGAAAATTTCGTGAGAACGTCAAAAGTTTCACCTGGATTGCCAAAATGTTTGAGGGAACTCTAAACATGTCCACCTTGATTTTGAGAAGCTCAACCGGACTTTCAGAGATTTTGATGTGAAAGTGTAAGAATTTTGTTTGGGATTTGGAAAATTTCGTGAAACCGTCAAAAGTTTCGCCAGGATTGCCAAAATGTCCGAGGGAACTCTAAACATGTCAACCTTGATTTTGAGAAGCTCAACCGGAGTTTTAGAGATTTTGATGTGAAAGTGTAAGAATTTTGTTGGGGATTTGGAAAATTTCGTGAGAAAGTCAAAAGTTTCGCCAGGAATGCCAAAATGTTTGAGGGAACTCTAAACATGTCAACCTTAATTTTGAGAAGCTCAACCGGAGTTTTAGAGATTTGGAAGCGAAAGTGTAAGAATTTTGTCGGGGATTAGGAAAATTTCATGAGAAGGTCAAAATTTTCGCCAGGATTGCCAAAACGTTTGAGGGAACTCTAAACATGTCAACCTTGATTTTGAGAAGCTCAACCGGAGTTTCAGAGATTTTGATGTGAAAGTGTAAGAATTTTGTCGGGGATTTGGAAAATTTCTTGAGAAACTCAAAAGATTCGCACGAATTGCCAAAATGTTTGAGGGAACTCTAAACATGTCAGCCGTGATTTTGAGAAGCTCAACCGGAGTTTTTGAGGTTTTGATGTGAAAGTGTAGGAATTTTGTTTGGGATTTGGAAAATTTCATGAAACCGACAAAATTTTCGCCTGGATTTCCAAAGTGTTCGAGGGAACTCTAACGATTGTCCACCTTGATTTTAAGAAGATCAACCGGAGTTTTAGAGATTTTTATGTGAAAGTGTAAGAATTTTGTTGGGGATTTGGAAAATTTCGTGAGAACGTCAAAAGTTTCGCCAGGAATGCCAAAATGTTTGAGGGAACTCTAAACATGTAAACCTTGATTTTGAGAAGCTCAACCTGACTTTTAGCGATTTTGACATGAAAGTGTAAGAATTTTGTTGGGGATTTGGAGAATTTCTTGAGAACGTCAAAAGTTTTATCAGGATTGCCAAAATGTTCGAGGGAACTCTAAACATGTCAACCTTGATTATGAGAAGCTCAACCGGAGTTTTAGAGATTTTGTCGTGAAAGTGTATAAATTTTGTCGGGGATTTGGAAAATTTCGTGAGAACGTCAAAAGTTTCGCCAGGATTGCCAAAATGTTCGAGGGAACTCTAAACATGTCAACCTTTATTTTGAGAAGCTCAACGGGAGTTTCATAGATTTTGACGTCAAAACGTAAGAATTTTGTTGGGGATTTGGAAAATTTCTTGAGAACGTCAAAAGTTTCACCAGGATTGCCAAAATTTTTGATGGAGCTCCAACCATGTCAAGCTTGATTTTGAGAAGATTAACCGGACTTTTAGAGATTTTGACGTGAAAGTGCAGGAATTTTTTCGGGGAACTGGAAAATTTCCTGAGAACGTCAACAGTTTCGCCAGGATTGCCAAAATGTTCGAGGGAACTCTAAACATGTCCACCTTGATTTTGAGAAGCTCAACCGGAGTTTTAGAGATTTTGACGTCAAAGTGTAAGATATTTGTCGGGGATTTGGAGAATTTCGTGAGAACGTCAAAAGTTTTGCCAGGATTGCCAAAATGTTCGAGGGAATTCTAAACATGTCAACGTTGATTTTGAGCAGCTCAACCGGAGTTTTAGAGATTTTGACGTCAAAGTGTAAGAATTTTGTTTGGGATTTGGAAAATTTATGAAACTGTCAAAAGTTTCACCAGGATTGCCAAAATTTCCAAGAAAACTCTAACATGTCAACCTTGATTTCGAGAAGCTCAACCGGAGTTTTAGAGATTTTGATGTGAAAGTGTAAGAATTTTGTTGGGGATTTAGAAAATTTCGTGAGAAAGTGAAAAGTTTCGCCAGGAATGTCAAAATGTTTGTGTGAACACTAAACATGTAAATCATGATTTTGAGAAGCTCAACCAGAGTTTTGGAGATTTTGATGTGAAAGTGTAAGAATTTTGTTTGGAATTTGTAAAATTTCGTGAGAACGTCAAAAGTTTCGCCAGGATTGCCAAAATGTTCGAGGGAACTCTAAACATGTCAACCTTGATTTTGAGAAGCTCAACCAGAGTTTTAGAGATTTTGACGTGAATGTGTAGGAATTTTTTCGGGGATTTGGAAAATTTCCTGAGAACGTCAAAAGTTTCACCAGGATTGCCAAAATGTTCGAGGGAACTCTAAACATGTCCTTTTTGATTTTGAGAAGCTCAACCGGGCTTTTAGAGATTTTGACGTCAAAGTGTAAGAATTTTGTTGGGGATTTGGAAACTTTCGTGAGAACGTCAAATGTTTCACAAGGATTGCCAAAATGTTCGAGGGAACTCTAAACATGTCCACCTTGATTTTGAGAAGCTCAACCGGACTTTTAGAGATTTTGACGTCAAAGTGTAAGAATTTTTTCAGGGATATGGAAAATTTCATGAAAGCGTCAAAAGTTTCGCCAGAATTGCCAAAATGTCCGCGGGAACTCTAAACATGTCAACCTTGATTTTGAGAAGCTCAACCGGAGTTTTAGAGATTTTGATGTGAAAGTGTAAGAATTTTGTTGGGGATTTGGAAAATTTCGTGAGAAAGTCAAAAGTTTCGCCAGGAATGCCAAAATGTTTGAGGGAACTCTAAACATGTCAACCTTAATTTTGAGAAGCTCAACCGGAGTTTTAGAGATTTGGAAGCGAAAGTGTAAGAATTTTGTCGGGGATTAGGAAAATTTCATGAGAAGGTCAAAATTTTCGCCAGGATTGCCAAAACGTTTGAGGGAACTCTAAACATGTCAACCTTGATTTTGAGAAGCTCAACCGGAGTTTCAGAGATTTTGATGTGAAAGTGTAAGAATTTTGTCGGGGATTTGGAAAATTTCTTGAGAAACTCAAAAGATTCGCACGAATTGCCAAAATGTTTGAGGGAACTCTAAACATGTCAGCCGTGATTTTGAGAAGCTCAACCGGAGTTTTTGAGGTTTTGATGTGAAAGTGTAGGAATTTTGTTTGGGATTTGGAAAATTTCATGAAACCGACAAAATTTTCGCCTGGATTTCCAAAGTGTTCGAGGGAACTCTAACGATTGTCCACCTTGATTTTAAGAAGATCAACCGGAGTTTTAGAGATTTTTATGTGAAAGTGTAAGAATTTTGTTGGGGATTTGGAAAATTTCGTGAGAACGTCAAAAGTTTCGCCAGGAATGCCAAAATGTTTGAGGGAACTCTAAACATGTAAACCTTGATTTTGAGAAGCTCAACCTGACTTTTAGCGATTTTGACATGAAAGTGTAAGAATTTTGTTGGGGATTTGGAGAATTTCTTGAGAACGTCAAAAGTTTTATCAGGATTGCCAAAATGTTCGAGGGAACTCTAAACATGTCAACCTTGATTATGAGAAGCTCAACCGGAGTTTTAGAGATTTTGTCGTGAAAGTGTATAAATTTTGTCGGGGATTTGGAAAATTTCGTGAGAACGTCAAAAGTTTCGCCAGGATTGCCAAAATGTTCGAGGGAACTCTAAACATGTCAACCTTTATTTTGAGAAGCTCAACGGGAGTTTCATAGATTTTGACGTCAAAACGTAAGAATTTTGTTGGGGATTTGGAAAATTTCTTGAGAACGTCAAAAGTTTCACCAGGATTGCCAAAATTTTTGATGGAGCTCCAACCATGTCAAGCTTGATTTTGAGAAGATTAACCGGACTTTTAGAGATTTTGACGTGAAAGTGCAGGAATTTTTTCGGGGAACTGGAAAATTTCCTGAGAACGTCAACAGTTTCGCCAGGATTGCCAAAATGTTCGAGGGAACTCTAAACATGTCCACCTTGATTTTGAGAAGCTCAACCGGAGTTTTAGAGATTTTGACGTCAAAGTGTAAGATATTTGTCGGGGATTTGGAGAATTTCGTGAGAACGTCAAAAGTTTTGCCAGGATTGCCAAAATGTTCGAGGGAATTCTAAACATGTCAACGTTGATTTTGAGCAGCTCAACCGGAGTTTTAGAGATTTTGACGTCAAAGTGTAAGAATTTTGTTTGGGATTTGGAAAATTTATGAAACTGTCAAAAGTTTCACCAGGATTGCCAAAATTTCCAAGAAAACTCTAACATGTCAACCTTGATTTCGAGAAGCTCAACCGGAGTTTTAGAGATTTTGATGTGAAAGTGTAAGAATTTTGTTGGGGATTTAGAAAATTTCGTGAGAAAGTGAAAAGTTTCGCCAGGAATGTCAAAATGTTTGTGTGAACACTAAACATGTAAATCATGATTTTGAGAAGCTCAACCAGAGTTTTGGAGATTTTGATGTGAAAGTGTAAGAATTTTGTTTGGAATTTGTAAAATTTCGTGAGAACGTCAAAAGTTTCGCCAGGATTGCCAAAATGTTCGAGGGAACTCTAAACATGTCAACCTTGATTTTGAGAAGCTCAACCAGAGTTTTAGAGATTTTGACGTGAATGTGTAGGAATTTTTTCGGGGATTTGGAAAATTTCCTGAGAACGTCAAAAGTTTCACCAGGATTGCCAAAATGTTCGAGGGAACTCTAAACATGTCCTTTTTGATTTTGAGAAGCTCAACCGGGCTTTTAGAGATTTTGACGTCAAAGTGTAAGAATTTTGTTGGGGATTTGGAAACTTTCGTGAGAACGTCAAATGTTTCACAAGGATTGCCAAAATGTTCGAGGGAACTCTAAACATGTCCACCTTGATTTTGAGAAGCTCAACCGGACTTTTAGAGATTTTGACGTCAAAGTGTAAGAATTTTTTCAGGGATATGGAAAATTTCATGAAAGCGTCAAAAGTTTCGCCAGAATTGCCAAAATGTCCGCGGGAACTCTAAACATGTCAACCTTGATTTTGAGAAGCTCAACCGGAGTTTTAGAGATTTTGATGTGAAAGTGTAAGAATTTTGTTGGGGATTTGGAAAATTTCGTGAGAAAGCCAAAAGTTTCGCCAGGAATGCCAAACTGTTCAAGAGAACTCTAAACATGTCAACCTTGATTTTGAGAAGCTCAACCGGACTTTCAGAGATTTTGACGTGAAAGTGTAGGAATTTTGTTGGGGATTTGGAAAATTTCTTGAGAACGTCAAAAGTTTCACAAGGATTGCCAAAATGTTTGAGGGAACTCTAAACATGTCAACCTTGATTTTGAGAAGCTCAACAGGAGTTTTAGAGATTTTGATGTGAAAGTGTAAGAATTTTGTTGGGGATTTGGAAAATTTCATGAGAACGTCAAAAGTTTCACAAGGATTGCCAAAATGTTCGAGGGAACTCTAAACATGTCAACCTTGATTTTGAGAAGCTCAACCGGACTTTTAGAGATTTTGACATGAAAGTGTAGGAATTTTGTCGGGGATTTGGAAAATTTCGTGAGAACGTCAAAAGTTTCACCTGGATTGCCCAAATGTTTGAGGGAACTCTAAACATGTCCACCTTGATTTTGAGAAGCTCAACCGGACTTTCGGAGATTTTGATGTGAAAGTGTAAGAATTTTGTTTGGGATTTGGAAAATTTCGTGAAACCGTCAAAAGTTTCGCCAGGATTGCCAAAATGTCCGAGGGAACTCTAAACATGTCAACCTTGATTTTGAGAAGCTCAACCGGAGTTTTAGAGATTTCGATGTGAAAGTGTAAGAATTTTGTTGGGGATTTGGAAAATTTCGTGAGAAAGTCAAAAGTTTCGCCAGGAATGCCAAAATGTTTGAGGGAACTCTAAACATGTCAACCTTAATTTTGAGAAGCTCAACCGGAGTTTTAGAGATTTGGAAGCGAAAGTGTAAGAATTTTGTCGGGGATTAGGAAAATTTCATGAGAAGGTCAAAATTTTCGCCAGGATTGCCAAAACGTTTGAGGGAACTCTAAACATGTCCACCTTGATTTTGAGAAGCTCAACCGGAGTTTCAGAGATTTTGATGTGAAAGTGTAAGAATTTTGTCGGGGATTTGGAAAATTTCTTGAGAAACTCAAAAGATTCGCACGAATTGCCAAAATGTTTGAGGGAACTCTAAACATGTCAGCCGTGATTTTGAGAAGCTCAACCGGAGTTTTTGAGGTTTTGATGTGAAAGTGTAGGAATTTTGTTTGGGATTTGGAAAATTTCATGAAACCGACAAAATTTTCGCCTGGATTTCCAAAGTGTTCGAGGGAACTCTAACGATTGTCCACCTTGATTTTAAGAAGATCAACCGGAGTTTTAGAGATTTTTATGTGAAAGTGTAAGAATTTTGTTGGGGATTTGGAAAATTTCGTGAGAACGTCAAAAGTTTCGCCAGGAATGCCAAAATGTTTGAGGGAACTCTAAACATGTAAACCTTGATTTTGAGAAGCTCAACCTGACTTTTAGCGATTTTGACATGAAAGTGTAAGAATTTTGTTGGGGATTTGGAGAATTTCTTGAGAACGTCAAAAGTTTTATCAGGATTGCCAAAATGTTCGAGGGAACTCTAAACATGTCAACCTTGATTATGAGAAGCTCAACCAGAGTTTTAGAGATTTTGACGTGAAAGTGTAGGAATTTTGTCAGGGATTTGGAAAATTTCCTGAAAACGTCAAAAGTTTCGCCAGGATTGCCAAAATGTTCGAGGGAACTCTAAACATGTCCACCTTGATTTTGAGAAGCTCAACCGGACTTTTAGAGATTTTGTCGTGAAAGTGTATAAATTTTGTCGGGGATTTGGAAAATTTCGTGAGAACGTCAAAAGTTTCGCCAGGATGGCCAAAATGTTCGAGGGAACTCTAAACATGTCAACCTTTATTTTGAGAAGCTCAACGGGAGTTTCATAGATTTTGACGTCAAAACGTAAGAATTTTGTTGGGGATTTGGAAAATTTCTTGAGAACGTCAAAAGTTTCACCAGGATTGCCAAAATCTTTGAGGGAGCTCCAACCATGTCAAGCTTGATTTTGAGAAGATTAACCGGACTTTTAGAGATTTTGACGTGAAAGTGCAGGAATTTTTTCGGGGAACTGGAAAATTTCCTGAGAACGTCAACAGTTTCGCCAGGATTGCCAAAATGTTTGAGGGAACTCTAAACATGTCCACCTTGATTTTGAGAAGCTCAACCGGAGTTTTAGAGATTTTGACGTCAAAGTGTAAGATATTTGTCGGGGATTTGGAGAATTTCGTGAGAACGTCAAAAGTTTTGCCAGGATTGCCAAAATGTTCGAGGGAACTCTAAACATGTCAACGTTGATTTTGAGCAGCTCAACCGGAGTTTTAGAGATTTTGACGTCAAAGTGTAAGAATTTTGTTTGGGATTTGGAAAATTTATGAAACTGTCAAAAGTTTCACCAGGATTGCCAAAATTTCCAAGAAAACTCTAAACATGTCAACCTTGATTTTGAGAAGCTCAACCGGAGTTTTAGAGATTTTGATGTGAAAGTGTAATAATTTTGTTGGGGATTTAGAAAATTTCGTGAGAAAGTGAAAAGTTTCGCCAGGAATGTCAAAATGTTTGTGTGAACACTAAACATGTAAATCTTGATTTTGAGAAGCTCAACCAGAGTTTTGGAGATTTTGATGTGAAAGTGTAAGAATTTTGTTTGGAATTTGTAAAATTTCGTGAGAACGTCAAAAGTTTCGCCAGGATTGCCAAAATGTTCGAGGGAACTCTAAACATGTCAACCTTGATTTTGAGAAGCTCAACCGGAGTTTTAGAGATTTTGACGTCAAAGTGTAAGAATTTTTTCAGGGATATGGAAAATTTCATGAAAGCGTCAAAAGTTTCGCCAGAATTGCCAAAATGTCCGCGGGAACTCTAAACATGTCAACCTTGATTTTGAGAAGCTCAACCGGAGTTTTAGAGATTTTGATGTGAAAGTGTAAGAATTTTGTTGGGGATTTGGAAAATTTCGTGAGAAAGCCAAAAGTTTCGCCAGGAATGCCAAACTGTTCGAGAGAACTCTAAACATGTCAACCTTGATTTTGAGAAGCTCAACCGGACTTTCAGAGATTTTGACGTGAAAGTGTAGGAATTTTGTTGGGGATTTGGAAAATTTCTTGAGAACGTCAAAAGTTTCACAAGGATTGCCAAAATGTTTGAGGGAACTCTAAACATGTCAACCTTGATTTTGAGAAGCTCAACAGGAGTTTTAGAGATTTTGATGTGAAAGTGTAAGAATTTTGTTGGGGATTTGAAAAATTTCGTGAGAACGTCAAAAGTTTCACCTGGATTGCCAAAATGTTTGAGGGAACTCTAAACATGTCCACCTTGATTTTGAGAAGCTCAACTGGAGTTTTAGAGATTTTGATGTGAAAGTGTAAAAATTTTGGCAGAGATTTGGAGAATTTCGTGAGAACGTCAAAAGTTTCGCAAGGAACGCCAAAATGTTCGAGGGAACTCTAAACATGTCAACCTTGATTTTGAGAAGCTCAACCGGACTTTTAGAGATTTTGACATGAAAGTGTAGGAATTTTGTCGGGGATTTGGAAAATTTCGTGAGAACGTCAAAAGTTTCACCTGGATTGCCAAAATGTTTGAGGGAACTCTAAACATGTCCACCTTGATTTTGAGAAGCTCAACTGGAGTTTTAGAGATTTTGATGTGAAAGTGTAAAAATTTTGGCAGAGATTTGGAGAATTTCGTGAGAACGTCAAAAGTTTCGTAAGGAACGCCAAAATGTTCGAGGGAACTCTAAACATGTCAACCTTGACTTTGAGAAGCTCAACCGGACTTTTAGAGATTGGGCGTCAAAGTGTAAGAATTTGTTTGGGATTTGGAAAATTTCCTGAGAACGTCAAAAGCTTTATCAGGATTGCCAAAATGTTCGAGGGAACTCTAAACATGTCCACCTTGATTTTGAGAAGCTCAACTAGAGTTTTAGAGATTTTGACGTCAAAGTGTAAGAATTTTGTCGGGGATATGGAAAATTTTGTGAGAAAGTCAAAAGTTTTAACAGGATTGCCAAAATGTTTGAGGGAACTCTAAACATGTCAACCTTGATTTTGAGAAGCTCAACCGGAGTTTTAGAGATTTTGAAGCGAAAGTGTAAGAATTTTGTCGGGGATTAGGAAAATTTCATGAGACGGTCAAAATTTTCGCCAGGATTGCCAAAACGTTTGAGGGAACTCTAAACATGTCAACCTTGATTTTGAGAAGCTCAACCGGACTTTCAGAGATTTTGACGTGAAAGTGTAAGAATTTTGTTGGGGATTTGGAAAATTTCTTGAGAACGTCAAAAGTTTCACAAGGATTGCCAAAATGTTTGAGGGAACTCTAAACATGTCAACCTTGATTTTGAGAAGCTCAACAGGAGTTTTAGAGATTTTGATGTGAAAGTGTAAGAATTTTGTTGGGGATTTGAAAAATTTCCCGAGAACGTCAAAAGTTTCACAAGGATTGCCAAAATGTTCGAGGGAACTCTAAACATGTCCACCTTGATTTTGAGAAGCTCAACCGGACTTTTAGAGATTTTGACATCAAAGTGTAAGAATTTTGTCGGGGATATGGAAAATTTTGTGAGAAAGTCAAAAGTTTTAACAGGATTGCCAAAATGTTCGAGGGAACTCTAAACATGTCCACCTTGATTTTGAGAAGCTCAACCGGACTTTTAGAGATTTTGACGTCAAAGTGTAAGAATTTTTTCAGGGATATGGAAAATTTCAGGAAAGCGTCAAAAGTTTTGCCAGAATTGCCAAAATGTCCGCGGGAACTCTAAACATGTCAACCTTGATTTTGAGAAGCTCAACCGGAGTTTTAGAGATTTTGATGTGAAAGTGTAAGAATTTTGTTGGGGATTTGGAAAATTTCGTGAGAAAGTCAAAAGTTTCGCCAGGAATGCCAAACTGCTCGAGGGAACTCTAAAGATGTCCACCTTGATTTTGAGAATCTCAACCGGACTTTCAGATATTTTGACGTGAAAGTGTAAGAATTTTGTTGGGGATTTGGAAAATTTCGTGAGAAAGTCAAAAGTTTCGCCAGGAATGCCAAAATGTTTGAGGGAACTCTAAACATGTCAACCTTAATTTTGAGAAGCTCAACCGGAGTTTTAGAGATTTTGAAGCGAAAGTGTAAGAATTTTGTCGGGGATTAGGAAAATTTCATGAGACGGTCAAAATTTTCGCCAGGATTGCCAAAACGTTTGAGGGAACTCTAAACATGTCAACCTTGATTTTGAGAAGCTCAACTGGACTTTCAGAGATTTTGACGTGAAAGTGTAAGAATTTTTTTGGGGATTTGGAAAATTTCTTGAGAACGTCAAAAGTTTCACAAGGATTGCCAAAATGTTTGAGGGAACTCTAAACATGTCAACCTTGATTTTGAGAAGCTCAACAGGAGTTTTAGAGATTTTGATGTGAAAGTGTAAGAATTTTGTTGGGGATTTGGAAAATTTCCTGAGAACGTCAAAAGTTTCACAAGGATTGCCAAAATGTTCGAAGGAACTCTAAACATGTCAAGCTTGATTTTGAGAAGCTCAACTGGAGTTTTAGAGATTTTGATGTGAAAGTGTAAAAATTTTGGCAGAGATTTGGAGAATTTCGTGAGAACGTCAAAAGTTTCGCAAGGAACGCCGAAATGTTCGTGGCAACTCTAAACATGTCAACCTTGATTTTGAGAAGCTCAACCGGACTTTTAGAGATTTTGACATGAAAGTGTAGGAATTTTGTCGGGGATTTCGAAAATTTCGTGAGAACGTCAAAAGTTTCACCTGGATTGCCAAAATGTTTGAGGGAACTCTAAACATGTCCACCTTGATTTTGAGAAGCTCAACCGGAGTTTTAGAGATTTTGATGTGAAAGTGTAAGAATTTTGTCGGGGATTTGGAAAATTTCTTGAGAAACTCAAAAGATTCGCACGAATTGCCAAAATGTTTGAGGGAACTCTAAACATGTCAGCCGTGATTTTGAGAAGCTCAACCGGAGTTTTAGAGATTTTGATGTGAAAGTGTAGGAATTTTGTTTGGGATTTGGAAAATTTCATGAAACCGTCAAAATTTTCGCCTGGATTTCCAAAGTGTTCGAGTGAACTCTAACGATTGTCCACCTTGATTTTAAGAAGATCAACCGGAGTTTTAGAGATTTTTATGTGAAAGTGTAAGAATTTTGTTAGGGATTTGGAAAATTTCGTGAGAACGTCAAAAGTTTCGCCAGGAATGCCAAAATGTTTGAGGGAACTCTAAACATGTAAACCTTGATTTTGAGAAGCTCAACCTGACTTTTAGCGATTTTGACATGAAAGTGTAAGAATTTTGTTGGGGATTTGGAGAATTTCTTGAGAACGTCAAAAGTTTTATCAGGATTGCCAAAATGTTCGAGGGAACTCTAAACATGTCAACCTTTATTTTGAGAAGCTCAACGGGAGTTTCATAGATTTTGACGTCAAAACGTAAGAATTTTGTTGGGGATTTGGAAAATTTCTTGAGAACGTCAAAAGTTTCACCAGGATTGCCAAAATCTTTGAGGGAGCTCCAAACATGTCAAGCTTGATTTTGAGAAGATCAACCGGACTTTTAGAGATTTTGACGTGAAAGTGCAGGAATTTTTTCGGGGAACTGGAAAATTTCCTGAGAACGTCAAAAGTTTCGCCAGGATTGCCAAAATGTTCGAGGGAACTGTAAACATGTCCACCTTGATTTTGAGAAGCTCAACCGGAGTTTTAGAGATTTTGACGTCAAAGTGTAAGATATTTGTCGGGGATTTGGAGAATTTCGTGAGAACGTCAAAAGTTTTGCCAGGATTGCCAAAATGTTCGAGGGAACTCTATACATGTCCACCTTGATTTTGAGAAGCTCAACCGGAGTTTTAGAGATTTTGACGTCAAAGTGTAAGAATTTTGTTTGGGATTTGGAAAATTTATGAAACTGTCAAAAGTTTCACCAGGATTGCCAAAATTTCCAAGAAAACTCTAAACATGTCAACCTTGATTTTGAGAAGCTCAACTGGAGTTTTAGAGATTTTGATGTGAAAGTGTAAAAATTTTGGCAGGGATTTGGAAAATTTCGTGAGAACGTCAAAAGTTTCACACGAATTGCCAAAATGTTTGAGGGAACTCTAAACATGTCAACCTTGATTTTGAGAAGCTCAACTGGAGTTTTAGAGATTTTGATGTGAAAGTGTAAGAATTTTGGCAGGGATTTGGAAAATTTCGTGAGAACGTCAAATGTTTCACCAGGATGGCCAAAATGTTCGAGGGAACTCTAAACATGTCCACCTTGATTTTGAGAAGCTCAACCGGAGTTTTAGAGATTTTGACATCAAAGTGTAAGAATTTTGACAGGGATTTGGAAAATTTCAAGAGAAAGACAAAAGTTTCATAAGGAATGCCAAAATGTTCGAGGGAACTCTAAACATGTCAACCTTGATTTTGAGAAGCTCATCCGGACTTTTAGAGATTTTGACGTAAAAGTGTAGGAATTTTGTCGGGGATTTGGAAAATTTCTTGAGAACGTCAAAGTTTCTCACGAATTGCCAAAATGTTTGAGGGAACTCTAAACATGTCAACCTTGATTTTGAGAAGCTCAACTGGAGTTTTAGAGATTTTGATGTGAAAGTGTAAAAATTTTGGCAGGGATTTGGAAAATTTTGTGAGAACGTCAAAACTTTCTCACGAATTGCCAAAATGTTTGAGGGAACTCTAAACATGTCCTTTTTGATTTTGAGAAGCTCAACCGGGCTTTTAGAGATTTTGACGTCAAAGTGTAAGAATTTTGTTGGGGATTTGGAAACTTTCGTGAGACTGTCAAATGTTTCACCAGGATTGCCAAAATGTTCGAGGGAACTCTAAACATGTCAACCTTGATTTTGAGAAGCTCAACCTAAGTTTTAGAGATTTTGACGTCAAAGTGTAAGAATTTTGTCGGGGATATGGAAAATTTTGTGAGAAAGTCAAAAGTTTTAACAGGATTTCCAAAATGTTCGAGGGAACTCTAAACATGTCCACCTTGATTTTGAGAAGCTCAACCGGAGTTTTAGAGATTTTGATGTGAAAGTGTAAGAATTTTGTTGGGGATTTGGAAAATTTCGTGAGAAAGCCAAAAGTTTCGCCAGGAATGCCAAACTGTTCGAGAGAACTCTATACATGTCAACCTTGATTTTGAGAAGCTCAACCGGACTTTCAGAGATTTTGACGTGAAAGTGTAGGAATTTTGTTGGGGATTTGGAAAATTTCTTGAGAACGTCAAAAGTTTCACAAGGATTGCCAAAATGTTTGAGGGAACTCTAAACATGTCAACCTTGATTTTGAGAAGCTCAACAGGAGTTTTAGAGATTTTGATGTGAAAGTGTAAGAATTTTGTTGGGGATTTGGAAAATTTCCTGAGAACGTCAGAAGTTTGACTGGAATTGCCAAAATGTTCGAGGCAACTCTAAACATGTCAACCTTGATTTTGAGAAGCTCAACTGGAGTTTTAGAGATTTTGATGTGAAAGTGTAAAAATTTTGGCAGAGATTTGGAGAATATCGTGAGAACGTCAAAAGTTTCGCAAGGAACGCCAAAATGTTCGAGGGAACTCTAAACATGTCAACCTTGATTTTGAGAAGCTCAACTGGAGTTTTAGAGATTTTGACATGAAAGTGTAGGAATTTTGTCGGGGATTTGGAAAATTTCGTGAGAACGTCAAAAGTTTCACCTGGATTGCCAAAATGTTTGAGGGAACTCTAAACATGTCCACCTTGATTTTGAGAAGCTCAACCGGACTTTTAGAGATTGGGCGTCAAAGTGTAAGAATTTGTTTGGGATTTGGAAAATTTCCTGAGAACGTCAAAAGCTTTATCAGGATTGCCAAAATGTTCGAGGGAACTCTAAACATGTCAACCTTGATTTTGAGAAGCTCAACCGGACTTTTAGAGATTTTGACGTCAAAGTGTAAGAATTTTGTCGGGGATATGGAAAATTTTGTGAGAAAGTCAAAAGTTTTAACAGGATTGCCAAAATGTTCGAGGGAACTCTAAACATGTCCACCTTGATTTTGAGAAGCTCAACTGGAGTTTTAGAGATTTTGACGTCAAAGTGTAAGAATTTTGTCGGGGATATGGAAAATTTTGTGAGAAAGTCAAAAGTTTTAACAGGATTGCCAAAATGTTTGAGGGAACTCTAAACATGTCAACCTTGATTTTGAGAAGCTCAACCGGAGTTTTAGAGATTTTGAAGCGAAAGTGTAAGAATTTTGTTGGGGATTTGGAAAATTTCATGAGACGGTCAAAATTTTCGCCAGGATTGCCAAAACGTTTGAGGGAACTCTAAACATGTCAACCTTGATTTTGAGAAGCTCAACCGGACTTTCAGAGATTTTGACGTGAAAGTGTAAGAATTTTGTTGGGGATTTGGAAAATTTCTTGAGAACGTCAAAAGTTTCACAAGGATTGCCAAAATGTTTGAGGGAACTCTAAACATGTCAACCTTGATTTTGAGAAGCTCAACAGGAGTTTTAGAGATTTTGATGTGAAAGTGTAAGAATTTTGTTGGGGATTTGAAAAATTTCCTGAGAACGTCAAAAGTTTCACAAGGATTGCCAAAATGTTCGAGGGAACTCTAAACATGTCAACCTTGATTTTGAGAAGCTAGACCGGAGTTTTAGAGATTTTGACGTCAAAGTGTAAGAATTTTGTCGGGGATATGGAAAATTTTGTGAGAAATTCAAAAGTTTTAACAGGATTGCCAAAATGTTCGAGGGAACTCTAAACATGTCCACCTTGATTTTGAGAAGCTCAACCGGACTTTTAGAGATTTTGACATCAAAGTGTAAGAATTTTGTCGGGGATATGGAAAATTTTGTGAGAAAGTCAAAAGTTTTAACAGGATTGCCAAAATGTTCGAGGGAACTCTAAACATGTCCACCTTGATTTTGAGAAGCTCAACCGGACTTTTAGAGATTTTGACGTCAAAGTGTAAGAATTTTTTCAGGGATATGGAAAATTTCAGGAAAGCGTCAAAAGTTTCACCAGAATTGCCAAAATGTCCGCGGGAACTCTAAACATGTCAACCTTGATTTTGAGAAGCTCAACCGGAGTTTTAGAGATTTTGATGTGAAAGTGTAAGAATTTTGTTGGGGATTTGGAAAATTTCGTGAGAAAGTCAAAAGTTTCGCCAGGAATGCCAAACTGTTCGAGGGAACTCTAAAGATGTCCACCTTGATTTTGAGAATCTCAACCGGACTTTCAGATATTTTGACGTGAAAGTGTAAGAATTTTGTTGGGGATTTGGAAAATTTCGTGAGAAAGTCAAAAGTTTCGCCAGGAATGCCAAAATGTTTGAGGGAACTCTAAACATGTCAACCTTAATTTTGAGAAGCTCAACCGGAGTTTTAGAGATTTTGAAGCGAAAGTGTAAGAATTTTGTCGGGGATTAGGAAAATTTCATGAGACGGTCAAAATTTTCGCCAGGATTGCCAAAACGTTTGAGGGAACTCTAAACATGTCAACCTTGATTTTGAGAAGCTCAACCGGACTTTCAGAGATTTTGACATGAAAGTGTAAGAATTTTGTTGGGGATTTGGAGAATTTCTTGAGAACGTCAAAAGTTTCACAAGGATTGCCAAAATGTTTGAGGGAACTCTAAACATGTCAACCTTGATTTTGAGAAGCTCAACAGGAGTTTTAGAGATTTTGATGTGAAAGTGTAAGAATTTTGTTGGGGATTTGGAAAATTTCCTGAGAACGTCAAAAGTTTCACAAGGATTGCCAAAATGTTCGAAGGAACTCTAAACATGTCAACCTTGATTTTGAGAAGCTCAACTGGAGTTTTAGAGATTTTGATGTGAAAGTGTAAAAATTTTGGCAGAGATTTGGAGAATTTCGTGAGAACGTCAAAAGTTTCGCAAGGAACGCCAAAATATTCGAGGGAACTCTAAACATGTCAACCTTGATTTTTAGAAGCTCAACCGGACTTTTAGAGATTTTGACATGAAAGTGTAGGAATTTTGTCGGGGATTTGGAAAATTTCGTGAGAACGTCAAAAGTTTCACCTGGATTGCCAAAATGTTTGAGGGAACTCTAAACATGTCCACCTTGATTTTGAGAAGCTCAACCGGACTTTCAGAGATTTTGACGTGAAAGTGTAAGAATTTTGTCGGGGATTTGGAAAATTTCTTGAGAAACTCAAAAGATTCGCACGAATTGCCAAAATGTTTGAGGGAACTCTAAACATGTCAGCCGTGATTTTGAGAAGCTCAACCGGAGTTTTAGAGATTTTGATGTGAAAGTGTAGGAATTTTGTTTGGGATTTGGAAAATTTCATGAAACCGTCAAAATATTCGCCTGGATTTCCAAAGTGTTCGAGGGAACTCTAACGATTGTCCACCTTGATTTTAAGAAGATCAACCGGAGTTTTAGAGATTTTTATGTGAAAGTGTAAGAATTTTGTTAGGGATTTGGAAAATTTCGTGAGAACGTCAAAAGTTTCGCCAGGAATGCCAAAATGTTTGAGGGAACTCTAAACATGTAAACCTTGATTTTGAGAAGCTCAACCTGACTTTTAGCGATTTTGACATGAAAGTGTAAGAATTTTGTTGGGGATTTGGAGAATTTCTTGAGAACGTCAAAAGTTTTATCAGGATTGCCAAAATGTTCGAGGGAACTCTAAACGTGTCAACCTTTATTTTGAGAAGCTCAACGGGAGTTTCATAGATTTTGACGTCAAAACGTAAGAATTTTGTTGGGGATTTGGAAAATTTCTTGAGAACGTCAAAAGTTTCACCAGGATTGCCAAAATCTTTGAGGGAGCTCCAAACATGTCAAGCTTGATTTTGAGAAGATCAACCGGACTTTTAGAGATTTTGACGTGAAAGTGCAGGAATTTTTTCGGGGAACTGGAAAATTTCCTGAGAACGTCAAAAGTTTCACAAGGATTGCCAAAATGTTTGAGGGAACTCTAAACATGTCAACCTTGATTTTGAGAAGCTCAACAGGAGTTTTAGAGATTTTGATGTGAAAGTGTAAGAATTTTGTTGGGGATTTGGAAAATTTCCTGAGAAAGTCAAAAGTTTCACAAGGATTGCCAAAATGTTCGAGGGAACTCTAAACATGTCAACCTTGATTTTGAGAAGCTAGACCGGAGTTTTAGAGATTTTGACGTCAAAGTGTAAGAATTTTGTCGGGGATATGGAAAATTTTGTGAGAAATTCAAAAGTTTTAACAGGATTGCCAAAATGTTCGAGGGAACTCTAAACATGTCCACCCTGATTTTGAGAAGCTCAACCGGAGTTTTAGAGATTTTGACATCAAAGTGTAAGAATTTTGTCGGGGATATGGAAAATTTTGTGAGAAAGTCAAAAGTTTTAACAGGATTGCCAAAATGTTCGAGGGAACTCTAAACATGTCCACCTTGATTTTGAGAAGCTCAACCGGACTTTTAGAGATTTTGACGTCAAAGTGTAAGAATTTTTTCAGGGATATGGAAAATTTCAGGAAAGCGTCAAAAGTTTCGCCAGAATTGCCAAAATGTCCGCGGGAACTCTAAACATGTCAACCTTGATTTTGAGAAGCTCAACCGGAGTTTTAGAGATTTTGATGTGAAAGTGTAAGAATTTTGTTGGGGATTTGGAAAATTTCGTGAGAAAGTCAAAAGTTTCGCCAGGAATGCCAAAATGTTCGAGGGAACTCTAAAGATGTCCACCTTGATTTTGAGAATCTCAACCGGACTTTCAGATATTTTGACGTGAAAGTGTAAGAATTTTGTTGGGGATTTGGAAAATTTCGTGAGAAAGTCAAAAGTTTCGCCAGGAATGCCAAAATGTTTGAGGGAACTCTAAACATGTCAACCTTAATTTTGAGAAGCTCAACCGGAGTTTTAGAGATTTTGAAGCGAAAGTGTAAGAATTTTGTCGGGGATTAGGAAAATTTCATGAGACGGTCAAAATTTTCGCCAGGATTGCCAAAACGTTTGAGGGAACTCTAAACATGTCAACCTTGATTTTGAGAAGCTCAACCGGACTTTCAGAGATTTTGACGTGAAAGTGTAAGAATTTTGTTGGGGATTTGGAAAATTTCTTGAGAACGTCAAAAGTTTCACAAGGATTGCCAAAATGTTTGAGGGAACTCTAAACATGTCAACCTTGATTTTGAGAAGCTCAACAAAAGTTTTAGAGATTTTGATGTGAAAGTGTAAG
Organism: Streptopelia decaocto; assembly: GCF_964273445.1. NCBI lineage: Eukaryota > Metazoa > Chordata > Aves > Columbiformes > Columbidae > Streptopelia > Streptopelia decaocto. Next base: position 48,807,299 of record NC_138661.1, read on the forward strand.
AATTTTGTTGGGGATTTGGAAAATTTCCTGAGAACGTCAAAAGTTTCACAAGGATTGCCAAAATGTTCGAAGGAACTCTAAACATGTCAACCTTGATTTTGAGAAGCTCAACCGGACTTTTAGAGATTTTGACATGAAAGTGTAGGAATTTTGTCGGGGATTTCGAAAATTTCGTGAGAACGTCAAAAGTTTCACCTGGATTGCCAAAATGTTTGAGGGAACTCTAAACATGTCCACCTTGATTTTGAGAAGCTCAACCGGACTTTTAGAGATTGGGCGTCAAAGTGTAAGAATTTGTTTGGGATTTGGAAAATTTCCTGAGAACGTCAAAAGCTTTATCAGGATTGCCAAAATGTTCGAGGGAACTCTAAACATGTCAACCTTGATTTTGAGAAGCTCAACCTAAGTTTTAGAGATTTTGACGTCAAAGTGTAAGAATTTTGTCGGGGATATGGAAAATTTTGTGAGAAAGTCAAAAGTTTTAACAGGATTGCCAAAATGTTCGAGGGAACTCTAAACATGTCCACCTTGATTTTGAGAAGCTCAACTGGAGTTTTAGAGATTTTGACGTCAAAGTGTAAGAATTTTGTCGGGGATATGGAAAATTTTGTGAGAAAGTCAAAAGTTTTAACAGGATTGCCAAAATGTTCGAGGGAACTCTAAACATGTCAACCTTGATTTTGAGAAGCTCAACCGGAGTTTTAGAGATTTTGAAGCGAAAGTGTAAGAATTTTGTTGGGGATTTGGAAAATTTCATGAGACGGTCAAAATTTTCGCCAGGATTGCCAAAACGTTTGAGGGAACTCTAAACATGTCAACCTTGATTTTGAGAAGCTCAACCGGACTTTTAGAGATTTTGACGTCAAAGTGTAAGAATTTTTTCAGGGATATGGAAAATTTCAGGAAAGCGTCAAAAGTTTCACCAGAATTGCCAAAATGTCCGCGGGAACTCTAAACATGTCAACCTTGATTTTGAGAAGCTCAACCGGAGTTTTAGAGATTTTGATGTGAAAGTGTAAGAATTTTGTTGGGGATTTTGAAAATTTCGTGAGAAAGTCAAAAGTTTCGCCAGGAATGCCAAAATGTTTGAGGGAACTCTAAACATGTCAACCTTAATTTTGAGAAGCTCAACCGGAGTTTTAGAGATTTTGAAGCGAAAGTGTAAGAATTTTGTCGGGGATTAGGAAAATTTCATGAGACGGTCAAAATTTTCGCCAGGATTGCCAAAACGTTTGAGGGAACTCTAAACATGTCAACCTTGATTTTGAGAAGCTCAACCGGACTTTCAGAGATTTTGACATGAAAGTGTAAGAATTTTGTTGGGGATTTGGAGAATTTCTTGAGAACGTCAAAAGTTTCACAAGGATTGCCAAAATGTTTGAGGGAACTCTAAACATGTCAACCTTGATTTTGAGAAGCTCAACAGGAGTTTTAGAGATTTTGATGTGAAAGTGTAAGAATTTTGTTGGGGATTTGGAAAATTTCCTGAGAACGTCAAAAGTTTCACAAGGATTGCCAAAATGTTCGAAGGAACTCTAAACATGTCAACCTTGATTTTGAGAAGCTCAACTGGAGTTTTAGAGATTTTGATGTGAAAGTGTAAAAATTTTGGCAGAGATTTGGAGAATTTCGTGAGAACGTCAAAAGTTTCGCAAGGAACGCCAAAATATTCGAGGGAACTCTAAACATGTCAACCTTGATTTTTAGAAGCTCAACCGGACTTTTAGAGATTTTGACATGAAAGTGTAGGAATTTTGTCGGGGATTTGGAAAATTTCGTGAGAACGTCAAAAGTTTCACCTGGATTGCCAAAATGTTTGAGGGAACTCTAAACATGTCCACCTTGATTTTGAGAAGCTCAACCGGACTTTCAGAGATTTTGACGTGAAAGTGTAAGAATTTTGTCGGGGATTTGGAAAATTTCTTGAGAAACTCAAAAGATTCGCACGAATTGCCAAAATGTTTGAGGGAACTCTAAACATGTCAGCCGTGATTTTGAGAAGCTCAACCGGAGTTTTAGAGATTTTGATGTGAAAGTGTAGGAATTTTGTTTGGGATTTGGAAAATTTCATGAAACCGTCAAAATATTCGCCTGGATTTCCAAAGTGTTCGAGGGAACTCTAACGATTGTCCACCTTGATTTTAAGAAGATCAACCGGAGTTTTAGAGATTTTTATGTGAAAGTGTAAGAATTTTGTTAGGGATTTGGAAAATTTCGTGAGAACGTCAAAAGTTTCGCCAGGAATGCCAAAATGTTTGAGGGAACTCTAAACATGTAAACCTTGATTTTGAGAAGCTCAACCTGACTTTTAGCGATTTTGACATGAAAGTGTAAGAATTTTGTTGGGGATTTGGAGAATTTCTTGAGAACGTCAAAAGTTTTATCAGGATTGCCAAAATGTTCGAGGGAACTCTAAACGTGTCAACCTTTATTTTGAGAAGCTCAACGGGAGTTTCATAGATTTTGACGTCAAAACGTAAGAATTTTGTTGGGGATTTGGAAAATTTCTTGAGAACGTCAAAAGTTTCACCAGGATTGCCAAAATCTTTGAGGGAGCTCCAAACATGTCAAGCTTGATTTTGAGAAGATCAACCGGACTTTTAGAGATTTTGACGTGAAAGTGCAGGAATTTTTTCGGGGAACTGGAAAATTTCCTGAGAACGTCAAAAGTTTCACAAGGATTGCCAAAATGTTTGAGGGAACTCTAAACATGTCAGCCTTGATTTTGAGAAGCTCAACAGGAGTTTTAGAGATTTTGATGTGAAAGTGTAAGAATTTTGTTGGGGATTTGGAAAATTTCCTGAGAAAGTCAAAAGTTTCACAAGGATTGCCAAAATGTTCGAGGGAACTCTAAACATGTCAACCTTGATTTTGAGAAGCTAGACCGGAGTTTTAGAGATTTTGACGTCAAAGTGTAAGAATTTTGTCGGGGATATGGAAAATTTTGTGAGAAATTCAAAAGTTTTAACAGGATTGCCAAAATGTTCGAGGGAACTCTAAACATGTCCACCCTGATTTTGAGAAGCTCAACCGGAGTTTTAGAGATTTTGACATCAAAGTGTAAGAATTTTGTCGGGGATATGGAAAATTTTGTGAGAAAGTCAAAAGTTTTAACAGGATTGCCAAAATGTTCGAGGGAACTCTAAACATGTCCACCTTGATTTTGAGAAGCTCAACCGGACTTTTAGAGATTTTGACGTCAAAGTGTAAGAATTTTTTCAGGGATATGGAAAATTTCAGGAAAGCGTCAAAAGTTTCGCCAGAATTGCCAAAATGTCCGCGGGAACTCTAAACATGTCAACCTTGATTTTGAGAAGCTCAACCGGAGTTTTAGAGATTTTGATGTGAAAGTGTAAGAATTTTGTTGGGGATTTGGAAAATTTCGTGAGAAAGTCAAAAGTTTCGCCAGGAATGCCAAAATGTTCGAGGGAACTCTAAAGATGTCCACCTTGATTTTGAGAATCTCAACCGGACTTTCAGATATTTTGACGTGAAAGTGTAAGAATTTTGTTGGGGATTTGGAAAATTTCGTGAGAAAGTCAAAAGTTTCGCCAGGAATGCCAAAATGTTTGAGGGAACTCTAAACATGTCAACCTTAATTTTGAGAAGCTCAACCGGAGTTTTAGAGATTTTGAAGCGAAAGTGTAAGAATTTTGTCGGGGATTAGGAAAATTTCATGAGACGGTCAAAATTTTCGCCAGGATTGCCAAAACGTTTGAGGGAACTCTAAACATGTCAACCTTGATTTTGAGAAGCTCAACCGGACTTTCAGAGATTTTGACGTGAAAGTGTAAGAATTTTGTTGGGGATTTGGAAAATTTCTTGAGAACGTCAAAAGTTTCACAAGGATTGCCAAAATGTTTGAGGGAACTCTAAACATGTCAACCTTGATTTTGAGAAGCTCAACAAAAGTTTTAGAGATTTTGATGTGAAAGTGTAAGAATTTTGTTGGGGATTTGGAAAATTTCCTGAGAACGTCAAAAGTTTCACAAGGATTGCCAAAATGTTCGAAGGAACTCTAAACATGTCAACCTTGATTTTGAGAAGCTCAACCGGACTTTTAGAGATTTTGACATGAAAGTGTAGGAATTTTGTCGGGGATTTCGAAAATTTCGTGAGAACGTCAAAAGTTTCACCTGGATTGCCAAAATGTTTGAGGGAACTCTAAACATGTCCACCTTGATTTTGAGAAGCTCAACCGGAGTTTTAGAGATTTTGATGTGAAAGTGTAAGAATTTTGTCGGGGATTTGGAAAATTTCTTGAGAAACTCAAAAGATTCGCACGAATTGCCAAAATGTTTGAGGGAACTCTAAACATGTCAGCCGTGATTTTGAGAAGCTCAACCGGAGTTTTAGAGATTTTGATGTGAAAGTGTAGGAATTTTGTTTGGGATTTGGAAAATTTCATGAAACCGTCAAAATATTCGCCTGGATTTCCAAAGTGTTCGAGGGAACTCTAACGATTGTCCACCTTGATTTTAAGAAGATCAACCGGAGTTTTAGAGATTTTTATGTGAAAGTGTAAGAATTTTGTTAGGGATTTGGAAAATTTCGTGAGAACGTCAAAAGTTTCGCCAGGAATGCCAAAATGTTTGAGGGAACTCTAAACATGTAAACCTTGATTTTGAGAAGCTCAACCTGACTTTTAGCGATTTTGACATGAAAGTGTAAGAATTTTGTTGGGGATTTGGAGAATTTCTTGAGAACGTCAAAAGTTTTATCAGGATTGCCAAAATGTTCGAGGGAACTCTAAACGTGTCAACCTTTATTTTGAGAAGCTCAACGGGAGTTTCATAGATTTTGACGTCAAAACGTAAGAATTTTGTTGGGGATTTGGAAAATTTCTTGAGAACGTCAAAAGTTTCACCAGGATTGCCAAAATCTTTGAGGGAGCTCCAAACATGTCAAGCTTGATTTTGAGAAGATCAACCGGACTTTTAGAGATTTTGACGTGAAAGTGCAGGAATTTTTTCGGGGAACTGGAAAATTTCCTGAGAACGTCAAAAGTTTCACAAGGATTGCCAAAATGTTTGAGGGAACTCTAAACATGTCAACCTTGATTTTGAGAAGCTCAACAGGAGTTTTAGAGATTTTGATGTGAAAGTGTAAGAATTTTGTTGGGGATTTGGAAAATTTCCTGAGAAAGTCAAAAGTTTCACAAGGATTGCCAAAATGTTCGAGGGAACTCTAAACATGTCAACCTTGATTTTGAGAAGCTAGACCGGAGTTTTAGAGATTTTGACGTCAAAGTGTAAGAATTTTGTCGGGGATATGGAAAATTTTGTGAGAAATTCAAAAGTTTTAACAGGATTGCCAAAATGTTCGAGGGAACTCTAAACATGTCCACCCTGATTTTGAGAAGCTCAACCGGAGTTTTAGAGATTTTGACGTCAAAGTGTAAGAATTTTGTCGGGGATATGGAAAATTTTGTGAGAAAGTCAAAAGTTTTAACAGGATTGCCAAAATGTTCGAGGGAACTCTAAACATGTCCACCTTGATTTTGAGAAGCTCAACCGGACTTTTAGAGATTTTGACGTCAAAGTGTAAGAATTTTTTCAGGGATATGGAAAATTTCAGGAAAGCGTCAAAAGTTTCGCCAGAATTGCCAAAATGTCCGCGGGAACTCTAAACATGTCAACCTTGATTTTGAGAAGCTCAACCGGAGTTTTAGAGATTTTGATGTGAAAGTGTAAGAATTTTGTTGGGGATTTGGAAAATTTCGTGAGAAAGTCAAAAGTTTCGCCAGGAATGCCAAACTGTTCGAGGGAACTCTAAAGATGTCCACCTTGATTTTGAGAATCTCAACCGGACTTTCAGATATTTTGACGTGAAAGTGTAAGAATTTTGTTGGGGATTTGGAAAATTTCGTGAGAAAGTCAAAAGTTTCGCCAGGAATGCCAAAATGTTTGAGGGAACTCTAAACATGTCAACCTTAATTTTGAGAAGCTCAACCGGAGTTTTAGAGATTTTGAAGCGAAAGTGTAAGAATTTTGTCGGGGATTAGGAAAATTTCATGAGACGGTCAAAAGTTTCACCTGGATTGCCAAAACGTTTGAGGGAACTCTAAACATGTCAACCTTGATTTTGAGAAGCTCAACCGGACTTTCAGAGATTTTGACGTGAAAGTGTAAGAATTTTGTTGGGGATTTGGAAAATTTCTTGAGAACGTCAAAAGTTTCACAAGGATTGCCAAAATGTTTGAGGGAACTCTAAACATGTCAACCTTGATTTTGAGAAGCTCAACAAAAGTTTTAGAGATTTTGATGTGAAAGTGTAAGAATTTTGTTGGGGATTTGGAAAATTTCCTGAGAACGTCAAAAGTTTCACAAGGATTGCCAAAATGTTCGAAGGAACTCTAAACATGTCAACCTTGATTTTGAGAAGCTCAACCGGACTTTTAGAGATTTTGACATGAAAGTGTAGGAATTTTGTCGGGGATTTCGAAAATTTCGTGAGAACGTCAAAAGTTTCACCTGGATTGCCAAAATGTTTGAGGGAACTCTAAACATGTCCACCTTGATTTTGAGAAGCTCAACCGGACTTTTAGAGATTGGGCGTCAAAGTGTAAGAATTTGTTTGGGATTTGGAAAATTTCCTGAGAACGTCAAAAGCTTTATCAGGATTGCCAAAATGTTCGAGGGAACTCTAAACATGTCAACCTTGATTTTGAGAAGCTCAACCTAAGTTTTAGAGATTTTGACGTCAAAGTGTAAGAATTTTGTCGGGGATATGGAAAATTTTGTGAGAAAGTCAAAAGTTTTAACAGGATTGCCAAAATGTTCGAGGGAACTCTAAACATGTCCACCTTGATTTTGAGAAGCTCAACTGGAGTTTTAGAGATTTTGACGTCAAAGTGTAAGAATTTTGTCGGGGATATGGAAAATTTTGTGAGAAAGTCAAAAGTTTTAACAGGATTGCCAAAATGTTCGAGGGAACTCTAAACATGTCAACCTTGATTTTGAGAAGCTCAACCGGAGTTTTAGAGATTTTGAAGCGAAAGTGTAAGAATTTTGTTGGGGATTTGGAAAATTTCATGAGACGGTCAAAATTTTCGCCAGGATTGCCAAAACGTTTGAGGGAACTCTAAACATGTCAACCTTGATTTTGAGAAGCTCAACCGGACTTTCAGAGATTTTGACGTGAAAGTGTAAGAATTTTGTTGGGGATTTGGAAAATTTCTTGAGAACGTCAAAAGTTTCACAAGGATTGCCAAAATGTTTGAGGGAACTCTAAACATGTCAACCTTGATTTTGAGAAGCTCAACAGGAGTTTTAGAGATTTTGATGTGAAAGTGTAAGAATTTTGTTGGGGATTTGAAAAATTTCCTGAGAACGTCAAAAGTTTCACAAGGATTGCCAAAATGTTCGAGGGAACTCTAAACATGTCAACCTTGATTTTGAGAAGCTAGACCGGAGTTTTAGAGATTTTGACGTCAAAGTGTAAGAATTTTGTCGGGGATATGGAAAATTTTGTGAGAAATTCAAAAGTTTTAACAGGATTGCCAAAATGTTCGAGGGAACTCTAAACATGTCCACCCTGATTTTGAGAAGCTCAACCGGAGTTTTAGAGATTTTGACATCAAAGTGTAAGAATTTTGTCGGGGATATGGAAAATTTTGTGAGAAAGTCAAAAGTTTTAACAGGATTGCCAAAATGTTCGAGGGAACTCTAAACATGTCCACCTTGATTTTGAGAAGCTCAACCGGACTTTTAGAGATTTTGACGTCAAAGTGTAAGAATTTTTTCAGGGATATGGAAAATTTCAGGAAAGCGTCAAAAGTTTCGCCAGAATTGCCAAAATGTCCGCGGGAACTCTAAACATGTCAACCTTGATTTTGAGAAGCTCAACCGGAGTTTTAGAGATTTTGATGTGAAAGTGTAAGAATTTTGTTGGGGATTTGGAAAATTTCGTGAGAAAGTCAAAAGTTTCGCCAGGAATGCCAAACTGTTCGAGGGAACTCTAAAGATGTCCACCTTGATTTTGAGAATCTCAACCGGACTTTCAGATATTTTGACGTGAAAGTGTAAGAATTTTGTTGGGGATTTGGAAAATTTCGTGAGAAAGTCAAAAGTTTCGCCAGGAATGCCAAAATGTTTGAGGGAACTCTAAACATGTCAACCTTAATTTTGAGAAGCTCAACCGGAGTTTTAGAGATTTTGAAGCGAAAGTGTAAGATTTTTGTCGGGGATTAGGAAAATTTCATGAGACGGTCAAAATTTTCGCCAGGATTGCCAAAACGTTTGAGGGAACTCTAAACATGTCAACCTTGATTTTGAGAAGCTCAACCGGACTTTCAGAGATTTTGACATGAAAGTGTAAGAATTTTGTTGGGGATTTGGAGAATTTCTTGAGAACGTCAAAAGTTTCACAAGGATTGCCAAAATGTTTGAGGGAACTCTAAACATGTCAACCTTGATTTTGAGAAGCTCAACAGGAGTTTTAGAGATTTTGATGTGAAAGTGTAAGAATTTTGTTGGGGATTTGGAAAATTTCCTGAGAACGTCAAAAGTTTCACAAGGATTGCCAAAATGTTCGAAGGAACTCTAAACATGTCAACCTTGATTTTGAGAAGCTCAACTGGAGTTTTAGAGATTTTGATGTGAAAGTGTAAAAATTTTGGCAGAGATTTGGAGAATTTCGTGAGAACGTCAAAAGTTTCGCAAGGAACGCCAAAATATTCGAGGGAACTCTAAACATGTCAACCTTGATTTTTAGAAGCTCAACCGGACTTTTAGAGATTTTGACATGAAAGTGTAGGAATTTTGTCGGGGATTTGGAAAATTTCGTGAGAACGTCAAAAGTTTCACCTGGATTGCCAAAATGTTTGAGGGAACTCTAAACATGTCCACCTTGATTTTGAGAAGCTCAACCGGAGTTTTAGAGATTTTGATGTGAAAGTGTAAGAATTTTGTCGGGGATTTGGAAAATTTCTTGAGAAACTCAAAAGATTCGCACGAATTGCCAAAATGTTTGAGGGAACTCTAAACATGTCAGCCGTGATTTTGAGAAGCTCAACCGGAGTTTTAGAGATTTTGATGTGAAAGTGTAGGAATTTTGTTTGGGATTTGGAAAATTTCATGAAACCGTCAAAATATTCGCCTGGATTTCCAAAGTGTTCGAGGGAACTCTAACGATTGTCCACCTTGATTTTAAGAAGATCAACCGGAGTTTTAGAGATTTTTATGTGAAAGTGTAAGAATTTTGTTAGGGATTTGGAAAATTTCGTGAGAACGTCAAAAGTTTCGCCAGGAATGCCAAAATGTTTGAGGGAACTCTAAACATGTAAACCTTGATTTTGAGAAGCTCAACCTGACTTTTAGCGATTTTGACATGAAAGTGTAAGAATTTTGTTGGGGATTTGGAGAATTTCTTGAGAACGTCAAAAGTTTTATCAGGATTGCCAAAATGTTCGAGGGAACTCTAAACGTGTCAACCTTTATTTTGAGAAGCTCAACGGGAGTTTCATAGATTTTGACGTCAAAACGTAAGAATTTTGTTGGGGATTTGGAAAATTTCTTGAGAACGTCAAAAGTTTCACCAGGATTGCCAAAATCTTTGAGGGAGCTCCAAACATGTCAAGCTTGATTTTGAGAAGATCAACCGGACTTTTAGAGATTTTGACGTGAAAGTGCAGGAATTTTTTCGGGGAACTGGAAAATTTCCTGAGAACGTCAAAAGTTTCACAAGGATTGCCAAAATGTTTGAGGGAACTCTAAACATGTCAACCTTGATTTTGAGAAGCTCAACAGGAGTTTTAGAGATTTTGATGTGAAAGTGTAAGAATTTTGTTGGGGATTTGGAAAATTTCCTGAGAAAGTCAAAAGTTTCACAAGGATTGCCAAAATGTTCGAGGGAACTCTAAACATGTCAACCTTGATTTTGAGAAGCTAGACCGGAGTTTTAGAGATTTTGACGTCAAAGTGTAAGAATTTTGTCGGGGATATGGAAAATTTTGTGAGAAATTCAAAAGTTTTAACAGGATTGCCAAAATGTTCGAGGGAACTCTAAACATGTCCACCCTGATTTTGAGAAGCTCAACCGGAGTTTTAGAGATTTTGACATCAAAGTGTAAGAATTTTGTCGGGGATATGGAAAATTTTGTGAGAAAGTCAAAAGTTTTAACAGGATTGCCAAAATGTTCGAGGGAACTCTAAACATGTCCACCTTGATTTTGAGAAGCTCAACCGGACTTTTAGAGATTTTGACGTCAAAGTGTAAGAATTTTTTCAGGGATATGGAAAATTTCAGGAAAGCGTCAAAAGTTTCGCCAGAATTGCCAAAATGTCCGCGGGAACTCTAAACATGTCAACCTTGATTTTGAGAAGCTCAACCGGAGTTTTAGAGATTTTGATGTGAAAGTGTAAGAATTTTGTTGGGGATTTGGAAAATTTCGTGAGAAAGTCAAAAGTTTCGCCAGGAATGCCAAACTGTTCGAGGGAACTCTAAAGATGTCCACCTTGATTTTGAGAATCTCAACCGGACTTTCAGAGATTTTGACGTGAAAGTGTAAGAATTTTGTTGGGGATTTGGAAAATTTCGTGAGAAAGTCAAAAGTTTCGCCAGGAATGCCAAAATGTTTGAGGGAACTCTAAACATGTCAACCTTAATTTTGAGAAGCTCAACCGGAGTTTTAGAGATTTTGAAGCGAAAGTGTAAGAATTTTGTCGGGGATTAGGAAAATTTCATGAGACGGTCAAAATTTTCGCCAGGATTGCCAAAACGTTTGAGGGAACTCTAAACATGTCAACCTTGATTTTGAGAAGCTCAACCGGACTTTCAGAGATTTTGACGTGAAAGTGTAAGAATTTTGTTGGGGATTTGGAAAATTTCTTGAGAACGTCAAAAGTTTCACAAGGATTGCCAAAATGTTTGAGGGAACTCTAAACATGTCAACCTTGATTTTGAGAAGCTCAACAAAAGTTTTAGAGATTTTGATGTGAAAGTGTAAGAATTTTGTTGGGGATTTGGAAAATTTCCTGAGAACGTCAAAAGTTTCACAAGGATTGCCAAAATGTTCGAAGGAACTCTAAACATGTCAACCTTGATTTTGAGAAGCTCAACCGGACTTTTAGAGATTTTGACATGAAAGTGTAGGAATTTTGTCGGGGATTTCGAAAATTTCGTGAGAACGTCAAAAGTTTCACCTGGATTGCCAAAATGTTTGAGGGAACTCTAAACATGTCCACCTTGATTTTGAGAAGCTCAACCGGAGTTTTAGAGATTTTGATGTGAAAGTGTAAGAATTTTGTCGGGGATTTGGAAAATTTCTTGAGAAACTCAAAAGATTCGCACGAATTGCCAAAATGTTTGAGGGAACTCTAAACATGTCAGCCGTGATTTTGAGAAGCTCAACCGGAGTTTTAGAGATTTTGATGTGAAAGTGTAGGAATTTTGTTTGGGATTTGGAAAATTTCATGAAACCGTCAAAATATTCGCCTGGATTTCCAAAGTGTTCGAGGGAACTCTAACGATTGTCCACCTTGATTTTAAGAAGATCAACCGGAGTTTTAGAGATTTTTATGTGAAAGTGTAAGAATTTTGTTAGGGATTTGGAAAATTTCGTGAGAACGTCAAAAGTTTCGCCAGGAATGCCAAAATGTTTGAGGGAACTCTAAACGTGTCAACCTTTATTTTGAGAAGCTCAACGGGAGTTTCATAGATTTTGACGTCAAAACGTAAGAATTTTGTTGGGGATTTGGAAAATTTCTTGAGAACGTCAAAAGTTTCACCAGGATTGCCAAAATCTTTGAGGGAGCTCCAAACATGTCAAGCTTGATTTTGAGAAGATCAACCGGACTTTTAGAGATTTTGACGTGAAAGTGCAGGAATTTTTTCGGGGAACTGGAAAATTTCCTGAGAACGTCAAAAGTTTCGCCAGGATTGCCAAAATGTTCGAGGGAACTGTAAACATGTCCACCTTGATTTTGAGAAGCTCAACCGGAGTTTTAGAGATTTTGACGTCAAAGTGTAAGATATTTGTCGGGGATTTGGAGAATTTCGTGAGAACGTCAAAAGTTTTGCCAGGATTGCCAAAATGTTCGAGGGAACTCTATACATGTCCACCTTGATTTTGAGAAGCTCAACCGGAGTTTTAGAGATTTTGACGTGAAAGTGTAGGAATTTTGTCGGGGATTTGGAAAATTTCATGAGAAAGTCGAAAGTTTCACAAGGATTGCCAAAATGTTCGAGGGAACTCTAAACATGTCAACGTTGATTTTGAGCAGCTCAACCGGAGTTTTAGAGATTTTGACGTCAAAGTGTAAGAATTTTGTTTGGGATTTGGAAAATTTATGAAACTGTCAAAAGTTTCACCAGGATTGCCAAAATTTCCAAGAAAACTCTAAACATGTCAACCTTGATTTTGAGAAGCTCAACTGGAGTTTTAGAGATTTTGATGTGAAAGTGTAAAAATTTTGGCAGGGATTTGGAAAATTTCGTGAGAACGTCAAAAGTTTCACACGAATTGCCAAAATGTTTGAGGGAACTCTAAACATGTCAACCTTGATTTTGAGAAGCTCAACTGGAGTTTTAGAGATTTTGATGTGAAAGTGTAAGAATTTTGGCAGGGATTTGGAAAATTTCGTGAGAACGTCAAATGTTTCACCAGGATGGCCAAAATGTTTGAGGGAACTCTAAACATGTCCACCTTGATTTTGAGAAGCTCAACCGGAGTTTTAGAGATTTTGATGTGAAAGTGTAAGAATTTTGACAGGGATTTGGAAAATTTCAAGAGCAAGACAAAAGTTTCATAAGGAATGCCAAAATGTTCGAGGGAACTCTAAACATGTCAACCTTGATTTTGAGAAGCTCATCCGGACTTTTAGAGATTTTGACGTAAAAGTGTAGGAATTTTGTCGGGGATTTGGAAAATTTCTTGAGAACGTCAAAGTTTCTCACGAATTGCCAAAATGTTTGAGGGAACTCTAAACATGTCAACCTTGATTTTGAGAAGCTCAACTGGAGTTTTAGAGATTTTGATGTGAAAGTGTAAAAATTTTGGCAGGGATTTGGAAAATTTCGTGAGAACGTCAAAACTTTCTCACGAATTGCCAAAATGTTTGAGGGAACTCTAAACATGTCCTTTTTGATTTTGAGAAGCTCAACCGGGCTTTTAGAGATTTTGACGTCAAAGTGTAAGAATTTTGTTGGGGATTTGGAAACTTTCGTGAGAACGTCAAATGTTTCACCAGGATTGCCAAAATGTTCGAGGGAACTCTAAACATGTCAACCTTGATTTTGAGAAGCTCAACCGGAGTTTTAGAGATTTTGACGTCAAAGTGTAAGAATTTTGTCGGGGATATGGAAAATTTTGTGAGAAAGTCAAAAGTTTTAACAGGATTTCCAAAATGTTCGAGGGAACTCTAAACATGTCCACCTTGATTTTGAGAAGCTCAACCGGACTTTTAGAGATTTTGACGTCAAAGTGTAAGAATTTTTTCAGGGATATGGAAAATTTCATGAAAGCGTCAAAAGTTTCGCCAGAATTGCCAAAATGTCCGCGGGAACTCTAAACATGTCAACCTTGATTTTGAGAAGCTCAACCGGAGTTTTAGAGATTTTGATGTGAAAGTGTAAGAATTTTGTTGGGGATTTGGAAAATTTCGTGAGAAAGCCAAAAGTTTCGCCAGGAATGCCAAACTGTTCGAGAGAACTCTATACATGTCAACCTTGATTTTGAGAAGCTCAACCGGACTTTCAGAGATTTTGACGTGAAAGTATAGGAATTTTGTTGGGGATTTGGAAAATTTCTTGAGAACGTCAAAAGTTTCACAAGGATTGCCAAAATGTTTGAGGGAACTCTAAACATGTCAACCTTGATTTTGAGAAGCTCAACAGGAGTTTTAGAGATTTTGATGTGAAAGTGTAAGAATTTTGTTGGGGATTTGGAAAATTTCCTGAGAACGTCAAAAGTTTCACCTGGATTGCCAAAATGTTTGAGGGAACTCTAAACATGTCCACCTTGATTTTGAGAAGCTCAACTGGAGTTTTAGAGATTTTGATGTGAAAGTGTAAAAATTTTGGCAGAGATTTGGAGAATTTTGTGAGAACGTCAAAAGTTTCGCAAGGAACGCCAAAATGTTCGAGGGAACTCTAAACATGTCAACCTTGATTTTGAGAAGCTCAACCGGACTTTTAGAGATTTTGACATGAAAGTGTAGGAATTTTGTCGGGGATTTGGAAAATTTCGTGAGAACGTCAAAAGTTTCACCTGGATTGCCAAAATGTTTGAGGGAACTCTAATCATGTCCACCTTGATTTTGAGAAGCTCAACTGGAGTTTTAGAGATTTTGATGTGAAAGTGTAAAAATTTTGGCAGAGATTTGGAGAATTTCGTGAGAACGTCAAAAGTTTCGTAAGGAACGCCAAAATGTTCGAGGGAACTCTAAACATGTCAACCTTGATTTTGAGAAGCTCAACCGGACTTTTAGAGATTTTGATGTGAAAGTGTAAGAATTTTGTTGGGGATTTGGAAAATTTCGTGAGAAAGTCAAAAGTTTCGCCAGGAATGCCAAACTGTTCGAGGGAACTCTAAAGATGTCCACCTTGATTTTGAGAATCTCAACCGGACTTTCAGAGATTTTGACGTGAAAGTGTAAGAATTTTGTTGGGGATTTGGAAAATTTCGTGAGAAAGTCAAAAGTTTCGCCAGGAATGCCAAAATGTTTGAGGGAACTCTAAACATGTCAACCTTAATTTTGAGAAGCTCAACCGGAGTTTTAGAGATTTTGAAGCGAAAGTGTAAGAATTTTGTCGGGGATTAGGAAAATTTCATGAGACGGTCAAAATTTTCGCCAGGATTGCCAAAACGTTTGAGGGAACTCTAAACATGTCAACCTTGATTTTGAGAAGCTCAACCGGACTTTCAGAGATTTTGACGTGAAAGTGTAAGAATTTTGTTGGGGATTTGGAAAATTTCTTGAGAACGTCAAAAGTTTCACAAGGATTGCCAAAATGTTTGAGGGAACTCTAAACATGTCAACCTTGATTTTGAGAAGCTCAACAAAAGTTTTAGAGATTTTGATGTGAAAGTGTAAGAATTTTGTTGGGGATTTGGAAAATTTCCTGAGAACGTCAAAAGTTTCACAAGGATTGCCAAAATGTTCGAAGGAACTCTAAACATGTCAACCTTGATTTTGAGAAGCTCAACCGGACTTTTAGAGATTTTGACATGAAAGTGTAGGAATTTTGTCGGGGATTTCGAAAATTTCGTGAGAACGTCAAAAGTTTCACCTGGATTGCCAAAATGTTTGAGGGAACTCTAAACATGTCCACCTTGATTTTGAGAAGCTCAACCGGAGTTTTAGAGATTTTGATGTGAAAGTGTAAGAATTTTGTCGGGGATTTGGAAAATTTCTTGAGAAACTCAAAAGATTCGCACGAATTGCCAAAATGTTTGAGGGAACTCTAAACATGTCAGCCGTGATTTTGAGAAGCTCAACCGGAGTTTTAGAGATTTTGATGTGAAAGTGTAGGAATTTTGTTTGGGATTTGGAAAATTTCATGAAACCGTCAAAATTTTCACCTGGATTTCCAAAGTGTTCGAGGGAACTCTAACGATTGTCCACCTTGATTTTAAGAAGATCAACCGGAGTTTTAGAGATTTTTATGTGAAAGTGTAAGAATTTTGTTAGGGATTTGGAAAATTTCGTGAGAACGTCAAAAGTTTCGCCAGGAATGCCAAAATGTTTGAGGGAACTCTAAACATGTAAACCTTGATTTTGAGAAGCTCAACCTGACTTTTAGCGATTTTGACATGAAAGTGTAAGAATTTTGTTGGGGATTTGGAGAATTTCTTGAGAACGTCAAAAGTTTTATCAGGATTGCCAAAATGTTCGAGGGAACTCTAAACATGTCAACCTTTATTTTGAGAAGCTCAACGGGAGTTTCATAGATTTTGACGTCAAAACGTAAGAATTTTGTTGGGGATTTGGAAAATTTCTTGAGAACGTCAAAAGTTTCACCAGGATTGCCAAAATCTTTGAGGGAGCTCCAAACATGTCAAGCTTGATTTTGAGAAGATCAACCGGACTTTT
The DNA here is from genome assembly GCF_964273445.1 of Streptopelia decaocto. Taxonomy (NCBI): domain Eukaryota; kingdom Metazoa; phylum Chordata; class Aves; order Columbiformes; family Columbidae; genus Streptopelia; species Streptopelia decaocto. Next base: position 48,823,333 of record NC_138661.1, read on the forward strand.
AGAGATTTTGACGTGAAAGTGCAGGAATTTTTTCGGGGAACTGGAAAATTTCCTGAGAACGTCAAAAGTTTCGCCAGGATTGCCAAAATGTTCGAGGGAACTGTAAACATGTCCACCTTGATTTTGAGAAGCTCAACCGGAGTTTTAGAGATTTTGACGTCAAAGTGTAAGATATTTGTCGGGGATTTGGAGAATTTCGTGAGAACGTCAAAAGTTTTGCCAGGATTGCCAAAATGTTCGAGGGAACTCTATACATGTCCACCTTGATTTTGAGAAGCTCAACCGGAGTTTTAGAGATTTTGACGTGAAAGTGTAGGAATTTTGTCGGGGATTTGGAAAATTTCATGAGAAAGTCGAAAGTTTCACAAGGGTTGCCAAAATGTTCGAGGGAACTCTAAACATGTCAACGTTGATTTTGAGCAGCTCAACCGGAGTTTTAGAGATTTTGACGTCAAAGTGTAAGAATTTTGTTTGGGATTTGGAAAATTTATGAAACTGTCAAAAGTTTCACCAGGATTGCCAAAATTTCCAAGAAAACTCTAAACATGTCAACCTTGATTTTGAGAAGCTCAACTGGAGTTTTAGAGATTTTGATGTGAAAGTGTAAAAATTTTGGCAGGGATTTGGAAAATTTCGTGAGAATGTCAAAAGTTTCACACGAATTGCCAAAATGTTTGAGGGAACTCTAAACATGTCAACCTTGATTTTGAGAAGCTCAACCGGACTTTTAGAGATTTTGATGTGAAAGTGTAAAAATTTTGGCAGAGATTTGGAGAATTTCGTGAGAACGTCAAAAGTTTCGCAAGGAACGCCAAAATGTTCGAGGGAACTCTAAACATGTCAACCTTGATTTTGAGAAGCTCAACCGGACTTTTAGAGATTTTGACATGAAAGTGTAGGAATTTTGTCGGGGATTTGGAAAATTTCGTGAGAACGTCAAAAGTTTCACCTGGATTGCCAAAATGTTTGAGGGAACTCTAAACATGTCCACCTTGATTTTGAGAAGCTCAACTGGAGTTTTAGAGATTTTGATGTGAAAGTGTAAAAATTTTGGCAGAGATTTGGAGAATTTCGTGAGAACGTCAAAAGTTTCGTAAGGAACGCCAAAATGTTCGAGGGAACTCTAAACATGTCAACCTTGATTTTGAGAAGCTCAACCGGACTTTTAGAGATTTTGACGTCAAAGTGTAAGAATTTTGTCGGGGATATGGAAAATTTTGTGAGAAATTCAAAAGTTTTAACAGGATTGCCAAAATGTTCGAGGGAACTCTAAACATGTCCACCTTGATTTTGAGAAGCTCAACTGGAGTTTTAGAGATTTTGACGTCAAAGTGTAAGAATTTTGTCGGGGATATGGAAAATTTTGTGAGAAAGTCAAAAGTTTTAACAGGATTGCCAAAATGTTTGAGGGAACTCTAAACATGTCAACCTTGATTTTGAGAAGCTCAACCGGAGTTTTAGAGATTTTGAAGCGAAAGTGTAAGAATTTTGTCGGGGATTAGGAAAATTTCATGAGACGGTCAAAATTTTCGCCAGGATTGCCAAAACGTTTGAGGGAACTCTAAACATGTCAACCTTGATTTTGAGAAGCTCAACCGGACTTTCAGAGATTTTGACGTGAAAGTGTAAGAATTTTGTTGGGGATTTGGAAAATTTCTTGAGAACGTCAAAAGTTTCACAAGGATTGCCAAAATGTTTGAGGGAACTCTAAACATGTCAACCTTGATTTTGAGAAGCTCAACAGGACTTTTAGAGATTTTGATGTGAAAGTGTAAGAATTTTGTTGGGGATTTGGAAAATTTCCTGAGAACGTCAAAAGTTTCACAAGGATTGCCAAAATGTTCGAGGGAACTCTAAACATGTCAACCTTGATTTTGAGAAGCTAGACCGGAGTTTTAGAGATTTTGACGTCAAAGTGTAAGAATTTTGTCGGGGATATGGAAAATTTTGTGAGAAATTCAAAAGTTTTAACAGGATTGCCAAAATGTTCGAGGGAACTCTAAACATGTCCACCCTGATTTTGAGAAGCTCAACCGGAGTTTTAGAGATTTTGACATCAAAGTGTAAGAATTTTGTCGGGGATATGGAAAATTTTGTGAGAAAGTCAAAAGTTTTAACAGGATTGCCAAAATGTTCGAGGGAACTCTAAACATGTCCACCTTGATTTTGAGAAGCTCAACCGGACTTTTAGAGATTTTGACGTCAAAGTGTAAGAATTTTTTCAGGGATATGGAAAATTTCAGGAAAGCGTCAAAAGTTTCGCCAGAATTGCCAAAATGTCCGCGGGAACTCTAAACATGTCAACCTTGATTTTGAGAAGCTCAACCGGAGTTTTAGAGATTTTGATGTGAAAGTGTAAGAATTTTGTTGGGGATTTGGAAAATTTCGTGAGAAAGTCAAAAGTTTCGCCAGGAATGCCAAACTGTTCGAGGGAACTCTAAAGATGTCCACCTTGATTTTGAGAATCTCAACCGGACTTTCAGAGATTTTGACGTGAAAGTGTAAGAATTTTGTTGGGGATTTGGAAAATTTCGTGAGAAAGTCAAAAGTTTCGCCAGGAATGCCAAAATGTTTGAGGGAACTCTAAACATGTCAACCTTAATTTTGAGAAGCTCAACCGGAGTTTTAGAGATTTTGAAGCGAAAGTGTAAGAATTTTGTCGGGGATTAGGAAAATTTCATGAGACGGTCAAAATTTTCGCCAGGATTGCCAAAACGTTTGAGGGAACTCTAAACATGTCAACCTTGATTTTGAGAAGCTCAACCGGACTTTCAGAGATTTTGACGTGAAAGTGTAAGAATTTTGTTGGGGATTTGGAAAATTTCTTGAGAACGTCAAAAGTTTCACAAGGATTGCCAAAATGTTTGAGGGAACTCTAAACATGTCAACCTTGATTTTGAGAAGCTCAACAAAAGTTTTAGAGATTTTGATGTGAAAGTGTAAGAATTTTGTTGGGGATTTGGAAAATTTCCTGAGAACGTCAAAAGTTTCACAAGGATTGCCAAAATGTTCGAAGGAACTCTAAACATGTCAACCTTGATTTTGAGAAGCTCAACCGGACTTTTAGAGATTTTGACATGAAAGTGTAGGAATTTTGTCGGGGATTTCGAAAATTTCGTGAGAACGTCAAAAGTTTCACCTGGATTGCCAAAATGTTTGAGGGAACTCTAAACATGTCCACCTTGATTTTGAGAAGCTCAACCGGAGTTTTAGAGATTTTGATGTGAAAGTGTAAGAATTTTGTCGGGGATTTGGAAAATTTCTTGAGAAAGTCAAAAGATTCGCACGAATTGCCAAAATGTTTGAGGGAACTCTAAACATGTCAGCCGTGATTTTGAGAAGCTCAACCGGAGTTTTAGAGATTTTGATGTGAAAGTGCAGGAATTTTGTTTGGGATTTGGAAAATTTCATGAAACCGTCAAAATTTTCGCCTGGATTTCCAAAGTGTTCGAGGGAACTCTAACGATTGTCCACCTTGATTTTAAGAAGATCAACCGGAGTTTTAGAGATTTTTATGTGAAAGTGTAAGAATTTTGTTAGGGATTTGGAAAATTTCGTGAGAACGTCAAAAGTTTCGCCAGGAATGCCAAAATGTTTGAGGGAACTCTAAACATGTAAACCTTGATTTTGAGAAGCTCAACCTGACTTTTAGCGATTTTGACATGAAAGTGTAAGAATTTTGTTGGGGATTTGGAGAATTTCTTGAGAACGTCAAAAGTTTTATCAGGATTGCCAAAATGTTCGAGGGAACTCTAAACATGTCAACCTTTATTTTGAGAAGCTCAACGGGAGTTTCATAGATTTTGACGTCAAAACGTAAGAATTTTGTTGGGGATTTGGAAAATTTCTTGAGAACGTCAAAAGTTTCGCTGGGATTGCCAAAATCTTTGAGGGAGCTCCAAACATGTCAAGCTTGATTTTGAGAAGATCAACCGGACTTTTAGAGATTTTGACGTGAAAGTGCAGGAATTTTTTCGGGGAACTGGAAAATTTCCTGAGAACGTCAAAAGTTTCGCCAGGATTGCCAAAATGTTCGAGGGAACTGTAAACATGTCCACCTTGATTTTGAGAAGCTCAACCGGAGTTTTAGAGATTTTGACGTCAAAGTGTAAGATATTTGTCGGGGATTTGGAGAATTTCGTGAGAACGTCAAAAGTTTTGCCAGGATTGCCAAAATGTTCGAGGGAACTCTATACATGTCCACCTTGATTTTGAGAAGCTCAACCGGAGTTTTAGAGATTTTGACGTGAAAGTGTAGGAATTTTGTCGGGGATTTGGAAAATTTCATGAGAAAGTCGAAAGTTTCACAAGGGTTGCCAAAATGTTCGAGGGAACTCTAAACATGTCAACGTTGATTTTGAGCAGCTCAACCGGAGTTTTAGAGATTTTGACGTCAAAGTGTAAGAATTTTGTTTGGGATTTGGAAAATTTATGAAACTGTCAAAAGTTTCACCAGGATTGCCAAAATTTCCAAGAAAACTCTAAACATGTCAACCTTGATTTTGAGAAGCTCAACTGGAGTTTTAGAGATTTTGATGTGAAAGTGTAAAAATTTTGGCAGGGATTTGGAAAATTTCGTGAGAACGTCAAAAGTTTCACACGAATTGCCAAAATGTTTGAGGGAACTCTAAACATGTCCACCTTGATTTTGAGAAGCTCAACCGGAGTTTTAGAGATTTTGATGTGAAAGTGTAAGAATTTTGACAGGGATTTGGAAAATTTCAAGAGAAAGACAAAAGTTTCATAAGGAATGCCAAAATGTTCGAGGGAACTCTAAACATGTCAACCTTGATTTTGAGAAGCTCATCCGGACTTTTAGAGATTTTGACGTAAAAGTGTAGGAATTTTGTCGGGGATTTGGAAAATTTCTTGAGAACGTCAAAGTTTCTCACGAATTGCCAAAATGTTTGAGGGAACTCTAAACATGTCAACCTTGATTTTGAGAAGCTCAACTGGAGTTTTAGAGATTTTGATGTGAAAGTGTAAAAATTTTGGCAGGGATTTGGAAAATTTCGTGAGAACGTCAAAACTTTCTCACGAATTGCCAAAATGTTTGAGGGAACTCTAAACATGTCCTTTTTGATTTTGAGAAGCTCAACCGGGCTTTTAGAGATTTTGACGTCAAAGTGTAAGAATTTTGTTGGGGATTTGGAAACTTTCGTGAGAACGTCAAATGTTTCACCAGGATTGCCAAAATGTTCGAGGGAACTCTAAACATGTCAACCTTGATTTTGAGAAGCTCAACCGGAGTTTTAGAGATTTTGATGTGAAAGTGTAAGAATTTTGTCGGGGATATGGAAAATTTTGTGAGAAAGTCAAAAGTTTTAACAGGATTTCCAAAATGTTCGAGGGAACTCTAAACATGTCCACCTTGATTTTGAGAAGCTCAACCGGACTTTTAGAGATTTTGACTTCAAAGTGTAAGAATTTTTTCAGGGATATGGAAAATTTCATGAAAGCGTCAAAAGTTTCGCCAGAATTGCCAAAATGTCCGCGGGAACTCTAAACATGTCAACCTTGATTTTGAGAAGCTCAACCGGAGTTTTAGAGATTTTGATGTGAAAGTGTAAGAATTTTGTTGGGGATTTGGAAAATTTCGTGAGAAAGCCAAAAGTTTCGCCAGGAATGCCAAACTGTTCGAGAGAACTCTATACATGTCAACCTTGATTTTGAGAAGCTCAACCGGACTTTCAGAGATTTTGACGTGAAAGTATAGGAATTTTGTTGGGGATTTGGAAAATTTCTTGAGAACGTCAAAAGTTTCACAAGGATTGCCAAAATGTTTGAGGGAACTCTAAACATGTCAACCTTGATTTTGAGAAGCTCAACAGGAGTTTTAGAGATTTTGATGTGAAAGTGTAAGAATTTTGTTGGGGATTTGGAAAATTTCCTGAGAACGTCAAAAGTTTCACAAGGATTGCCAAAATGTTCGAGGCAACTCTAAACATGTCAACCTTGATTTTGAGAAGCTCAACTGGAGTTTTAGAGATTTTGATGTGAAAGTGTAAAAATTTTGGCAGAGATTTGGAGAATTTCGTGAGAACGTCAAAAGTTTCGCAAGGAACGCCAAAATGTTTGAGGGAACTCTAAACATGTCAACCTTGATTTTGAGAAGCTCAACCGGACTTTTAGAGATTTTGACATGAAAGTGTAGGAATTTTGTCGGGGATTTGGAAAATTTCGTGAGAACGTCAAAAGTTTCACCTGGATTGCCAAAATGTTTGAGGGAACTCTAAACATGTCCACCTTGATTTTGAGAAGCTCAACTGGAGTTTTAGAGATTTTGATGTGAAAGTGTAAAAATTTTGGCAGAGATTTGGAGAATTTCGTGAGAACGTCAAAAGTTTCGTAAGGAACGCCAAAATGTTCGAGGGAACTCTAAACATGTCAACCTTGATTTTGAGAAGCTCAACCGGACTTTTAGAGATTGGGCGTCAAAGTGTAAGAATTTGTTTGGGATTTGGAAAATTTCCTGAGAACGTCAAAAGCTTTATCAGGATTGCCAAAATGTTCGAGGGAACTCTAAACATGTCAACCTTGATTTTGAGAAGCTCAACCGGACTTTTAGAGATTTTGACGTCAAAGTGTAAGAATTTTGTCGGGGATATGGAAAATTTTGTGAGAAATTCAAAAGATTTAACAGGATTGCCAAAATGTTCGAGGGAACTCTAAACATGTCCACCTTGATTTTGAGAAGCTCAACTGGAGTTTTAGAGATTTTGACGTCAAAGTGTAAGAATTTTGTCGGGGATATGGAAAATTTTGTGAGAAAGTCAAAAGTTTTAACAGGATTGCCAAAATGTTTGAGGGAACTCTAAACATGTCAACCTTGATTTTGAGAAGCTCAACCGGAGTTTTAGAGATTTTGAAGCGAAAGTGTAAGAATTTTGTCGGGGATTAGGAAAATTTCATGAGACGGTCAAAATTTTCGCCAGGATTGCCAAAACGTTTGAGGGAACTCTAAACATGTCAACCTTGATTTTGAGAAGCTCAACCGGACTTTCAGAGATTTTGACGTGAAAGTGTAAGAATTTTGTTGGGGATTTGGAAAATTTCTTGAGAACGTCAAAAGTTTCACAAGGATTGCCAAAATGTTTGAGGGAACTCTAAACATGTCAACCTTGATTTTGAGAAGCTCAACAGGACTTTTAGAGATTTTGATGTGAAAGTGTAAGAATTTTGTTGGGGATTTGGAAAATTTCCTGAGAACGTCAAAAGTTTCGCCAGGATTGCCAAAATGTTCGAGGGAACTCTAAACATGTCAACCTTGATTTTGAGAAGCTCATCCGGACTTTTAGAGATTTTGACGTAAAAGTGTAGGAATTTTGTCGGGGATTTGGAAAATTTCTTGAGAACGTCAAAGTTTCTCACGAATTGCCAAAATGTTTGAGGGAACTCTAAACATGTCAACCTTGATTTTGAGAAGCTCAACTGGAGTTTTAGAGATTTTGATGTGAAAGTGTAAAAATTTTGGCAGGGATTTGGAAAATTTCGTGAGAACGTCAAAACTTTCTCACGAATTGCCAAAATGTTTGAGGGAACTCTAAACATGTCCTTTTTGATTTTGAGAAGCTCAACCGGGCTTTTAGAGATTTTGACGTCAAAGTGTAAGAATTTTGTTGGGGATTTGGAAACTTTCGTGAGAACGTCAAATGTTTCACCAGGATTGCCAAAATGTTCGAGGGAACTCTAAACATGTCAACCTTGATTTTGAGAAGCTCAACCGGAGTTTTAGAGATTTTGATGTGAAAGTGTAAGAATTTTGTCGGGGATATGGAAAATTTTGTGAGAAAGTCAAAAGTTTTAACAGGATTTCCAAAATGTTCGAGGGAACTCTAAACATGTCCACCTTGATTTTGAGAAGCTCAACCGGACTTTTAGAGATTTTGACTTCAAAGTGTAAGAATTTTTTCAGGGATATGGAAAATTTCATGAAAGCGTCAAAAGTTTCGCCAGAATTGCCAAAATGTCCGCGGGAACTCTAAACATGTCAACCTTGATTTTGAGAAGCTCAACCGGAGTTTTAGAGATTTTGATGTGAAAGTGTAAGAATTTTGTTGGGGATTTGGAAAATTTCGTGAGAAAGCCAAAAGTTTCGCCAGGAATGCCAAACTGTTCGAGAGAACTCTATACATGTCAACCTTGATTTTGAGAAGCTCAACCGGACTTTCAGAGATTTTGACGTGAAAGTATAGGAATTTTGTTGGGGATTTGGAAAATTTCTTGAGAACGTCAAAAGTTTCACAAGGATTGCCAAAATGTTTGAGGGAACTCTAAACATGTCAACCTTGATTTTGAGAAGCTCAACAGGAGTTTTAGAGATTTTGATGTGAAAGTGTAAGAATTTTGTTGGGGATTTGGAAAATTTCCTGAGAACGTCAAAAGTTTCACAAGGATTGCCAAAATGTTCGAGGCAACTCTAAACATGTCAACCTTGATTTTGAGAAGCTCAACTGGAGTTTTAGAGATTTTGATGTGAAAGTGTAAAAATTTTGGCAGAGATTTGGAGAATTTCGTGAGAACGTCAAAAGTTTCGCAAGGAACGCCAAAATGTTTGAGGGAACTCTAAACATGTCAACCTTGATTTTGAGAAGCTCAACCGGACTTTTAGAGATTTTGACATGAAAGTGTAGGAATTTTGTCGGGGATTTGGAAAATTTCGTGAGAACGTCAAAAGTTTCACCTGGATTGCCAAAATGTTTGAGGGAACTCTAAACATGTCCACCTTGATTTTGAGAAGCTCAACTGGAGTTTTAGAGATTTTGATGTGAAAGTGTAAAAATTTTGGCAGAGATTTGGAGAATTTCGTGAGAACGTCAAAAGTTTCGTAAGGAACGCCAAAATGTTCGAGGGAACTCTAAACATGTCAACCTTGATTTTGAGAAGCTCAACCGGACTTTTAGAGATTGGGCGTCAAAGTGTAAGAATTTGTTTGGGATTTGGAAAATTTCCTGAGAACGTCAAAAGCTTTATCAGGATTGCCAAAATGTTCGAGGGAACTCTAAACATGTCAACCTTGATTTTGAGAAGCTCAACCGGACTTTTAGAGATTTTGACGTCAAAGTGTAAGAATTTTGTCGGGGATATGGAAAATTTTGTGAGAAATTCAAAAGTTTTAACAGGATTGCCAAAATGTTCGAGGGAACTCTAAACATGTCCACCTTGATTTTGAGAAGCTCAACTGGAGTTTTAGAGATTTTGATGTCAAAGTGTAAGAATTTTGTCGGGGATATGGAAAATTTTGTGAGAAAGTCAAAAGTTTTAACAGGATTGCCAAAATGTTTGAGGGAACTCTAAACATGTCAACCTTGATTTTGAGAAGCTCAACCGGAGTTTTAGAGATTTTGAAGCGAAAGTGTAAGAATTTTGTCGGGGATTAGGAAAATTTCATGAGACGGTCAAAATTTTCGCCAGGATTGCCAAAACGTTTGAGGGAACTCTAAACATGTCAACCTTGATTTTGAGAAGCTCAACCGGACTTTCAGAGATTTTGACGTGAAAGTGTAAGAATTTTGTTGGGGATTTGGAAAATTTCTTGAGAACGTCAAAAGTTTCACAAGGATTGCCAAAATGTTTGAGGGAACTCTAAACATGTCAACCTTGATTTTGAGAAGCTCAACAGGACTTTTAGAGATTTTGATGTGAAAGTGTAAGAATTTTGTTGGGGATTTGGAAAATTTCCTGAGAACGTCAAAAGTTTCACAAGGATTGCCAAAATGTTCGAGGGAACTCTAAACATGTCAACCTTGATTTTGAGAAGCTAGACCGGAGTTTTAGAGATTTTGACGTCAAAGTGTAAGAATTTTGTCGGGGATATGGAAAATTTTGTGAGAAATTCAAAAGTTTTAACAGGATTGCCAAAATGTTCGAGGGAACTCTAAACATGTCCACCCTGATTTTGAGAAGCTCAACCGGAGTTTTAGAGATTTTGACATCAAAGTGTAAGAATTTTGTCGGGGATATGGAATATTTTGTTAGAAAGTCAAAAGTTTTAACAGGATTGCCAAAATGTTCGAGGGAACTCTAAACATGTCCACCTTGATTTTGAGAAGCTCAACCGGACTTTTAGAGATTTTGACGTCAAAGTGTAAGAATTTTTTCAGGGATATGGAAAATTTCAGGAAAGCGTCAAAAGTTTCGCCAGAATTGCCAAAATGTCCGCGGGAACTCTAAACATGTCAACCTTGATTTTGAGAAGCTCAACCGGAGTTTTAGAGATTTTGATGTGAAAGTGTAAGAATTTTGTTGGGGATTTGGAAAATTTCGTGAGAAAGTCAAAAGTTTCGCCAGGAATGCCAAACTGTTCGAGGGTACTCTAAAGATGTCCACCTTGATTTTGAGAATCTCAACCGGACTTTCAGAGATTTTGACGTGAAAGTGTAAGAATTTTGTTGGGGATTTGGAAAATTTCGTGAGAAAGTCAAAAGTTTCGCCAGGAATGCCAAAATGTTTGAGGGAACTCTAAACATGTCAACCTTAATTTTGAGAAGCTCAACCGGAGTTTTAGAGATTTTGAAGCGAAAGTGTAAGAATTTTGTCGGGGATTAGGAAAATTTCATGAGACGGTCAAAATTTTCGCCAGGATTGCCAAAACGTTTGAGGGAACTCTAAACATGTCAACCTTGATTTTGAGAAGCTCAACCGGACTTTCAGAGATTTTGACGTGAAAGTGTAAGAATTTTGTTGGGGATTTGGAAAATTTCTTGAGAACGTCAAAAGTTTCACAAGGATTGCCAAAATGTTTGAGGGAACTCTAAACATGTCAACCTTGATTTTGAGAAGCTCAACCGGACTTTTAGAGATTTTGACATGAAAGTGTAGGAATTTTGTCGGGGATTTCGAAAATTTCGTGAGAACGTCAAAAGTTTCACCTGGATTGCCAAAATGTTTGAGGGAACTCTAAACATGTCCACCTTGATTTTGAGAAGCTCAACCGGAGTTTTAGAGATTTTGATGTGAAAGTGTAAGAATTTTGTCGGGGATTTGGAAAATTTCTTGAGAAACTCAAAAGATTCGCACGAATTGCCAAAATGTTTGAGGGAACTCTAAACATGTCAGCCGTGATTTTGAGAAGCTCAACCGGAGTTTTAGAGATTTTGATGTGAAAGTGTAGGAATTTTGTTTGGGATTTGGAAAATTTCATGAAACCGTCAAAATTTTCGCCTGGATTTCCAAAGTGTTCGAGGGAACTCTAACGATTGTCCACCTTGATTTTAAGAAGATCAACCGGAGTTTTAGAGATTTTTATGTGAAAGTGTAAGAATTTTGTTAGGGATTTGGAAAATTTCGTGAGAACGTCAAAAGTTTCGCCAGGAATGCCAAAATGTTTGAGGGAACTCTAAACATGTAAACCTTGATTTTGAGAAGCTCAACCTGACTTTTAGCGATTTTGACATGAAAGTGTAAGAATTTTGTTGGGGATTTGGAGAATTTCTTGAGAACGTCAAAAGTTTTATCAGGATTGCCAAAATGTTCGAGGGAACTCTAAACATGTCAACCTTTATTTTGAGAAGCTCAACGGGAGTTTCATAGATTTTGACGTCAAAACGTAAGAATTTTGTTGGGGATTTGGAAAATTTCTTGAGAACGTCAAAAGTTTCGCTGGGATTGCCAAAATCTTTGAGGGAGCTCCAAACATGTCAAGCTTGATTTTGAGAAGATCAACCGGACTTTTAGAGATTTTGACGTGAAAGTGCAGGAATTTTTTCGGGGAACTGGAAAATTTCCTGAGAACGTCAAAAGTTTCGCCAGGATTGCCAAAATGTTCGAGGGAACTGTAAACATGTCCACCTTGATTTTGAGAAGCTCAACCGGAGTTTTAGAGATTTTGACGTCAAAGTGTAAGATATTTGTCGGGGATTTGGAGAATTTCGTGAGAACGTCAAAAGTTTTGCCAGGATTGCCAAAATGTTCGAGGGAACTCTATACATGTCCACCTTGATTTTGAGAAGCTCAACCGGAGTTTTAGAGATTTTGACGTGAAAGTGTAGGAATTTTGTCGGGGATTTGGAAAATTTCATGAGAAAGTCGAAAGTTTCACAAGGGTTGCCAAAATGTTCGAGGGAACTCTAAACATGTCAACGTTGATTTTGAGCAGCTCAACCGGAGTTTTAGAGATTTTGACGTCAAAGTGTAAGAATTTTGTTTGGGATTTGGAAAATTTATGAAACTGTCAAAAGTTTCACCAGGATTGCCAAAATTTCCAAGAAAACTCTAAACATGTCAACCTTGATTTTGAGAAGCTCAACTGGAGTTTTAGAGATTTTGATGTGAAAGTGTAAAAATTTTGGCAGGGATTTGGAAAATTTCGTGAGAACGTCAAAAGTTTCACAAGAATTGCCAAAATGTTTGAGGGAACTCTAAACATGTCAACCTTGATTTTGAGAAGCTCAACCGGAGTTTTAGAGATTTTGATGTGAAAGTGTAAGAATTTTGGCAGGGATTTGGAAAATTTCGTGAGAACGTCAAATGTTTCACCAGGATGGCCAAAATGTTCGAGGGAACTCTAAACATGTCCACCTTGATTTTGAGAAGCTCAACCGGAGTTTTAGAGATTTTGATGTGAAAGTGTAAGAATTTTGACAGGGATTTGGAAAATTTCAAGAGAAAGACAAAAGTTTCATAAGGAATGCCAAAATGTTCGAGGGAACTCTAAACATGTCAACCTTAATTTTGAGAAGCTCATCCGGACTTTTAGAGATTTTGACGTAAAAGTGTAGGAATTTTGTCGGGGATTTGGAAAATTTCTTGAGAACGTCAAAGTTTCTCACGAATTGCCAAAATGTTTGAGGGAACTCTAAACATGTCAACCTTGATTTTGAGAAGCTCAACTGGAGTTTTAGAGATTTTGATGTGAAAGTGTAAAAATTTTGGCAGGGATTTGGAAAATTTCGTGAGAACGTCAAAACTTTCTCACGAATTGCCAAAATGTTTGAGGGAACTCTAAACATGTCCACCTTGATTTTGAGAAGCTCAACCGGAGTTTTAGAGATTTTGACGTGAAAGTGTAAGAATTTTGTTGGGGATATGGAAAATTTCGTGAGAACGTCAAAAGTTTCGCCAGGATTGCCAAAATGTTCGAGGGAACTCTAAACATGTCCACCTTGATTTTGAGAAGCTCAACCGGGCTTTTAGAGATTTTGACGTGAACGTGTAATAATTGTGTCGGGGATTTGGAACATTTCGTCAGACCGTCAAAAGTCTCGCCGGGATTGACAAAACGTTCGGGCGACCTCTACGATGTCCACCCTGATTTTCAGAAGCTCAACCGGACTTTTAGAGTTTTTGATGTGAAAGTGTAAGAATGTTGTTGGGGATTTGGAAAATTTCGTGAGAACGTCAAAAGTTTCGCCAGGATTGCCAAAATGTTCGAGCGAACTCTAAACTTGTCAACTTTGATTTTGAGAAGCTCAACCAGACTTTCAGAGATTTTGACTTAAAATTGTAAGAATTTTGTCAGGGATTTGGAAAATTTCGTGAGAACGTCAAAAGTTTCGCTGGGATTGCCAAAATGTTCGAATGACCACTAAAAATGTCCACTTAGATTTTGTAAGCTCAACCGAACTTTTAAGAGATTTTGACGTGAAAGTGTAAGAATTTTGTCGGGGCTTTTGAAAATTTCGTGAGAACGTCAAAAGTTCTACCAGTATTGCCAAACTATTCAAGGGAACTCTAAACATGTCCACCTTGATTTTTCAGAAACTCAACCGGACATTTAGAGATTTTGATGTGAAAGTGTAAGAATTTTGTTGGGGATTTGGAAAATTTCGTGAGAATGTCAAAAGTTCTACCAGTATTGCCAAAATATTCAAGGGAACTCTAAACATGTCCACCTTGATTTTGAGAAGCTCAACCAGACTTTCAGAGTTTATGACGTGAAAGTGTAAGAATTTTGTCGGGGATTTGGAAAATTTCGTGAGAACGTCAAAAGTTTGGCCAGGATTGCCAAAATGTTTGAGGGACCACTAAACACGTCCTTTTTGATTTTGAGAAGCTCAACCGGATTTTTGGAGATTTTGACGTGAAAGTGTAAGAATTTTGTCGGGGCTTTGGGAAATTTCGTGAGAACGTCAAAAGTTTTGCCAGGATTGCCAAAATGTTCGAGCGAACTCTAAACACGTCCACCTTGAATTTTTCAGAAACTCAACCGGACATTTAGAGATTTTGATGTGAAAGTGTAAAAATTTTGTCAGGGATTTGGAAAATTTCGTGAGAACGTCAAAACTTTCGCCAGGATTTCCAAAATGTTTGAGGCATCTCTAAACATGTCAACTTTGATTTTGAGAAGCTCAACCGGACTTTTAGAGATTTTGACGTGAATGTGTATAAATTTTGTCGGCGATTTGGAAAATTTCGTGAGAACGTCAAAAGTTTCGCTGGGTTTGCCAAAATGTTCGCGGGACCACTAAACACGTCCTTTTTGCTTTTGAGAAGCTCAACCGGATTTTTAGAGATTTTGACGTGAAAGTGTAAGAATTTTGTCGGGGCTTTGGAAAATTTCGTGAGAACGTCAAAAGTTTTGCCAGGATTGCCAAAATGTTCAAGCGAACTCTAAACATGTCCACCTTGAATTTTTCAGAAACTCAACCGGACTTCTAGAGATTTTTACGTGAAAGTGTAAGAATTTTGTCGGGGCTTTGGAAAATTTCGTGAGAACGTCAAAAGTTTCGCCAGGATTTCCAAAATGTTCGAGGCATCTCTAAACATGTCAACTTTGATTTTGAGAAGCTCAACCGGACTTTTAGAGATTTTGACGTGAAAGTGTAAGAATTTTGTCCGGGATTTGGAAAATTCCGTGAGAACGTCAAAAGTTTCGCTGGGTTTGCCAAAATGTTCGAGCAAACTCTAAACGTGTCCACCTTGATTTTGAGAAGCTCAACCGGACTTTTAGAGATTTTGACGTGAAAGTGTATAAATTTTGTCGGGAATTTGGTACATTGCGTGAGAACGTCAAAAGTTTCGCCAGGATTGCCAAAATGTTCGAGGGAACTCTGAAGATGTCCAACTTGATTTTGAGAAGATCAACCGGACTTTTAGAGATTTTGACGTGAAAGTGTAAAAATTTTGTCGGGGATTTGGAAAATTTCGTGAGAACCTCAAAAGTTTTGCCAGGATTCCAAAATGTTCGAGAGAACTCTAAACATGTCCACCTTGATTTTTCAGAAACTCAACCGGACTTTTAGAGATTTTGACGTGAAAGTGTAAGTATTTTGTCGGGGATTTGGAAAATTTCGTGAGAACATCAAAAGTTTTGCCAGGATTGCCAAAATGTTCGAGCGATCTCTAAGATGTCCACCCTGATTTTCAGATGCTACACCGGACTTTTAGAGATTTTGATGTGAAAGTGTAAGAACTTTGTCATGGATTTTGTAAATTTCCTGAGAACGTCTAAAGCTTCGATAGGATTCCCAAAGTGTTCGAGCGAAGTGTAAACATGTCCACCTTGATTTTGAGAAGATCAACCAGACTTTTAGAGATTTTGACGTGAAAGTGTATAAATTTTGCCGGAGATTTGGAAAATTTCGTGAGAACGTCAAAAGCTTTGCCAGGATTGCCAAAATGTTCGAGGGAACTCTATAGACGTTCACTTTGATTTTGAGAAGCTCAACGAGGCTTTTAGAGATTTTGACGTGAAAGTGTATAGATTTTGTCGAAGATTTGGAAAATTTCGTGAGAACGTCAAATGTTTCGCCAGGATTGCCAAAATGTTCGAGGGAACTCTAAAGATGTTCACTTTGGTTTTGAGAAGCTCAACGAGGCTTTTAGAGGTTTTGACGTGAAAGTGTAAGAATTTTTTTCGGGGATTTCGAAAATTTTGTGAGAACGTCAAAAGTTTCGCCAGGATTGCCAAAATGTTCGAAGGAACTCTAAACTTGTCAAATTTGATTTTCAGAAGCTCAACCAGACTTTCAGAGATTTTGACTTAAAAGTGTAAGAATTTTGTCAGGGATTTGGAAAATTTCGTGAGAACGTCAAAAGTTTCGCTGGGATTGCCAAAATGTTTGAGGGACCACTAATCATTTCCTTTTTGGTTTTGAGAAGCTCAACCGGATTTTTAGAGATTTTGACGTGAAAGTGTAAGAATTTTGTCGGGGCTTTGGAAAATTTCGTGAGAACGTCAAAAGTTTTGCCAGGATTCCAAAATGTTCGAGCGAACTCTAAACATGTCCACCTTGAAGTGTTCAGAAACTCAACCAGACATTTAGAGATTTTGACGTGAAAGTGTAAAAATTTTGTCGGGGATTTAGAAAATTTCGTGAGAACGTCAAAAGTTTCGCCAGGATTTCCAAAATGTTCGAGGCATCTCTAAACATGTCAACTTTGATTTTGAGAAGCTCAACTGGACTTTTAGAGATTTTGACGAGAAAGTGTATAAATTTTGTCGGCGATTTGGAAAATTTCGTGAGAACGTCAAAAGTTTCGCTGGGATTGCCAGAATGTTCGAGGGAACTCTAAACTTGTCAACTTTGATTTTGAGAAGCTCAACCAGACTTTTAGAGATTTTAACGTGAAATTGTAAGAATTTTGTCGGGGATTTGGAAAATTTCGTGAGAACGTCAAAATTTCGCCAGGATTTACAAAATGTTCGAGGCTTCTCTAAACTTGTCAACTTTGATTTTGAGAAGCTCAACCGGACTTTCAGAGATTTTGACAAGAAAGTGTAAAAATTTTGTCAGGGATTTGGAAAATTTCGTGAGAACTTCAAAAGTTTCGCTGGGATTGCCAAAATGTTCGAATGACCACTAAACATGTCCACCTTGATTTTGTAAGCTCAACCGAACTTTTAAGAGATTTTGACGTGAAAGTGTAAGAATTTTGTCGGGGATTTGGAAAATTTCGTGAGAACGTCAAAAGTTTTGCCAGGATTGCCAAAATGTTCGAGCGAACTCTAAACATGTGCAGCTTGACTTTTCAGAAACTCAACCGGACATTTAGAGATTTTGACGTGAAAGTGTAAGAATTTTGTCGGGGATTTGGAAAATTTCGTGAGAACGTCAAATTTTTGCCAGGAATACCAAAATGTTCGAGGGAACTCTAAACATGTCCACCTCTATTTTGAGAAGCTCAACCGGACTTTTAGAGATTTTGACGTGAAAGTGTAAGAATTTTGTTGGGGATATGGAAAATTTCGTGAGAACGTCAAAAGTTTCGCCAGGATTGCCAAAATGTTCGAGGGAACTCTAAACATGTCCACCTTGATTTTGAGAAGCTCAACCGGGCTTTTAGAGATTTTGACATGAACGTGTAATAATTGTGTCGGGGATTTGGAAAATTTCGTCAGACCGTCAAAAGTCTCGCCGGGATTGCCAAAACGTTCGGGCGACCTCTACGATGTCCACCCTGATTTTCAGAAGCTCAACCGGACTTTTAGAGGTTTTGATGTGAAAGTGTAAGAATGTTGTTGGGGATTTGGAAAATTTCGTGAGAATGTCAAAAGTTCTACCAGTATTGCCAAAATATTCAAGGGAACTCTAAACATGTCCACCTTGATTTTGAGAAGCTCAACCAGACTTTTAGAGTTTATGACGTGAAAGTGTAAGAATTTTGTCGGGGATTTGGAAAATTTCGTGAGAACGTCAAAAGTTTCGCTGGGATTGCCAAAATGTTCGAATGACCACTAAACATGTCCACTTTGATTTTGTAAGCTCAACCGAACTTTTAAGAGATTTTGACGTGAAAGTGTAAGAATTTTGTTGGGGATTTGGAAAATTTCGTGAGAACGTCAAAAGTTTCGCTGGGATTGCCAAAATGTTTGAGGGACCACTAAACATGTCCTTTTTGATTTTGAGAAGCTCAACCGGATTTTTGGAGATTTTGACGTGAAAGTGTAAGAATTTTGTCGGCGATTTGGAAAATTTCGTGAGAACGTCAAAAGTTTCGCCATGATTGCCAAAATGTTCGAGCGATCTCTACGATGTCCACCCTGATATTCAGAAGCTCAACCGGACCTTTAGAGGTTTTGACGTGAAAGTGTAAGAATTTTGTCAGGGATTTGGAAAATTTCGTAAGAACGTCAAAAGTTTCGCCAGGATTGCCAGAATGTTCGAGGGAACTCTAAACTTGTCAACTTTGATTTTGAGAAGCTCAACCAGACTTTCAGAGATTTTGACTTAAATGTGTAAGAATTTTGTTGGGGATTTGGAAAATTTCCTGAGAACGTCAAAAGTTAAGCCAGGATTTCCGAAATGTTCGAGGCATCTCTAAACATGTCTACCTTGATTTTGAGAAGCTCAACCGGACTTTTAGAGGTTTTGAAGTGAAAGTGTAAGAATTTTGTCCGGGATTTGGAAAATTCCGTGAGAACGTCAAAAGTTTCGCTGGGTTTGCCAAAATGTTCGAGCAAACTCTAAACGTGTCCACCTTGATTTTGAGAAGCTCAACCGGACTTTTAGAGATTTTGACGTGAAAGTGTATAAATTTTGTCGGGAATTTGGTACATTGCGTGAGAACGTCAAAAGTTTCGCCAGGATTGCCAAAATGTTCGAGGGAACTCTGAAGATGTCCAACTTGATTTTGAGAAGATCAACCGGACTTTTAGAGATTTTGACGTGAAAGTGTAAAAATTTTGTCGGGGATTTGGAAAATTTCGCGAGAACGTCAAAAGTTTTGCCAGGATTCGAAAATGTTCGAGCGAACTCTAAACATGTCCACCTTGATTTTTCAGAAACTCAACCGGACTTTTAGAGATTTTGGCGTGAAAGTGTAAGTATTTTGTCGGGGATTTGGAAAATTTCGTGAGAACATCAAAAGTTTCGCCAGGATTGCCAAAATGTTCGAGCGATCTCTAAGATGTCCACCCTGATTTTCAGACGCTACACCGGACTTTTAGAGATTTTGACGTCAAAGTGTAAGAATTTTGTCAGGGATTTGGAAAATTTCGTAAGAACATCAAAAGTTTCGCCAGGATTGCCAGAATGTTCGAGGGGACTCTAAACTTGTCAACTTTGATTTTGAGAAGCTCAACCAGACTTTTAGAGATTTTGACGTGAAAGTGCAAGAATTTTGTCGGGAATTTGGAAAATTTCGTGAGAACGTCAAAAGCTTTGCCAGGATTGCCAAAATGTTCGAGCAAACTCTAAACATGTCCACCTTGATTTTGAGAAGCTCAACCAGACTTTTAGGATTTTGACGTGAAAGTGTATAAATTTTGTCGGGAATTTGGTACATTGCGTGAGAACGTCAAAAGTTTCGCCAGGATTGCCAAAATGTTCGAGGGAACTCTAAAGATGTCCAACTTGATTTTGTGAAACTCAACTGGACTTTTAGAGATTTTGACGTGAAAGTGTATAAATTTTGTCGGGGATTTGTAAAATTTCGTGAGAACGTCAAAAGTTTTGCCAGGATTGCAAAAATGTTCGAGGGAACTCTAAACATGTCCACCTTGATTTTGAGAAGCTCAACCGGACTTTTAGAGATTTTGACGTGAATCTTTAAGAATTTTGTCGGAGATTGGAAAATTTTGTGAGAAAGTCAAAAGTTTCTCCAGGATTGCCAAGATGTTCGAGGGAACTCTAAGCATGTCCACCTTGATTTTGAGAAGCTCAACAGGACTTTTAGAGATTTTGACGTGAAAGTGTAAGAATTTTCTCTGGGATTTGGAAAATTTCGTGAGAACGTCAAAAGGTTCGCCAAATTGCCAAAATGTTTGAGGGACCACTAAACATGTCCTTTTTGATTTTTTGAAGCTCAACCGGACGTTTAGAGATTTTGACGTGAAAGTGTAAGAATTTTGTCGGGGATTTGGAAAATTTCGTGAGAACGTCAAAAGTTTCGCCAGGATTGCCAAAATGTTCGAATGACCACTAAAAATGTCCACCTTGATTTTTCAGAAGCTCAGCCGGACTTTTAGAGATTTTGTCGTGAAAGTGTATAAATTTTGTCGGGGATTTGGAAAATTTCGTGAGAACGTCAAAAGTTTCGCCAGGATTGCCAAAATGTTCGAGGGAACTCTAAACTTGTCAACTTTGATTTTGAGAAGCTCAACCAGACTTTCAGACATTTTGACTTGAAAGTGTAAGAATTTTGTCAGGGATTTGGAAAATTTCGTGAGAACGTCAAAAGTTTCGCTGGGATTGCCAAAATGTTTGAGGGAACTCTAAACATGTCTACCTTGATTTTGAGAAGCTCAACCAGACTTTTAGAGATTTTGACGTGAAAGTGTAAGAATTTTGTCGGGGATTTGGTACATTGCGTGAGAACGTCAAAAGTTTTGCCAGGATTGCCAAAATGTTTGAGGGAACTCTAAACATGTCTACCTTGATTTTGAGAAGCTCAACCGGACTTTTAGAGATTTTGACGTGAAAGTGTAAGAATTTTGTCGGGGATCTGGAAAATTTCGTGAGAACGTCAAAAGTTTTGCCAGGATTGCCAAAATGTTCGAGGCATCTCTAGACATGTCAACTTTTATTTTGAGAAGCTCAACCAGACTTTTAGAGATTTTGACATGAAAGTGTAAGAATTTTGTCGGGGATTTGGAAAATTTCGTGAGAACGTCAAAAGTTTCGCCACCATTGCCAAAATGTTCGAGGGAACTCTAAACATGTCCACCTTGATTTTGAGAAGCTCAACCGGACTTTTAGAGATTTTGACGTGAAAGTGTAAGAATTTTGTCGGGGATTTGGAAAATTTTGTGAGAACGTCAAAAGTTTCGCCAGGATTGCCAAAATGTTCGAGCGATCTCTATGATGTCCACCCTGATTTTCAGAAGCTCAACTGGACCTTTAGAGGTTTTGACGTGAAAGTGTAAGAATTTTGTCGGGGATTTGGAAAATTTCGTGAGAACGTCAAAAGTTTCGCCACGATTGCCATAATGTTCGAGGGAACTCTAAACTTGTCAACTTTGATTTTGAGAAGCTCAACCAGACTTTCAGAGATTTTGACTTAAAAGTGTAAGACTTTTGTCAGGGATTTGGAAAATTTCGTGAGAACGTCAAAAGTTTCGCTGGGATTGACAAAATATTTGAGGGACCACTAAACATGTCCTTTTTGGTTTTGAGAAGCTCAACCGGATTTTTAGAGATTTTGACGTGAAAGTGTATAAATTTTGTCGGGAATTTGTTACAATGCATGAGAACGTCAAAAGTTTTGCCAGGATTGAAAAAATGTTCGAGGGAACTCTAAACATGTCCACTTTGATTTTGAGAAGCTCAACGGACTTTTAGAGATTTTGACGTGAAAGTGTAAGAATTTTGTCGGGGATCTGGAAAATTTCGTGAGAACGTCAAAAGTTTCGCCAGGATTGCCACAATGTTCGAGGGAGCTCTAAACATGTCCACCTTGATTTTGATAAGCTCAACTGGACTTTTAGAGATTTTGACGTGAAAGTGTAAGAATTTTGTAGGGGATTTGGAAAGTTTCCTGAAAACGTCAAAATTTTCGCCAGGATTGCCAAAATGTTCGAGCGAACTCTAAACTTGTTAACTTTGATTTTGAGAAGCTCAACCAGACTTTCAGAGATTTTGACTTAAAAGTGTAAGAATTTTGTCAGGGATTTGGAAAATTTCGTGAGAACGTCAAAAGTTTCGCTGGGATTGCCAAAATGTTCGAGGGAACTCTAAACATGTCCACCTTGATTTTGAGAAGCTCAACCGGGCTTTTAGAGATTTTGACGTGAACGTGTAATAATTGTGTCGGGGATTTGGAAAATTTCGTCAGACCGTCAAAAGTCTCGCCGGGATTGCCAAAACGTTCGGGCGACCTCAACGATGTCCACCCTGATTTTCAGAAGCGCAACCGGACTTTAGAGGTTTTGATGTGACAGTGTAAGAATGTTGTTGGGGATTTGGAAAATTTCGTGAGAACGTCAAAAGTTTCGCCAGGATTGCCAAAATGTTCGAATGACCACTAAACATGTCCACTTTGATTTTGTAAGCTCAACCGAACTTTTAAGAGATTTTGACGTGAAAGTGTAAGAATTTTGTCGGGGATTTGGAAAATTTCGTGAGAACGTCAAAAGTTTTGCCAGGATTGCCAAAATGTTCGAGCGAACTCTAAACATGTGCAGCTTGACTTTTCAGAAACTCAACCGGACATTTAGAGATTTTGACGTGAAAGTGTAAGAATTTTGTCGGGGATTTAGAAAATTTCGTGAGAACGTCAAATTTTTGCCAGGATTGCCAAAATGTTCGAGGGAACTCTAAACATGTCCACCTCTATTTTGAGAAGCTCATCCGGACTTTTAGAGATTTTGACGTGAAAGTGTAAGAATTTTGTTGGGGATATGGAAAATTTCGTGAGAACGTCAAAAGTTTCGCCAGGATTGCCAAAATGTTCGAGGGAACTCTAAACATGTCCACCTTGATTTTGAGAAGCTCAACCGGACTTTTAGAGATTTTGACGTGAACGTGTAATAATTGTGTCGGGGATTTGGAAAATTTCGTCAGAACGTCAAAAGTTTCGCCAGGATTGCCAAAACGTTCGGGCGACCTCTACGATGTCCACCCTGATTTTCAGAAGCTCAACCGGACTTTTAGAGATTTTGACGTCAAAGTGTAAGAATTTTGTCAGGGATTTGGAAAATTTCGTAAGAACATCAAATGTTTCGCCAGGATTGCCAGAATGTTCGAGGGGACTCTAAACATGTCCAACTTTGATTTTGCGAAGCTCAACCGGACTTTTAGAGATTTTGACGTGAAAGTGTAAGAATTTTGTCGGGAATTTGGAAAATTTCGTGAGAACGTCAAAAGCTTTGCCAGGATTGCCAAAATGTTCGAGCAAACTCTAAACATGTCCACCTTGATTTTGAGAAGCTCAACCAGACTTTTAGAGATTTTGACGTGAAAGTGTGTAAATTTTGTCGGGAATTTGGTACATTGCGTGAGAACGTCAAAAGTTTCGCCAGGATTGCCAAAATGTTCGAGGGAACTCTAAAGATGTCCAACTTGATTTTGTGAAACTCAACTGGACTTTTAGAGATTTTGACGTGAAAGTGTAAGAATTTTGTCGGGGATTTGGAAAATTTCGTGAGAACGTCAAAAGTTTCGCCAGGATTGCAAAAATGTTCGAGGGAACTCTAAACATGTCCACCTTGATTTTGAGAAGCTCAACCGGACTTTTAGAGATTTTGACGTGAATCTTTAAGAATTTTGTCGGAGATTGGAAAATTTTGTGAGAAAGTCAAAAGTTTCTCCAGGATTGCCAAGATGTTCGAGGGAACTCTAAACATGTCCACCTTGATTTTGAGAAGCTCAACAGGACTTTTAGAGATTTTGACGTGAAAGTGTAAGAATTTTCTCTGGGATTTGGAAAATTTCGTGAGAACGTCAAAAGGTTCGCCAAATTGCCAAAATGTTTGAGGGACCACTAAACATGTCCTTTTTGATTTTTTGAAGCTCAACCGGACGTTTAGAGATTTTGACGTGAAAGTGTAAGAATTTTGTCGGGGATTTGGAAAATTTCGTGAGAACGTCAAAAGTTTCGCCAGGATTGCCAAAATGTTCAAGGGAACTCTAAACATGTCCACCTTGATTTTTCAGAAGCTCAGCCGGACTTTTAGAGATTTTGTCGTGAAAGTGTATAAATTTTGTCGGGGATTTGGAAAATTTCGTGAGAACGTCAAAAGTTTCGCCACCATTGCCATAATGTTCGAGGGAACTCTAAACTTGTCAACTTTGATTTTGAGAAGCTCAACCAGACTTTCAGACATTTTGACTTGAAAGTGTAAGAATTTTGTCAGGGATTTGGAAAATTTCGTGAGAACGTCAAAAGTTTCGCTGGGATTGCCAAAATGTTTGAGGGACCACTAAACATGTCCTTTTTGGTTTTGAGAATCTCAACCGGATTTTTAGAGATTTTGACGTGAAAGTGTAAGAATTTTGTCGGGGATTTGGTACATTGCGTGAGAACGTCAAAAGTTTTGCCAGGATTGCCAAAATGTTCGAGGGAACTCTAAACATGTCTACCTTGATTTTGAGAAGCTCAACCGGACTTTTAGAGATTTTGACGTGAAAGTGTAAGAATTTTGTCGGGGATCTTGAAAATTTCGTGAGAACGTCAAAAGTTTCGCCAGGATTGCCAAAATGTTCGAGGGAACTCTAAACATGTCCACCTTGATTTTTCAGAAGCTCAGCCGGACTTTTAGAGATTTTGTCGTGAAAGTGTATAAATTTTTTCGGGGATTTGGAAAATTTCGTGAGAACGTCAAAAGTTTCGCCACCATTGCCATAATGTTCGAGGGAACTCTAAACTTGTCAACTTTGATTTTGAGAAGCTCAACCAGACTTTCAGACATTTTGACTTGAAAGTGTAAGAATTTTGTCAGGGATTTGGAAAATTTCGTGAGAACGTCAAAAGTTTCGCTGGGATTGCCAAAATGTTTGAGGGACCACTAAACATGTCCTTTTTGGTTTTGAGAATCTCAACCGGATTTTTAGAGATTTTGACGTGAAAGAGTAAGAATTTTGTCGGGGATTTGGTACATTGCGTGAGAACGTCAAAAGTTTTGCCAGGATTGCCAAAATGTTTGAGGGAACTCTAAACATGTCTACCTTGATTTTGAGAAGCTCAACCGGACTTTTAGAGATTTTGACGTGAAAGTGTAAGAATTTTGTCGGGGATCTGGAAAATTTCGTGAGAACGTCAAAAGTTTTGCCAGGATTACCAAAATGTTCGAGGGAACTCTAAACATGTCCACCTTGATTTTGAGAAGCTCAACCGGACTTTTAGAGATTTTGACGTGAAAGTGTAAGAATTTTGTTGGGGATATGGAAAATTTCGTGAGAACGTCAAAAGTTTCGCCAGGATTGCCAAAATGTTCGAGGGAACTCTAAACATGTCCACCTTGATTTTGAGAAGCTCAACCGGACTTTTAGAGATTTTGACGTGAACGTGTAATAATTGTGTCGGGGATTTGGAAAATTTCGTCAGAACGTCAAAAGTTTCGCCAGGATTGCCAAAACGTTCGGGCGACCTCTACGATGTCCACCCTGATTTTCAGAAGCTCAACCGGACTTTTAGAGATTTTGACGTCAAAGTGTAAGAATTTTGTCAGGGATTTGGAAAATTTCGTAAGAACATCAAATGTTTCGCCAGGATTGCCAGAATGTTCGAGGGGACTCTAAACATGTCCAACTTTGATTTTGCGAAGCTCAACCGGACTTTTAGAGATTTTGACGTGAAAGTGTAAGAATTTTGTCGGGAATTTGGAAAATTTCGTGAGAACGTCATAAGTTTTGCCAGGATTGCCAAAATGTTCGAGCAAACTCTAAACATGTCCACCTTGATTTTGAGAAGCTCAACCAGACTTTTAGAGATTTTGACGTGAAAGTGTATAAATTATGTCGGGAATTTGGTACATTGCGTGAGAACGTCAAAAGTTTTGCCAGGATTGCCAAAATGTTCGAGGGAACTCTAAACATGTCTACCTTGATTTTGAGAAGCTCAACCGGACTTTTAGAGATTTTGACGTGAAAGTGTAAGAATTTTGTCGGGGATCTTGAAAATTTCGTGAGAACGTCAAAAGTTTCGCCAGGATTGCCAAAATGTTCGAGGGAACTCTAAACATGTCCACCTTGATTTTTCAGAAGCTCAGCCGGACTTTTAGAGATTTTGTCGTGAAAGTGTATAAATTTTTTCGGGGATTTGGAAAATTTCGTGAGAACGTCAAAAGTTTCGCCACCATTGCCATAATGTTCGAGGGAACTCTAAACTTGTCAACTTTGATTTTGAGAAGCTCAACCAGACTTTCAGACATTTTGACTTGAAAGTGTAAGAATTTTGTCAGGGATTTGGAAAATTTCGTGAGAACGTCAAAAGTTTCGCTGGGATTGCCAAAATGTTTGAGGGACCACTAAACATGTCCTTTTTGGTTTTGAGAATCTCAACCGGATTTTTAGAGATTTTGACGTGAAAGAGTAAGAATTTTGTCGGGGATTTGGTACATTGCGTGAGAACGTCAAAAGTTTTGCCAGGATTGCCAAAATGTTTGAGGGAACTCTAAACATGTCTACCTTGATTTTGAGAAGCTCAACCGGACTTTTAGAGATTTTGACGTGAAAGTGTAAGAATTTTGTCGGGGATCTGGAAAATTTCGTGAGAACGTCAAAAGTTTTGCCAGGATTACCAAAATGTTCGAGGGAACTCTAAACATGTCCACCTTGATTTTGAGAAGCTCAACCGGACTTTTAGAGATTTTGACGTGAAAGTGTAAGAATTTTGTTGGGGATATGGAAAATTTCGTGAGAACGTCAAAAGTTTCGCCAGGATTGCCAAAATGTTCGAGGGAACTCTAAACATGTCCACCTTGATTTTGAGAAGCTCAACCGGACTTTTAGAGATTTTGACGTGAACGTGTAATAATTGTGTCGGGGATTTGGAAAATTTCGTCAGAACGTCAAAAGTTTCGCCAGGATTGCCAAAACGTTCGGGCGACCTCTACGATGTCCACCCTGATTTTCAGAAGCTCAACCGGACTTTTAGAGATTTTGACGTCAAAGTGTAAGAATTTTGTCAGGGATTTGGAAAATTTCGTAAGAACATCAAATGTTTCGCCAGGATTGCCAGAATGTTCGAGGGGACTCTAAACATGTCCAACTTTGATTTTGCGAAGCTCAACCGGACTTTTAGAGATTTTGACGTGAAAGTGTAAGAATTTTGTCGGGAATTTGGAAAATTTCGTGAGAACGTCATAAGTTTTGCCAGGATTGCCAAAATGTTCGAGCAAACTCTAAACATGTCCACCTTGATTTTGAGAAGCTCAACCAGACTTTTAGAGATTTTGACGTGAAAGTGTATAAATTATGTCGGGAATTTGGTACATTGCGTGAGAACGTCAAAAGTTTCGCCAGGATTGCCAAAATGTTCGAGGGAACTCTAAAGATGTCCAACTTGATTTTGTGAAACTCAACTGGACTTTTAGAGATTTTGACGTGAAAGTGTAAGAATTTTGTCGGGGATTTGGAAAATTTCGTGAGAACGTCAAAAGTTTTGCCAGGATTGCCAAAATGTTCGAGGGAACTCTAAACATGTCCACCTTGATTTTGAGAAGCTCAACCGGACTTTTAGAGATTTTGACGTGAATATTTAAGAATTTTGTCGGAGATTGGAAAATTTTGTGAGAAATTCAAAAGTTTCTCCAGGATTGCCAAGATGTTCGAGGGAACTCTAAACATGTCCACCTTGATTTTGAGAAGCTCAACAGGACTTTTAGAGATTTTGACGTGAAAGGGTAAGAATTTTCTCTGGGATTTGGAAAATTTCGTGAGAACGTCAAAAGTTTTGCCAGGATTACCAAAATGTTCGAGGGAACTCTAAACATGTCCACCTTGATTTTGAGAAGCTCAACCGGACTTTTAGAGATTTTGACGTGAAAGTGTAAGAATTTTGTTGGGGATATGGAAAATTTCGTGAGAACGTCAAAAGTTTCGCCAGGATTGCCAAAATGTTCGAGGGAACTCTAAACATGTCCACCTTGATTTTGAGAAGCTCAACCGGACTTTTAGAGATTTTGACGTGAACGTGTAATAATTGTGTCGGGGATTTGGAAAATTTCGTCAGAACGTCAAAAGTTTCGCCAGGATTGCCAAAACGTTCGGGCGACCTCTACGATGTCCACCCTGATTTTCAGAAGCTCAACCGGACTTTTAGAGATTTTGACGTCAAAGTGTAAGAATTTTGTCAGGGATTTGGAAAATTTCGTAAGAACATCAAATGTTTCGCCAGGATTGCCAGAATGTTCGAGGGGACTCTAAACATGTCCAACTTTGATTTTGCGAAGCTCAACCGGACTTTTAGAGATTTTGACGTGAAAGTGTAAGAATTTTGTCGGGAATTTGGAAAATTTCGTGAGAACGTCATAAGTTTTGCCAGGATTGCCAAAATGTTCGAGCAAACTCTAAACATGTCCACCTTGATTTTGAGAAGCTCAACCAGACTTTTAGAGATTTTGACGTGAAAGTGTATAAATTATGTCGGGAATTTGGTACATTGCGTGAGAACGTCAAAAGTTTCGCCAGGATTGCCAAAATGTTCGAGGGAACTCTAAAGATGTCCAACTTGATTTTGTGAAACTCAACTGGACTTTTAGAGATTTTGACGTGAAAGTGTAAGAATTTTGTCGGGGATTTGGAAAATTTCGTGAGAACGTCAAAAGTTTTGCCAGGATTGCCAAAATGTTCGAGGGAACTCTAAACATGTCCACCTTGATTTTGAGAAGCTCAACCGGACTTTTAGAGATTTTGACGTGAATATTTAAGAATTTTGTCGGAGATTGGAAAATTTTGTGAGAAATTCAAAAGTTTCTCCAGGATTGCCAAGATGTTCGAGGGAACTCTAAACATGTCCACCTTGATTTTGAGAAGCTCAACAGGACTTTTAGAGATTTTGACGTGAAAGGGTAAGAATTTTCTCTGGGATTTGGAAAATTTCGTGAGAACGTCAAAAGGTTCGCCAAATTGCCAAAATGTTTGAGGGACCACTAAACATGTCCTTTTTGATTTTTTGAAGCTCAACCGGACGTTTAGAGATTTTGACGTGAAAGTGTAAGAATTTTGTCGGGGATTTGGAAAATTTCGTGAGAACGTCAAAAGTTTCGCCAGGATTGCCAAAATGTTCGAGGGAACTCTAAACATGTCCACCTTGATTTTTCAGAAGCTCAGCCGGACTTTTAGAGATTTTGTCGTGAAAGTGTATAAATTTTGTCGGGGATTTGGAAAATTTCGTGAGAACGTCAAAAGTTTCGCCACCATTGCCATAATGTTCGAGGGAACTCTAAACTTGTCAACTTTGATTTTGAGAAGCTCAACCAGACTTTCAGACATTTTGACTTGAAAGTGTAAGAATTTTGTCAGGGATTTGGAAAATTTCGTGAGAACGTCAAAAGTTTCGCTGGGATTGCCAAAATGTTTGAGGGACCACTAAACATGTCCTTTTTGGTTTTGAGAATCTCAACCGGATTTTTAGAGATTTTGACGTGAAAGTGTAAGAATTTTGTCGGGGATTTGGTACATTGCGTGAGAACGTCAAAAGTTTTGCCAGGATTGCCAAAATGTTTGAGGGAACTCTAAACATGTCTACCTTGATTTTGAGAAGCTCAACCGGACTTTTAGAGATTTTGACGTGAAAGTGTAAGAATTTTGTCGGGGATCTGGAAAATTTCTTGAGAACGTCAAAAGTTTTGCCAGGATTACCAAAATGTTCGAGGCATCTCTAGACATGTCAACTTTTATTTTGAGAAGCTCAACCAGACTTTTAGAGATTTTGACATGAAAGTGTAAGAATTTTGTCGGGGATTTGGAAAATTTCGTGAGAACGTCAAAAGTTTCGCCACCATTGCCAAAATGTTCGAGCAAACTCTAAACACGTCCACCTTGATTTTGAGAAGCTCAACCGGACTTTTAGAGATTTTGACGTGAAAGTGTAAGAATTTTGTCGGGGATTTGGAAAATTTTGTGAGAACGTCAAAAGTTTCGCCAGGATTGCCACAATGTTCGAGGCATCTCTAGACATGTCAACTTTGATTTTGAGAAGCTCAACCAGACTTTTAGAGATTTTGACGTGAAAGTGTAAGAATGTTCTCGGGGATTTGGAAAATTTCGTGAGAACGTCAAAACTTTCGCCAGGATTTCCAAAATGTTTGAGGCATCTCTAAACATGTCCACTTTGATTTTGAGAAGCTCAACCGGACTTTTAGAGATTTTGACGTGAAAGTGTATAAATTTTGTCGGGGATTTGGAAAATTTCGTGAGAACGTCAAAATTTTCGCCATGATTGCCAAAATGTTCGAGCGATCTCTATGATGTCCACCCTGATTTTCAGAAGCTCAACCGGACTTTTAGAGATTTTGACGTGAAAGTGTAAGAATTTTGTCGGGGATTTGGAAAATTTCGTGAGAACGTCAAAAGTTTCGCCACGATTGCCATAATGTTCGAGGGAACTCTAAACTTGTCAACTTTGATTTTGAGAAGCTCAACCAGACTTTCAGAGATTTTGACTTAAAAGTGTAAGACTTTTGTCAGGGATTTGGAAAATTTCGTGAGAACGTCAAAAGTTTCGCTGGGATTGACAAAATATTTGAGGGACCACTAAACATGTCCTTTTTGGTTTTGAGAAGCTCAACCGGATTTTTAGAGATTTTGACGTGAAAGTGTATAAATTTTGTCGGGAATTTGTTACAATGCATGAGAACGTCAAAAGTTTTGCCAGGATTGAAAAAATGTTCGAGGGAACTCTAAACATGTCCACTTTGATTTTGAGAAGCTCAACGGACTTTTAGAGATTTTGACGTGAAAGTGTAAGAATTTTGTCGGGGATCTGGAAAATTTCGTGAGAACGTCAAAAGTTTTGCCAGGATTGCCACAATGTTCGAGGGAGCTCTAAACATGTCCACCTTGATTTTGATAAGCTCAACTGGACTTTTAGAGATTTTGACGTGAAAGTGTAAGAATTTTGTAGGGGATTTGGAAAGTTTCCTGAAAACGTCAAAAGTTTCGCCAGGATTGCCAAAATGTTCGAGGCATCGCTAGACATGTCAACTTTGATTTTGAGAAGCTCAACCAGACTTTTAGAGATTTTTACGTGAAAGTGTAAGAATTTTGTCGGGGATTTGGAAAATTTCGTGAGAACGTCAAAAGTTTCGCCAGGGTTGCCAGAATGTTTGAGGGACCACTAAACATGTCCTTTTTGATTTTTTGAAGCTCAACCGGACTTTTAGAGATTTTGACGTGAAAGTGTAAGAATTTTGTCGGGGATTTGGAAAATTTCGTGAGAACGTCAAAAGTTTCGCCAGGATTGTCAAAATGTTCGAGGGAACTCTAAACATGTCCACCTTGATTTTGAGAAGCTCAACAGGACTTTTAGAGATTTTGTCGTGAATGTGTAAGAATTTTTTTGGGGATTTGGAAAATTTTGTGAGAACGTCAAAAGTTTCGCTGGGATTGCCAAAATGTTTGAGGGACCACTAAACATGTCCTTTTTGGTTTTGAGAAGCTCAACCGGATTTTTAGAGATTTTGACGTGAAAGTGTAAGAATTTTGTCGGGGATTTGGAAAATTTCGTGAGAACGTCAAAAGTTTCGCCAGGATTACCACAATGTTCGAGGGAGCTCTAAACATGTCCACTTTGATTTTGAGAAGCTCAACCGGACTTTTAGAGATTTTGACGTGAATATTTAAGAATTTTGTCGGAGATTGGAAAATTTTGTGAGAAAGTCAAAAGTTTCTCCAGGATTGCCAAAATGTTCGAGGGAACTCTAAACATGTCCACCTTGATTTTGAGAAGCTCAACCAGACTTTTAGAGATTTTGACGTGAAAGTGTAAGAATTTTGTCAGAGATTTGGAAAATTTCGTGAGAACGTCAAAAGTTTCGCCAGGATTGCCAAAATGTTCGAGGCATCTCTAGACATGTCAACTTTGATTTTTAGAAGCTCAACCAGACTTTCAGAGATTTTGACTTAAAAGTGTAAGAATGTTCTCGGGGATTTGGAAAATTTCGTGAGAACGTCAAAAGTTTCGCCAGGGTTGCCAAAATGTTTGAGGGACCACTAAACTTCCAAGCTCTAAGTAATTTAAAGCTGCACCAAGTTCTGCTAATTGGGTTGAGCCTTCAATAATTTTTACAGAATGATGCCAATTGTTATCTTCACACCTCCCAGAATCATCAACAAAAACTTTGCAAGTATGTAAGATCAGACCAAATACAAGTATGGCCTATGACCTGATGTTAAAGACTTGCAGGTTCTGCAGCAATTTACATTTAGGCATGCCAAAAGCTGTGCTGTTAAGAAAACCAGCTAGTGCAATTTATAAAGACATAGATTACAAACTAAAAAAATCAGAATTACATTTCACAAATGGTACATATATGACAAAAGGATCATGGCCTATTAAGACTTAAATTCATTTCCTGCATTTTCTTGATCAGAGTGACAATTGGTATATAACAGTGAGTATATCAGTGTGCTAGCAGTCTCATCATACTGTCCCACAATAGCCACAGGTTGTTTCTAGGTGGTAGCTAGAAATAGACAAATCTGCAAGTCCAATTGAATGCAGCCAGCCTGAAAAGTTGTCATAAATTCATTCCTCAAAGTTTCTAACTACATTTTGGCTGTCATATTTATTGGATATTGTTTTCCCTTACCGGATCGAAGACCTGTTTCAGATCTATCAGTGTAGAATTTGCTTTATCGAAACATTGGCTGTTAATAGCATTTGAAATTTCCTTGGAGATTTCTCACTTGCAGCAAGCAGATCTGCACCATCCCAGCAACTTCTTGTAGGCCATGCAACTAAACAGAATTCTCAGAAAACGTTATTTGAGCTTACAATTTACTTAACAAATCTTAACCTAAGAGAGCTATAGGACTTTCTGACAACTATAAGAATACATGTATTAAAACTTTGTTTCAAATTTGGCATTCCATTTGTCTCAAAAAACGGCCTTTCTTTCGTTTTCTCCCATGACTTCAAACCACACCCTCGGACTGCTCCATTCAGTATTACATCGCTGCAGTGGGGGGGGGGACCCCCCCTTTTTCGTTTTAAAAGCAGGCAGCCAGGTTTTTCCATTTTTGTTTTTTCTCTCTCTTCGTGCTGCAGTTTAGAGATAACCAAGGTCACGCAGCTGGCATAATGGCTGGTACGAAGTGGGAGGCTCTGGGAAACTTCTCAGTTACACATACCTTAGCTCCATTTACCTTTTACAATTTAGAGATGTCAAAAAACAGTATAAACCAGTATAATAAACATCAATCCATTATTCTATTTTCCTAAATCTAAATCAGTTAATATTCTAGCAGCCTTTAAATACAACTTCATAACTTCATACAATACCAAGTTCACATCCATAGCATCTTTCTTTCTTCTCTCTCTCTTTTTTTTTTTTTTTTTTAATAATATTTCCCCTCAAAGTTACTCTAACGCGTAAGGATGCATCCTAAAGTGAGGCAAGGCGGAATTCTAGCAATGGAACCAGTTCCCATTAAAAATATGCAAATTAAAATACTGAGCTCAGACGCAAAAACCAAATACCCAGTTCAAATATGCAGATAGATCACAGTCACACTAATTTAAGACAATATCTCAATTTTTGCATTGCACCTTTGAGCCGCTCACTGCTCAGGCAGGTGGAGGTACCTCTGGGTCTCCCTGACAAAACAGGTCAGTGGTGCCGGAGCCCATCAGTAACTCGCCCCCCCGCCATCGTAATGAGCTGAACCGGGCAAGGCCTTCCTTTTTGCTTTGTTTTGTTTTCAGTGTCTCATCTGGTGCGCTACAACTGTTATTCCAAAACCTGGATTCTTTACTTGATGTGCACAAAAAAGACGAATTTAGTGTACCGAGATGAGAGACAGCCTGTCACAGAGTTGCGCAAGTCTGGATATTGGAATAAAGCCAGCATGCTGGAGAGAAAAATAACAGCCACTACACGCGAAATTTTTACGACCACATTCACGGAGTAAGGAACTAAATTACTCATGATCTTCTGAATTATCACAAAATGCACATTTTGAGTCAACGGATTCTCATGATTTAACAGACTACGAACTTATCATACCATATAGCACAAACCTACCAAAATTGCAACGTACTTAGATACCCTCAAAGAAAACAGGTTAATGAGGAAAGAATCTTGCAGACTTTAACAAGTTTGCTGTGACCTGTGTGTTATCAGTCAACGCTCTCAGCTGTCCGAAATGATTTAATGATCTCTTGCAGGGATTCATTTTGTCCTGCTCTGCTGGCCTCAAAAACAACATTAATTGCAACAAGATTCTATCCTCTGGACACTTTTCCCAATCATTTAACTTATACAGCAACGAACACTGATGTCAATATTTAACAAGATCTTCCTTCCTCACAATTCCGAGTGTTTTCCCAAGCCTTAAAACACCTCCCAACACTGATCTTCTAGGAACACAACTGAAAGCAATTATTCCTGACCCCATCTTGCAAGTAAAGCCTTGAAAAGAGGGAGGGAGGGAGGGAAGGCAGTGGGGGGGGGGGGGGGGGACGCACATTCCTGACAAGCTGCTTGATTTTCAAAGAGGCAATACACAGGAGCACATAATACGTACTGTAAAACTTGCAAATAACATGTTGATAGCAAACATTAGCATTCTCTTCTGCTAATCTCAACATTCGTGCTTCCTCAGCTTCTAAGTTTTCAACCTGCTTACTGACGGCCTCTTGGAGATAGTCAATAAATTGCGTGTAAGTCTCATTGGGACCCTGATTGCGGTGTGTCAATTAGCGTCTTTTCCAGGAGTTATGGGATACCTGCCTCTTTCAACGAATCCGCATTGTTCTGTCCTAAATGATCTATAGCTGTTACCTTTCACAGAGTTCTTTTGCCCAGTTCTCATCCGGCGACTCCTTCTGCTCTCTCGTAGTGGTTAGAGGGTTGAAAGACAGTAAAAGCAGATTGGTAAAATTGGTAAAAGGACTGATAGTACGCTTGTTTACGACTTTAGCATTCTCAGCGTTCACAGGTCTTTTAAGCAAATTGTCCAACTCCAGTCCTCTGGACTTGCTGTTCTCACCAGGACTAGATGATGGTACAGGAGGTCACCCGCTCGGCATTTTTCCTCCCCCCGCCCTGGACTGCAACGCTGCAAAAATTCCGGCAGCAGCAGATTGTTCAGCCTTAAGATCTTTTAAGACAGTCCCATGATTTCCATTGCTGACTCTATCCCATTTTTTCTGCTCTATATTGTCCCAAAGTTCAAGTTTTGAGTCACTAATGCTCGTAACAGTCTTTTCAGGTTTTAATTGCTTCACTGTAGTAATTATCAGTTTCCAGGCGGTTACAAGGCCGAGAATATATCTTTCACGGTGACTTACTGCCTTCCACAACACAGTCCCCATGCCTCTGCACCAAATTAATAGTCCTTTGAGGTTCTCCGTTGATTTATCATCATCTATAACCATATTCTATAACACATCTCCTAGTTTTCTCTACTCTCCCTCATCAAACAATAAATCAGGATCCTGAAAACACCCTTTAGTTCTCCCTATTGCTACTAGACCAGCTAGCTGTTTAACGCAACTATTATCAACCTGGGCTACTTTTAAATCCATGCCTCCCCTTATCCATAATAAAATTGGCACGGTACCTCTTATGTTTCCTTTTATGTTTCCGCTTATGTTTCCGTTTATGTTTCTGCTTATGTTTCCGCTTATGTGTCCTCTTATGTTTCCTCTTATGTATCCACTTATGTTTCCTCTTATGTTTTCAAGTGATATCCCCGTCCTTTCCGTCGCTTCGGCCCTGCGTCAGTCTCCATGGTCCTTGTTAGTTCTTGCAAGTCCCCGTTAATCCTTGTAAGTCCCTGTTAGTCCTTCGGGTCCCTGTTCGGCCTTCAAGTCCCTTGTTCGGGCGTCAAATGTCGGGGGTCGAGACCCCGGCATGGGTTCTGGCCTGCGGCGACGGAGGAAGAAATGCAGCCATCCCGTGTAAATGATAAACATACTTCCTTTATTTCCTCGAAGCGCGGGCACCATAGCAGTCACAGAGCACAGACTTTTATAGTAGTTCTATTAATTATGCCTACTCGTCAGACACCGATTTGATAGCATACGTAATGAGCCCATCCTAGCATACATAACAAGTCCATCCCCTTTTGTGGTTTCTCTGGTATGTGAGTTCCCTCGTTATCTCGGAGCTGCCCCCTGAGACTTGTTTATCCAGGCCTCTCTCAGGAGCTGCCTCCTGAGACTTGTTTATCCAGGCCTTTCCCAGGCAATACCTTCTCACTTACCCTTGCTCAGCTCATGCTAACTGAGGCCTACTCATGCTAACTAGAAGAGATCCTCTTCGTAGAGAGGGTCCCATGCCCTCTCTCTCTTAGCCATTCTCCAACACCTGAGATCACCTGACAGAGACTGACAGGGTCCAACAAAACTTGAAAGAGCCAAACAAATCTCCATGGACCCTGACAGAGATCAACAATACCCATCTGAGCCCGAGAAAATCCAACAGAGCCCAACAAATCCTCACATGGCCTGACAGAGTCTGATAGACTCTGAGAAAGTCTGACAGAGCCCGACAGGGCTTTGCAAAGCCCGACAAATCCTGACAGAACCTGACAAGGCCTGACAGAGCATTTCAGGGCTTTGCAGAGCCTGAAAAAGCCTGATAGGGCAGAAAGAGCCCAAAGGTACTTGACAGAGTCCGACAGAGACTGACAAAGCACGAGAGAGACTGAAGGATCTCGACAAAACACACGGAGAACACTGGGCCCTGAAAGAGCCTGATAAAACCTGACAGGGATTGACAGAGCCCACCAGAGCCTGACACAGCCTGACAAAGCCCAACGGAGCCTTACAGATCACTGCAGAGACCGACAGAGGCCAAAAGGGACTTACAGAGCCTGACAGAGCCCAAAAGGGCCTGACAGAGCCCAAAAGAAACTGAAAGGACCCAACAAATCCTGACTGTACCTGACAGCGGACTCTAGAGTCCAGCAGGGCCTGACAGAGGCTGACAAAGCACGAAAGAACCTGGCAAAGCACTAGAGAGCCTGAAAGAAATCAACAAAGCATTACAGAGCATTACATGGCCTGACACATCTTGACAGAGCCTTCTGGATCCCAACAGAGCCTGACAGAGCCCGACAGGGTCCAACAAAGCTTGAAAGAGCTCAACAGTGCCCAATGGAGCCTGACATGGCTTGGCATACCAAAAAAAGCCCAACAAAACCCAAGAGAGCTCGAGCAGGCCCCACAGAGTCAGACAGAAGCCGGCAAAGCCCAATAGAGCCTTTCATAACCCTGAAAATGCCCCACAGAGCCTAACATAGATAGACAGAGGCTGCTACAGCCTAAAAGACTCGGACAGAGCTTGACAAGGCCTGACAGAGCCCGACAGGGCATGACGCAGACTGACATAGCAAAAAAGAGCCTGCCAGGGACTGACAGAGCCTGCAAGAGCCTGACAGACCCTGACAAGTACACAACAGAACCCAACAAGGCCTGACAGAACCTGACAGGCGGCCTTGCCAGATTCTGACACAGCTTTACAGAGCCCAACAGAACTTGAGAAAGCCTTATAGAGCCTGACACAGTCTCATAGGGCCCCACAAAGCTTGAGAGAGCCCAACAGGGACTGTCAGAGCCCAACAGAACTCGACAGGGCCCCATAAATCCTGGCAGCACCTGACAGTGAACTATGGAGTCCGACAGGGCCTGACAGGGCCTGGCACAGCTTGACAGGGCCTTACAGATCTTGACAGGGCTGGACAGAGCTTAAAAGAGCCCAACAGAACCTGACAGTAATTGATGGAGCCCAACTAAGCCTGACAGTTCCCGACAAAGCTTGACAAGGCCCAACAGAGCCAGATAATGTGTGACAGACCCTGAAAGAGAGTGACAGGGCCTAAAAGAGCTTGAAAGGGCCTGACTGAGCACGACAGGGACTAACAGAGTCTACTAGAAAATGAGAGGGACTGCCAGGGCATGACAGAGATAGACATATTTTGGCAAAGATTGACAGAACCAAACAGAACCTGAGAAAGCCTGACAGAGCCCAACACAGTCTCCCAGGGCCCGACAAAGCCCAGCAGAGCCCAAAACAGCCTCACAGATCTCAATAGAAACTGACAGGGCCCGACAAATCCTGACAGCACCTGACAGCAAAATAGAGTCCAACAGGACCTGCAGAGGCTGACAAAGTGCAACAGAGACTAAAAGAGCTCAACAAGCATTACAGAGCCTGACAGGGCCTGACACAGCTTGACAGAGCTTTACAGATCCTGATAGAACCTGAGAGAGCCCGATAGGGCCCAGAAACTTTGATAGAGCCCAACAGCACCCAATGGAGCCTGTCAGAGCTTGACAATACCCAACAGAGCTCGACAAAAGCCGACAGAGCCCTACAAATTCTGGCATGGCCTGACAGAGTACAATAGACACCGAGAAAGCCCAACAAAGCACGAGAATGCCTGAATAAGAGCAAGAAAGCCTGACAAAGCCAGACAAAACCTGACAGAGCTCGATAGGGATTGAAAGAACCTGACAAGACCTGACAGAGCATGACAGAGTCCAACAAAGTGTGAGAAAGCCCAACAGATCTCAAGAGATCCAGAAAGAACCTGACAGGGCCTGACAAAGCACAACAGGGCCCAAGAAAGCCTGAAAAAGCCCGACAGAGCCCGCAAGAGCCTGAGAGAGCCCAACAAAACCAAACAGATCCCAAAAGAGCTTGACAAAGCTTGACAGAGCCCACCAGGCCCTGACAGAGCACAACAGGGCCCAAAGACAGAAGCCATCAAAGCCTGACAAACACTGACAAAGCCTGACAGGGATCAAAACAGCCTAACAAAGCCCACCACTGCCCAACAATTCTTGACAGGGCCTGACAGAGCCCTACAAATCCTGTCATGGCCTGACAGGGCCCAATAGACATCGAGAAATCCCAACAGAGCCCGACAAAGCCTGATTAAAGGCAAGAAATCCTGACGAAGCCTGACAGAATCCACAGAGCCTGACAAGTCTTGACAGAGCCTGATAGGACTTTACAGAGCCTGAAAAAGCCTGGTAGGGCAGAAGAAGCCCAAAGGAGCTTGACAGATCACGACACAGCCTGACAAAGCATGAGAAAGACCAACAGACCTTGACAGATCCTGACAGGACCCAATAGTGCCTGATAGAGCACAACAGGGCTTAACACAGCCTATAAGAAACTGAGAGAGCCTGCCAGACCCTGACAAACTTCGACAAACTTGGCAGAGCCCAACAAATCCCAATGGAGCCTGACAGAGATCAACAATACCCATCTGAGCCCGAGAAAATCCAACAGAGCCCTACAAATCCTCACAAGGCCTGACAGAGTCTGATAGATTCTGAGAAAGCCTGACAGAGCCCGACAGAGCCTGACAAGGTCTGACAGATCATGTCAGGGCTTTTCAGAGCCTGAATAAGCCTGATATGGCAGAAAGAGTCGAAAGGAGCTTGACAGAGTCTGACAGAGACTGACAGACTTCGACAAAGCTTCACAGAGCCCAACAGAACCTGAGAAACCCTGAGAGAGCCTGACACTGTCTCACAGGGCCTGACAGATTTCAACAGAACTTGACAGAGACCTTCAAATCCTGACAGCAAGCTGTAGGGTCCAGCAGGGCCTGACAGGGCCTGACACAGCTTGACAGAGCCTTATAGATTCCAACAAAACCTGACAGAGCCTGACAGGGTCCAACAAAGCTGGAAAGAGCCCAGCAGCGCCCAATGAAACCTGACAGAGCTTGACAATACCTAACAGAGCCTGAAAAAACCCAACAGAGCGCTACAAATCCTGACATGTCCTGACAAAGCACAAAAGACACCAATAAAGCCCAAAAGAGCCCAACAAAGCCTGACAGATCACAACACAGAGTGACAGAGCCCAAAAGGGGCTTACAGAACCCCACAGGTCCTGACAGAAACTGTCAAAGCCCAATGGAGACCAACAAAGCCCGACAGGGATCAAAAACCCCAACAAAGCCCAACAATGCTTGACAGGGTCTGAGAGTGCCCAACATACCAGACAGAGCCCGAGTAGGCCCCACAGAGTCAGACAGAAGCCAGCATGTCCTGCCGTTCCCACAGCAGAATGAAACAGCAATAATCCAAAGGGAAATGGCTGGTGACTTGCTTAACCACTTAGACACACACAAGTCTATGTGGCCAGATGGGATCCATACAAGGACACCGAGGAAGCCGGTGGAAGTGATCACTAAACCACTTTCAATTATTTATCATAAATCCTGGCTAACCAGTGACGTCCTAGTTGACTGGAAGTTGGTGAACGTTGTGTGGGAGATTTGAGGGATTTTCTTGAGGTTGTTGTGTGGATGGGTTTCTATTAGATGGAGATTTATTTCTGAACTAGCCAAAGGAATCTCAAGGCCAGCGCGAAGGCTGAAAAACAACACCTGCTGTGGGAGTGAGGCAATTCTATAATAACAGGGCCTCAACAAGATGTAAATTAACAAGACCTATTAGCAGTGAGACTCGGGCATGTGAACAGCTCGTGAACATGGACAATATCCAATCAGCTAATGCATGCTTGGAGCATGGACGCGTGATCAGGAAATAACTGCATATATAAGGAGATTTGTTTCTGTAATAAATGGCTTTGCTTGAATTCATATTGGATTATGTGGAGTCCATGATTTTTTTGCCCTCGCAAACGTGATACCCATCTACAAGAAGGGTCGGAAGGATGATCCAGAAAATTACAGACTTGTCAGCCTGACCTCAGTGCCAGGGAAGGTCATGGAACAGATCATCTTGAGTGCTATCACACAGTACATACAAGACAAACAAGTGATCAGGTCCAGTCAGCATGGGCTTATGAAAGGCATGTCCTGCTTGACCAACCTGATCTCCTTCTATGACAAGGTGTACGCTTCGCTGGGTAAAGAATTCGCTGGATGGTTGGGCCCAAAGATTTGTGGTGAACATAGCCAAATCCAGTTGGTGGCCGGTCACGAGTGGTGTTCCCCAGAGCTCAGTATTGCAGATAGCTTTCTTTAATGTCTTTATCAATGATCTGGATGAGGGGACTGAATGCACCCTCCGTAAATTTGCAGACGACACCAACTTAGGTGGGTGTGTTGATCTGCCTGAGGGTAGGAAGGCTCTACAGAGGGATCTGGATTCCTCAAATTGTTGGGCTGAGGCTAATCGTCTGAGGTTCAAAAAGGCCAAGTACTGGGTCCTGCACTTGGGTTGCAACAACCCCATGCAACACTAGAGGCTTGAGGAAGAGTAGCTGGAAAGCTGCCTCGAGGAAAAGGGTCTGGGGTTGTTGATTGACAGCTGGCTAAATATGAGCCAGCAGTGTGCCCAGGTGGCCAAAAAGGCCAACAGCATCCTGGCTTCTGTCAATAATAGTGTGGCCAGTAGGACTAGGGAAGCAATTGTCCTGTTATACTTGGCACTGCTGAGGCCCCACCTTGAATACTGTGTTCAGTTTTGGGCCCTTCACTATAAGAAAGACATTGAGGTGCTGGATAGAATTCAGAGGAGGGCTATGAGGTTGGTGAGGGATCTGGAGCACAAGTCTTATGAGGAGCAGCTGAGGGAGCTGGGGCTGTCTAGCCTGGAGAAAAGGAGGCTCACAGGAGACCTTATCCCTGTCTACAACTGTCTGAAAGGAAGCATGGAAGGTGTCAGTCTCTTCTGCCGAGTAGCAAGTGATATGATCAGAGGAAATGGCTTCAAGTTGTGCCAGGGAAGGTTCAGATTGGACATTATGAAACATATCTTCACAGAAAGTGTTGTCAGGCACTGGAACAGGCTGCCCAGGGAAGTGGTGGAGTCACCATCCCTGGAGGTGTTAAAAGAGGCTCTAATGGACATAGTTTAGTGCTAGATTTAGGTTATGGTTGGACTCGATGATCTTTAGGGTCTCTTCCCACCAAAATGATTCTACAACTCTAGGATTCTATAATGTCTGGACACTGTCTCAGAATTACTTTAAGGCACATAATTGCTACACTAGAAATCAAATAGTCATAAATAGTTAATACCATTGTCCTTGCAGACCTATGTGGGTAGCAAACACACAGTTCTGCTCTCATCCAGTAGACAGCTGTAGGAAATAGTACCTAGAGTATCTATTGCCCAATGAGAAAAAAAAAATCTGCAGTATAAATCCCTTTAGTTATGTCTCCCATTTGAAACTGTTAAGGAAAATTTTGCTATCAATGTGTGTGTCACTGTTAGTCTGAGTGACGGATTTTCTATTGGCAGTGGATTATTTTAAATATTTTGTAAGTGGACATAACAGTGTCTTCCAAAAAGTATCTGCCAAATTATTCAACCTCAACAAACACATCTCTAAATAACCTTCCAGTAATCTCTGATGGTGGTGTGTATTTTGAGGCCAGAGAGTTTTCTTTCTCAAAGTTTTGCAGAGTTTAGGAAGGGTTACAAACACAACCACTTTGTGCAACATTCACTGTGGCTTTTTCTAATATACAGTGACCTTTAGTATTTTATTTTTGACTTGTTCCCTTACCTGCTAGGCTCCATTTTGCTACTGTTAACCTTAGGGACATACTGTGAGGCTTTTAAGTAATGTCCTTCATACTTGGGATGACATCCATCTTCTTGCTTCTGGGATGGTATCAGGAGACTGATATTCCTCACCCAATGTGATTCTGAAGGATAAGCTAGGAGTCATAGATGTGCAAAGTAAGAAAAAAGAGATGAAACATCAGAAGGAGAGAAATGAAAATTGGGAGATCTGAAAATCTGCATGTGGAGCAGGTCTGTCACTTGCTGCAGATACTCCTATCAAATAGCCTCTTGACTTGTTTTTCTGGGTGGAGGATGCTCTAGCAAGCTTGTGCAGCAAGTCTATTTCAACTATATGCCATGGCGGTAGTACTCATTTTGCTCTTACCAGTCAATATGTATTAAAAATAAACAGGAAAGACAATTACTTACTTGGAAAGTGGTGCGTTGAGCATGCAGGTGTCAATTTCTTTTGGACTCTTCCGTAAAAGATGCTCAGACACTTCTAGAAAATATCAGTGGGGTGTGTCCACGGTTACTTGATTACAAATTTAACTTTTCCTGAAAAACATTGGTGCCCCATTTTGCACCCAATACATTTGTACTCTGAAGATCTTGAAAAATTAAACTTCAATAGCAGAATAATTCTGTTTCAAGACAACAAAGAGAATTGCTTGATTATATTAAAACTGCTTGACTTAAGCAACGTGAGAAACTGAACTAATTCAAAAAGATACACCAAAACAGAACAACACAAAATTACACTGGAGATAGACAGGTGTCCAGAGCAGATCCCTATTTACAGTAATAGTGCTTTGCCATCTTTAAAATCTGTTAAGAAATAGAGAAAAGTAAAACAAATGAGAAATAGGAGTACTGGATAAGAAAAGCTGCTACAAAGAAGCCCTGTTGCATATACAGAAGCCAGGAAGTCTTGAAGGGCTGTCTTAAGATTACTGAATGTATTTAATTCAAGAGCTCCCTACCCATTGTGATAAAATGAAATTATTTCAGTTTGCCGAGGCACAAATAAATGTGACCTGTCACTGACTATTTTTATTTCTTTGGATTTCCTTGCACCTTTTCCCCCCCACATTTAAAACCCTGGAGCCCCCT
The DNA here is from genome assembly GCF_964273445.1 of Streptopelia decaocto. Classification (NCBI taxonomy): domain Eukaryota; kingdom Metazoa; phylum Chordata; class Aves; order Columbiformes; family Columbidae; genus Streptopelia; species Streptopelia decaocto. The sequence goes on from NC_138661.1 coordinate 48,866,383, forward strand.
TCCCTGGGACGGCTGAGACCACGCACACCCTTGTGTCAGCAGGCTGCAACGTCTCACCCCCCCCTCCCCTCCCCTCCCCTCCCGACAGGGTCCCCCAGGGCCTCCCTTTGGCCCTGCCCCAAGCTCCCTGCCAATCACATAGCCCAACCGGCCCTTCTTCCGCTTATCAGTACCTACCTCCCTTCCCGTCTGCGCTCCGCCCACGTGGGACGCGCTTTGTGCCTTCTTGCGTGTCGTGCACGCACCCTGTCCTACTGGGAGCTGGTGGGTGAGCGGGGGGCAATTCTGGCTCTCGCTGGGTGTGTAAGGGAGCAGTCGCCGTCTCGCTTCTTGCTTGTGCTGCTGTTCGCATCAGTCCAGCTTTGCCTGCCCCATCTGAGCGCCGGTGATCACTGTTTTCTCACTAGGTGAGTGGGAGAGGGATCCAGTCTCCGACAGCAGGTCCCGGGCTGATGCGGGACACAGGTCCTTGCCTGCCGGCTTTCGTGGTGCTCCTGCAGGCAGTGAGCTCCGGCAGTTCCAGGGGAACTGGGTTAAGAGGCAGCGACAGGCCATGTTCTTCGGTGTCCGCGTGGTTCGCTGCGGGCTGCCGCTTCGCCCTTCCCGTTCCCCACTCCCAGCCAGGACACACCCGCAACAAATTGGGGGTGAGAGAGGACAAGAGTGAGGTCAAGCGGACGGGCTCGGTTGGTCTCGTTTTAGTCTAATTATCTTCATTAGGGCTAGCACAAGGTTCTGCGGTAAATGTGCGAGTGCACCGGGTGCTGTTTCTTAAGCAGGGCTTATCCTTGCTGGAGGAAAGGGTGTAAGCGCAGGGAGGGTAGTGGCAGTAAGGGTTAATGCATTACTGCCGTAGATAAAAGAGCAGAGTGGGTGGAGGGGATGAGGGCCCAGGGAGTGGCGTTACAGTTACACGTGGAGATGCACGAAATCTAAGCCGCGTAAAAGACGACGACACTGGTGACGCGCAGCTTCACGGGTTAGTGGTTTGACCCATTACCAGGACAAGTGTCAGCTCTGTACACGACTTGGTATCGGTCATATGTTTTCAAGTGTGTGAAAACTAAATACTTAGATTTTTATGTGTGTTTGTGAGAGACAGAGAGGCTAGTCCGTATACATATATGTGTGATTGCAAGCTATAAATCCCATAAAAGCTGCTGTTACTGCAAACTGCTTTTGAGATACAAGCAAACAGATGTTATATTTTTCCATGGCATGGCAGGCTTACTGGGTGAGAATGTTAATTAGACTTGTTGCAAAATGTAGATTATGATTTTTGCAGCATCTTGGAACTCCATTTGTTTGCCTCTCTCATGTTTTGTTTCCTGGTTTAAATAGAAACATTAACATCTAGAATGAGTTCCTTTATAACGGATCTATGCTAGTATGACCTGTTCTTCCTCTTGTCTGGCAATTTGACAAAGGACTGTTGAAACTCTGCAATCCAGAGGAGATTACTGTAGATAAAACGACTCGCTTCCTTATCATGTATTTGTACGAGTGTAGCATTGAGAATGGGGAAGATTTAGTGCCTCCTTTCCTTACACGGGAAATCATAATTGTTTATCTGGCCTCTTCAACTTCCAGATCTCCAACTTTTTATGTGTTTTCTGACCACTGTGAATGGATATTACATTAGAAAATTATTGTAGTCTTCAGTCGTAATTAGCAGGATTTTTCTCCCATTAACATATTGATATACTGATATAAACTGATAATTACCAGTTTATAATAGAATAGGTGGTATTGTAGGTGGGTATGATGTGCACCTCTATTGGCTTGGGAAATGTAGCTTTACATGATTACACAGGTTTCAGTCTGTCATAGCTGTGACTTAGTTTGAAAGATAAATTGATCTGAGGACTTGTTAAAATCTGGGGGTGTTACAGTTCTGATTCAAGAGCCTCTTCCTGGAAGAAAATCTTATTTTTGCTTAAAGAAAACTGTAATGTGGGGACACGGGCACGCTTGTGCTTATATGCGGGGGTGCATATGCAAATGTGTGAGCATGTATGTGGGAGAGTGTGCACACAGTTGTGGGTGTGTACACACAAGTGCATGTGTTTTGACTCGCCTCTATGTGGTTGTGTGTGGACACGTCCGTGTCTACTTGTGCTCACCCATCCCATGTCAGTACCCCAACATACACGCACACGTTTGTGTACGTGTGCCCTGGTACGCATGCATGTGAACTCATGCTTTTCTATTCTTTTGCTGTATGATCAGCTTGGTGAGGGATGTATTGTAGCTTAACTGCAGAGCATTAGTGTTCATGCGACTGTGAAGTCTGCCAAGGGATGGTGGTTGCCAGCAACAACTTGGTCTTCTGACTTCTGCATGCGAGCCTCACTGGCAGCTGTCCCTTGTGTGTCCACATACTCAGACAAGCTTGTGCACCAACACACATGCACACGCGTCTGCACATTCATACACAATGCCTGTGTACAGACCTGTTTCCATGGACATGTGTACACACACACTTGTAGGAAAATGCTTGTGAGCACAGACCATCACCTGTGTGCGCACTCAAATGTGTATACACCTACCCACATACACAGATGCTTATTTTCAGACACATGCAGACTTGTACAGAACCAGCTACACATTTATAGACAGGCACAAGCCACACACGCAAAAACCTCTTTCAAAACACACAAACATGAATACATACCCACAGGTGCATACACACAGACTTATTTTCCCAAACAAGCGTGTGCACACAAACATCTGTGTGCATACTTGTATACCCATGTACAAGCATGTCCACACAATTGCACACACTCAACTAGTATGAACAGGTATCCAATTTCACACACACAAGTGTTCGGAGACAGGAAGCACAGGTGTATACAGAGCAACACATGTAAGCACACGCAACCACATACACTCTTTGTACACTTTTCCACACAGCCACATCTGTATACACATGCACCCCCACAGGTGTGCACACAAGCACTACCAAATGCGTGCACCCGCATCCACAAATGTATACAAACAAACCCACATAAACACACACATTAGTCTCACACCTGTGTACACTCATACATTTGCACACACAGTCATACATTTATAGAAATTTGCCCACACACGCATACCCGTGTGCACACACATATACACATGTGCAGAGTTACATGCATGTACACATGCAAAGACATGTATGGATGTGATTGGACATATGCATATGTATCCACACACCTAAGCTTGTATATGCAAGCATCTACATACAGGCGCATGCATGATCACACAGAGACAGCCACATACATAAACAGGTTTCCAAACACATGAACACGTGTGTGAACATAGCCACATACATTCTTGTCCAGACCATGCACACGCACCTACCCACACTTGCATACAAATGCACCCACATATGCTGTCACTCATGTTTACACACACTGACATGTGTGCACACTGACACTTTTATAGGCATGGAACAACATACATGTGTGTTTACCCACAGTCACATGCATGGAAATGCATTTACACACCCACACATTTAGCCACATGCATCCATATGATTGTGCAGACACTCCCACATGTGCAACTACATGTGTATCCATACGCGTATAGACACACTTCTGTACAGATGCACCCACATACAGGTACACCCTTTTTCCCACACGGCCTTATGCATGCAGACCTGCTTCCCCTGACATGCACACATGTGCACAAACACATATTTGTGTATATGCATGCATCAAAACACACAGACAAGTGTGCACATGTACTCATGTGCATCAACATGCACATATATGCCAGTGCTCACATAGCCACATAAACACACAAGTATACACATGTATCCACTTCTCTAGCAAGCATGTCTGCACAAACGCACATGTGTATACACAAACACCCACATACAAGCACAAGCGTGTCCAGAGTCATGCAGACCTGTGCGCACCTATCCAAACATCTATAAACATGCACCCACATACATGCAGATGTGTGTGCACATACATCCACACTTGTACAAAAAAAATGCACCCATATGTAAGTTTATGTTTGTGTACCCTCCAACATGTATACACCAACATACTTGTACATGCTTCTGCACATGTACCATGAGACACACACACATGTGAACTCACACACAATCACAGAATGTTAGGGATTGGAAGGGACCTCAAAAGATCATCTAGTCCAATCCCCCTGCCGGAGTAGGAACACCTAGATGAGGTTACACAGGAAGGTGTCCAGGCAGGTCTTGAATGCCTCCAGAGTAGGAGACTCCACAACCTCCCTGGGAGGCATTTCCTTTCTTTTGCTATATGACAAGCTGAGTGAGGGATATCTCATAGCTTAACTGCAGAGCATTAGTGCTCATGAGACTGTGAGGATTCTGCCAGGGGAAGGTGATTGCCAGCAATAACTTGCAGTTCTGATTTCTGTGTGGGAGCCTTTCTGGCAGCTGTCCCTTGTATGTGTCCACATACATTGACAAGCTTGTGCACCAACATACATGCACACACATACACACATGTGTGTGCACACCCCCACACATGTTCATCACCCTCCCACATACATGCATCCATACACAAGCACACAGGTGCACACACACACGAATGTGTAAATATGTGGTGCAATAAGAGAGCAACTACTGCACAGATACCTTTGAGAAGTTCTTTTTCCCTAGGTTTCCCATAACAGAGACTCCATCATGAATTCCAGAAATTCTTCTTAAATAAATAATTTATTTGCAAGTATGGCATAGAGCAGCTCGAGTGCCTCCTGAAAAGGGGCCCTCAGCAGAAAAAAAAGTTGGACAATTATAACCTCACAATCCAAGTTTCTACCCCACATGTGTCACTCTGGGACAAATGCAAAATTAGAGTCTGAGGTTTCCCCATTCTTCATTAGATCTCTTCATTTTCATCAGGTGGACTGTCAATTAAAGTTCTCACCTTCAGTTGCTATTTTGCACCTGCAGCTGGAGAAAGTAAGTTCTTGGTAACAGCCAAAACATTCTTCTCTTAGGTGCTGTTCTGCTTCTTTACTCATCTCCAAGGATGCGGCTCCCCTTGTCTTCTAGCTTGAAGACTCTCTGCCCCTTTTTATTTAACAAAGCAGAAAGTTCAGAGGTTCACAGCTTACTTACGCTTCGTGAATTCTAGATAAGCAGATTCTAAACAAGTTCCATAAGAAGCAGTATACCAAATTTATTGCAGGGCAACAATTAAGTGTGGCATATGCTCTCTATTTAACCCCTGCCCTCCCCACTCAGTAAAAGGAATAGAAGGAAAAGGGAGGGAGAAGTTGGAAAGTTAAAAAAAGCTTTACTAATAATATTAATAATGAGGGAAAATAATGCAAAATATACAAAACCCAATACTGAATTTCCCAGAGTAGTGCAGCTGCTGTGGCAAGTCACCACGGTGGGGTCTGGCCTTGCACCAATGGCTCCAGGGCAGACATCAAGAAGTTCTGGACTGCACAACACAATAGACAGGAAATTGATTCAGGGATGTGCAGACTTGAGTCAGGACAACAGGCAGGGTCCTCTTCAGACACCAGCCACGGACCAAGAGAATGAGACCCTCATGACCTCCTAGCTGTTAAACTGTGTATGATGTGTATGGCATGGAATACCTTGTTGGTCAGTTTGGGTCACCTGTTCTGTCTGCTGCTCCCTGCCAGTACTACTCTCTCACTCTATGTGATATACAAAATTTATCAGTGACCTTGGCTGCTATAGCAATGAAAGATAAACCTGGGCCTTTTCTGCATACCATTCCTACTGTTAGCTCAGTAAAACTCTTAGTATTGGGTGTTAACTGCTCTGGAGCAAACACTGTCCATAAAACATGCAGCCAACTTCAGAAAAATGAAGTTACTTAGAAGAACCTAGCTGAAAGGATGATTCACTAAGAGAGAATTGGTCTTGTTTTAACCAAAACCAGAACACCAAATAAGTCAATAAGCTAAGGTCTATTCCCTAACAGATAGATTTCACTTTGGCATGAACATTATACTGAAAATGGAGTCAAACTTCAAAAGTACTAGTTTCAAATTGAGTGCAAATTGAGACTGACACATATGCTTTTTTTTTTTTAATTTCATTATTTTGCATTTTCTAAAGAATGCAGTTACTTTTGCTGAGATGTATGAGTGTACATGCGTCCTTCAAATCCCCGTGTTTGCTGGAGCAGAGTAGGCTGGCTGGTCCTTCCCTGGGAGGCCACCTTGGGTCCATGGCTGCATCCCAAACAGGTTCCCCACGCACAGTGCTTCCCCGAGGTGCACCTTTTCTCCCACACATTTACACCCGGGGATGCAATCCCTGGAGCTTCCTTCCCTGGGCCGGCTGTGCGACCACGGAGGCCTCTGTTCGGCTGTGACTCCGCGACGCAGCGGGTCCCAACCTTGAGCCCAGGTTTGGCCCGGCCCTGAGCTCCCCGTCAATCACACAGTCTAATCCACCCCCTCGGTGCCCACCTCCCCGCCTCCGCTCCGCCCACACGGGCCGCGCCCTATGCCTTCTCTCTTGCCCCGTCCGGCATCCACCCCCTGTTGCTGGCAGCCAATGGGGGAGCGGGTAGCAATCCTGGCTCTCGAAGGGTGTGTAAGGGAGCGGTCGCCCTCTCATTTGCTTCTTGCTTTTGTTGCCGCTTGCCGCAGTTCGGCTTGGCCTGCCCCACCTGAGTGCTGGTAATCGCTGTTTTCTCACCTGGTGAGTGGGAAAGGGGTCTAGTCGCCGACAGCGAGCGTTGGGCAGGTGTGGGGCGCAGGTTCTCGATCGCCGGCTTTCCCGGCGCGGGTCGTTTTAGCTCTGCCGCCTGCAGGCAGCAGGCTCCGGCGGTCCCGGGGGAACCTGGGTAAGAGGCAGCGACGGGCCGTGTTCCGTGTCCGCGTAATTCACTGCGGGCTGCCGGTTCATACTTTCCTCTCCCCACTCCCATCCAGGACGCGCCCGCAGGACGTTGGGGCTGAGCGAGGACGAGAGTGAGGTCAGGCGGATGGGCTCGGTTGTTTTTTTTTTAGTCTAATTATCATCTTCATTAGGGCTAGCACAGAGTTCTGTGGTAAGTGTGCGCGTGCACCGGGTGCTGTTTCTTAAGCGATGCTTATCCTTGCTGGAGGAAAGAGTGTAAGTGCAGGGAAGGTGGTGGGAGTGAGTCTGCTCCCTGGCGGTGCTGGTGGACGCGGTGGGGCCCACACGGGCGGGCACAGGAGCGACCCGCAAAGGCAAGGTCTCCTTGGCACCTTGCTCGCATTTCCCTCTGCTTTGAGGATTAGTGTATTACTACTGCAGATAAGGTAGCAGGATGGAGGGAGGGGATTAAGACAGGGGGAGCGGTGTTAAAGAGTTACACGAGGAGATTCACTAAATCTACGCTGCGTAAGGGAAGACTACATTAGTGATGCGCAGCTTCGCAGGTTAGTGGATCTACTTTGACCCATTATCAGGATGACTTTCAGCTCTGTACGCGGCTTGGTATCCATGGTGGGTTTTCAAGTATGCATAAACTAAAGTGTGTGTGTGTGAGAGAGAGAGAGGCTAGTCCATATGCTCATGCTCTTAAACCCATAAAAAACTGCAGTCACGGCAATCTGCTTTTGAAATAAAAGCAAACAGAAGATGTTACATTTTGTTTGTGGCATGGCAGGTTTCCTGGATGAGAATGTTAATTAGATTTGTTGCAAAGGGTAGATTACGATTTTGGCAACATTTTGGAACGCCATTTTCTTGCCCTCATTTTTGCACAACTTCCATGGAGTTAAGTTTTCTGGTTTAAATCGAAACATCGACCTAATATATTACTTACTTTATAATGGATCTTTACTAGTGTTGATGGATTTGTAGCAGAAAGCACCTTTTTTTGAAAAAAGTGCAAAGTAGGATCAAGACAAATAACTTGTTCTCCTCTTATCTGGCAGTTTGTCAGCACTGAGCAGACTGTTGACACTCTGCAGTCTAGAGGAAATGCCTGTAGAGAAAAGTGCTCACTTATCACATATTTGTAGGAGTGCTGCACTGAGAACGCCTTCACTCTCCTTTCCTTAAACAGTTGTTTTCCCGAGTGTCTGACCTCTTAAATTTCCAGATCTACAAGCTCATTTATGTGTTTTTTGACTATAGTGAGTGGATGTTGTATAAGTAATGTAGTCTCTAGTGGTAAATGGCATGCTGTTTTCCTGTTGTGAACATATCGATATACTGATATAAACTAATAATCACCAGTTTATAATTGCATAGGTGGTATTGTAGGTATTTACATGATTACACAGGTTTCAGGCTCTGTCATAGCTGTGACTTAGTTTGAAAGATAAGTTTATCTGAGGACTTCTTAAAATTTAGGGGTGTTACAGTTTCGATTTAAGAGCCTCTTTTAGGAAGAAAACGTTATTCTTGCTTGAAGAAAAATGTAACATCAAGACAACTGAGGCTTTTCAGCACCGAGAAGCAGAACAGAAACTGCTAAGTTGCACAAGCTAAATACACTTTTTTCTCCTGGCTTTGAGATGTACTTTGCTTCTTTCATTACTTGCGGTCCTTCTCTTTGGAAACTTGTTTGGCGTGGCGGTGTCTTCATCGCCCGCGTAGAAAAACCCGGAACACTCGGAGGTTCCGGCAGCCTGAGGCGGGGCTGTCCCTACTGCAGGCCTGGCTGTTGTTGGCCTGCGCTGCGGCGGCGCGACCTTTCACCCACTTCTCGGGGGTGATCACGTGAGCAGGCCCAGAGAAGGGAGGCGCGCCTGGGGGCGGTGCCACGCCCCGCAGAGGGCTTGCCGCGGCGCTGGAGGTGCCCGGCCATCTGCCCATGTTCTGGGGTGGGAGTCGGGGGAGCGGAGATGGAGCAGCGCAGATGCAAGTTCTGGAGCCATTGGCGGTTAGATATGTGTTTGGTGGGGAGGATGTTTCTGTTTGCTGCATGCAGGGTTCATCGGAATGTTGAATCCCGAGCATGACTGCAGGACTGCTTTTGGAAAATCTTCGGTAAAAGGCAACTTAAGTGAATGCTTGTATTTTAAAAAAAATCAAACCAAACAAACCCCTGTATTTTTTTACTATTCCAGACCCATCGTCTTTGTCCTGCAGGATGCTGTATCATAGTCCTGAACTCCCCATATTCAGAAAAGACAAAATCCAAATGACTGAAAAAGCATTCCTCTATTTTCCAAGCCTGGATTAACTTTAATTTGAATGGTCAATTTAAATATTCATAAAATGTTTGAAACTGCTTCTTCAGTCTCTCATCCATATACAGTAAATGACCATTGAAGTATTGTGAGAGCAATCCATTCAGTTTGTTTTTGGTCACCAAACATTATTGTCCATCTTCCTGTATTTCCAAAGTCCATCTTGCATGTCTTGTAAAATCCTGCCATTCCAGAAATAATTGTTATTATGGAGAAGATAACTCTTCTTTACTGTATGAGCACAGAAGCTCATTACCAAAAAAGGAGGGAGAAGGCATAAAACTTGTATAATCTAAATGCCTAGGTATGTCTTTTACAGCAGTACTAAAAAGAAATACCCAGATCCTAGAGCCTAATTTTTTGGGAGTGGGGAGGTTTCTGCATGGTATGATAACAGTGCAGTGTTTTAATTTTGTATGCATATCTCTTACTCAGATTATTCTGAAGTTGTAGAAGGTCAGAGAAAGCAGCTTGTTGGGGTGTGTACAATATAATGTGTATTGCTATAGAGACTAGAATAATCTAAAACCTCTAGGAACAATATAGTATGTCCTAGGCTATATGGGGGAAAAACAATAATATGACAGTTGTAGAGGTTTCTATTTTAATTACAGTTGTGAAGCATGTCTGTGTGTGTGTTTGTGGTTTGTTTGTGTTGTTGTTGACTGTAATGGGAGTTTAAAGTGTGAAGGCAAACACTTACATGTCTTAAGCTGAAAGCTGAAACTGGGGTTGGAGTCTAGCCGCCGAGATCACCTTGGTAGCGATGACTAGTTTGAGCCCTCAAAAGTGACTGAGTGGGTAGCAGGTGAACTTTCCCTCCACAGTTCCTCACCATCTCAGACCTCTTAAATGAAGACAGATTGATCCAGATGATACATTCATCCAGTGTAATGGAAAACAGTGTTTCAGAAATGCTGTTTGTGATGATTCTCTCCATTGCCATCAGTTTTTCTAAAGTGGTTCCGGTCTGGTCCAATCCCTTTGAGCGGTTGAAAGCTGTACGTGAATCAAAGCTCAAACTGTTTTTCTTGACTTTTGGTTACAGAGCTACAACTGGCTGTTTGCCTCTGCTGCAGTGTAATGTCTATTAAGAGCTAGCAACATTGGAATGAATCTGCCTCTTGGTGTGTCCTAACCTGTTCAAGATCCCAGCTGAGCTTGCCAGACAGAAGACTTCTGTGTGACAAACAGATCTCAAGGCCACTTTTAAGGAAGACAGCTGTTCAGGTATGCTTACATATAATTTGTTGGTCTGTTTGTTACTATCTCTTCCCTATGACCGTTGCTACAGTTTACCACCTGGGAGTGAATAAAGAAATTGGCCCAAGATTCCAAAAGAGATACGTGCAGAGGGTAGGTAATATTCACCCACAGGTGATCTTGGAAAACTGATGAGGACAGGACACAAGCTAATAGGTTTGTTAGTGGGACAGCAAGTTACTGCAAACTCCTTAGCTGTTTCATTTCAAACTGTCTGCTGTGAGTGAGGTTTGCAGCAGGTCCCAATGTTGCTGTACCTGGGCAAATACATGTATTCAATTCTCCACCCTGATTTCAACCACAGCATTTGTTAATTTTTCAGATGTGAGAAATCCTTTAAGACACTTGCAGTTCCAAATGACCACAGCTGACAGCTGTAGGTATGAGGGTGGGAGATATTGGAGCCAATGATGAGCAATAACCAAAGATGAGAATTTGACCCTTACGTGCTGACATGTCAAACAATGGCTGTTGGAGGAGAGGCAACTGTCTTTTTGCAAGTGACACTTCAGTCGTGGCATAGGAATTTTACTTTTGGGACCGCTATGAGAGAGAACTTCCAGATAAACAACAGATTCAGCTTTTAGGAGGCTTAAACGGGTTTTACCATGTGTCAGTCACAAGTAAAATGGCATGAGAGAACCTGTCAGTTTACCCTTGTTTTCATCAGATCAAATGATAATTAGTTGAACGCTATGTTCATTCAAGTTTTAAAGGTGGGTTGTTCTTTGGTTTCTGTTGTTTCTATGCAGGGTCATTAGGCTCAACTGAGAAGCCCTGTTGAGTAAATTTAATCTACATGAGTATTTATTGCACAGAAATGATTTGGCTTCGCTCCTCTCAGATTTCTCTTAATGATTTTGTATCTGTAGAATATGATTAATTATTGTAAGGTAGGTGAGTTCTTGGTAAGACTTGAGAGCAGTAAGTATCTATGTCTCTTTATATATGCTGAAGCATGATTAGGTATTATTGGAGGTTAGTATGCAAGGAAGCTGTTTAGAAATATAAATTCTCAAGTGAATAACAGTGCCTGGTTGATCTCTATAATAACTTCGGAAGTCAGCACCTTGCAGAATATCAGATGAAATACGAATAAGCTCTGTGCTCCAAAGTTTTGATATCTTGTTAGGTTTTGCAGAAGTATAGTATGCACTGCAAGAAGGTGGCATTACCTAGCAGAATATCCAAGAAACAGATACAAGAGAAACTGGACAGTCTTTTTAGTCAGATGTCTAAATGTTTGAGCTGTATATTTCATACTGTTTACTGAAGATTTTACAGATCAAAACCTGAATTTCCTTTGAAAGGCATAAAACTCTAGATAACTTTTATCTTTCTTTGGATTTCTGTTAAACTGAATGCTTTTTCTGTAGCTTTAGTTTTAACTTTGTCCAGCTGTGCATTAAAAGAGCACATGAATAAAAGCATTTTTTGCATTCTCTGGTTGGCTGCCTTCCTTAATTGACCCTCTAGCATTTTGGTTTTTGTATCAGATAGTGATGGGGAGGCAGTTACATAAGAGCAGATGAGCCCTTGAGTTACTGAGTGCTGGATGCTGCTGTACAGCATATACTTTAGTGTCTGAAGCCACTGCATTTATAGAAGACCTCATGAAAACACTTTATTGAAGTCAAGTCACTTCTACTATTGATAATTGGGCTTACTTAATCCAATAATAACAGTCAATCTTTCCTCTAGATACGGAACATTAAATGTAACATTAAATTCCAAGGGCTTGTTTTTTATTAGGAGTTTGTACTTTTTCCCACTGTATCACTACAGTACACAAGGCACTTAAGGTTAGCTCCAGAAGTTTACCTGCTGCCTTAAGATTTGCAGGCTCTCATTGGACATTGTAGTGGTGTTTAAAATACCAACATATATTCAAAAACCTTGTACGGTGGCCTGCTGGTGCTTTTTAGTGAGGGCAAAGTTACTGGAATCATGTTGAAAAATTCAGATGATAATTTTAAAATCTCTGTAAAAATTCTGCTGCAAAATCCAGCTGAAAACTTTTTCCTTTTGAATGCTTGACTGCTGCTACCAGTTTGACTTCCCAGGTGTTCTGTTCATTGAAAGCACCTGAAGCACAGGGTTTCTTGTTCAGGCCTTAGTGTTCTAAAGTAAATTTATTTTTTGAAGCAGATCTATTAGTAAAATCTCCTTAAAATCCTTTCATAAATCGTCTCAGCTACGTATACAGTTAAAACTGTATGAAAAAGAGGATTGATGCTTCAAGCCCTTAGTGCTCTTAGTGGCTCTTCACTGGACTTTCTCCAGTAGTTTCATTTCTCTGTTTTACTGGGGAGCCCAAAACTGTTCAGCTGCCATAGAGTAATCTGAATTACTTTGTGTAGGTGGTACTGGATGCCTGGAATAATGCATGAAGTGACTTGGATGGACATCTCAGTGTTTGGAATTCTCTTGCTTTTAGTTTACTATCTGGTATGAAATCAACGGATTTGGGCATAAACAGTTATTAATTGATTTGTGTAGAACAAAATACATTCATACTTTAGGCTTTCTGGGAGAGTGAAAAATGCAAATTTCTCTCTAACAGCTTAAACAGGTGAGAGGAAATACTTGATCGTTGTCTTAGCACAAACACAGCGTAGGTGTTCTAGTGTTTTAACACTGGCTCTAATTTCATTAAGTTTGTCCACAGACTCTTATAATTCAGTGATCTAAAGTGTCAAAACATGTTTTTTGGTTGTCTGTTTCCCTCCAATAGCTGTAGCAAGCTCATCTCTTGTGAAGGGACATCTGATGTGTGGTCAATAAGATACTGGGTAAAACTTCTTCAATGTTTTCAATGTTTAAGAACTTATGAGAGCTCCATAATTTTTTTCCTGTTCTGTACGGCTGCTTGTAACATTCAAACAGTAACTCTTATTGCTCTGCATGTTGATGTAAATGGAATTCCCGCCCTTTCCTTTTTCTCTTTGAAATAAACTGGTTGGGAGACAGAGAAAGACATTGGGGCACTTGCTTGGTTTCCCAAGACCCTCTGAGTTCAAAGTGTTTAGCTTTAAATGGAAATCTTATATAGTTCTAAGTATGTTTCCTAATTAAAATTCAGTTTAATGCGCTTTCAACTGATATCTCTCTCCCATTCCCATCCTGAAAACTTCCTTAAACAGTGTTATTGTAAATTATTTAGTATCACTCTTTTCTCTCACCAGTCTCTATTCCTATTTGAAACATGAACACTAAGCTAAATTTTGAGGTTGTGATTTTATTCTAAGAAAGGAAAATTTTGAAGTTGTGAGTTTATTTTAAGAAAGGAACAATGAATTCTTCAAGGTGTTGTATTGGGGTTGTTTTTGGGGGGGCGGGGAGGGTTCATTTGTTTTGTTCGGGAGTTTTTTTGTGTGTGGAGTTTTTGTGTTTTTTGTTTGTATTTGTTTGTTTTTTATTTTTAAACTTGCTAGTAGGAACTTAGCAGGAGTCAGAAGACACTACCTATGTGACAAGATGCTTCTCATTGCTTTATTTTTGGTACCTTGCATCTGCGTGAAGCAAGTGGCTAAGATGAGTTCTGAGATAAGAGGTGGCATGGTGTTGTGGACAAGAAAATGTCATACATGGATATCCCCTTAAAAGCAGATGAGTTGCTTTTTGTGAAGTAGAGGTGGTGACTTTACTTTTTTTAGAAATATCATTTTATCCATATACAGCTCATGAAATCTACAGCAACATACAGGTTCATCTCAATAGCATTTCTAAAAGTAACTGCTTCATGGTGTTTTGTGCAACACATTACAATACATTTAATGTTTGTATCATGGCTTGGTGCTTTTTAAGATGCACATGGTAATTCTTTTGCTATCTTTTAGGTGTTGTGTGATGTGCTTCAGAGAGACATTACCAACCACAAATGACTTCTTGCATGACTGACTAAATGCAAACATCCTGTACATGGGATCTCTTTTTAGCTTCAAATTTTCCAGACCTGAGGTCCTCATCTCCTTCTGTGGCTGTAGGAACCTATAAGCCCTAACACAGAGTTCATTCGGTGTCTGCAACCTGAAATAAGGTCTGTGAGCAGTCTGCAATTTGAACCTTGGTCTTTGCATTGTAAATATCCTGAAATTGCAAAACCAGCAGTCTGAGGAGGCTTTATGTATAGTAGACATAGTAGGGTAGTTTTTCAGACCATCAGGGATTAGGGCCTTCTAGTGTGCTATGTGTTCTCTTGACTTAAAAGTGATGTCCAACTTAGCTGTACTTTTTTATAACAATGGAGAAACAATGTGGTAAGTTTTTATTGGCTCAAGCAGACATATGAAAAGGGAAGAAGAGAAACACCTGCAGCTGTTACAGCATGTCTGAATTGAAGTATAACCAGAAAAGAGCAAGGAATAAGCAGCTTTCTCCTTTAATTAAAAGAAAAAAAAAAAAAAAAGAAAAAGGAAAAAAAAAAAGAAAAAGGAAAAAAATAAACCAAGTTTTAAGGGGCAAGTAGGTGTTTTAAGATACACTAACATTATGAGAGAATACTGCAAATAATGAAGTAGCCATTCCAGATTACTTTTAGAAATTATTGTGCCTTCCCCCCCTCCCCCATTTAAGTAAAACTTGGGTAAATGGCTAAGAAAGTCAAAACCTCTTGTTTATGGCTCTTTGTTGGGAGTTAGGTTAATTAGTATACACTGTACAGAAATATTTTGCTGACCAAAATGCCTCAAGTTAGAAGAAGTTACTGTTTCAGTGTTAGTTAGCTGACTGATGTGGGTGCTGCCTTACTAACACTGGCAAGTTGGAGTTTGTAAGTCTAACGCATGCTCATCTTGCCTGTGCCCTTTTACCTACTTTGCTAGCAAGCACGTGATAGCAGAGGAATGCAAAGGAGGGGAAGTGTAGAGCAGCTTATGACTGAGTTGGCCTTTAAGGAGGAAAATAACCGTTCAAAGAAAGAGACTTCAGGCATCATAATTCAGAACAGTGTTAAAGGCTTACAGTTTTCTTAAGTAGAGGAAAACGATATGAAAAGAAACAAGCCATTTGATTGTTTCACATCTTAGGGTCAAGTAATACAGTTCTAGAACTAGACTTGTCTTTGTTTTCAGGGCTTGTTTGCTTGATTCAGGATTAGTTCTTGCTGGATTAATATTTCTTCATTTGGGCATAAGGAATATTTTCCTTATTGAGGCTTATTTAATTTTATAATCATGCTAAGTTTTAATTCATTAAAATATAATGTTGACTGTTTATTATGAATGCTATTTATAATTTGTTTTTGTCTTGGACAGTAGACATGCATGTGCCTAAGAAGGGAAGGGTTCCTGAAATTCTTTCTCTTCAAAAAGAGAGGAGGGTAGTTACAAATTCCCAGGCTGAGAAGTCACAGAGGAGTTGGAGGGTAATAGAAAATAGTTGATCTGGTGCTTAAAACACTGGCATTCCAGAATATAAAATTCCATGAGTGAACTAGAGAACCTGTTGGCCCTTCTTGAGATAAATTCAGGTGCCTGGTTCTCTGTATGGGAATATGGTTGTTTTTGCTGTGTGTGTCTGTGTTTGGTTGGTGGTTTTTTTTGTTGGTGGTGTTTGTTGTGTTTTTTGTTTTGTTGTGTTTTGGTTTGGTTTGTTGTTGTTTTTTTTTTTTTTCCATCCTAGTCTTAACAGGATGCTAAACATATGATGAATTATTTACTTTGAGTTCTTTCCTCTTTTGCAAACCTTATTCACCCCAGCGTATAATATGTATTACAGCTGCCTGTCTCTGTTTTACTGCTCTCTTGCAGTTTTGGTCTCAATGTTGAACTGATGATGCACAATTTAAATAGATGGATGGGCAGTTAACTTTGACTTCCTGATACTTGTCTACAGCAAGGGCCCGATGAATAAGCAGTTGTTAGTGATGGAGTCATTAAGTACCACAAATAGCAGTTGTTAGTGATGGAGCCATTAAGTATGACAAATTGCGGTTGTTACTAGGGCATACAGGGCTTGTCATAAAGGTTTTGAATCTGGTGTTCAAAACTGATTTTGTTTCTTTGTTGTCTGAATCAGACACTGCATAGATCAGATTTCATACTATCTGTATGACACTGTGAGCTTTATCTACCCTTCTGGAAACCCAGAAGCCCGATTCACCCAGAACTCAGCCTCTATAACTTGAGCGGTGGCTGATGGATTTGGGAGATCTATGAATTACCATCAGCCACTGTACCAGTAGTTGAGGCTGGTCTGGGGATAGGCACTTTAAATATTGCAAACCATAACTGCCTATTTGACAGCAACCTTACTAGATGCTATGCAACAGCATTTAATATTATTCATCTCTACCTAATGATCCTTCTCTTTCTATATTATGTATTTGTTTCCTAAGCCTACTATTACTGCAGCATTCCCAATGCTTATATTCCCTAGTTGTCTACTCACACACCTTTGTACCCCTTCCTTATGTGCCAGAGGACTTTGGCATAGTAGAATATTTACAGACAAGAGGAGCAGCACTACAGTCATAATAAACTGTTTTTGATGTGCCCAGCTGAACTGCACTGGATAGCCCTCATATGCTCTTCAACTGGGAGTGAACATCAACCAGAATTTAAGTTCGATTACAAAATCTAGGCTTCAGGTTTGCAAAAGAAACATCTGTTTCAGCCTTTAGGATTCAAAAGGCATGAAGTAGTTGTATTTTCTTTTGATTTTGCTTAAATGGAAATGTCAGTGCCACCTTAAAACACTTGATAATGGCTTTTGTACCAGTAAAAATGTGAAGTGAAAACTTGCGCTTGAATCCTGACCTACGTGTGGGATTATGTATTCCTCTACCTACCTGCCTTCTAAGATGGTGTTGTTTTTAGGATTATGCACAGCAGTTTTGATATGCCAGGAAATTAATGTGGACAAAAGACTTCAGAAGCACAAGTCAGGAATGTGTAGTTTGGACAATTTCAATGTTATGCATAGAGCCTGTCTGCAAAAATTCTGATCATAAATGCTAAAATGACGTCACTCTGAATTAAAGATGAGTAGGGGTAACTTCCAAGGAAGGGTACTTACATAGAAATGCTGGTTGTGGGAATAAAGTAGCTATGGAGATAAACGGATAAATAAGAGCATAAAGTTCAGTTTGAATTGGCTGTATCCTCAGAGTTGAGACATAAATATGTAAACAGAATCACCCTTACATTTCTGTTTTAACTTCCAGTGGTTTTAATTTGAGCTTGTTATGCCTGCTCCTTATTATGTTCTTTTGTCTATATTGCCACTGTTGCTGATATTCATTTGGGTAGTTAAACTGAGCTGCAGTTTAATTAAATTTAATCTTAATTTCAGATTTGTTTATGTGAAGGTCATTTTTCTGATAGCTGTGATTTGGTTTCCTCAGCTCCGAATAGTTGGGGCTATAGTGCCTTATTGCTGTTAATTACTAATCAGCTTGATATTAAGAAGTGAAAATAAATTCACAGGAAGATATGGCCAGAAGCAGCTTTGTTTTGCTAGCTGAGGTGCAGACTTTAAATACCTTTTGTTTCAAAATGAAAACAAAACAAACCACGTTTTCTGAATCTCCTTTATTATTACAGAATGAGAGGCTATGTACCTGCAAGATGCTTTCTCTAAATGTTATGGCCTTAATTTTCTGCTCTACTCTGAATTTTTATATATTGCACATATGTACCATATTCAGCTTACTGTTGTCCTGGCAAAAGGCCCACATTACATGAGAGTGTTCTGCTTCCACTTTCATCTGTGGCTGTTAGAACAGGTACATTGATTAACATACTGGACTCTTCAACTATAAGCATAGCCTATGAGAAAGAGACAAGTACTGTATGTAAATTTGGTATACTAGGAAATATTTCCCAAAATTAGTGTGTAGAAGGTATCTTGCTAGAAACGGACCAGCTCCTAGTTCCTTTAAAGAAAAGGGAAATAATTTTTTTAACTTTGCTTTTTGACAGAACTCTTTCTGAAAATGGCAGAAGCTCATCAAGCAGTAGCTTTTCAATTTACAGTAACTCCAGATGGGATTGACCTGCGAATGAGCCATGAGGCACTCAAACAAATTTACCTATCTGGTGTCCATTCATGGAAGAAAAAGTTCATCAGATTCAAGGTATTTTACATAAGTCCACTAAATATGAGGATTATTCAATGTTTTATAGATTTATTGAAATTTTGTTTAGGCAGAACTTTTTTTTTTTTGCCTTCATGGCAAATAAAGTTCCTTATTGTGAAAGACTTGTGTGGGTTTTGCTTCAGACAAGGGATACTGAGGAAGGTAGGCTGGGTGATACTGTAAAGACTAAAAGGATATGTATTTTTGATTTATTCTACGGAAGAAAGATGAAACAGATGTAGAAATAAACAATAGCTTTAATTTATTTCATTCATGTCATAATATATCATGTAATTATGTAATCTTTTAGCATAAGTCAGATATAAGTAATTGTGATTTTTAGTGTCACAACACTTGGAGGTACAAGACTACATGTGTGTTTATGAATTCTTTGCCACAATTAAATTTTCAAATTAAGGAGAATGCTCTTTTGAAAAAGTTACCTAAACCTAATCTTGTATGAGTTATGCTAAGTAGTAATGTCTCTAATGAGGTATTTAATAGAGATTGTTGTGAATTTATTGTTTTGTTCATGGCATCATAAATGCTAAGAATCTATTTTATTAGTAGCAAAGTAGATGAGCTACAGGCTATCTTCAAAATCTCTTTCAAAAAGATATTTTTAACTGTAGTCATAATAAAATCTTATAAAGCTATGAGAAGGACTGTTTAAATTATATAAAAGCCCTCTTCATTCTGGTTCTCAGTGTCCTGTTCAGTAGTATATTTTTGTCATGTATTCATTTAAGAGAGGCCTAACTCGGTGGAAGTGGGAATTGTTGAATTGTTGTTTGTTCCAAAGTTGTTTGCTAATTTCAGTATTTTTAGTAAGATTTGCAGCAGGATCAATGTTGTCTACAAAAGAACTTAAAAGTTCCTTTAATTCTTTGTATCATTGTGACAATTTTCTGTAGTGGTTGAACTTGAGTAAATCCATTCCCTACTCCTGAATTAAACTTACGTAAGCAAATGTTGGATAATCTTAACTTCTTGTTTAAAACTAAATTACTTAACTGCGTTGATTTTTGTTTCTTTCCATGGTAATATGAAGTCAGCAACTTTGGTATGAAAAAATTATGTGAAGGCTTTTCTTTCCAGAATGGAATTATCACTGGCGTTTATCCTGCTAGCCCATCTAGCTGGCTTATTGTAGTTGTGGGTGTGATGTCAACAATGTATGCCAAAATCGATCCTTCTCTAGGAATAATAGCAAAAATCAACCGAACACTTGATACAACGTAAGTAGATTGCAAAGTTACAGTTCCTCTAAAGGAACTGAATTTTATTTGTAGCTACTCTTAAAGATAATCCTGTTCAAGTGTATCAGGTTTTGAGTAGTATGTTTGTGACAGAATAAGCCCAGTAAGCAAATGTATGAGGGTATGAAATAGGTTGGTTGTTATACCAGTATTAATATGTTGTTTTCTGGATATTTGGAAAGCACATTTGCTAACTTCTGGGGCTTTTGATCTTGCTGCATGAGAGCGTGTTTGGAAAGGAGTTCATGAAAAAGGGTTAAAAAGGCATGGAGCTTGTGTAATGCCTGCCTGTAGTTCCACTAGATTTGGTTTGCAATATTAGATTCTCTAGAATTTAAACTGACTTTAACTGGCACATGCTGGCACATGAGAGGGTGTTTGGAAAGGAGTTCATGAAAAAGGGTTAAACAGGCATGGAGCTTGTGTAATGCCTGCCTGTAGTACCACTAGATTTGGTTTGCAATATTAGATTCTCTTTAGAACTTAAACTGACATTAACTGACACATGCTGGCTTTTGTTTTGAATAGTGGCTGTATGTCAAACCAAACACAGAACATCGTGAGTGGAATACTTTTTGGCACAGGGCTTTGGGTTGCCCTTATTGTCACAATGCGCTACTCTCTAAAAATGCTGCTTTCCTATCATGGTTGGATGTTCGCTGAACACGGCAAACTTTCTGCAGGCACGAGGGTTTGGATGGTAAGGATATATTGTCTTCCTGTTTCATCCTCTATCTGATCTGTATTCAAAGCCCTAAAAGAAAAATTTTTGTAGGTTTTTCCTTGCTTGTGTTTTCTGTGTCATGGGACAGGATGTTGTTAGGTAGATACAGGGTGTTTCAAAAAGATGGACCCAGTTTCAAAGCAGTATATTTCATGATGGCAACATGTTGCAAAAACAAAAATTTACAGTGGTTTACCATAAAGGGTTACCCACCCTTTCAAGTGGTAAGAGTTTTGTTCATGGGCAGTTCATGGCTGCAGAGATATAGTGATTCAAAATTGGTTCCATCTTTTTTGAAACGCCCTGTACTTCTGTTAATTACTGTCATCCTTCTGACACGATAATTAAACTATTCAGGATGGCCTTGCAGAATGAAAAGTAAAGACCTCAAGAATAACATCTAAAATTGCCAGTGCCTTGGGATAGTGTGACACAAATACCTACTTTTTGTCTGCATACAGCTACTGATTAAAGAGCTTGGGCTGCAGTACCAATGAATCTTGTCCTCCCCAGGAAGTGCTACCCTAATTAATTGTTGAAATCTTAGGATTTCTATTCATCCATTCTAAAATTGATCTTATGCTTGAAGAAAATAATATTGAATGTCCTTTCATTTGATTTAGTGGTATGACTCTAAAATGAGTTGGAAATGTGAGGACATGTACATGTACCTGTTTCAAGAGAAGCGGTGGGTTTCTGTTACTTGGATTTGGTTGTTTCAACTCACTTTTGCTAGTATTGTTGTAGAAATAACTTAAGTGCCCTGCTACAACAAAATTAGTCTCTGCAGCCTCAAAAATTAGCTGATGTCTGTTAGACTAAGAACATGTCATGGTTTATTAGGAAGTATGCTCAATAGCAGGTATCCAGAGTGGAATTTAATGTTCAACTGTTACAATGAAATTTCTAATTAATAGGTTCTCCTGGAAGTGGTATCAGGAGCCTCATGACTCAAATTTGTGCAGTACAGCATCTGAATCATAACGCTTTCTGTCAGTTGCTTGAAGCTACAGCTGTCTGAGTTTTCAGCATGTCCTTCCAGATAGATATTTTAAAGCCATTAATATTGCCTTATCAACCTTAAACAGTATGATCTGTAATACTACTTACCATGCTTTGTTGCATATTCTATTTATCCATTTTTGTCTATTACATATGTTGCATATGTATTTTGTGTATTATATTTTGTTGTGTATTATATGTTTTAAAAGACAGAACACTATAAAGGCGTGTGCCCAACAGTGTCTCATTTATACTTAACATGAAGCTCTATTTTAATACCTTTTTCTTTAGCAAGTCCCAACAAAAGAGGAGACTGGTTTCTGTAGTAAAACAGTACCTTAGCTTCCTAGATTTTTATTATCCTTAAATATTGTGTAATTTTCTGGAGGGGTTTTCCTGTTGTGTGGGGTTTTTTGTTTGATTATGGTTGTTTATTATTATTATTAGCTGTTTTTCATGCTGATTAACTGCATGAAAAATGCTATCATGAATATACTGTCTTCTGTTCAAATAGTCATGCAGACCTGAGCTCTGATTTCAGTCACAGTTCAAAGGATTTTCAGGCTGGTTGGATGTCTGGTGGCACTTTTAATGAACATATTTCATCTCCTGAAGTCAAATTTCCTGTACTAGGATTAGGGAAAAATCCAAGTATTAGTGACAGTTTAAAAAAAAAAAAAAAAAAAAGGTTAAAAAATAATAATAATCTGTGAACAGATGCAATGCATGCAAGAATGAGATTATTTGCTATGTCTGCACGTGAAATGAGAGTTGTAATTAGGTATGCACGTCTGTCAGATCACTTTAATGATCTCAAACTGCTGAAAATTCTATGCTGCAAGTTTCCTTAAGAGATAAATACTGTGTCTTATGTTTGCTGGTTTTGTCAGTTGAGCAGGTACTCTCTGTCTGAAGATAATTTCAGCCTTTCCTGGCCCAAGAGTTCTGGAATAAAATTGTCTCCAAGTATGGAATTAGATTTTCTTGAGAAAATATAAGCTTTAATTTCTCACCTAGCTTCAAATTTATCTTGCTGTGAAGTACTAGATTTCATTGGGCTGATCACTGTGGTGCACCTACGTACATCTGACAGCTCTGATACAGATCCATTTGCAGGGGAGTCTTTGCTGGTAATCCTCTGCAATTCTTAAGTTTTCTGCTGCCTCAAACAACCTCCTCTAGCTGTGCTGACCAAGGAAACTAAGAGCAAGGGGAAAAGCTCAGCATTTTAACCATTGGATTGTTGGTGTAGTACTTGACCTTACTTTCATGCCGAAATAGGGTGATAATGTCAAAATTCTCTCGTGTAGCCTAGAAGTTGCATGGTCTAGACTTTCAGTCTAGTGTGTATCACAGCTGAGAGGTACTCATAGAAATGCTGCTTCTGTCTTCAGCTGGGATGGGAACTGTAATCTCTGGCTTTTTTGTTTCGTTGGGGTTATTTTTGTTGCTGGGTTATTTTTTTGTTGTTGTTATTGTTGTTGTTTGTTGTTAGTTTTTTGTTTTTTTAATACAAGCTCTGAGTATAACGCTGGCATGCTTGCACAATTTGGTATGTTCAAATCATGCAGTAGACTATATGAGATAGACTCATGCTTGAAGAAGCTCCCTGTAGCATCAATAGTATTATTGATATTGAGACATAACTTCGGAAAATATTAAACCATGCTTACAAAGCATAATTATTATTTTTAAAGGTGACTGTAGTTATTTAAGATCTTTAGCAGAGTGATGGGCTTGATAATGATTCCTTTTTTGTAGCACAAAATAGATATTCTTGTAGTATCTACTATGTAGTAAAAGATCAGCTGGTAGAGTTGCTTTTTTAATCTTTACAGAGGGAAATGTGTGAAGAAATGCTAAGTAACTCTGAGGTCAGTGTGTGCCATTCATAAACAATATTGTCTAACAACCAGAAGATTGTGTGGGAAGTCAGAAATGACTATCACTCTCTTTCTCTTCCACTACTCTGTTGTTTAACCTTTAGGAAGTTAGTTTGTGTCATGGCCTTTTTTATTTGTGAAACAGTGATAAATATAGTAGTTTCCTAATTCTAGTGCAGTATAATTTACCAGTGAAAAGAACTACAAGTTATATTATGCTTTATTACTCTGTTGTTTTTTTTTTTTCTTTTGTTGAACCTGATAATTTAAGGTGTTGTTTTTGGTTTTTGTGGGTTTTTTTTAGGCACTTGTAAAACTCTTCTCAGGACGAAAACCCATGTTATACAGTTTCCAGACATCTTTACCACGATTGCCTGTTCCAGCTGTTAAAGACACAGTCAATAGGGTGTGTACATTCATTAATTCATTCTCTTCGGTAACACTGAATCCATATTCATATGTCATTGTGGGGTTTTTTGCCATGTCTTATGAAAATATTCCATGGTGGTGTTAATGTGGTATAATGGATTAAAAACTTGTGCATAGAAATTAAAATACAGGCTTTGACAAACTACTGAAACTGGTGACAATTTGAAGGTGGCATAGTTCATATTGGATGAATTATGCAACAAAGTGTAATCTCCAGGGCTTTTGAATCATACTGACTTGATCATCCCCAGCTTAAACATTTATGTGTGTTTTATGACACAAAACCTTATAGCAAAGTGTGTAAGTAGGATAGAATGTCACAGGAGATGAAGATTTGATTTTTAGAGATTAAAAAAATATCTCTACTGAACCAGCAGTATGTCTTCCCTTTTTGAGTGGAAAAATGTACCTTCAGCAAAGTAAACTCTTCCACTTGTGATTTGCTGACAAATGTCTGGAAAAGGATCTCATTTTTTTAGTTTGCAGGCAGATATTTAGAAGAGTTTATACTGTTATTTTAACAACCTTATGTTGTTTTAACAACCTTATGAATTGAGTCTGGATAATCTTTGTCTACTGGTCACACGTTTTGTGTAGGAATGGCGAGAGGCTATCTATTAGTTGCTATACTGATGCTGATTATTTTCCTGTATTCTAGTATCTAGAATCTGTTCGGCCACTTATGGATGATGGAGATTTCAGAAGAATGGAGGGTCTTGCCAAAGATTTTGCATTTAATTTGGGACCAAGGCTTCAGTGGTATTTGAAGCTAAAATCCTGGTGGGCCACAAACTATGTGAGTAGATAAATAGGAGGCTCAGTCATTCTAATGACTTAATTTGTTCCCTGTTGCCTTTTTTGACTTTCTTTCTTAAATGTATAAGGCAGCAATTGAAACTGCCTAATATTTTTGTAAAGTGCATTGGAGACCACCTGATTTGCACAGAAGTAATCTGTGCGATTTGGTACACAAACATTGTGGTGAACGGAATTTGAAAGAATGAATCCTCATTTTGTGTTTGTTATTCTGGAGCAGGCAATTTAGCTTTTCCTGTGAAGATTGCTTTTGAGAAGAGTGATTTAGGACAACTTTTTCATATAGAGAAGCTGACGCATGTGGAAGAGAAATAAACATTAAGGTTGTTGGTTTTTCATGGTGGCAAATCTATTTATTTATTTATTTACCAAAAGAAAAACCCAAATCCGATGTCATAATGAGAACTGTGATATAATTCCTTCCTGATATATTATCTAACATCTAGCTGTACCCAGTAGCCAAAGCTGTGCTATAGTGTCTTGGCAAAGGCTGCAAAACAGTCAGGAGATCAGATAGATTTTAAATACTATCTGAAAATGATGACTTCTTCAGCAACTTATCAGAGATTTACAACTGCATTTAATTTAATTTTTTTGCCCCTTTTTTTTGCTCTTTTCCCTGAAGTTTAGCACATTAGGTTTTTTGTTTGTCTGTACGAAGGGGAGGAAAGCTAGCAGTTTTTTTTCTGCTTCTGTATGGAATGTTGTGTTGTGGAGTCATTAACACAGAAGACACAAACTGTGGAAATTATGAGATATTACTGCTTTTGTTTTCCTTCCTACTACAGGTTAGTGATTGGTGGGAAGAATATGTCTACCTTAGAGGACGTGGGCCAATTATGGTTAATAGCAACTATTTTGCAATGGTAGGTAAATACTATAAACACCTTATATGCCAAAGAAGCACTGTAAA
Organism: Streptopelia decaocto; assembly: GCF_964273445.1. Taxonomy (NCBI): domain Eukaryota; kingdom Metazoa; phylum Chordata; class Aves; order Columbiformes; family Columbidae; genus Streptopelia; species Streptopelia decaocto. The sequence continues at coordinate 48,891,893 of NC_138661.1, forward strand.
ATTTCTGTCAGGTAACTTATTTTGTGCTATCTTTCTGTTACAAATCCATTGCCACTGAGTATGTGACCTTTGTTTTTCTTTCTTCCCATAATATGCAGCCAATGTCTTAAGTACAATGCTGTCTTAATAATAAACTTAGCACATCTGCCACTTAGGCAAACTCATGCAGTAATGACTTACACAGTTTTGTACTTTTTGCAACAACCAATCTTTCAAAAGCTTCATGGGTAGCACAGTTCACCAAAGGGTGTGCTCATATCCAGAGATGTCTGTAGGGGATGTAAAACTGAAAGCAAAAAGAGGAAATATGGTAGTCTTGGATTCAAGTTTTAAGCAACATTTGTCTTTTCTACTGGGAGATTAACAGCTATCATGTGTTTTAGGTTGATGCTATTTAATGAGATTGTGACTGTTGAAGAAATTTAAGTTTCAAGTCATCAGCTTGTAGCACTAGTGCACTTCATGTGTTTTGAAGCCTTTGTGGTATTGAACAGAATAAACTTTAAGAATGTGGATGAGGCATGCTATCAGTATTTTTTTTAACATGTAGTCTGGTAATCATAACTAATGATTCTTATGTACTTTACAGGACTTCCTTTATTTATCTCCTACAACCCTGCAGGCAGCTAGAGCTGGTAATGTTATCCATGCCATTCTGCTTTATCGGAAAAAACTGGACAGACAAGAAATCAAGCCAGTATGTATATCAGTGTAAATGGCTTCTGATTTTTTTTTCAGCACAGTCTGTAAGAAGTTGATCAGTTTTCAGAATGGAAGAGGAGAGGAATGTCTTATTGTCAGAACTACATATAAGATGTAACTAAACTTGTGGTCCCAAACATCTTTGCTATCACTTGAATTGCACATGGGCAGAAACTACCAGCTATCAAAAATACATGATTCTGCCAACTAATGGCAGTATTTGTAATTCATATACACATTTGCCCAAAAGACAAGTAGAGGCTTGTATTTGCATACGCTAAGTATTCCATATAACAGATGCTATATGGACTAAGCATGTAATGGTACTTTTGGGCCACTGAAGTCTGAAAAGTCTGTGGTATCATGAAGCATGAGCACAATGGGTGGTCAGGACAAAGGACCTTGAAAGGCCAAGAGTGGGCCAGTGGCAGCCTAAGTCTAAATGATGATAAAATCCTGTGTTGCACTAATTTCTAGGTAGCAAAGGAAAGGCAAGGTGAATCTCATTCTGAATTTCTGTCCTGTGGCTGTGTGATGTAGCAAACAAATATTGTGGAAACAACTAAGTAGTTTTGTTGAAGGCCATGACAGTGATATGATTAGTTGTATGTAAATACAAATCTGAGAAATGTGAACTTCTGTTCTTACACAGCCAGAAGTAGCTCTAAAAGAAGAAATTAAAGGGTTATGCATGCTGCATGTGTAAGTTTTGCATCCAGAATGGCCATTGAGAGGTGTTTGTATTTGCGATGCTAGCTAGCTTCAGTCATACCTCCTGAAGGGTGAGCTTTTGGTAGGAGGGAAAAAAATACAGCTACTGGAATGTCAGTAGAATCTTCTACATATAGTTCAAGGAAAGAGAGTGAACAGGGCAGGGGGGTAGAGTGGTGTAAAGAGTTGATATATTACAAGTCTTACTGTTCTACAGCCTTTAACCAGATCCTGTTTTTACTTTACTTTTTAATTTGCTAATTGTATATGCAATATTACATTTTAATGTACATTTGCGGAACAGATTCTTCTGATGGGATCTACTGTTCCACTCTGCTCAGCTCAGTGGGAACGAATGTTTAATACTTCCCGTATCCCAGGAGAGGAATCAGGTAAGCAGGGCCAGCCAAGGACAATAAACATCTTAATGGAATTCAGTTTTTGGGGTATTTTCTGCTGAAATCCTGTTTTTCCAGATAAGGATCTGACAGACACAAGAGCACACCAATACTGTATTACGATACTCAGGAAGTAATGAATTGCTGTAAAGTGCATAGATGTTTTTCCTCTTAGGGTAATTTTGCACTTCTTCAGTGTTTTATGTATTTTTTCATTTACTTAAATTAAAAACTAACTTCAATAAACTGTTGTCTGCCCCATGTTTTTAATTTATTTATAAACTTTACTTTTCTCCATTCTAGTCTTTCATGATCCTTTGATATACGTGTTTTTTTCTTTGTAATTACAAGTTGTGTTCTCTTATCTCAACCATTTAAAAATCTTCTGCTTTGTTCATCTTCCCTTTTTCCCTTCAGCTTATGATTCATAACATCATCCCAATGTGTTCTCAGTATGAAGATACATTCACCACTAGTTGTTTCCCTGGTTTAGAGGCAGGAACGGTCTTAGTCCTGTCAAGGTTTTCAGCGCCACTGTTACCTTGACCTTTTCTATGCACTGCAAGACATCAGCCAAGTGATATCATTTGTAATATGGACTGCGTTCAAAACTTTCTCTGTGATACATTAAGAAAATATATACTTTGGGTTTTGTTAGTTCCTATCCTGCCCTAACTCCCAGCAGTGGTCTGTTTATCCTAAGCTATGCGTGGCTTACTTGTTCACATTTTAATGTTGAATAGAGGAACAGCTGTTGACTTACATCAGGGTCATTTTCACCTGAGTCTGTTCCTGCAGTTTCTGCTTATTGTGGGAGATTAAGTGTATGATCACAAGCAATCGTGTTACCTCAGTCAAAAAAATAATAGTGACAGGTCATATACACTTTGGTACTGTAGGCATACATATGCTTCCATTGCGTGCATTCATTAATCCTGTCTGTAGCATAAAAGCATTTCACTTTAGTCAATGGCAAATCTTTGATAAATTTTTCTCTATTACATCTCAGCATAAAAATATCATACTTTTTTGATGGTCAATACATCATACAAGATCTTGACGATGATTCTTCTCCATATGGTGTTATTTTTCTAAAGGTAATGTATCCTGAAAGGTTCATCATGGGGTTCTTTCCAAGGTAGTCTCCAAAGATCTGCATCAGCTTATTCTAAATTTTCCAGGCTCAAGCTGTTTTTTATGATATTATTATATGATCTTAATATTGAAGTGGCTTTTTTTTTTCCTTTTCCCTTGCCCTGAGTTTTGTCACTGTAATTTTTAGATTGCATCTAGAAATACTAACAATGGTAGTCCACAGATGGAAGACAACCTTGCTATACATTTTCTCATTCTTTGAGAAGCAAGCTAATAACTTCACAGCAGATTTGAGTGGAGGCTTCTGTTGTTCTTTTGGTTTCTACAAAAGCTTAAGCTATAACTAGGTTTCTGTGATCTGGTTGTATGCTGAAGAACCTCTTAGAACTGAGTTCACATGTTCATCTAACATTGCATCTTTGTGGCAGCATCAGAATGAAGTACAGCATTTGGCAGAGTTATACTTACAGTCATGATTAGTCCAGAGGACAATCACTGAGAATTTGGGGTGCAAGAGATTATTGGTTAGTCACCTCCATTGGGAACGTACTTATGGTCTGTCACTTGAAGGCAGCATGTCTGTAACTCATTCTTATGTTTCAGGCTGTCTTTGGGCATGTTAGTCCCACTCAACTACAGAATAAAAAAACATAGAGTCTGTAAAAAGATACAGGGATGTGCCCACTCTTCCCTGATGGAGGTCTGATTTCTTGCCCTCTGATTAAAAGTATGTTTAAAGTATTTTATGTATATTACAGTTCCTGAAAAAGCAGCATATTTAAAAACAAACAAGCCCAAACAGAAAATTCTGTGGCACGTCTTCAGGTTAATTAGTGGTAAAATCTTAATGAACATTGTATCCTGTTACTTGAGCAGTTATTTAATCTTCATATTTGTTAATAAAATAGTATGGAATTAATCATTTTTTTTAAAGCAGGGAAGAGCCTTTATAATATTTCCATTCTCTTTTTTGTTTGTTTGTTTTTGTGGTTGTTTGTTTGTTTTAGTTTGTGTGGTTTTGGTTGTTTTTTTTCCTTTTTTCCTTCCCCCCCCCCAACAAACTCCAGGTGCATATATCTGTATTTAGGCACATAAGGTGTCTGAAAGGTAATTGTCAGGGCTCAACAACTGTTGCGAAGTCAGTTGTTGATGACTAATGAAATTACTTTTGCTTTTACACTGAAGAGGTTGCCTTTTTTGTACAGACACATCATCTACAAGAGCCTTGGGGTATCCTGATGCAGATTGGGATTGTAGAAAAACGTTACCTCACTAGCTGGTTGCTTTGCTGCTTCTTTTTCCCCTCTGTGGGGTTTCTCTTCAATTCACAGCCCATTGTATTAAGGTACTTGACAGTTGGAGTGACACTTCTGCCAATCCTGGCACATTTATCACAGGTATCTTATCTTTGGCAGAAATGCAAGGTCAATGGCAAAGGCATGATTAGCATAAAACTGCTTCTTTTCAGCAGATGGAGCATACTTACCAAAACTTTATGGACAGCTGAGAGCACCCAAAGTATAGAACTCTTTCCTGGTACAATGTTTCTCGGATCTCTCAGAATCATGACTTTTTAGACTCAGTCCTCATTTTTAACATCATGTTTCTTCATCTCAGTAATGCTTTTTTCAGCTTCATAGAAATATAACAGTTCTTTGGGGTAGTGAAGAAATTCAGTGAACAGTTTTCATCCGTTGAGGGCTTTTCATGGCTGTTGTAGAAACCTTCATCTGTTGTTTGATACAGTATCCTCATGACTAAGTTCAGGCTTATCAGTATTAAGCCATAAAGATAATAAGGTGCGGAAAAATTTGTGGCCTAGGCTTCTGCTTCACTGACTCCTGTAACATTACAGTTTTTGACCATAGATGGAGTATTACTCTGCATCTGCCAGGATGTGAACAAAAGCTTAGGGTACTAAATTTGGGCTCTCTTAAGACTCCCCACAGATTGTACCACAAGTTGCACTTGAACGCAGATGATTGAAAAGTACCTTTCCTCAGACTCATCTAGCGTGTTCTTTTGCTGACTGTTTAATGAGACTATGCTACTAGTGCTCACTTTACAGATACAGAAATACAGATTTAGTAGCTTAATATTGGCCTCCAGTATGGAAAATGATGGTGCTGTATATGCTAATGGTTATCAGATCTAAGTATTTGTTTCATGAAGGAATCTTTTTGCTGAAATAACATAGGGGTGCAGTTTATTCCACACTATTTATTACTTTGTTAAAACAGATAAACTGAGGCTAACTGGTGGTGCATGCAGTAGGCATTTGCTGTTACTTAGTGCATTAGTATTTTGTATTAGTATTTTCACATAAGTGATTGCAATTCTAGATACTCTTCAGCATGTGAAAGACAGCAAACACATAGTTGTGTATCATAAGGGCCGTTACTTCAAGGTGTGGCTGTACCATGATGGTAGACTGTTGAAACCCCGAGAAATTGAACAGCAGATGCAAAGAATTCTTGATGATGATTCAGAGCCTCAGACTGGTGAAAAGAAACTAGCAGCTCTTACTGCAGGAGATAGGTATGGTGGTTATTGTTTTTTTTAATTAATTTTAATATTTAGAAATAGTTGTGTAAGATACTAATTGAATATTGGCTTTGGAATTTTAAAATAGTCTGAAGTCAGTTTATTAATACCTTGATCACTGATTTTGTATATTGCTAACATGTAGCAGCTCTTCAGTCATTTGTAACTACATGGAGTTAAAAGTAATTTTTCAGCAGCAACCCCTTATACATATTACCTATACTTACATGGAGAGGTTCGGTTTAATTGTGGCTATAAGAGTTGTAATCGGAAGCTTTACAGTATTACACGTATTGAGCTACTAGAATTTCATATCTACTCTAGGGTTAAAAATTAATATTGAGAATGTGAATTCAGTATCTGTTACTCTATATTCATGACTTGCACGTAAAAATAGAGCAGTGTGTGCTCAATTGGTTCTAGGTACAAGGTCATTGAATTCAATTAAATTGTGACAAACTTAGTTCAACTTGTCTAGGTGTTTCTGGACAAGGGAGAGAAATAACTGTCTACTTTAATATACTTTCTTACTGGGCATAAGAAGGTTTCCATTGGGGAAAAAACACGTAAATTTATAAACAAACATTGTGCAACCATAAATTACATTGTTCAAGACTTACTTCAAATCTGTTTCAGGCATTTGCCGTGGAACCTTTAATTGAAAATTGTCCCGCCTCTGAGATTTAATTGTTACAACAATGGATATTAATATCTGTTGATTGCTTACATTATTATTACTGTTTTTTCTTCCATATAATAGATATTTTCTTTTGTTTAGATATAATCATAGATGATCTATGCTGCATAAATGCTGGATTTCTGAGGATAAAGCTTCACACATGTGATGAGATGTTGAATTGATTCCTAGGATTACATTGTACATATATTTTCAGAACTTGTCACTGCTGATATAGTTTAAATGCAATGCATGTAGTTGCTTCAAATTTGATAAGTTTGGAGGAATGCCTCATGGTGATCTTAAAGGTGACAAAACATTGACAAATTCATGTAATTTGGCTATAAACCAAATTCTTTTTGCAGAGTACCATGGGCTAGAGCTCGACAGGCTTATTTTAGCCATGGAAAGAACAAACAGTCCTTAGATGCTGTTGAAAAAGCAGCATTTTTTGTGACATTGGATGACATTGAGCAAGGGTACAGAAAAGAAGATCCAGTGAGGTCGCTGGATGCATATGCGAAATCCTTAATACACGGCAGATGTTATGACAGGTACAGTATTGACTCTGAGGAAAACACCTTCTCTGTTTTATAATTTCCGTAATTCATGTGGCTAATACCTATGAATTAGTGTGTTATATGCTGATAAATTCCATAGAATCACAGAATGGTTTGGGTTGGAAGGGGCCTTCTAAGATCATTGAGTCCACCTCCCTTGCTGTGAGCAGGGATATCTTTCAGTACATCAGATTGCTCAAAACCCTGTCCAACCTGACTTTGAACACTTCCAATGATGGGGCATCCACAGCTTATCTGGGCAACCTGTCTCAATGTCTCACCACTCTCATCATTAAAAAAAAAAAAAAAAAATTCTACCTTATGAAAATCTCCTCTCCTTCAGTTTATAATCATTGCCCCTTGCCCTGTCATCCTGGGCCTTGGTAAAAAGTCTTTCTTGGTCTTTCTTGTATGTTTTATTTATATATTGAAAGGCCACAAGAAGGTATCCCAGAGCCTTCCCTTCTCCAGACTGAAAAACCCCAATTCTCAACTTTTCTTCATGGGAGAGGTTTTCCTGGCCTCTGACCATTCCCAGGGCCCTACCCTGAACCTGCTCTAACAGGCACATCTTTCTTGTACTGGGAACCAGAGAGTGAATGCTCTACTCCAGGTGGGGTCTCATAAGAGCTGAGTAGAGGGTGTGAATCGCCTCTCTTCTACCTGCTGGCTGTGCTGCTTCTTACGCAGTTCAGGATATGTTTGAATTTCTGGGCTGCCAGCACACATTGCTGGCTCACGTCCAATTTTTCATCCAACAGTATCCCCAAGTCCTTCTCTGCAGGCCTGCTCAATCCATTCATCCCCCAGTCTACTGATATTGGGGATTACCCTGACCCAAGTGCAGGACCTTGCACTTGACCTTGTTAAAGTTCATGCGGTTCACATGGTTGAACTTCATGAAGTTCAAATTTTTGTCTATTTATTTAAATGAACTATTGTTAAAAACAAACAAAACCACAAGAACTAGTGCATTTGAGTGTGAATGTTTGACAGATGAAGTTACAGTATAAAAATACTTTTCAAATATATAAAATCCTAAGGAATTCTTAATTTCTTTTATAGATGGTTTGATAAAACATTCACTCTTATAGTATTCAAAAATGGCAGAATGGGTCTGAATGCAGAGCACTCTTGGGCAGATGCTCCTATTGTTGGACACCTGTGGGAGGTAGGTGTTTAGTACAAAAAGTTAATGCAAGAGATCATGTGATATGGTCTGTGCAACAGTCCTGAAGATCAGCAGCTACTTTCAATCCTTTGCCTTCATGTTGCTGAGATTATAGGCCTGGGTTTACAGTGTAGAATTAAAAAAAAACTCCCTTGCTTAGAATAAAAGATTGCTGTCCTTTAAATTAAAAGGTCTTTATTGCATTTTAATGAGCATAGATATCTTCATAGAAAAGTGATACAGCTCCCCACCTAACTTGTTTATTTTATATATATACAGGCTCCTTAAGCACTTAAGCTTTCTTGTGCTATAAAAGATCTCACACTTACTGTCAAAATATAAAGAAATGGTAGAGAGTTTAACTTTTCCTCTAAGCCATCGTTCGATGAGCTGCAGATTGATATGTTGATTTAATTATCTCTTCTATTTATTTGAAATGAATGGAATAAATACACTTTTTGCCAGGTTTGTTCATCATGAGTTTATTACTTGAAATCCTATTTGATTTTGGTTTTTTTTTTTTAAGCTTAGACCCATAAACAATTACGTGACTCAATCACACAAAACTATTTCAGAAACATAAGCTAATTCTGATTTCACTATGTATGGGTCTAAGGTCTAACCGCTGCCCCACGTATGTAAGAACAAAAAATTCTTATTGCATTCTCTAACCACGGAAGAAAGAAGCCAAATTGATTTGAGATTGACTTGACAGTGCAATTTAGACTACCTTAATGGAAGTTACTTTATTTTCTTTCAATGAATGATGTTGTAGGATTTAGTTCACATTTCTGTACTTAATATTATTTGGTTCATTTTCTCCGAAGAATTAGGATGACTAAAATAAACTAAGTAGGATTTCATTTCCTAAAAAGTTATCTGTTGTTAGCTTTTTATAGATTTTCTGATTTTGTAATAGAATGGTTTAAACTATATTTCATAGTTGGCATGTTCTGACCACTAAGTGAGAAAATTAACTTAAAAGAAGATACTAGAAATATATATGTAGAACATGCAGTAGATTTTTGGCAAGTGTTTTCTTCAAATCTATTGATAAATCTGTATTTTCTAGTTTGTGTGTTGCTGATTGGCTTTTTACATAGAGGATGTTGTTTAAAATCTTGTAAGACAGACTCTTTTTTTATCTGTTGTTCAAGTTGTATTGTTCATCTTAGAAACATTCTGCTTCCCCACCCAAGAACTCTAGTGTGCATATAAAATGAACTGCAGTTTTGAGTGGGATACATATCTTAAAAATTATTAAATTCTTGCACTTTCAAATAAACTATTCCTTGATGAACAAGTTTTGACAGATAAAAAATTTGTAGACATTCTCTAGAGTTAAATTGAACAAAGGCTGTGAAATCTAAGTCTGATTTTTGTACTGCTAGTAAGTTTGAGGTGTGTTTTTGGTTTAATAATTTTGAATAATTCAGTAGCATCTAACAAAGTGCACCTGAGTAATTGAATAGGTGTTTGTGCATACCTGGTATTCCTCCCACTCAGAACACAAGTGAAAATGCCTTAAAATAAGAGGTAAAACAAAGGGCTTCACTTGCTGCTGTTTTCAGTATTTGGAAATAGATTGTATGGTGTATTTCACTACGGACTGAAAATGGGTTATATTGATTTCATCATTAAATCCTAATTCCACAGCAAATGTGTTGCAATTCTGAAGAAGTATCATTCTTTGCAGAATGTAATGGCAACTGAGTGTCTTGAACTGGGCTATTCAGAAGATGGGCATTGCAAAGGAGATACCAATCAAAATATTCCTATTCCTACCAAACTACAGTGGGAAATTCCAGAGGAAGTAAGTACAGAATAGCTTGTGCTTTGAGGAAGACTTTCCTCTTTTCCTAAGCAGTCAAATAATTTAAGCAATTACTGATAACCCTATAAATCAGCTTTAAATTCCATTGAGTCCTGTAAGATGTGTATTTCACGTGTGGACATAACTCAGTTTACTTAAAAAGATACCAGGGGCTTTAACATAACTTAAATTCTGTCCAGGAAATGCCAGCCTTTTACTAGACACTCTCTTGGTTGGCCACATGTCAAAATTAAGTGGCCACTTATTTTAAATTGTAGCTATATTAATATGAAATTTAAGTTCCTGAGGTTTCATTCCTATTGTCACAACAAATGCTCTTGTGTAATAGTTCCTTGAGATCAGCTGTCTGTTTTGTGTTCAAAATTCTGTATACATATTTAATAAGGTTTGATTTTTTTATTTTTTTTTCCCGAGTTCAAGACAAAATGCCATCACCTATTTGGATTTTAATTTTGAATAAAAAGGTAATGGTGGTGATATGTTTAAGCATGGATTGGAAGCCACACAACTATTGCCATTCTAATCTCTGTCAGTCATTCTTTTATGTTGTAGTGATATGAACAGTCTTAATGCTGGTGTTTTTTAAAGTGTAATTTTTGGATGCTAGATGTGTATTGGCTTAAAGCTTATTTTTAATTAGCTCTTTGAATTTTAACTTTCTGGCAAAGATAGCTTCTCCTTTTTCTCCAAGGGGAGATTATTTAGATAATGATGTTCCTGGCATGAATAAAGGCATAATTTCTTATTTTTCAATTAAAAATACTTTTTCAACAGTTCTCTCAAATGCTACATATGCCTATAGATATTTATTCTTTATTTTAGTGCCAAGAAGTGATTGAGAGATCTCTGAGCACTGCCATAGCTCTGGCAGATGATGTGGACTTCCATTCATTTTTCTTTGATGCTTTTGGAAAGGGACTAATAAAGAAAGCAAAAACCAGCCCTGATGGCTTCGTGCAACTTGCCCTGCAGCTTGCACACTATCGGGTAAGAAGAACAGACTGTTTCTGGCTTACAGAATCTCATTAAGTTTGGGTGTACCATGTTTGTGATAAAGTACTTGAGAGTAATCTTGCACTGCTTGTGTAAGGTTATCAAAGACATTCAATGGAAATTCCTATAAACCCTAAACAGATTACTACCTGGAAATGAATTGTCCAAAGGTTGGTATATTGACACTCATACAGATTATTCTCCTCTGCATAGTTGGTCTGTCCCTAGGCATTTTGCACTAGATATGAAACTTCCAGTAGCTGTGTTTATAATCTAAACAATATTATACTTACCTTTTAGTTTGGAGTCACCGTTATTTCAGTAGTCATGGACATTCCCCAGCAGGATTAACAAAAATGCCTGCCTGTGTTTTCTTCTGTTAGTTCGGCTTTTCTGTAACTTGCTTTTAGAAAACACCAGTGTAACAACATGCAATGTTTTTCATTTTACTTTTTATTTGTCACTGTTGAGATACGGTTCTATTTTTTTTTTTTTTTTTTTGCTTAAGTAATTCCAAATACTTTTTCAAATCATGTTGATTTTCTGGCTGCTATCACCCCTTACAGTCTTTTTTACAACTGGTTAGGGTAGCTACACAGCAAATAGTGTGATTGCACACCCACCTTTTTTATTTGATCTCTTAATCTGAAACTGAATAGACTTTCATGATCAGTTCTTTCTTACAGGTAGAGTTACTAACATGTGTTAAATAAACTTCTGTTGTTTGGCAACTTTTAATCTGTAGATTGTGTACATCTACAGGAAATATGGAAGCCACACTTCCTGGTTTTGCAGGCTGTTTTCAGTTCTCACATTCGTGAAAATCCCCACACTGTCATACGTTTTCATGCTATTAAACTTAAGTGAAAATACTTTTAAGGATGTTACAGTTTTCTTGATTAGTTACCACAGCTGTGTTAATTAGCAAGCCACTGAACTTTCAAATAGGTTTTTGATAGCCTTTAAATCAGCTTATGTTATAAGCTAAAGAAGACTGAATATAAAATGCAGAGGGTACTCGTTGCTAGTTTGGTTATTCTATTAGTGTTTATCAAATCCCACTACTAATCTTATTTTTGCCTTTATTATATTTTCTAAGGCTGTTAATGGTGGGCCACTAAAAACTTAATGTTGAGTTTAATTTGTGGAGTGATTCATATCCTATCTGCTTACCTTGAACTGTTAATTAAGGAAGAGTGGCTAAGTCTGGCTAAATGTTTGAGTTCTTATTTTTGCCTTTTCAAGGACATGGGAAAGTTTTCTTTAACATATGAAGCCTCTATGACACGCTTGTTCAGAGAAGGCAGGACCGAAACTGTTCGTTCGTGTACTGTTGAATCATGTAATTTTGTTCGAACCATGGAAGACCCTACTGAAAGTGTAAGTTCACAGTATTGGTGCCTCATACAATCTATAAGGCACATGAGTTACTGTTGCTTTTTCCATGCGAGAGACGGAACCTGACACACCAATGTGATGTTCAGAGAGTTCACTTTATTGTCAGACCGGGCTAGCTTTATACCAAAGCTGCCCTGTCCACGCGCCTTGCAACAATGTGATTGGTTGTAACTCGTGCTATACAGTAACGTGATAGGCTGCATGTACTGTCCACGCGCTCTGCAGGTGTGTGTCCAGTGATTGCTCATTCATTGTTACCTTCTAATGGGGCTCCTCTTGTTTCTTTTGTCTCTGGCTTCACCTCTCAGCCAGGCTGGCAACAACCCCATCCCCCTGGGGCAGCGGAGGGCTCTGCCACTACAAGTTATCACTAGATATCTATATAAGTTCCTAAATAGGTTTTAAACACTTAAAGTGATGCCTTTGTTTTTTAGGAAAGAAGTGCAGCATAAGGTAATTGTCCACATTTTCTGTCAGTATGGCAGAAGTTCAAGGCTATACCAAAAGAGAAAACTTAGTAACTTAGCCAAAGATGCCGCTTCTTACAGTTCCTAAAATCCAGAAAACTGGGATGACTTGCAAAACTCATATACAGTTTTGTAAAACAAGTAATCTCATACCAGTTAAGCTTTCCTTTCTGATAGGGAAGCAGGTATTATTCACAGGAAATAAGTAGGTGCTCTTATATGTTGATTTCAGTGGTCTTTTTAATCTTTCTTGTGATGTTCTGATTAGCAAACAAAGGAAGCATGGTCTAGGGGAAAACTTACTGGCTTGGAAAACTTGAACAATACTGCTTAAATGTTTGCTGTCAAAATGGAAGGGTAGAGGATGGTTGTCTTGAGGGCTGTCTGTTCTTTAACCCACTGCTAATCACAGTTTTCACAGATACAGTTGATGAAATATATTATTATATTTGCAGGTTTTGCTAAGCTGAAGGGCATTTCCAGTTGTTCAGAGTCAATAAAAATTTGACCTGAAAAAGAGGATTTTATACAATAGGAAGGTACTCAAGCTATTGCATCTTGGCTTGAGTAACAGCTGCATGGGTAGAAGTTCTAATGAAAAAGGTCTAGGACTATAATTAGTAACAGAACACTGACATAGCACAATCAGTGCTATGCGATTAGGAAAAAAGGATCCCTTAATTTAGTCTTGCCCTTTATTTTTAGTAGTCTTTTGTCTCTGCACTTTTTTGTAGTACAGCATTAGCTGGGGTGGTTTGTCCAGTTTTGAATACCACACTTGGGGTATGAATGGATTGGAGAGGGTATAAAGGAAAGCAAGAAGGATGGTTAGACACCTCTGAAGAGGATTTGTGAGGAGAGTTGGAACTTAATTATTCTTGCCTAATCTAAAGAAGAGAAAACACTGTAGAAGAGGTAGGGAGCCAGGCTGTGCTCAAGAGGATAAAAAGGCTGATGCAGAGATGATCAGAAAAATCTGTTCTCTGTCCCAAGAAGTAACGGACTTAAATTTCAGAAAGAAACACATTAGGGAAACATTTTCTGCAGGTAAGGATAATGAATAAGGAGGGAAATAGCAAAAAGCCTGAAACAGATTACTTGGGGAGGTTGGTTTTTTCACTTTTAAAATTGTTAAAAGTAAGTTACATAATGGTTCTTCAGGAAAGTGCTTTAATTATCAGCTCTTAGGGCAGACGAATAGTTGAGGTTCTTTCTAGCCCTATGATTCTATAAATAAATATTACTGCAAGAAAACAGATGCACATAGAAACTCTTTTTTCTCCCTCATCTTTCTGGAAGTTATGTGCAAGTAAAATCCCTGTGGATTTCTCAATATGCTGTGCTAGGAGCTGTGATCAAACCAGTGCAGGTCTGGAAATCCAGCCTTGCATATAAATGTATGCCACAGCTACTGTACAACTACCCTGTGTAAGTAATTTTTACATAGTCCTAATATTAGAATTACTGCTATTACACATCTCTGCAGTTAATATCTGCATTTGCGTTAAAGGAGTAAGGTAGCCCCATACATGGCAAGATCATATATATATTGACTGGAATGTGGTCATGGATGACTGCACCCTTTTCGGGAAAGACAGGCCAGCCAGGCGTGGTGGTGGAGTTGCTATCTATGTGAGAGAGCAACTACAATGTACTAAATTCTGCCCAGGAGCGGATGAGGAGCGAGTTGAGAGTGTATGGGTCAGAATTAAGGGGCAGGCTGGCAGGGGTGATACTGTTGTAGGTGTCTACTACAGGCCACCAGATCAGGCTGAGGAAGTTGATGAGGCCTTCTATGGGCAGCTGCGAGTGGCCTCACAGTCACAGGCCCTGGTTGTTGTGGGTGATTTTAACTTCCCTGATGTTTGCTGGAAGGACCATTCAGCTAGCCAGCCACAGTCTAGGAGGTTCCTCCAGTGCATTGATGATAACTTCCTCATGCAGATGGTGGAATGGCTGACTAGGAGAGTTGCACTGCTGGATCTCATCCTCACTAACAAGGAGGCAGGGGGATTGGACTAGATGATCTTTTGAGGTCCCTTCCAATCCCAAACATACTGTGATATTATACATATATACACGTGTGTATATATATCTATATCTGTATCTATATCTATATATCAGACTTCATTCTGCTCACTTTTTTTTTTTTTTTGCTATGGTTACTAGAGACGTGATTCTTTTTCAGACTTGTTGATTCATTATTGTCCTTCATCTGCAATGATCTGGTCGAAGCAGTAAAGGTTGAGGGCTGCCTGGGTTGCAGTGACCACGAGATGGTGGATTTCAGCATCTTGTATGGCAGGAACAGAACAGCAAGTAGAATTGCAACCCTGGACTTTAGCAGGGCTAACTTCAGCCTTTTCAAGCAATTGCTAGGGGAAATCCCATGGGCAAGACTGCTTGAAAGAAAAGGGGCTCAAGATAGCTGGATTGCATTCAGAGATTGCTTCTTCCACGCTCAGGATCAGAGCACCCCCACACGTAGGAAGTCAAGGAAGGGAGCCAGGAGGCCTGCGTGGTTGAATAGGGATCAGTTGGGTATGCTCAAGCAGAAGAGGAGAGTTTACAGGTCATGGAAGCAGGGGCTGGCCACTTGGGAGGAATATAAGGCTGCTGTTAGAGGATGTAGGAAGGCAGCTAGGATAGCCAAGGCCTCCTTATAATTACAGCTGGTGAGAAGGGGCAAGGACTGCAAAAAGAACTTTTTCAAATACATAGCAGATAAAACTAATACCAGAGGCAGTGTAGGCCCACTGATGAATGGGGTGGGTGCCCTGGTGGCAGAAGATACAGAGAAGGCAGAATTACTGAATGCCTTCTTTGTGTCTACTCTGCTGGAGGCTGTCAGGGGCAGTCAGCATGGCTTTACCAAGGGTAAGTCGTGCTTGACCAACCTCATAGCCTTTTATGAGAATGTAACAAGGTGGATGGATGATGGCAGAGCGGTGGATGTGGTCTACCTTGACTTCAGTAAAGCCTTTGACACAGTCTCCCACAGCATCCTCACAGCTAAGTTGAGGAGGTGTGGTCTAGACAATAGAGTAGTGAGGTGGGTTGCAAACTGGCTTAAGGAGAGAAGCCAGAGAGTGGTAGTCAATGGTGTGGAGTCTAGTTGGAGGCCAGTATCTAGTGGAGTGCCTCAGGGGTCAGTACTGGGGCCAATATTATTCAATATATTCATTAACAATTTGGACAAGGGAATTGAGTGTACTATCAGCAAGTTTGCTGATGACACTAAGCTGGGAGGAGTGGCTGACACACCAGAAGGCTGTGCTGCCATCCAGAGACCTGGACAGGCTGGAGAGTTGGGCGGGGAATAACCTGATGAAATTTAACAAGGGAAAGTGGAGAGTCCTGCATCTGGGCAGGAACAACCCCAGGTTCCAGTATAGGTTGGGAAATTACATATTAGAGAGCAGTGTAGGGGAAAGGGACCTGGGGGTCCTGGTGGACAACAGGATGACCAGGAGCTAGCACTGTGCCCTTGTGGCCAGGAAGGCCAATGGCATCCTCGGGTGTATTACAAGGGGGGTGGTTAGTAGATCGAGAGAGGTCCTCCTTCCCCTCTACTCTGCCCTGGTGAGACCCCATCTCTAGAATATTGTGTCCAGTTCTGGGCCCCTCAGTTCCAGAAGGACAGGGAACTGCTGGAGAGGGTACAGCGTAGGGCAACAAAGATGATTAAGGGAGTGGAGCACCTCCCTTATGAAGAAAGGCTGAGGGAGCTGGGTCTCTTTAGTTTGGAGAAGAGGAGACTGAGGGGTGACCTAATTAATGTTTATAAATATATAAAGGGTGAGTGCCACGAGGATGGAGCCAGGCTCTTCTCAGTGGCAAACAATGATAGGACAAGGGGTAATGGGATCAAGCTGGAACACAAGAGGTTCCACTTAAATTTGAGAAAAAACTTCTTCTCAGTGAGGGTGACAGAGCCTGGAACAGGCTGCCCAGGGGGGTTGTGGAGTCTCCTTCTCTGGAGACATTCAAAACCCGCCTGGACATGTTCCTGTGCGACCTCACCTAGGCATTCCTGCTCCAGCAGGGGGATTGGACTAGATGATCTTTTGAGGTCCCTTCCAATCCCAAACATACTGTGATACTGTGATATTATATATATATACACGTGTGTATCTATGTATCTATGTATCTATATATCTATATATCTATATCAGACTTCATTCTGCTCACTTGTTTTTTTTTTGCTATGGTTACTAGAGACGTGATTCTTTTTCAGACTTGTTGATTCATTATTGTCCTTCATCTGCAATGATCAAGCACAGAGCTGAGGAACCCTGCCTTCATAATGCAATATTTGTTTTTTATGCGTTATGAAGATATTAAAGGCATTTATATATTATTTTAGAAAAACTTGTCTGCTGTTAGTGCTTGCTTCTACTTTTCTCTGGGTTTTTCCTTGGAATTTTCCATGAGCATTTGTATCCTCCATGGACTCTCCACAAAGCTTTACATCTGAATGCCAGTGGTAGGCATGGTTAGCATGACCACAGGTTATTGATTAATTTCTCATGCTGGAGTCAAATAAGCAGCTTACTGTGTCCCAAATGAGTGGTGTAAAACGTAGTGATGCTGGAGATGAGAAGTAACAGGTTGCAATATACTCCGTGTGTTGCATTCCACATTATAAAATCGTAACAGAATGGCTATCTAAGTGTTTTGAACAGGCACTTTCAGCACTTGCAGTATTCATACAGTGTACATAAAATCACAGAATATCTCTATTTGGAAGCGACCTGTAAGGATCATTGTGTCAAACTCCCTGCTTCTTGCAAGGCTACCTAAAATTAAGCTGTACGACTAAGAGTGTTGTCAAGGTGCTCCTTTAAATCTGACAGGTTTGGTGCCCTGACCACTTCCCTGGGGAGCCTGTTCCAGTGACTGACCAGCCTCTCATTGAAGAACCTTTTCCTAATGTGCAATGTGAACTTCCCCTTGATGCAGCTCAATACCATTTCCTTATGTCCTATAGCTGGTTACCGGAGAGAGAAGATCAGCACTTTTACTTCCACTGTTCCTCTTTTGAGGAAGTCTGTAAGACTTGCAGTGAGGTTACTCCTCAAGCTTCTCTTCTCTAAGCTGAACAAACCAAGTGACCTCAGCTGCTCCTCATGAGTCTTGCCCTTGAGACCTTTCACCATCTTGGTCACTCTCCTCTGTTCACACTCTAAGGGTTTGATGTCCTTCTTATATTGAGGCACCCAAAACTGTTCATGGACCCCAATACCTTCAGTGTTGTCAGTCTGTCTTCTAAAATGGCTATTGCCACTCCAGCTTTTCTTAAATGATGTTGAGATTTGCTCTGTAACTTTTTAAGGCCAGTGTCTCTAGAAACTAATTATACAATAATGTAGCAATCTTGAGTTGTAATTGTGTTTGATTCTGAGGTTAGATCACACTTAAAATACAAATTCTGTTTCATTATGCAGTATTTACAGCAAGTAATAGTTGACACTTGCTACTACCTGTAATTGAATACATGAGGTTGAAAAGCAAGAGGATACTAGTAATTGGTTAGTTGCATGCATTGTCTTGTACTTGACCCCTAAGCCTTGAGAACCTAGCTTCTGCAACTCCATCCTCAACTCAGTTCACTTAACTGATCTTTCTTCATTCTTTTCTTCATTGTTAGAATGAAAATAAGCTTAAGTTATTTCAACTCGCTGCTGCCAAACATCAGCACTTATATCGTCTTGCCATGACTGGTGCTGGCATTGACCGCCATCTGTTCTGCCTTTATGTCGTGTCGAAGTACCTTGCTGTAGATTCTCCTTTCCTTAAGGAAGTAAGTGACTTTTACTGATAACTATTGATTACAGTAAATCATCCTTTACTTAGTGTTTTGTGGTATCTGCTTACGTACTTGTAGAACTCTGGTTTTCTTAAAAAAAAAAAAAAAAAACAAACAACAAACTAAGAGTTTAGCGAGCATGACTGAACATCTGCTGGTATATCACAAGTTAGTTTCATTTTGTTTTATAATAATGCTTTCTGTGAGCTTTATAGTATAATATGCATTGTTAAGGATTGCAAGTATAGTCAGTATTGCAAAAAAATATTGGTTGCTTGTGGTTTTTTTTATGTATTTTCAAGGCAGTACAACAGAGCCTGTGTTCCTCCTCTGAAGAATGTTCTTTTGCAACTGTGACAAAATAACTTTCCTTTAAGTTACTATGAGTTAAAGGAATTATATGTTGCATTTTTTTTTTGTTAATGCACAACATTAATGTCACTCTGTATTACATGACAAATGCTTATTACTTAAAGTAGATTTTAAGGTTGGGTTTTATAAAAGTAATTATATTGCACTTGTTCATGTTTTCTGCTTCCAAACTAACCTATTCGCATTTGTCTGCTTGCCCTCCTAAATGTGAGTAGTGGCTAAGTCAAGAATAAAACAACTTTTTGCAAACTTTCCAGACACGTGTGAATTGTTAGAGATTTTACAAGCTTCTAACTTGATGTAGTATCTTACCGGGATTTGAATATGGTTGTTAACAAGACCTGTTATACAGAATTTACCAGGTTATAGACCAGATTAATCAGTTTTGAAATAGCATTTCTATTGAAAAAACTTCTGTTCTCTTTGAGGAGTTGATATCAGGACCTCATATGGTAATGGTTTGCATATCAGAACAAGCTTAGCTGTTTCTTTTAAGCTTCTTAATTGTTCATTCAATTGAAATTGGAAGTTATCCTTAATATTGCTTTGAGTGCTTTCTAATGTGATCTTGACTAGCTTTTGAGAAAGTTGCATGTTCTTAAACAGTGTATTTTACTTGTTTGAATCTCTTTCATATCTAATAAAGGTTTTGTCAGAGCCTTGGAGGCTGTCAACTAGTCAGACACCACAGCAACACATTGATCTAAAGAAGAACCCTGAGATGTTATCCTGTGGTGGAGGATTTGGACCAGTATGTTTGCTAAGTACCACTTCGAAACAGTTTTATTTTGAATATGCCAGTCAAAAAATTTCAGATCTGTAATATCTTAATGTTTTTTTTCCCATGATGTGGCTGTGTTCAGAAAAATCTGCATCACCTTTTTTTCATATCTACTGCAGTAATGGATTTTTGTTAAGGAAATGCACAGTTATCAAATGTGGTACAGGGGTCCATGGTAGAGAGATCTGAGGAAGTGAGGACTTTTATCACATTACCTGTGTCCAGAGTTTCTGTACATCGGGCTATTATTACAATGATAAATGCCTTATTACTTAAACTAGACTTTAAGATTGGGATTTGTAAAAGTAATTATACTTGACTTGTTCTTTATGTTTCCTGATTAATTAAAAAATGCATTCATGCTTTCCTCCAAATTAAGTTACTCACATTGCTCTGCTTGCCCTCCTATGTCTTGAGTAGTGGCTAAGTCATAGTAAAATAATAATAATAATAATAATAATAATAATAATAATAATACCACATTCTACAGCTTCTGTAGATTTTCAAGAAACTAGTGTATTGTTAGAGATTTTATAAGCTTCTGACTTGCTGTAGTGTAATATCTTACCAGATTTTTATATGCCCATTAATGATAAAAAACATAGTTAAAAAAATCTGTTAAGCAGACTTTATGTGGCTGTAGTCTGGATTAATAATCTTGAAAACAGATTTTTTCGAAAAGCATTGATCTTGAAAGAACAATGAGAGGGATCACAGGACTGTTCTTTGCCACAAAGAAATTAGGATTGACAAGTATAGTGTATTTTGGCTGTTTTGTCAAGCTGGAGGTTGCTTCTTTGGTGGTTTTACTTTACATATTCATATTTCTGAAGCAGCTTTCAGTAGTTCTTGAATTTGGAATGAGTTTAAATTGCAGTATCAAGGAAGCCTATCTATTGCAATACTGCTTGTTAATGAGAAACTGGCTTGCTCCAGCAGATTATGAAGTCAGTACTTAAAAACCCCCAAAAAGGTATGGTCTGGTAATACAATAGGTTTTTGGCTGCATGAATTTCTAACAGTTTTTCCCTTCTGTTTTTACAAATGCTACATTAACTGTTCCCTTGTTACTATTTCTTCATTTCTTTAATTTCCTTCCTTCCTTCCAAGTAACCCTGCATACATTTTCCTTCATCATTTCTTGTATCCTTACAAAAACTGTGCTTTGGTTTGCTGAAGCAGCCCAGAGATTGAGTACCTCAGGCTTTCCATGTATTGTTTGGTTGGTTGGGTTTTTTTAAAAAAACACACAAACAAAAAGTGAAACAAACCACCAAACAAACAAACAAAAACCAACCAACCAACCAAAAACCCAACAAAAACCAACCAACCAAACAAAAAAAACCACAAAAACCCCACCATTCTGTAGAATATAAGAATATAGCTCTGTAGCACTAATGGAGAGAAGACAGGCTGCCTGGCAGCAGAGAGCTTGAAGGTTGTGATCCTTTGATTTAGGAAGGAGAGTGGCAGCAGGATAGTCTGTTTACTAGGCATACTTTAAATATAAGAGCAGACTGAAACTTGAGACAGTTAATGCTGCTAGTGTTGAAATCAGACCAGAGCTCTGCTCATGATATGGGTGTTTAGAATTATATATTTGCTGTAGAGTTGGATGACTTTGGACAAGTTTTCATAATATAAGGCTTGTATACTCCATATTTATGTACTTGTGTGTGTTTACATCTGCAGAGTGATTCAATGAAACAGGATGTTTAGGTATAAAACTGAACTATTTTATTCCTTTCTACTTAAGCAGTGGAACTGTATAGCTGCTTAGGACTAGACCTTGATAGGTCTTTGAACAAGTATTCTATTCAAAATACTAAAGCTGGGAAAAATTACAGACATATATTCAGAAACTATGAATTCTTTGCACTTCATATGAGACTAAAGCTGTTTCCTTAAGTGGAATCAGTCTTCAGAAATTATGTATTAAATGTGGAAACTTAATTTCTGCTTGAGGAGATATTGCAACTAATTTAAAAAACTGCAAAGTAAGAATTGTGTAATTATGTATAAGATAATTTAGGAATGGAAGGAAAAAGTTTAGAACTTGTTTTTCTCTTCTTCCCCTAGGTGGCTGATGATGGTTATGGTGTCTCTTATATTATCTTGGGTGAAAATTCCATCCATTTCCATGTCTCCAGCAAAATATCATGTTCTGACACGGTAAGCGTCTGTCCTTTGCTATGGTTTAATAAATATGTTTTGATATCCGCTTATAAAACTGTTCTACTCATTGTCTAAAAAAAAATTATAGGATTTGCAGCATACAGTTATAATGTGTTTTTTCGTTCTCAACATAGGTTATTTTGTTGGGTATGGTTTTTCTTTTTGTCTCCAATTCTATATATTTAATAGCTTTATGAACCAAGGAAATCATATTCTATTTCACTTATACTTTGAAGCATAAAGAAACTATATGTTCCAAGGTCATATTTACACCAGCTCCAATTCCCTGGAACTCATGAAAAATTACTTATATCTTTCCCATAACAGTAAGATGGGTGTCTCCTGTTTTTTGTTATTACACCTTTGCTATGATTTGTCTCTGGCTGCAGTTGTAAAGACAAAGTAAAATGTGTGTTGCTTATTCTTTAAATCTTCTTGGTTTAAATAATGGTGAAAGAAGCTGGCCCATAAGTTGTAATCTGTGCTTGAGAAACTTAATTAATCAAAAAACTATTAGAATAACACCCATTATTAGAATGTAGTAGATGTCATCTGTTCAATATCCTGATTTTGCAGAGGCCTGCTTTGAGTGAGTTTCAATTCATCTTTCCCCTTTAGATTTCTGTGCCTTCAGTAAACGTGCCAAGTTTGTTCAGCTGAATTAGTTTTCCTCTTTTGACTTGTCTGAGAGATCTTGGTGCCTTTGGTTAATCATTAAAGATTGGGAAACACAACTTTGTTTTTTGACAGTTCAAATTGTTCTTTAGATGCCTGTTAGCTTGTACTTGAAATTTCCCTGTATTTTTTACTTACTAGTCAATTCAAATGTCCATAAAGAAAAGGCAGCATATCTTGTAATGTAGCTAATGCTTTGTATTTGTAATCTTAATTTCTCCCTTGTACTATTCATCTGACACTTAGAATAAACAGAACAAGTTCATGGTTTGTTTGCACTTAGATAATTGTGATTTTTCATTTTCAATGTAATTTCTCAATGGTAAATGATTCAGGATTCTGATAGAAGTCAAATACAAAATATTTTTCTGCTCTTTCAGTACTTCTAGGCCATTAGTCATACACTTTCTCAACATTATTTTGCTTTTCGAGAATTAGCTTTTGCAAAATCCTGTATAAAATCTTAATGCTAAAACACAGCTATTTTAAAGTAACAGAAAGCTATAGATGCTTCTGATTGCAAAGGGACATGATCTCAGTTCTGTTTGTAGTAAAGCAAATGCATAATGAAGAACTCATTAGTCAGTAATACCACAAATGTGGTTTAAATTTTATAGCATTAAAATTTTTGTGGCTTAAATTCCTCATTTTATGGTAAAATCGCCCTGTTTCTGTAAGCTCCAGAATGACCAAATGTTAAAAGGTTCCTTCTTTTGCCTAAAGGAACTTTGGTTTTGTTTTTTGTTTGTTTTTAAAGGATTCTCATCGTTTTGGAAAAAACATCCAAAAAGCAATGGTTGACATCATGGGTTTATTTAATCTTAGTAAAAACTGTACCAAGTGATTTGCCTTTTGGTGCCAAGCAGTCTCCTGTTGTTGGGATGAGAACTCTTCTGAACAGTGAATGTGAGAGCAAGGTTTGTCAAACAGTAGCTGGCAAAGAAACTGAGTCAACATCTTCTTCTTCACCTATGAAAACTTTAGAAGTGTATTAAATGTTTCATTATTTTCTTTTCAATAGTTTGGAAGAGTTTATTTCCACAAAGGATGACTTTAGAAATCTTGTATCTTTCTAGGGATGAAATACAGTATAATTGTATGAAGTCATGTATATTCTAACTCCTGCAGTTTTCTCTTAATTTGTATACACTTGCTCTTTTTTTTTTTTACTTAAAATTAATCTACTTGTATTCCAGAATCAAAGGAAGAAAACAAAATGTTTTAAACTCAAATACTAGAAAAAGTTAGATTTGCTGTGTATTAATAGCAGAATGTTCTTCAATGTATCTGCTGCTTTATGCAATGAATGACAAAACTCGTGGCTGTTTACCTTCATTGGGTTTTGTTGTGGCTTTTTTTAAAAACTCTAATTTCTGTAAAACACACACAAAAAAAATCCATTATATAACCCACCTTGACATACCAAGTTGTAGAAATCTTTTGTTTTTTTCAAACAAACAAACAAACATCATATAGTGCTGCATCAGGTAGCAGAATGTAGCAGGTAGTAAAATTAGCAGGTATCACATTTTTTCTTACTACTTAACAAGCATGTTTGCTGCACCAATGATTTTATTTCCGTAAAAATAAATGGAGCGGTATGCTTGTTCATGCAAGTGCCTTTAAAAAAAGCTCCTAAACCCAGGAAAAAAGCTTATGCTGGGAGTAGGTTTTACATTGTCTTAGTGGCAAAGGAGGTGAAGTAGTAGTAATGTAGACTAGTTTTCAAATGACAAGTTGATGTGGCATAAGTAGATTTAAATGTTGCCATATGGTGGTTAGGTGTAAAGCTATAATTAAATGCTCCCATCTTAAATAGCGAATATCAGTCCCTATGAAATGCAGGAGTAATTTTGTTTCACAGAGTCACAGAATGTTAGGGATTCGAAGGGACCTCAAAATCTAGTCCAATCCCCCTGCCATAGCAGGAACACCTAGATCAGGTTAGTCAGGAATGTGTCCAGCTGGGTTTTGAATATCCCCAGAGGAAGAGACTCTACAGCCTCCCTGGGCAGCCTGTTCCAGTGTTCTGTTACCCTCACTATGAAGAAGTTTCTTCTCGTATTTAGGTAGAACCTCCTATGTCCCTGTTTGCACCTGCTGCCCCTTGTCCTATCATTGGTTGTCAGTGAGAAGAGCCTGGCTCCATCCTTGTGACACTCACCCTTTACATATTTACAAACATTAATGAGGTCACCCTCAGTCTCCTCTTTTGTGAAGCTAAACAGACCCAGCTCCCTCAGCCTTTCCTCAAAAGGGAGATGCTCCGCTTCCTTAATCGTTTCTGTAGTTCTGTGCTGGACTCTCTCCAGCAGTTCCCTGTCCTTCTTGAACTGAGGGGCCCAGAACTGGACACAATATTCCAGATGCGATCTCACCAGCACAGAAGAGAGGGGGAGGAGAACCTCTCTTGACCTACTAACCCTTCTAATACACCCCAGGATGCCATTGGCCTTCTTGGCCACAAGGACACAGTGCTGGCTCCTGGTCATCCTGCTGTCCACCAGGACCCCAGGTCCTTTTCCCCTACACTGTTCTCCAACAGGTCGTTCCCCATCTTATACTGGAACCTGGGGTTGTTTCTACCCAGATGCAATACTCTACACTTTCCCTTGTTATATTTAATTAATTTTTTCCCTGTCCAAATCTCCAGCCTGTCTACGTCTTGCTGGATGGCAGCACAGCCATCTGGTGTGTCAGCCACTCCTCCCATTTCGGTGTCATCAGCAAACTTCCTGACAGTGCACTCTATTCGCTCATCCAAGTCATGGATGAGTGTATTGAATAGGACTGCTCCCAGTACTGACTCTTGAGGGAGTCCATTAGATACAGGCCTCCAACTAGACTCTGCCCTATTGACCACAACTCTCTGGCTTCTTTCCTTCAGCCAGTTCACAGTCCACCTCACTACCCGATCGTCCAGTTTAGCTGCGAGGATGCTGTGGGAGACAGTGTCAAATGCTTTACTGAAATCAAGATAGGCACATCTGCTGCTCTACCATCATCTATCCACCTGGTTATGTCTTCATAAAAGGCTATGAGGTTAGTTATGCATGACTTCCCCTTGGTGAAGCCATGTGGACTGCCCCTAATGACCGTCTTATTGATATGCCTTGAGATGGTGCCAAGGATAAGTTGTTCCATGACCTTTCCAGGGATGGAGGTGAGGCTGACTGGTCTTTAGTTACCCGGAACCTCCTTCTTGCCCTTTTTGAAGACTGGAGTGACATTTGCTTTCCTCCAGTCCTCAGCCACATTTCCATTTCCCACAACTTAGCAAAGACAAGGGAGAGTGGCCTAGCAATGACTTCAGCCAGCTCCCTCAGCACCTGTGGGTGCATCCCATCAGGACCCATGGATTTATGGATGTCCAGACTGCTTAATTAGTCCCTTAACCCAGTCCTCATCAACTGAGGCAAACTCCTCCATTGTCCCAAATTCCTCTGGGGCCTCAGGGGTATAGGGCTCCTCAAGACAGCCTCCAGCAGTGTAGACAGAGACAAAGAAGGCATTCAATAACTCTGCCTTCTCTGTATCTTCTGTCATAAGGGCACCCACCTCATTCATCAGTGGGCCTACATCGCCTGTAGTGTTAGTTTTAACTGCCGTGTATTTGAAGAAGCTCTTTCTGTTGTCCTTGACCCCTCTCGCAAGTTTTAATTCTAAGGAGGCCTTAGCTTTCCTAGTTGCCTCCCTACATACTCTGACAACAGCCTTATATTCTTCCCAAGTGGCCAGCCCCTCCTTCCGTGATCTGTAAACTCTCCTCTTCCACTTGAGTTTGCCCAGCAGTTCCCTGTTTAACCAAGCAGGTCTCTGGGCTCCCTTCCTTGACTTCCTACATGCTGGGATGCTCTGATCTTGAGCTTGGAAGAAGCAGTCCCTGAATGCTAACCAACTGTCTTGGGCCCCTTTACGTTGCCATCCATGACCACATTCCAGTCACGTGAGCTGTCGCACCATGTCTCTGTAATTGCCACTAGTTCATGATCTCCTAACCGAACACAGGTTTCGAACTCCTCCTGCTTATTCCCCATGCTGCACGCATTGGTGTACAGGCATTTCAGGGAGCGAGCTGAACATACTGATTTCACTCTAGGGGTGTGGGAGGCCGCCTGGTCTTCATCAATACTAGAGTGCTGCCCCACAGCACCACCCCATCCCCCTTCAAATCTAGTTTAAAGCTCTGCAAATGAGCCTTGCTAATTCCTGTCCCAACATCCTTTTGCCCCCGTGACATAAACCCTTCCCATGTATAACTGTCTGGACCGGTATCTTACAAAACCAGCTGTTATCAAAGAACCCAAAGCCCTACCTGTAGCGCCAGTTTTGTAGCCAGTCATTTATGGACTGAATTCTTCTACTCCATCCCATGTTGTCACCCAAAAATGGAAGGAGGGAAGAGAAAATAACTTGCGCCATACTCTTTCGCCAGCTGTCCCAAGGCTCTGAAGTCTTTCTTCATTCCCCTCAGACTACAAGGTGCAGCTTCCTCCCCACCTGTCTGGAAGATCATCAGTGGGTAGTAGTCTGTTGAGTGCACCAGGTTGGGGAGTGCCCTGGTGATATCCCTTATCTGGGCTCCAGGTAAACTACACATTTCCCTATGATGAGAGTCAACTCTGCATATTGGGCCCTCTGTCCCTCTCAGAAGTGAATCGCCTACTACAATTACCCTTCTTTCTTATTGGAGGCAGTCTTGAGGTGTGGAGTCAACTGCCTCTTCCTATGTGACCTCACAGGTGGACCTTCAACCACATCCTCACCTACCTCTTCTTCAAGATCCAGGGCTGCAAACCTGTTACAGAGGGGCACCTGGGGAAGCAAAGCAGGTAGAGAGGGGGGTTACCTGTGACGCCAAACTAGAACTTGCTTCCAACCCTCCTCATCTTTTTGGTCCCCCACCTCTGCCTGACAGCAACAGGGCAGGGGCTGTCCCAGGTCTTCCCCCTCTGCTTGACAGAGTGGGGGTCCATCACCTTTTGGGGGTATCTCCCTGGGGTTTTTCTGGTTGTCACGCCAGGGAGTTACTCCACCAGTCAATCTCCTTCTCACAGTCCTTGATGGTCCTCAGTCTCTCAACGTCCTCCTGAAGTTTCACCATCATGCTGAGCAGATGTTCCACCTGCTCACACCTCACGCAGGTGGAATGCCTGCCTCCCTCCCCTGGCAGAAGCAGGCTCTGGCACTCCCTGCAGCCTAGGTGTTAAAACACCCATACATGTATGTTTGAGGTGGGAAACCAAAAAGATCCCAGATACATATTTAAGTAAATGCATGCTTACATAAATCTAGGAACCCTCACAAGACTTGGCCAGAGCCACTCATTCTTTGATTAGGTACGGTGTGTGGAAAAGGACACTTTGAAATAAGCCTTACTGTGGCAGGCAGGCATGGCGCTGATCAAACTACTGCAATGATTTTATAGTGATCTGTTCTGGAGCTGCAGAAATAATGCACTGATTTTTGTTTGTTTGCTTTGTTCTTTAATTGACCACTGACCAATCTCTGCTTAAATTAACATTAGAGCATATTACCTTGTAGGATTTTCTTTAAGAAACCTTAAGTTTAGATTTGACTCTCAGGATTTAGATGTTTCAAGTCTAATTGTAGTTAGTGCAGTTATCAATGCAATTTACATTCTTGGAGAGTATAATTGGCACAGAAAGCTGGTTTTTATTGTAAATGTTTTAAAAATTTTGTGGTGTTAAATGTATTTTTTTTTAATTTGGGATAGATTATAATTCCTAAACAGACAAGATTTTATTTCATTTTCTTTAAAATGTCAGCAGTATGTAAATAAATTCATATGCTTTTTGGATGTAAATCTTTAAAATCCACAGCAAATATAGGTTATTAATAAATAGTTAATATAAATCTTGATGTTCAATATTGTGTACATACAGTAAAACTGCTTGCAGAAATATAACTGAAATGAGATATGAATGCACCTTCTAGTACAGTGTACTTTATAATAAAGTAAAATGTTCACATTCCAGAAAAACTATTAATTTGTTACTAAAACCTTTGGTCACTTATTCTCAATTAGTGATTTAACAACTCAAAGTTAGCGTTGAATAGGTGCTAGAAGTCAGGTTGGATGATAATAAATTGACCTGTTTATTAAATAGCAGTGTAGAAGTGGAATACCTTGAATGTGCGTTTTCCAGATTTCTTATTTCAGCTATTTCATGCCAGAAATTAGGAGAGCATTAAATGCATGTAGAGGCTACCATTGTCCAGGATTAACACTATTCCAAACTAAATATTTTTTTAAGGGTTGGATTTTTTGAGGAACTAAGGAAGTGTGTGCCTGACCCTGAAAACAGTGGTTCTAATTTAGCCTTTGTACCAATCCTTTTATCATATAAAATATATTAATTTAAACTAATTTTCTTTATGTTTTTTTTTTTTAATAACTCTACATCTATGGTTGGTTATTTACATCCAACAATTTGTCTGTATTTTCTACCCTCTTCTGTGACTTCAAATAATAAAATAAAATTTCACAATTACCACTACTTAGTACAATGTTTAATATCTTTTGTATTTTCTTCCCAGGTCCCTTGCTGCTGTTTCTGGACTTGTGAAATCATTGCTATTAGATCCTGTTAGGGGTGGTAGTTGTAGACTTAGTTTATTTTAGCAGTGATTTAGGCATGTCTTGCTAGTTTTAATAGGGAATGTGTTAATGAAAAAATTTTCAGGTTCACTAGAAAGAAGAAACAACATAGGTCCTACTTTAGATGAGCTTTTTCATGAGATCCAAATAACTGCTGGAATGTATCTGTGAAACATTCTGTTTGCAAGCTAGTGCATAGCACTGGTTTGATCTTTACAGTAAATAATCCATGGAATATGAATGGTAAGGCAGTGGAGAGCTAGTTCATGCACAGAAAGTTAACGCTCTTAAAAAGTTAGTTTTATCTGAAGAATACCAGTATCTGAAAAGTCCTTTGAAATCTCATTAAAACAGTTGAAGAGGATTTTTCTTACCCTTTAGAGGTTCATGTGATGTTTTTTGAATTGCTATTTTATTAAAAAACTAAACCAAAAAACAGAACAAACCCACACACACACAAAAAAAACCCCAAACAACAACACACCACCAAATTGTTTTTTGTAATAGACAAAAGTGTTAAGCTTTTTGCTTTTCTGGACGTTGCAGCGTTCACTATATAAAAGAAAACAATGATTACAGCAGTTTCAGTTTCACACTTCATCTCTCAGATACTCATAGTCCCTGGTTGTATTTTAAACATCTCCCACCAAGGCTGGATACTGAAGTTGTAAATTGATATGTTCAATCTGTACAGAAATGCTGTATGGAAACTTCTTAACACAGCAAATACTGATTTATTTGGGGATGTTTTTTCTCCTCTTCCCTTTACCTGTTTTTAAGGGTGGCAAGTGTAAGATGCGTCTTATACTCAGAAGATTTGCTGTAGTTGTGCATGATGCATGGGATTAATCAGGTCTGGCTGAGATTAAATCCTGTTGGGAAGTATTAGAATAAAAAAAATTAGCTGCTAGATTAAACCTTTGAGCAAGGAGGAGAAAGTATGAGGTTTCTTTCTTCTGTTTTGGTTTTCCCTCACTTTCATGGCTGTAGACCAATGTAGGCCAATGGGGTGGAAGCAGAAGGAAAAATCGATTCTGGTTTCTTCTTGGATTAACTGTATGGTGCGAGGGCGAAAACTCATGGACTCCACACAATCCAATATGAATTCAAATGAAGCCATTTATTACAGAAACAAGCCTCCTTATATATGCAGTTATTTCCTGATCACACGTCCACGCTCCAAGCATGCATTAGCTGATTGGATATTGTCCATGTTCACGAGCTGTCCACGCGCCTGAGATTCACTGCTGTTTTTCAGCCTTCGGGCTGGCCTTGAGATTCCTTTGGCTGGTTCAGAAATAAATCTCTATCTAATAGAAACCCATCCACACAACAACCTCAAGAAAATCCCTCAAATCTCCCACAGTATGGCACTTCATGGATGAAGGGTACTTTGAAATTATTTCGGGTATTTTTTGTTGCTGTGGGGTTTTTTTAAACACACAATTTCCTAAAAATGAAGACATTAATATATAAATTTAAAAGTTAAGGTTCATTTCTGCTTTCAAGGAAACCTGTCTTAAATGGCCATAGGTAGTGGTACATTTTCTAAACTCTGAAATCTTTATGGCACTGGGGTGACAATTCCAAGACTTACATAGTGAGTTGTAAGGGCTCTAAGACCAGAAGCTGGAAGCCAGCTGTTTTCACAGAATCACAGAATGGTTGAGGTTGGAAAGGATGGCGGGAGGTCATCTGGCCCAACCAGATGGTTGCCCAATACCATGTCCAGATGGCTTTTTGAGTACCTCTAAGGACAGGGTCTCCACAGTCTCCCTGTGCAACCTGTGCCAGTGCTTGGTCACCCACGCAGTGAAGAAGTGTTCCCTGATGTTCTGAGAGAGACTCCTGTGTTTCAGTTTGTGCCCATTGCCTCTTGCTCTGTCACCAGGCACCACAGGAAAGAGCTTGGCTCTGTCTTCTTTGCACCCTGTCTTCTTTGCACCCTCCCTTCATCTCCAGGCTAACTAGTCCCAGCTCTCTCAGCCTTTCCTTATAGGAGAGATAGTCCAGCCCTTAATCATCTTCGTAGCTCTTTTGGACCCTCATCGGTATGTCCCTTTCGCACTGGGGAGCCCAGAACTGGAGACAGTACTCCAGGTGCAGCCTTACCAGTGGCGAGTAGCACTCTTCTACATGGATTACTCAGTATCAGGGTCCTAGTTAATTTTTCACTCCTTGTAATGCGAGCTAATTTCCAAGGGAAGTTATACTTTAAATACAAAACAAACAAAAAAATCCCCATAGCCCCCAGCCAAATCCGCAGGCTGTGTGTAGGCACACTGCTGCTTCCGTGAACGGAAGCCCTCGGCCCTCCCAGCTGGTGGTGGGAGCGGGGGGAAGCTGGAAGCCGCGCTCTGGCGCATGTTTAGCCTCAGTTAGCGGTCTGTCGCGAGGTTCCCCCCACTCCCTGGAGGGCGGACGCTAGCTATGGAGGAAGGTGAATTGCCCAGGGAAAGCGGCAGAAACGTGCCCTCTACTGAGGGCCCGGGTTGGAGGTGGGGCTTATCCATTTCCCTTCTGCCTTGGAAACTGGCATTGTGATGCGGAGTGAGGGGGGAGGGCAGCTAGAACTTCTGGGCAGGGCTGGTTTCCCTACCCTACCCTACCCTACCCTGCCCTGCCCTGCCCTGCCCTGCCCTGCCCTGCCCTGCCCTGCCCTGTCAGTATGAACCAGTTGACAGTCTGTCCATGACTATGGAGAATCGGATATTGCTTGATATAAGATCAGTAATAGACAGTGGGCTTGTAACTGAAGTATTTAGTCAAAATAGCCCTGTTAGTTCTGAAAACTTTAATCTGGAAACTGCAGTAATTAATAATCCAACTGAAGAAGGATTGTTGTCTAGTCAAGACAATCATTTATGCACTGTAAATGTGGGAGAGACTTTGTTAGATCACTTCAAGTATCCACTTACTATTGGCAATCAAAATACAGTATTTAAAGTTGAAGTGTATCCATATGGAAACAACAGCTGTGATGATGATGAACATCTTGAAAATTACAAGGAATTAAATATACCAGAAGCTGAACATATGCATTCACCTTATCTGCCTTCAAATGGTGTCCACATTATTTCTTCATTAGCGATGCGGCATAAAAATCGCAGTGTTCCAGCCTCAAGCATTTTCTCTGCTGAAGGAGCAGTCGATCAAAATGTCAGAATGATACCAGTAAGATTAAGTGGAACAGAAATTTTTTATATATTCATGCTTATTTGTGACTTAAATGTGGGTAATTGCCACATTAAAACTTATATGGGCTCCACATAATGTTTAAAGTTCTTTCATAAATTTTATACTAGGACAAACTTAGTAGTAAATACAGAAGTAAATTTGTTTTCTATTTCCAGAAATAGCATGCCGTGTGAACATATGGTTCTGAATGGTGTTCTGTTTTGTCCATGTTATTGAGCTGTTATTTTTAAATGGCTGGGTAGTTATTTTCATCATTAAAAAAACTTACTATGTCGCAAATATACTCACTTTGGTTTTATATATTATCATATATATTAGCAACCATTAGATACTTGTACAAAGTAGAAATAGGATATTAACTCCTGTTCTTTAGTTCCACAGATTAGACACTTGTCATCTTAAAATTTAGAATCTAAATGAGTTTAAAATAACTTATTTGCAGCAGTAAACTGTAGGCTTTATTGTTAAATCTCTGTGGGGAAACTAGTTTTCTAAGAGAGAGGGCTTTCCCACTGCTCACCACATTTTGGCAGTTTTTCTCTATAGTTTGAATTTGCGTTTTCTATGTTGAATCAATGACTATCTAGAAAGGTATGCAGCATAAAACTTCTTATGATGCTCACAGGACCAAATCCATCTGCTTAATGCAGGCTATTAATATGTAGAATACATATGTGTCCTCACATCTTTGTTTATGAATGGAGAATATAATCTGAAGAAATCTCCAAATTTTGAGTTTGTACTGTGGCTGCTTCTAGAAGGGCACTGAGGTTTTCTCTGAGAAGCTATCTTGAAATAATTAAGTATAACAGTGATGTTTTTTCCATGTTAATATTTTGACAAACAGTGCTGTTGTTAGATTCAAAACTCAAAATCATTAAGAAAACAAAACAAAACAAAAACAAACAAACAACAACAACAAACAAACAACAAAAAAAACCACCACCACAATGCCAAGCAAATGAAAACTCGCAGAAATTACTTGATTGAAAATGAGATCTGGTTTTCCCTTGCAGTATCCCACCATGGTGCCAGGCTGAAACCAGGTAGCAGTTGTGAGGCTGTCTGTGCTGGAAGCATCCTATCACAGAAATGATTGCTGACACTAGTGTGTTTCTCAGTGCTGTTTCATCCTGAGACACTTGAGGTCTACCATGGCAGTTACCTTAGGTGTTTTGGTTTTCTTCCTGATTTCAGGTTATGGTTATGGTTTAAAAGTGTCTCTTTCTTGGAGGGTTGTTTAAACACATGCTCCATATTATCAGTAGTTTTTTAATAATCGAGACCTTAGATCTTTTGAACTGTTAATAAGATTTAAGACTGGTGGAAGACTCTAGAAAATAAATATGTGATTACGGCATAGCAGTTTCTTTCTTCAAAGTCATGTTGAAAATAATGAAAATGTGTTAGTCTCTGTACAAGGAGTTAACTAGACATAGAAAAAAAACTTTCTGACCAACTGACTTCCTGGTATCTTTACGGTTTATCACACTAGAGCTGTATGTTTCCTTAATCGGCACTGTTTCTTGAAGGTATTACAACAAAATTCTTATCAGGTTACTTGTGTAATTTTATTGAAACAAAGAAAGCTGATGGGTTGTTCTATGCTGCTTGCTTATCCTCCTAAACTGCTGTCTATATTAAGAGAGGGCACAGCATGCACAGAGAGCAAATTGTCTAGGTCAAACAATGTCAGTTCTAATTTTAAACTAGAAAAAGGCTGGTTTGTGTCTTTATTTCATTTTCTGTTCATTTGGGGTTTTTTTGAAAATACTAGTGTAGGTATTAAGTATGATGCTTTTATAGTTGTAAGTGCATTAGATCTGAAACATATGTTGAACAGAAAAAGCAGAAAAAATATTCAAGGTATATAAAAGTATCTGGTAATGCTGACTGGCTGGTAGCATCTATGTACTTAATTATGTAATTAAAATGTAAATAACTTCCAATTTTTAAGGTCACTTTAAGTCAGTTTTTTGTTTATTCATTTAGCTTTTAAAAATGAATCATTTAATGCAGAAAATAATTTTAAATCAAACATTCTTTTCTTCAGGTGTTCAGATCATTCATACCTCCAGTTGCAGGTGAGAATAAATGTATTTGTTATGATCAGTTTAAAGGGATCCAAAACAGTACCTCGCAGTTACAAAACTTGACCAATTGCTTAAATGAGGACTGAGGGGGATTTTATTTTCTTTTTCTCCTCTTACAAGCTTAGTGAAGGCCTTAAATAGCTAAACCAATTAATTTTTTGATTTTGCAAATTGCAATATGAGCCTTTTCTGGTGATGTTACTATAACTAAGAATGTTTGAAAGGAAAATGGACCACTTTGTTCATGTGTGTTCATGTTGCTTTGAACCACATAGTTCAGTCTTACTTTTGATTTTCCTCTCCTCTCATACCATGTCCTTATTCCTTCAGGGGACTGTCAAGAATATATTCCTTTTTGCAGCACTTTTTTTTTTTTTTTAACTGAGTTGAAATGTTGAAGAGTGTTTTTATTTCACTTCGAAGTTTGACTACCAGTAATGAAAGTTAGGAGTTTTGCACTGTTGCTGCTGATGACAGTAAGCTCATGAACAGTTGTTTGATGTATTCTACCTGTTCACATTCCTGCTCAGGGTTAAACTGAATGCTAGATTTGATCTTACAAGGTATTTTATCCTGAAGCTAAATTAATTTTGCCAGATGGGCACAATAAACCTTTTAAAGACATCAAAAGACCCAGACTGAAATCTCTTTTCCTCAGCCAGCCTGTTAAAAAAGAATATTAAATATTTCTTTCACAAGAATGTAATGCTGTAGTGACATCGAATCTCTTTTACTGATGCTGTAAAGGAGTTCTTGGTATAAAACACTGATCTTTCTTTTGTAAACAAAACATGCTTTATTTTATGTAGTAGAATCTTCCAGTGATATCTGTGGCTTACCTCAGACTGGTGGTTCTGTCTATGATGAAATAGTGAGTATGCATGCAAGATTTCATTATTATTGAAAGAGTCTGTCCAAGTGCTGAATCGTCTAAAATGGGATTTACTCTAAGTACCAGAGGGTGAAATGTTCTTTCAAATACTGTCCTATCTCATCTGTTCACAAAAGTGAGGGAAAGGAAAATGTTGCTGCATAGATTTCCTACACTGCCACATTGTGGAGGAAGGAAGAATAGCATCTAGATTTTTCACCTGTTTCCATTCCTATTGGTTCGAGTCTAGTTGGTGCCTGTCTGCCACTTGCATAATCTGGTTCCGGTTCAGGCCAGTTAGGGAGGGGGCTTCTCCTAAAGCCACCTGAACACAAACTGTCTACTGGGACACTGCCAAATGCCCTGAGGCGTAGTATTAGTATTTGCGTCTGTACCACATGTGCAGTGTATATAAAGGAAAAGAGTTGAGGATGAAAATCTGGCTTTAACATTAGCATTCCCTGCCTATGGAGAGATGTTCTCTGCAACTTAATTATTCTCTTAAAATGTCTGAATTTTTCAAACATAATCTCCTAGATATGTGTAACACAAACTATAGAAATTCAGGTATTTATGAAAGGGAGATTTCTGAAAATTACTGGAATTTTGTAGCCAGGTTTTTCAAGGTTGTCCATTTGGTGTTTTGAAGTGTATACTGAGAGGGACAAGGCTTCATCTAGAAGTGTGACTTTACGTAAAGATGACACTGTAATAAGTTAATGGATCAGCAAGATAGGTGATAAATCAGTTTTCAACAACTGCAAGTGGCACCACATCTCTGATGGAATGCCATGACACACAGTAGTTGATCACTGTAACAAAAGTTCATTTTGGAACAACATGATTTATAGATATGACTGGATTTGCAGTTGAGTCTTAGATGACTACTTCTTTCTTAGACTAAATCCCAATGATCTTCAGTCAAGTTACATAATTCAAGATTAATTATTGTTTTGCATAATTTGATATGACTATATTGCCTAACTTCTCCAAGGCAGTTTAGAAATCAGTTGATGCTTCATGATGTTGAAGAACATAGATGCCATTGTTACTGTGAAATATCTTACTGTTAATTGTTATTCTTCAGGAATATTTTTACTTGAAATATGAACAAAAATAATTCTGCCATTGACAAAGTAAAGTAACTATTCTCAGCATTACATTTCAATGCAATCCTTGCTTTAAAATATATGATTTATGCAGATAAATTTTTACATTTATTGTATTTGTTTGGAATTTAAAGTAGATTTAATGTGTGCCTCTTAAGATTTAAAACTTTATATTTTAGGCTGAGGTAAGAGAGGCAGTTAGTGATATTACTGAGAACCATCAAGACAGAGCAATTTTTCAGAGTTCAAGTGTTGATGAGTCTGGCTGCAAGTTATTAACATTGCACAGTGTATCAGAGGAATCCAGATGTTCACACAGAAACTAGTCCAACCCTGTGGTAGTTATATAATGTATCTGATGGCAAAATTATATGCTAAGGAAAATTAACTGATTTATACCACACTAGCATCAAGAAGTCCTATTTATTAGTGCTGTATCAAGAATAATAAGGCTGTCCCTTCCTTGGACTCAGAGTCCAAATTTTATCTAGTTATAGTATTACTTTATATATATGTATATAACATATTATTTTCTGTTTAACAGCTGGAAACAAACAGGAAAACAATATGAAGATTACTTCACCCAAAGGAATTGTCTTGATTTAAAATCACAGCTAAATAAATGAAATATGAATAATTGCAATGGCGTGTTCTGGTTAGGGAACTGAATCTGAAGCCAGCACGCTAGTAAATAGTTAGAATATGCTCTACAAAGCCCCATGGAACAACTTAGAGAACCAAGAATCCAGATCACCTAGATTGAGGAGCTACAGGACCTGTTAGATCTCAATAGCTGCTTCCAAAAATAAATTAAGGGTCAAAAAGCAAACATCTTAATGCATAATGATCCATTTTTTCATATCTATATGCTTAGAATTACAGTTTCTTAGATGAAAGCTAATCATTAGTTAATCATTCCAGGTTATGTGCCAGGTGGAAGGAGGTCCTCAAATACTCTGTGTAAACAGTTGTGGCACACAAGAACTAAACCCAGTTCATCTAATTCCCGAGTATCATGACCAACATAATTACCTTCAAGCAGGTACAATAAAAATGAAAATTATCTGTGTTGTATAGTATTTTATAGATTGTTAATGTGCAGCTGCACGTTTATGTCCTTAAGCAGCAACAGTGGGAGATGAGCCGAGGCTAATGCAGCTATCATCAGTTATTATTTTATTTTGTAGCTGAAAAATTGCACGGCACTTCAGTGTAATAAGAATGATGTAATGGATATGTTGAATTTATTGAAAGTTTTTAATATATATATTCTCATATAAAGCACATTTAGCACAAGCACCTGCATACCCTTGCTTGC
This sequence comes from Streptopelia decaocto, assembly GCF_964273445.1. Classification (NCBI taxonomy): domain Eukaryota; kingdom Metazoa; phylum Chordata; class Aves; order Columbiformes; family Columbidae; genus Streptopelia; species Streptopelia decaocto. The sequence continues at coordinate 48,929,465 of NC_138661.1, forward strand.
CACCAAGTGTCACTGTTTCTCTGTAAATGAAGAGCAGCATTGAGGCCTATGGGTATACTTTAACCTTGGGATCCAAAATGCCTCAGTAACATTTACGTAATTATGAGAACTTGAAATGCCATCAGTTTAAAAAGTGGTTTCTGAGGTCCTAAAGTTAATGCTAATTAGATGGAGTTATGCATTTTCATCTGAGCAGAAACAAAGTATTTGAGTGTTGTTCAGTTTTAATTTAAAGAAATATTTCTTTACCTAAATATAGCTTCCTCAAAAATATTATTGACATGCTTATTTTATTACAGTGAGGCATTTTGATTGCAATGTGAAAACAAAACCTTTTAATATTAAGCACCATACAGATACAGATATCGCTCTCAGTATCAGTAGGTCCTGAGTGTGAGCATCTCAGCAGATGCTCCAGGTATGGAGCCTGTTTACTTATGTTTGTCAGAGGCCATCAGAAGAGTAAACCAGGCACACTCAAATTAAAGATCATGTTCCTTTAGAAAATTCAGACTCTCATTCACTTGCTGTAACATGAGGGAAGAAAAAGCTGAGGAGGAGTTCACTTGCATATGTTTTTTAGTTTTTATTTGCTTGAGCTTTCTTCTGTTTTACTCTATCATCAAAGCAAGTAAAAGAATTAGATCCAGAAATTAAATCTGGAAGTTTCTAGGGACTAATCTCTTTAACTGTCCTTTGGCTTCCATTTTTTTTTCTTTCTTTAGATGGAAAGGAAGAAAGTACAGGTGTAAGATTCATCCTGTAATCTTACTGTGAGGTTTGCTTTTTTCAGCATAGGCTAGGGTGTTCATGTACTTATATGCAGTTCTCTAACAGGACTCACACAAAGATTTATTCTTAAAGCTCCATGGGTCTTCAGCAATTTTTTTCATAAGCTAAAGACCTCTGTTCCAGATGCTTTCTCAGAACTCTGGAAATTTGTAAAATAAGAACTCAGGATAAATATATTTAATTGTTTCTGACATTTTTCTTATTTTATCAAAATATTTTATGTCTCTATGGCATTTGAATTTAAAAGTATGTGATGTCATAAAATAAAAACGTCCTATGCTCAGATTCCTAGCTGACAAATTGGTGGTGGGTTCTTCTCTCAGGGCTTTTTTTTGCATGGTCACGTTTTTATTGTTGCTTTTTTGCAAAGACAAAACATTTCTGGAGAGAAAACTTCTAGGTCCTTCATTAACACTATTTATCGTAGACTAATTTGGATTCAAAACTAAATTGTAAGAGAAAGTGCTATCAGAGGACAAACAGCCTCAGGTATTTTTTTTATTAAAAAATAAGTTGAAGATACCAGTTTACTTGTATGCTTAATTCAAAAAATATTTATGCATAAATGAAACTTTATACACTCTGAGTAGTTCTGCTATCTTTAGGTAAATGTCTTCTTTTCAGATGTAGACAGCCCTGTAAGAGCTGTACTGGGGCAGTTTTTGTCTGTTCCATGTGAACTGGTTCTCAATGAACAAGAGGTAAAGAAGCCTTAGCCTTTAAACTTGTTAGGTACAATATACAGTCTTTTTCCTTTTCTTAAAATGTATTGTTAAGTCTATGTTGGCAAGTAATGGTTTTATGCATTTTCTAAAGACAGTTTAGCTAGTTTGGACAGGTTGGTTCTGCACTCAGTATACTTTCTGTGTATAAAGGTTTCTGATTTCAACATTTTCTAGAAGTAGTACCAGAATTAAAAATACAGTTTTCTATAAGAAAAATGTATTTCTTCCAGTTTTGAAACCTTGAATTTGGTATTATATAGGCTATGTTATTTCTGAGAACCATTTTAAGACTCTCTTGGAGTGAACGAATGCAAATTGACTTTTACCAGAAGAGGGATTCCAGTAGAATTTTTTTACACTCTTTTTTCTTTATTAGCATTTAACAGTCATTAAGTATAATTTTTGTCAGTTATTTTTTTTGTTAATGAAAGTTGAACAGAAAACCAAAAATCTTTGTAGATGCTTGGCTTCTCATGTGTTAACTTCCAAAAGCACTGTTAGCAAAAAGCACTGAAATTTTTCTGTTAAGTGAATATGTAATGTCAGTACAAACACGGCAGACAGTTTGTGGATAACATCTGCTATCATAAAAGAGGGAAGAAAAGCTCAAGGGTCAGACTGAACAATGACCTAGGAAGCGTTTAATGTCTAAAGGTGGTATATCTGCAAATTGGTACCTAAACATTCTGTAGACATGATGTAGACAGGCTTGTAATTCTTCTCTAACTTTATCCCCAATCAGTTGTTTCCTAGATTTCTTCTTTTGCTTTAAATATAGTCATTTTCCTCTCCTTTAAAGTCAGCTAGATAAATCACCTATTAAAATAACAGTGATTTACAATTATTTACTGTCCCTCCATTACTGGTAATATCAGCATAATCCTAATTGTTTTTCCATTGTCTCTGTAATTAGGCCCTTACTAATCATAAGTCTGAAGAGACAACAGATCTGCAGTGTGTTTTCTTGGCCTGTGAGCTGATTCTTTTTTTAAAAAATTTTGCTTATTCTTCAACAAATTAGATTACATATTGCAGCTGAATATAATGTAAATCATGAAGTCACTAGCCATTTTCAATTGACTGCTGGAATTAAAAGCATCTGAACCTAGAATTATCACTAAATTGGAAATAGCATGCCAACACTGCAGCACTGAAAGCTGTTCTTTGCATTGAGAGAAATGGGATTCCTGACATACTGAATGGTCTCCAATGGGAGATGCATGCCATTTTCTTGACTATTTACTTCCATGAGTTTTTATCAGTAACTTTGGCAATTATATTATCCCTGAAGCATTTTCTTTGTGTTAGTTTTTCTCTTCTAACTTATAAGACTATTTTTGAAAAAGTTACTGTAAACAGGATATATACATTTTATCTTGAACAGTTTGAAAATGGACCATTACAACCAGTAGATAGCACTGCCACGTTCCATCTGGAATCACATATGCACGGGCAAGTGAAAATGACATCAGAGGGGTAAGATGCATGAAACATCTCACATCCATGATGATTTTTGAATTTTTAAGTGGCAATGACTCCTAGACATTTTCATGTTGCATAGCTGCTGCTCTCTTGTAACAAAAATGCAGTTCTGTAAGAATGCTTTGTGTATGTATCTTGGTAGTCATTATTCCAGTGGCTGGCAGTCAAGACTATGTAGCATGGTTTCAGGTTTTCTTAGGATCAGTGTAGTTGTGCTGTCCATTTGCCTGAAAAAACATTTAATTTTCTAAGTTAATGGATGATTCCAAATCGAATTAGCATATGTTTAGCCTGTATCTCTAACACTAATGGAATTCTTTAATAATATTCAGAAACAACCCTGCTGTGAAAGGTGAGGAAGCTTTGCAGTTGCACAGCCATTGCCAGGTTGTATGACTGAGGGCAGACCTGTCCCAAGTAGTGACAGCTGGTGGATGGCGGGAGATCACAGGTTGCTTATTCTCTTTTTCTCACATACTCTGTGAGACCACACTTGTTAAATAGCACCAATATTGGTGTAAAAAAATAAAGTCAATACGTATTGTTTCAAAACTACAGAATAATGAGTTTTCTTTGTAGTTGTACATTTTTTTCTAATTTTTTGCTTTTTTCAACCTGTGTAGCTTACCTTTTGGTGCAGGGGTTACAAAGTCTAAGAAACCATGTAACTGCACAAAACCTCAGTGTCTTAAATTGTGAGTAATAGTTTATCAACATTTAATAAATGCTAATAACAGTGTATAGATGAAAGGACAAATGAATAGTACATATGCGTCAAATGTTACTAATCTGATACTGAGTTAGAAAGATCCACAATTGATGTAAACTACTCTTACACAGGCTAATAAGCTAGAATAATTGTTCAGAGCATGTCTGAACAGAGCATGTCTGGAAAATCCTATGTAGAATGTAAATGCTGTATACTAAAATATAATTCCTCTGTCTTGCTGCTGCTCTCATACATCGATAATATGCACAGAGTTGTACACATGGTAATTAACATTTGATCCCTTGAGGAACTGGGTGTATTTTACAAAATGTAAAATTTAAAGAGATGGGGAAGCTCTTTGTCTAGGTTTGGATGTGATTAAATTACAAAGGAAGGAACATTTTTCATGAGTAGCAAATGAATATTCTGCCAAGAAGTAGAATTTAAATTTTTAAAATTACGCTTAAACCAATTAATATTTTCATTTCTTATGTTATTTTTCATGTTAATCACAGATACTGTGATTGCTTTGCCAATGGTGATTTTTGCAAAAACTGCAACTGCAATAATTGTTGCAACAATCAACTTCATGAAACTGAACGACTTACAGCCATTAAGATAAAAAAAAATGAAAAAAGAAGCATAGTACACATTGGTATCAGCTTCATATATGAAAAATATAGTAGCATTATTTTTTCAAGTCATTATAGTATTTGAAATACAGTATTTTTAAGCTAAATAAAGCTAAGTGTTGCCTCTGTAGTATTCTTACACAAAAAAATTGAGGTATGTTTTTCCCTTATTTTTATAGTACTTCTGATACTTTGGATTAATACTAGTGATGTCTTAACTGAATGATAATTTTTATTCATGGAAGGAACTATTCAAACCCAATTTTATTCAGAAAATTTTGTCACTTGAAGGAGAATTTATTGTATCCCAAAGTCAGATAGTAGTTAAAGGAAAAAAAATATTGCTAGCCAAATTATTATTCTCATTGATAGATCTTCTGCAGTTGTCTGTATTAGTTTTTCTGGTTGACTCAGGCAGAAACACAAAGTTGGCTTCTCCTGGCAGCAACACTGAACCCTGCACTAGTGAGAAGCGGGTTGCTTCTACATTTGGAGACTGATTTTATTAGTGGAATAAAGAATAATATGTAGGCTGTTTTTTGTGTGTGTATCAAACTGCACAATCTGGGCAATAATTCAATCTAATATGTATGTTATGTTTTGTAATTTCTACTGCTGATGCTTTAAGGATATATTAATGGCTTTGTGCTTCTTGTATGCAACTTTCCAGAACTCTTTTTGTATCATTCACATAATTTTGGGATTGTACAAGATGTTGATCTAATTAGAGCTTTGCCATATCCAAACTGTCAAAGCCACAGCAGTTTTTGCTGTCATTATGCGACAACTAGTTTTGAAATTGTCTGTAGTTCAGCTGATGGGATTGTTGGTGTCTAAATACTCCTTTCACTGCTGTAGATGGCATCTTGTAAAGCATAATAGGTCTTATTTGTCACTGATGAAAGCATACTTGTGCCATCTATAAATACTGTACATAGAGGGCATATAACCTCTTTAACCTGCCTTTTAATAGTCTGTGGCATTGTGAGGTCTTGTCACCTAATCAAAACCTGCTGTTCCACTCCAATGCTGATTTAAGTGAATGGTCTTTTTATTGGGCCATTAATAAAATATGTTTAAAACTTCTGAGATGAGTGTAACTTTGTATGCAAGGGTTCTTTCTTCACTGAGAACTTTTTATTTCTGGTGAAATTTGCATCAGCAGTGGAAGAAAACCAGCCCCAAGTGGATAGGTCACTTAGGTTATCCCATAAAGACAATGTGAGTTACTTTCTATGGCAGAGCCAAGTCACTTAGTGTTCTGGAATCTTTGAATTCCTGCTCTCATTGCCATGGAAGACTCCTTTATCCATGTGCTTCACACCAGCAATAATAAGAGTGGAAGGCAAGAACTTCTTTGTTAAATATTGGACGACAGTCATTCAGATGTTTAAAAGCATTTCTTTGGATTTCCCACAATCTAGCAATTTTTGTCTTAGGCCTGTCTTGAAAGAAACCCATAAGCTTTCTTACCAAAGATTGGGAAAAGGAAACTAGGAGAAATTAAACATCACTATAACAAAGGATGTAATTGCAAGTGCTCAGGATGCCTCAAGAATTATTGTGAGTGCTTTGAGGTGAGTCAGGTGAACTTTCATCAGTTACTACTTTGACATTGACTATATTCTCTAACTAGTAGTTGCTAAAAACAATCACTTCTTTGCATTTTTCATCATAAAACATTTTGAACGTAGGAGGCACAGTCTCTGTCTTGTTGTGTCTTTAAAAGCTGAATCTGGGTGAAGTTGATCAGCTAAAATTTTCGGTATCAGGAGCTCTCAGCCAATGCCTTGCTCCAGAAGAAATGAGGAATGTTTTTGTGCTAATCCTGGTAGTTTCTTTTCATCTGTAGTATTTTGTTATCTTACAAAGTTATCCACAAAGGGGAGGAGTGATTTGTCCATGCACAGAGCATCAGTCTCTACAGAGAATCCATGGAAAAAAATTGTCTTGCTTCCTTACTGCATTAATACTGATGGTTTCACTCTGGCAGTATCCAAGACCAGCACATCTAGAATAAGTCCCTGATGGTATAGCTTCCATGGTTCCACAAATGTGTGTTTAATTTAAGATTTATATTATTTTTACTCTAAGTATTCTTTGTTTACCAGGCTAAAATTGTATGTTCCTCTATTTGCAAATGCACTGGTTGCAAAAATTATGAAGAAAGTCCAGATGAAAAAAAACAGTTGAATGTGATAAACTACATGGATATTGGAAATAAGGAAGGAAATAGTCCGGTTTTAACATCAGCATTCAATATGTTACCAAAATTGAGGAAAGACAGGTGAATATTTGGAAATAACAACACATAATCCATTGGTCTGACTTCATTAACTTTGCATGTAACCATTCTCATAATTATCTAAGAAGTAGTGGATAAAATGATAGATACAAGTAATCACTTTGCATAGCATTTGCCATCTTGTTTCTATAAATAAAAAAAAAAAGTATTTCAAGGAGAAGCTATAACTACCCTTTAAGAATATAGTATACAGAGTTCAGGGGTATACGTATTAGTTCTGCTTATAAAACACCTGTTACTTATGTATTGGTGACATATTTCATTTTCTCAACTTTTTTCCCCCATTAGCTACTTTATGTTTTTCCTTCAGTTTCTCTGTTCTTAATTTTTCCTCCGTTCAAGAATTCCTTTCTAACTAAACCTTGACCAAATAAGTACTTAGAAAATCATGTTATTACTATGTTTGTGATGTTCATTTAATAAGCATGTTTATATCACTACTTCTTTCTGATCTCCTCTTCCTTTGGTCCACATCCTTTCAACTTTATTTGTATTGGCAATTTGTATTGTAAAATATTGTAAGAAAGCTATACTATCCCAATGTTGTTATGCTTTCTAACACACTTGTAGCCTAATCTCTTTTTTGTTTGGTTTATAGTAATTTACCTAATAAATAGAAACACCCGTTAATAACAATTAAAATTAGTTAAACCACCTCTAAATTTGTTTTAGGTAGCTTTACTCCAGTAATTTTCAGTTTGTATACCTCATTTTCTTTACTTTTTTGCAACAACCATTACCTTGAAATTCTTAATTCAATTTTTAAAATACTTTCTGATGAACTATTTTAAAAATATTTTAATAATTTCTGTTGTCAGTACTGTATTTATGGTGCCAGGTTATGCCTTTGCTTGGATGGCACTGTAGTCTGTGTAGAGTTATTAATATAGTATAATGAGTTATGATGTTACTGACTGGTAGTTTTGAGAGTTTCTTCAAAGCAAGGCTGCTAAGGTGCCATTCAAGGAATCCTTGAGGGCCTTGGTGCTGTTTCCTTTGACAGAAGTAGACTGAATTTACATTTAGTACCTCCTAGACCCTGATTAGGCCTTTTTAACACATTTCCTTCTATGTGAAACACAATCTGACTAATTCATGCAGATGGAGGAAGAGGCTTATTGTATAACCTTTCTCTGTCTGTACCCGTTGGGCAGCATTTACATAGATTAATTAAGTAGTGTGAACACAGTCATCCATGTGATAAATTAGAAAAACTCAGGAGCAATTTGTTAGAATCAGAAGCTATTGAGTGTAGGACAGAGAAATTCCTACGAGGATGTATCTTACAGTAACAGTGCAGCTACTCTGATTCAGCTCTGTATTCCAACTCTTAACTGTGTTTTGCAGTTTGTCTTTTAAGGTATTTTGTGTATTTAAAATTGAGATATTTCATACTAGTTTCTTTTCCCCTGTCCGGCAGCCAGCTGTATGTATGTCTTGGGAAGAAGTGAATGCAATATGTGCTTGTCTTCTGCTGCAAGCTGAAGAGGCAGAAAAAAGAGGTTACTCTGTCTGTCTAGCTGAGCGAATGATCATGGAGGAATTTGGTAGGTGTTTATCCCAGCTCCTACATGCATAATTAAAATCTAAAGGACTGAAAGTTGAATAATGTTCACTGTTATAAAGCAAATAAGTATTAATATTTATATCTTGCCATAGTCTCCACAATTCTGTTAGTTAATGATTTTACTTAGACCTTTCATAGGAATAAATTCATTGACTTCAGCTGAATTCTTTCTGAATTACGCTGGTGTAAGTGAAACCAGCACAACATCCAACATTTTTCTGAGTAACCTAATACTGTAGAAAGCTTATTATATTTTCTAATGAAACGTATTTTCTCTGTAGTTACAGTTTTCTGAGCCAATTCTTCAGTCTCTACCTAGACTCTTATTAAAAGTAAGCTTAGCTTAAAATTACTTTATTGGATGTTTATATGAGTGGAGATGCAGTAAAACTGAGTAAGAATTTGCTATCTTAGTTTGGCTATTTTATGAATTGTAAAACAATTGAATTTTCAGAGGTACGAGAATCTACTAAGTTTAGCTTTTGGTCTTCTTTGTTTTGGCAACTTATTTCTGCTGTCTGCAGATGTCTGCAAAGCAATGTTGTCAGTAGGTTTGGCCTTTTCTGTTGGAAGAAAAACCCACACCAGACTTTGTTCAACAGTAGATTTGTTAGACAGATGAGCCTCATGAAAGGGAGAAGATGACTTCTTTTTTACTCCTATTGTAAAGTACAAGAGTTTGTGATGGGAAAATCTTTTATGTGCATAACATTTAGGATTGAAATTTGCTGAATCCTACATTTGCAATCCAGTTTCCCTTCAAGCTTGGAATAGCTTATGTTTGATTATTCATTTTTTTTTATGCGGACATTTTCTCTGTGACATTTCTTCCTCTTCTCACTGTTAGCATAATAGTAGATTTTATGTTCTCCAACAGGAGTAAGCTATTTGCTGCTGTGTTCCTGGAAAGTAAAAAAGTCATCTAAATGAATTTACAGATTGTATAAAAAACTATGTTCTTTGTTTTTAGACATTTTATGCTAAGTTAATCATACATGCTTAAATATTTTTGGCATCTATGCTTAAAAGAATAAAGATATTCTACTATGTCATGTTGATTCATTAAAAATTCTTTCCAAGGCAGCAGGTGAGACTGCATACTATTTTAAAATTTTACAATTTTGTTTAATAAGAGGGAGGGATTTTCTATTAGTGGTAGTTAATACATGAATGGATTGCATTTTATATCTTTATCTTTAACAACTGCTATTGGAGATTGCTGAAGGTCACAGGAGAAAATGGTTTCTTAAAGTGTTCCTTAAGTGATATGGAACCATCTGTACTCTTCACCCCTTCCTGGCCCCTTCAATTCCTAAGAGTCAATAGACACTCCATAAGAAAGCAAAGTGTGAAGAAGAAAACAACCTGTCTCGCTAAACCATGCATTGAAATCAAATCTCAGAAATCAACTCACTAAGATTCCCAGTAGACGTAAGGTTCAGTAGGATTAATGTTAGTAAGAAAGAAAATAGGTTTAGGACTAGTGACATAAGTATGGACTGAAAACAACAATTAGGAATAGAAATGCAAAATAAAATTAAAAATTATTATGAGGAACAGAAAAAGATAAATATGTTGTAAGAAGAACTGTTAGAATCCTTGAAAATATTAGTGTAATACAGTCTCATCTTCAGATGCATCTTAATTTGAACACATGCAAGAGGAGACAATGCCATAATATAAAATGGCAAGTTATTAAGCCCAAAAGAGAGATAAGCTTGAAGGAAAAAAATTATCAGAAAGAAAAATAATAAGATTTTGACTAGTCAAGAAGTTGGAAAATAATAAAGAAGAAAAAAAAATCAGAAGAACAATTTAAAATAATTAATACTGAGAATTAAAATGGAAATAGAGTGGGAAAGATAACAAAATTCTACCACCAAAAGTAAAAGGTAGGAGTGCAGGGGAAGGATACAAATAGCATATCAAGGGAGATTAATGAAGACATGAGCTACAGCTTTGAGTAACATCCCTAGGCTCTCATCCCCGATAAACATAATATATATATATATATAACGCTGAGACTTTCACCCAGGGTGCCAGCTAAGGCGTCTTGAGGGAGGGTTTCTGCATTTTCTGCATAAAATTTTGAAGTCACTGTATAAATAAGACTGGCATAAATTAAATTAATTTTAATTTTATAAAAAATAAAAGGCACTAGAATGTGTAAGAGCAATAAAAAACTACTAACTGTAAAAAGCTGACATTAATTCTCTTTTTCATATGGAGAGGTAAAACTGGTTTGATTTTTTTTTTTTTTTTTTTTTTTATATATATTACAGGTGGTATAAACTCCATCTGTAAAAACACTCCCAGGTTCTGTGGTTACAAGGATTGTAATTAGATTCTCATAACACAAAATAAATACAAAGCTGTAGTTGGTAATATATATATAATGTAATAGACAGACCTATCAGACCAATTTCTATAAATGTTAACAAACTGAAAAACTCTGTCAAAGAAGGTTATATATTCAATTAAGAAAGCTAGAACTGGCTTTGTGCTCTTACAAGTAATGCTGTTTTGCAGTCAATGGTGAAATTATTGGACAACTTTGACACAGCCACAGATTTCTCCCTGAAACAGGCAGGTAATACGTATAAGTTTTCTTAACTAAGTGTAGCTGTTCTGTACTAAAGAAAGGTTTGGTTTCATAATAAAGGTGAAAATAGTCTTGGGGAAAAGGATACCAGAAACCCAGTCCTGAGTATGTCAAGAGGTTGTCAGCTGTACAGAAAAGACTGAGAAGAAAAACATTAAGTGAATAGAATCAGAATGGTACTGTGGGTACTGTCATAGGGGAAAATAGCTTTTCAAGTAAGTTGATAATTTGCCTTTCAATTTCATAGAATGGTCTTGGAAATGAGACACTAATGAATGGAACTTCTTCAAATGGCTTTACATGAACAACAGCTAAGCAGAATTGCCTTCAGTCATTGCTGCTTTGTCTAGCAAAATAAAGCCTGGACCCAGCAAATAAGTAAATAAAAAGGAAGATGATAGCCAAGAGATGACGCACAGATATCTCTCTTAATAGCAGCTATTGTGCTGTTCTGGGTAATGGATTTTTTTTTTTTACAGTATTTTATCATTTGTTCAATTTCTGAATATGAAATTTTGACATATCAGAAATACAATGTATTCATGTTTCTGAGGAAACAAGCAGGAATTAAAAAAAAAGCAAGCTCATGGGTTCATAGCTCCATGAACTACTTAAATTTTAACCTTGCAGATAGAACACAAAGTCCTTTTTTAAACTGGCAATGTGTCAGTTGCAGCTGAAAATAAAAAGAAATATTCATATTTTAAAAATAAGTAAAGATACAGATTACTCTGATGGGTACAATTGCAAAGTTACTTAAATGTCTTCTTTTTTATTTCATTTTTTACCTTTTTTATTTCATTTTTTACCTGATATACCTATGGGTATATCAGACAGTAATCTAAAGGTTTGGTAAACTGTTGTGAAGATCTTCAGTGCAGAGACCAGGGTGCAGAGGATCATGAAAGCAAATGGAGGTATAAGAGGCACACCTCAGAAAGAATGTCAGCTGGAGCAAAGTAGCAAGGTGTAAGAAATAGCTTCTAATTTTATATTTGTTTTGCATCAGTTTGATGGTTTTGTTAAAAAACAAGTTTCTCTTTTAGTGAATTTGCCTGTCAGCTAAAGCCTTCATATTAGCTGCATTTTCCTGGAGAACCAGATACATGTTTTGGTAAACATAGCAATGGAATTCAAAGTTATTGATAAGCATGGATGGACATCTCGCGAAAGGGGCAACAAGAAACAGGTGACCAAGAAACTGACCAACTGTGTATAACATTCCATTCACATGAATACGTCATATAAAAGTGGGAGATCACAAAGATCTTGTCTCTTTTTTCCCTTTTGCTTGTGGCCGACATTAGGAGAGGACCTTGCTAGTTGTCCCTGCGAACTGAGAGCTAGTGAGAGACTGAATCCAGCTCTGGTTGGCTGCAGAGTCCAATCCAGGACTTTGGGTGCTGGCTCTGCAGTCGCTGAGACTTTCAAGATTGGTTTTGTATGTTCTGTATTATTTTTGCTATTATTAGTAGCATTAGCAAAATGTTTTTAATTTTTCCAACTCTCATCTCTCTGTCCTTCTTTTCCTCCTGATCACCTGTCCTGAGTGGGAAGTGGGGAGAGGGAGGGGCAAAAGGGGGAAAGGGGGGAGGAGAGGTTAACAGTACATCTCCCAGGGTTTTATTGTCACCCCGCAATCAAAACCCTCGGCAAGTAGAGAGAGGAAAATGTTTCTATTATTTTATAAAATGCTGCTAAATCTTCATTTGGAATACTGTGTACACTTCTGGTCATCTGTGATCAAGAAAGATACACTTTATTTGGAATAGATGCCGTTCTCAGAAAGGCTTCTGGGACAAATGAGAGAATGGAATATCTGTCTTTAGGTGCAGAGAAGAAAATGATTTGATTTAGTCTAGGCAAATAAAGGCTGAGAAGATATATGATTCCTCTTTATAAATAAATTCAGGGCATAAATATCGAAGAGGCACAGAAGCTGTTCAAAGATACATATCACTTAAATTTGGAGGAAAGTAAGTTTTCCTAACCATTCAAAGTGTAAGGTTCCGAAATGGTCTTCTGGATAGGATAGTGTGAGCCGTTTAAAGTTCCATTTAAAAATGGAACTTCAAAAATTGAATCATTAAAATAGATTTTCTGGAGACAATAAACTATATCTATGGTGTTTTTATGGCTGCGGGTGTCTTTATATTGATACATTCAAAGGATTTTGAAAGAAGAGACAGTAGATTATTCTATTAATTGCATTGTATTTTACTGCACTGATTGTGGTAGCAGTAATTTCTTATTGGATGATATCACTCTCGTGCCATCATTTAACCCCTGTGTTTAGGTGATTTTGATTTATACTTTTCAGTTTCAGGAAAATAAATAAATAAATAAATAAATAAGAGAAAAAGAGAACTACTATACCCGTTGTAGTGACAGTCCTATATACATTTGGTACTTTGGGCATGTCTATTTCTGCTTCTAGGTAGTGGTAAGTCATAGTAATGGTAAATCAGTTCATTCTGTAGAGCTACTTGTAATCAATTAATAGATTGCATGGACAACTGTACACAAATGGCCTTCAACTGTTGCAGTGTGGCAACCTGCTGTGGCATACTTATAGTTCTTTTGTACAGTCATAGCCAATGATTAATTAAGCTATGTCAAACAGGCCTTTTGAGAGGTGCTAGTAGTTAGCAAATTTACTAATTACTTGCACACCACAGAGCTCTGTTTTCAGAAATTATGTGGTTTGTGGCTAAGGAGCTAAAGAGAGACTTCGAAGACCTGAGTTCACTTCTTAGCTCTGCTGGGTGCCTCCTGGCTGGTCTTGTGAGATTCACTGAATTTCCACAGCCTTGATTCAGGGAAATATTTGAGTGAATACTGAATAATAAGTCAAGCATGTTGTTAAGGACCTTCTTGAAGTAGAAATCTTAGAAGCAGGATGACAGGCCCCTCCCCCTGCCCCATTTTCCTTTAGTCTGACAGTTATTTAGGGCTAAGTCCATAAACCATCAAAAATATCTCCAGTTGCTTCAGCAAACCTGAGTCAGGAGTGACTTGATGTAGTTGAAGATGACCCTGCTTATTGCAGGGGGGCTGGACTAGACGACCTTTAAAGTTCCCTTCCAACCCGAACTGTTCTGTCATTCTTTAGAAAGAATAAGGAGTATCAGATCCTGAGCAGGTGCCTAACAGAATGGGGCCCTGATCCAGCTGTGGCCTCTACTATAACAGAAATTATAGAAATACTGCCAATATGTTTGGGAAAAAAAAAAAAAAAAAAGACGTCTATAGTGAATTTGCGAGGCGGGTAGCTATCCTATAAGCATACCCCAAATGCTTTCATAAATCTTTCTTACAGTGTGGATATTTGCCATTCAGTATAACCCACTTCAGAGACAAAATGTGACTAATGATTAGATTACTTCAATCTGTGCTGATGTAGAAGCACCCCTGACACAACTCTTTGTGAGCAATTTCTCCAGAGTAATTGCATTAGTAATAGCCGATTACAATTCAGCATTATATTCCTACAAAATTAAGGTAATTACTGTAGCTAGGAACACATCGCTCTATATGCTGTCCTAGCAAGGAAGCTGGTAAATAGGCAACGTAATGCCTCAGTTTGTTGTAACAAGAGAAATATTAAGATATAATTATATTATTGATGTGGCATAGAAGTTTTCATATCTGAAAGGAGTATGAAAACAAAATCATAATTTGAAGCCACAAATTCCTAGTCTGTAAAGGGAAAAAAAAAGATCTTTTGCATTTAGGTTCCTTAACAAGTATGGAGGAAATATGTGAGTTTATGTTCTGTAGTTTGAAAGTAGTAGATGTCTGTCTTTTAATTAGATTCATTATGCAAAGGGTGCATTTTTCTTTGAATTCAATCATCCAGAGAAGCTGGTATGGATTTATTTTTATACTGAAGTAAATAGGTATTAAGTCATTCATATGGCAAACCTCCTGAATACTACAGTCAGCTTCTAATTAGCCTGCATGCTATAGAATTCAATTAGTGTTTTGATTTTCATGTTTCTTTGTGTCTTTGACGGAAACCTGACATTTCATATTTTCTTTAATACAATATTAGATGTTTAATGTAACTGAGGAGGGACACACAGACCATTCCCTGTAAACTTAGTTAAGTAATTAAATCCTAAAAGGTCTAGAAGGGATACTGAAAAGCCAATCTCTTCACTGCTTATACAGTGTCAAAATTCATAGATGGAGGGTGCCACTAGGTCATTTGAAAGTGACAGTTTGTGTTTGGATGTGGGCTAATGAAAGTGTATTGCATGATATAAGTACTCGTTGAAGGTTTTACTCTCTGTTGCATTAATGTGCCATTTTGAATTGCTGAGTGCAAGATGATTGCCCTGGAGTAGTAATGTTCATTTGTGGACTATTTATGGCAATATTATGATATAGAAAACTGGTAAGAATAACATGATGCCCCACATTGCTTTGATTCCAAAGGTACAGCACAGCAACTGAGTATGGATTGTTTAATTAACATAGTAGAATGAAAGTCATGAAAGTCAAGTGTCAGATTAAGTTAAATTCCTTTGATGCTAGGGTCTTAGCAAATGTTGTATATTGTTGCCATTTATTAATAATATTTATGGTAAATAAAGTAACTCCTTTAAAATGTCTAGAAATGAGAAAACTTACGGAATCAGAGTAAGGAGTTTTAAAATATCTTTTTTGCAAGAAGAGAAATTATGAAAGAAAATACTGTATTTTTACGTCACATATCAGCAGGACTGGGGACAATGAAAAGCAACTTCAGTAGGAAGGTGTTCAAATTTACATTTTTTTCACATTTTCATTTCATTGCATGTCTTTTCTCTTGTATCTTTTTAAGAAGCCTATTAAAATGTGTATAGTGTCGAAAGCAGCAACAGGCAGACATCAAAAGAGATTCTGACTGCAGTGAGTATATAATAATAATAATAGTCAGAGATTGCTGCAGGTCTGCTGTGATATGGAAGCTGTCAGTGCTAGTGCAGATATAATTATGGAAAAGATATGTGATACATTGTCAAAGTCTGGTAATGATATCTGTATTGTTAATAGAGCTTGGTTAGGCACTACTATTTGAAAAATGAGAAGAGTAGCAATAAAACCATAAGTATTTAAGTTTATCTGCCATCATAGAATCGTAGAATGTCCTGAGTTGGAAGGGACCCATAAGGATCATAGAGTCCGTCTCCTGTCCCTGCGTATGACAACCCCTCAGTTCACGCGATGTGTCTGAGGGCATTGTCTGGTCTCTTATTGAATATTGACAGACTTGGGGCCATGACTACCTCCCTGGGGAGTCTGTTCCAGTGCACCACTACCTTCTGGGTGAAGAACCTTTTCCTAATGTCCAACCTAAACCTCCCCTGGCACATCTTCTTGCCATTCCCTGCTAGTGACTGGTCACCAGCCTGACGTAACCCCATTTACTCTGACCCTTTGAGCCTGACCTGTCAGCCAGTTGCTTACCCACTGTATTGTGTGTTTATCCAGCTGTATGCTGGCCATCTTGTCCAGGAGAATACTGTGAGAGACAGTATCAAAGGCTTTACTGAAATCCAAAAAGATCACATCAACAGGCTTCCCTTGATCAACTAGATGTTGTCATAGAATGAAATTAAGTTTGTTAAGCAAGACTTTCCCCTCATGAACCTGTGCTGTCTGGGACCAGTGACTGTGTTGTCATTCAGATGTTTTTCAGTAAGTCCCAGAACAATCTTGTCTATTATTTTGCCAGGAACAGAAGTGAGGGTGGCAGGCCTGTAGTTGCCAGGGTCATCCCTGTTGCCCTTCTTGTAGATTGGGCCAATGTTTACCAGGTTCTGGTCATTTGGGACCTCTTCAGATTCACAGAAGAGTTGAAAAATCATGGTGAGAGGTCTTGCTATGATGTCAGCCAGCTCTTTAAGCACCCTTGGATTAATCCAATTAGGCCCCATCGACTTGTAGGGATCTAGCTGTAGTAGCAAATCCTGTACAAATCCTGAGGTAATAGGAGCCAACAGGAAAACACCAGTTAAATACTTCAGAGGAATTAAGGGGTGTTCCTCTGAGAAGGTGATGCAGCCAACAGCCCAGCTGAAGTGCCTCTACACCAACACACACAGCATGGGCAACAAACAGGAGGAGCTGGAAGCCACCATGCTGCTAGAAGGCTACAACCTAGTGGCTATTACTGAAACCTGGTGGGACAGATCCCATGATTGGAGTGCAGTGATCAATTTCTGCAGGCTGTTCAGAAGGGACAGGCAAGGAAGGAAGAGTGGAGGAGTTGCCCTTTAATTCAAGAGAGGGATAGAATGTGAAGAGCTCTCTCTGGAGAATAATGAGTAACAATCAGAGACCAGGGCAACAAAGGAAACCTTGTGGTTGGTGTCTACTACAGGCTCCCCAGTCACAGGGAGATTACTGATGAAGCCTGTGGGAGGCAACACGTTTGCAGGCTCTTGTCCTGCCATGGGAGTTCAACATCTGCTGGAAAAGCAACAGAGTGAGCTGTAGGCAATCCAGGAGACTCCTGAAGTACATTGAGGATAACTTCCTCAGCCAGGTAATAGACAGCCCTATCAGGGGAGATGTAATACTGGACCTGATGCAAAGGAGCTAATTGGTGACATCAAGATGGGAGGCAGCCTGGGCAGCAGTGATTATGCATCTGTGGAGTTTGCAGTCCTGAGGGATGTGGGACAGGCAGAAAGTAAAGTCAGTACCCTGAATTTTAGGAAAACCAACTTCCAGCTCTTCAAGGAGTTAGTCGACAGGTTCCCCTGGGAAACTGCCCTCAGGGACAAGGGAGCAGACTAGAGCTGGTAGATCTATAAGGACACTGTCCATAGAGCACAAGAGGTCTCGATCCCCAGGTGTAAGAAATCAGGTAAGGAGGGCAAGAGGCTGGCATGGCTGAGTCAGGACCTGCTGGTCAAACTACAGGGCAAGAAGGAAATGTACAGGCAATGGAAGCAGGGATGGGTATCCTGGGAAGAGTATAGGGACACTGCCTGGTTGTGCAGAGATGTGGGTCAGGAAGGGCAAGGCACAGCTGGAGGGATGCAAAGGGATGCAAAGAATAACTAGATGAACTTCTACAGGTATGTCAACTAAAAATGGAAGGTCAAAGAAAGCATACCTCCCGATGGGCAAGACTGGCAAACTAGTAACAACAGACAAGGAGAAGCCTGAGGTACTCAACAACTTCTTTGCCTCAGTCTTCACTGGTAAGCTCACTTCCCATACCTCTCAAGTGGATGAACTGCAAGACAGGGACTGAGGGAGCAAAGTACCTCCAACTGTTAAGTGAGAATCTGGTTTGTGACCACTTACAGAGCCTGAACATACATTAGACCGTGGAACCTGATGAGATGCATCCCACACTCCTGAGGGAATCAGCTGATGTAGTTGGCAAGCCACTCTCCACGGTACTTGAGAAGTCATGGCAGTGAGGTGAAGTCCCTGGTGACTGGAAAAATGGAAATATTGCACCTGTTTTTAAAAAGAGTAGAAAGGACGACCCTGGGAACTACCGACCTTTCAGCCTCACCTCTGTGCCTGGGAAGATCATGGAACATATCCTTCTAGAAGCCATGCTAAGACTCATGGAGGACAGGGAGGTGATTCAGGACAGCCAGCATGGCTTCATCAAGGGCAAGTCCTGCCTGAACAACCTAGTGGCCTTCTACAACAGAGTAATTACATTCATGGACAAAGGAAGGGCTACGGATGTTGTCTATCTGGACTTCTGTAAAGCCTTTGACACAGTCCCCCACAACATTCTGCTCTCTCTACATTGGAGAGGTATGGATTTAATGGGTGGACTGTTCAGTGGATGAGGAACTGACTGGGTGGTGGCATCCAGAGAGTAGTGGTCAATGGCAGGCACAATATCTGGACAGATACTGGTGCCTTGCGTTGTCCATCAGGGGTCTGTATTGGGACCAGTACTGTTTCATATCTAATCAATGACATAGACAGTGGATTGAGTGCACCCTCAGCAAGTTCACAGATGACACCAAGCTGAGTGGTGCAGTTGACATACCTGAGGGACAGGATGCCATCCAGAGGGACCTGGACAAGCTTGAGAAGTGGGCCTATGTGAACCTCATGAGGCTCAACAAGGCCAAGTGCAACACCTTGCACCTGGGTCAGGGCAACCCCCAGTATCAATACAGGCTGGGGGATGAAGGAATTGAGAGCAACCCTGCAGAGACGGTCTTGGGGGTACCGGTGGATGAAAGATTGGACACCAGCCAGAAATGTACACGTGCAGCCCAGAAGGTCAATCTTGGGCTGCATCAAAAGGAGTGTGGTCAGCATGTTAGTAACAGAACCAGTTTTACAAAATGTTCCTGAAAGGATGAATCAGTTTTGTAAACTGTCCCTGAAAGGATGTTCAAGCATATCGTGTTCGAGTATACTCCTATCTTAACAACCTAGCTTTTATCTTAGCCTAAATACACATAGAGTGAGGAGAAGTACATGCAGTATCTCCGGAGGTTGAGCAAGTCAGCAGTTATCTAGCTATAGAAGTAGTACGCCTGTGCAGTACCCAAAGGTGAAAGGGACAGAAGTGATGAAGACTTCTTACTTCATCCTGAAGGCCCCCTGAAAGACCACCAGAGGACACTGCACATGATCGAAATAGTTCCAAGATGTTGCAATCAATGTTGAGTAACCATTACGTATCTTAATGAATATATGAATGTGTATGTGAATGGACTGTATAAATACTGTGTAACTTAAACGGACCAGCGAAGGTGCGAACCCCTGTTTTCCCAGCGCTGAAATAAAGCACCGCATGTAACTACGCCCGTGGTTATGTGTCCTGATTGCTAACAAGCAGTTTGAGGGAGGTGATTCTGGCCCTGTACTCTGCTCTGGTGAGGCCCCACCTGGAGTACGGCACCCAACTCTAGAGCCCTCAGTACAGGAAAGAGATGGACCTGTTGGAGAGGGTCCAAAGGAGGGTCACCAAGATGATCAGAGGGCTCTCCTATGAGGAAAGGCTGAGAGAGTTAGGGTTGTTCAGCCTGGAGAAGGCTACAGGGATACGCTGTTGCAGCCTTTCAGTACTTAAAAGGAGCCTATAAGAAAGATGGTAACAGAACTTTCAGAAGGATATGTTATGACAGGACAAGGGGTAATGGTTTTAAACTAGAAGAGGGGAGATTCAGGTTAGGCACAAGGAAGATATTTTTTACAATGAGGGTGGTAAAATACTGGAGCAGGTTGCCCAGAGACCTGGTAGAAGCCCCATCCCTGCAGACATTTAAGGCCAGGCTGGATGGGGCTCTGAGCAACCCGACCTGGTTGAAGATGCCCCTGGTTATTGCAGGGGGGTTGGACTAGGTGACCTTTAAAGTTCCTTTCCATCCCAAACTATCCCATAATTCTATGAAACCTGTTCTGTTGCACAGGCTTGAGCTTTTTCATTGTAGAGCACTATTGCCACCTTGTGGCCATTGAGACCGTCTAGTATTATGCTCAGAAGAATTGGGCTTGCATATAGTGCAGTCTTCTGAAGTGGCAACCTTCTTTGCTTTATAGTTGTCCTTTGCTTTCACCTGGATGCCCCCAAATTAGAGAACTACCGTATTAAGAACTAACCATCCTAACATGTCCTGCATATTATTTTAAAATCAAAACCATTTCTTTAAAAAAAAAAAAAAAAAAAGCTATAAATGTTGATTCTGGAAATACTTGAACCTTTTCTTCTGGAAATCCTTACCTTGTTTCCCTCAAAGTTTAGCAAGCTGTGATTGTTTGCCTTTAGGAAAAGAATCCACAAGGGTTGTGACAGAGTGCAATGCAACTGTCTTGAAACATACTGGTTTAGTAACAGCAAAGGAAGAAATTATTCCCATGCCCATGGTCAATAAAACAAATGCTTCATAGAAAAAGCAGAAAGAAAGTTTCAGTTCTATATCAGGTAATGATTTTGAATAGTAAAGGATAGTGAAGCACTTCCTAACTAATTTGTTGGAGGGATTGTAGAGACTTTAAAATAAACACCCTTCAGATACAATTTATGAGCAGCTGATCCAGCTGTGAACTAGAGCATCATTTAGATAACCCCTTGCATTTTTTTCTTAACCAATAACTTTATGAACTGAAGAATTATCGGATTTTAAAGTGGGAAAATAAGTCCCTCTGTGAGGAATTCCTGGCAGTTCCTTGGTGGATTGGTTGGCTTAATCAATCATTTATTTATGTTAGGAAAACATACCATGACAGTGGCTTGGCATCTAGAATGTATTCTGCTATCCTAAAAGTGAAAAACAGATTCTTTAATAATGTTCTGCAGAATTTCTCAGTCTGTGCACTCCAGTGCACAGCAGTATTTTGAAAGGCTATTTCATTGCAGAGTGAAAGTTATCTGAATGTGAAAAACTTGAAAAACTTTTCTAAGATTCTGTATCCTCTCAAACCTCTCCTCATTCTTAATGTTACATTTATTGTGTATGGGCTTACCATTCTGGTCCCAGTACATCAAAGGGATGTAATCCCCTAATCATAGAGATTGAGTATGTATTCTTTTGCTGGCCTCAGACTAAAGCATTTCTTTTTTTTTTTTAAATCTTGGAGGGGATGGGAGAGTTTCTTCATTAAAGAATACAGATCCAGTCATCTTGACTCATAGGATTTGTGTAAACCTATTACCTGTGCAGAACAGTTAAATTTGTATTGTGTGAAGGTGTGCTTTGCTCAATGGGCTGGTGTATTACAGGTGAATAATATGAAATTTCAAATGAAGATTAGCTTATTTCATATCTATGAAAATATGAACAGGAAGGCTTCCATGAAGTATAGAAGTATGGACAGATCCGTGAACTAAAAGACTCTCTATGGCAGCAGTTTGAAATCACTGCTCTTTCTCAGATAGCTAAAGTACTCAATATGGAGCATTTGTTTTATTTTACTGTAATTTTGCAGAGTATAGACGCAGTGTAATCTTGCAGTTTAATCTGGGTTCTGTATGTATATTGTGTGCTGACATGAAATTAATTTTAAATTGAAACAATGTAGTTGCTCCTTATTTTTATTTTACCATTTACCTACACCACAACATCACAGGAAAGGAGTGGAAAAAAAAAAAGGGGGGGGGGAAAAGGCAAACAAAAAAAACCCCAAACAAACAAAAAACAGAGGGCCCAATGCTGTTTACCGTTTCTCAGATTAATGCAAACAATACTTCTTATATTCAGCTCATCTGGTTCTTTTGTTTTGAATTGAATCTAAATCTACACTACAGAAACATAAAAATGCATTCTTCCTCAAAACTGGTTTGTTTCCTCTGGTGAAGGTAGTTTGTCAAGTGCTCCTACCTCTGGGGAAAAAAAAAATAAAACAACAATGGTGAATTAATACATATATAAGAATGAAATACAATTTCATTAGTGTATCTATATGTATCTTTTTTTTTTTTTCCGTCTCTCAACTGTAAGAGGCAAATCCTAGAACTCTTCATATTTTAATGTATAAACTACTGGGTTTTTTTCTTTTGAATGTTACTGTCTCCCTGGTATACCCTGGTATAATTTTTATCATGTCAATGGATATCGCTGGATCCCAGCACCTCAAAAGTTTCAGTATTATCAAATTACAGCCCTCATCCTACAGCCCGCTCTATATGGGGAGCCTGTAAAGCTGGAGGGAGGAATTTTCAACAGAAAGAGCTGAAGGCCACTTTTAGTTATTTCCAAGATACTTATTGGCAGTTAAAATATTCACTTTATCTTGCAGATTGAAATGTATGTCTAATCTGAATAACCAGTACCCTGAATTTGAATCCCATGACTGGGAGCATTCCCTCTCCCCACAAAGGAATACGTTTAAACCAATATATTTAATGTATTAAAGTTTCATTTGAGTTAAAACATTTAAGTGTCTGTACCATAATAAAGTATGTTTTTCACCTCTTATATCTACAGTTCTGATATTGTGTAAGAGTTTGTGCTAATTCTTGCCAATAAATATTTTTAAGGGATAATATGATGACACCCTGTGTCTTTCGAAACATAGGAATACAAGAACCTTCTCAGGAAAAAGCTATATTATATGATCTGGAGATTCCTTTTCTTTACTAGGATAGATAATAATACCAAATTTTCTGAATAAAAACTGTTGATTACCATCGCTATCCTATACAAGGAATTGCTACTTAGAGTTACAATTCAGCCTTTTTTGCTCATTTGCCCCAGGGAAGAAGTGATTTGTATTTCTTTGACACAAAGTTTATTTTCTTGCCCAATTTAGCAGCTCTTAGCCTACTCATCCAAGACTGCATGCTTCAGCTCGACATGTTTCACACCCTTTCTCTGTGTCCGGTTATTGATTTTACTTCCTAGGCTCACACAGCAGGGTAAAGGAGTGTTCAGGGCTCCTTCTTCTTCATAGTCACAAAACAAACAAGCTACTACTTTGTCCACAGTAAGTATACATGCTAATAATCTACTTTAAATACATATTTGAATTATCTCAGGCCATTAGTACTAACCATAAAGAGTTTTTGTTTCAAACACAAAGTTAATTCAATAAACACTGGGTTGATACGTTCAGTAGTGAGAATTATTTCACTTGGGTGGATGAAAATAATTTAGAAAATGTTGCCAAAGAGGTCTAGAATTTTGTTTCCTAAATACACAGAAAATGAACAGATCTCTTGAAAGTGTCTTTTAATAATGAAATTAAAATACAAATATAGCACACAGTTCTTTGTTACTAGTCCACAGCATATACTTACCACAATATTTCTTATTTATATACAAAGGTAAGAATATACAAGTTACATATTTCTTGAAATGTCTGCTTTCTGAGACACGGAATTCCTCAAACATGTGCACTAAAATAATTTCTTCCTTCCTGTTGTTTCTTCACATGTATATATTATGTTTTTGAACATTTTGTAGACAGTTTTAGAGTGGCCAAAGGTTTTTAAAAGCTTAGAATTATGTGTGAGGTTCTTTTTGTGTGTTTGTTTTTTTTTTTTAAACAAAGCAAAACTAATGAAAACTCAGAAGTGGTCAGGTTTCTTCTTTACCTAGTGCTATAATAAAGTTACTATTCTTATAGAATCAGATGTAAGCTCAGTTTTATAATTCTTTTCACAATTTTAAAACTCCACAGAGATTTTACTAGTAGCATTTTGAGCTGGTTGTCAACATTCAGCTTAGTGTTTTTGCACCTGCATGATGTGACCTGAGTGTAGAACATGTGCAGAAAAGGAGTTGAATTTCTTTTGCCACTGACAAGTGTCTCAGAATTTCAACAAACTGTTCTTGGCAATACTTCAGTATGTTATTGTATTGTTTTATATTAACTCCCATATACATAGTTAGTTTTCAACTCTTCTAAAAGCTGGGTCCATACAATTTTAGTAGTAATTATTAAGTAGTAATTATTTTCACAGTGCCCAGAGTAATCAAATGGTATTAGAACCCTGCTATGTTGGATATTCATTAATCTGCATTTTGGCAGGACACTACTTACCGTCTCTAAATCGGGCCTATTCCTAGGCGCACTAAAGGGGAATTGACAGTTCCTCCCCCAAACAAGACACACTGTTCAAAGCCTTGCACACTCAAATCTATAGCAGACTTGTACATTCAAGGACAGTCCTGTCTTCTCAGTAAATTTCACACCAGAAAATGTGAAAGATTAAAAAGCTATTAACTAACCTTTAAGATGCAAGTATGTCAAAAACTCAATTACTGTGCGCATGATGTTTTCATCAGCCACTGGTCTTCCAAGTTTCCCTGTAAAACAAGCTGGTTGTTACTTAACATTAATGTAGTATAAAGACCTATTGTATGTGACTTTGTGGCTAGGTTTATGAGCACTCTGAAAAAAAAGCTGTCTGAAATTTCTTTCTCCTTAAAATCCTTTTAGCAAACCTCATTTCATGGAAGAGCAAATCTGCTTTAAGGTAGGTCACTGCAGTTCTCAGAATCAAAATTGCACAGCTTTGTATGCTACTGCTGCAGAAAAACTGCTTTAACATCTTAATGGTCATGGGTTTTAAGGCCTTATGTTGCAGAAGAGTGTTATCCTCTGTTCTAAACTCCCTCCTTTATGTCCACAAGCCTGAGATTGAAGGGAAGGGTAAAACCAGCAAACAATTTTTCAGATTTTCCCTACTATGCTCATAGATCCCCCCCTCCTGCCACTCCCCACCCCTACCCTCCAACCTAGTGTTATATAACTAATACAGCTTACAATTTCTCCAAGGTTATCAGGAGAGCTTGTGAATTTTGCAGTGGTCCTTCAGGGAGAGAGAGTGACTAGTCCTTTGCATGAATTCTTTTACAGCAATGAGGTGTATATATATTGCCATTTTAAGATACTTTCGTAAATAATCAGCAGAATTTACCTTAAAAAAATACTTTCTTATTTTAATTAAAAATGAAAGTATTTCAGAAATCTTATTTTAATTAAAAATTATTTCTGAAATACTTTTATTTTTAATTAAAATAAGAATTCTGACTACCTTATCCGTTTACTGTATTGAAATCTCCTTTGGACAGAAGCTCTATAATAATATTCAACTTCAAAGAAAATTTTTTGTAAGAGAAGAGCATCTAAAATGAGGTTCATAACAGAGGAAGTTATATAATCTTCAGATCCCATCCAGACAAGTTTGGTCAGGTTTACTTGTAGTTGTGGAGCTGCAGCAGCATGCAGCAAAGGAGTTCTGTAACCATAAATACCATATTCCTGTAAAGAAGGTGGTAGTGTATCCACAAATGATGACACGTTGCAGTGTGAGCTGCATTGTTAGATGACACTAAACAAACCAACAGTAAACCAAAACCCACAAACGACAAAACAACACACACAGGACTTGCACAAAACCCCAATACATAACTATGTATCAGAACTAAACTGTCAGTCATTCTGAGAATGTAACAACTAGTGTTACTCTTCTGTTTACAAAGTAATTACATCTATGAAATTGTAACCAAGCACACTTTATTTATAAATTTACCTAAGTGTTAGCTAACTTTGCATTGTGTTGGCTAGACTCAAAAAAAAACCTGTGAGAGCTGTCTGGGTATCTTTGCCCTTTAGCGATGAGTGCAGTATTACTTAAGTAGGCACTGCTTGCTTTGGTTGCAGTGAAGAACAAATCACACTTTGACAGTCCAAAGATGATGTTAATCCCAGCTCACTTCGTATGTTTGCAGCAGATTTAGTTTCTCCTCAGAAGAAACAAACGTTTTTCTAGACGTTTCTAATCTTATCCTGAAGTTGGTGTTCAAAATAAATCCTAAAAGCGCCAGCTTCTCCACATAAAGACGGTCTAGACATAAATTGTAGAGGCCCAGCTTTGGATAATAAACACAGAACAAGGTTGCATCCTTTTCATTGCCATTTACTAAATTCTGATACATGCAACCTCAAAACAGTATGTTGACTTGACCAGTTTTGACCAGATTCGCAATCTTTTAATGAAGGTGATCCATCTTGCTTAAATACAGGAAAGAGTTAAATACAGATAAGACTTAACATGGTGGGGTTTGGGGTTTATTGTGGTTTGTTTGTTTGTTTGTTTAATAGTGGAGACTCTTACAACATAAACTGCCATACAGTTCTGAGGTCTGGTTTCAGCTCTGGAATAACAGAATTAAAGAGAAAAAAAAAAAGTATAGCTTTCCCTACTGAAAGATTTGTGTATGGGCTCACTTCTTTGCTGAAAAAAGTTAACTCTAGAGTGCGTAAGGTGATATTTGAAATGCTTATTTGAATATATGAAAAGAAAAAAAAATAGGTTTATTCAGAGTAATATCATCTATTATACTTTAAAAGCAACGTAACTATTGTACCTTTCCCTGGGCACCAAGATATTTTAAACTATGACCATGTACAAAGAGCTCACCAAATGGCTGGATTTCATTTTTCTTCCCTTCATATGTTTATTAGGATTCTTGATAAAGGGCAGGAATAGTCCTGTATCTAGGTAGGTAGTTAACTCAATAACAATAGATAAATTACTAAACTTTAAAAAAACCTCAACAATATTTGCTTTCAAAATTTACTTACCTGATTTAATATCCTCATCAGACTGTATTTCACGTTTACCAGTGAAATGATGTTTGTCATTAAAAGATCTATGGTTATCTACTGCATCTAATAAATAAATTAAAAATCAGAGAAGTTAATCAACATAACAACCAGCTTTGCTATATTGCTTTATTTTCATGGATTTCAAAGAAAACAATATGCACTGTACAAAATTACCAAGAAGCAATTAATTTGTCACTAAATAAAATAACCTTTCTTCTGAATTTGTGCTTACGCTTTTTGTAGTTTACAAACCCAGTCCTGTACTACGTGCTTGCTGAAGTTACTACTGAATGCAGAGAGGAAATTATTTTTGCTACCCTTTCCTCTGTTTTTCTAAAACGTTGCCTGTGATTCCGCTTAAAAAAACAAAACAACCAACTCAGCGCCACCCCCCCCACACCCCACCCCTGCCCCCAATAGTTTACACGAATGATCTTTTAAAACTGTCTCACATGCCCCTGGTGTTACTTCTGTCCTTCTTGCAATGGGCATTTCCTTTATCAGTAAAAGCTGATCAATACCACAGGCAACAAAGGATGATTCCTCTTATCTAGTCTTAGATAAATGGCACTTCGACAAGTACATTTCCCCACAGTATCTTTGTCAACTGGGTTAGATCTGCTTCAGGGCAAATATACTTCCAGACATTTACAGAACCAGTTAATATGTTTAAAATGCATGAATCTCTTTTTTAGGTACCCTTAAGGTTAGTTAAAAAGGATTAAGAGAGGCATAGTAAATATCTGTAGTATTTGTCATGTATTACTGAGACTAAAATGGTAATGAGTGTCATTACATTAACAAGAAATAATGGTAAAAGGACAGATATTTGAGACAGCTTACCACTGCATTTCAGTTTTCTTATAATCTGCATTTGTGATTCTCCACCTATGTAAACCAATGTGTTCCTGTATTTTAAACACCTTGTACATGAAATATTTTTCATGTAGTGAACTGTTAATATTTAGTCATGAGTTTACATGTTTTAATTTGTTTTGCTTTAATTAAAAAAAAGTAATATGATAAAGCCAGGTAGTGTAGCCATTTTCAAATAGATTTAAAGGTGAACTCTGAAATACATTGAGAAGTGCCAAAATGTCACATTTTGTCATTCTTCCCTTGACATCTAAGAGCTTATAAGATTTTGTAACTATTCAAGGGGATGGGGGAATGGGGCGGGGGGGGGGGAGGGGGCGGGCAGAGAAAAGGGGAAGTATTTCTCAAATGAAAATTAAGGTTCAGAAGCACAAAGAGTGACTAGATGAGCTTTTGGATATTAAGCCTCAGAGCACAATTCTGCTTTAGAAAAGAACGGTTATTGTTTAAGACAACACAATTCTATAATAGGCACAAAAAAATATCTAAACAAGTATTCTCTCAAATGAGTTTATTCAGTCTTTCAGGTTTAGACAAAATTACTGTATTAATTGGTAAAGTGAGTAGCACACTGCAGCAAACTGGTTTACAATAATAAAACTTCTGCATTTTGAAATAATGCGAAAAAAAAAAAGTGCTTGACTTACATGGCCCAAGCAGGTAACCAGCGCTATTCAAAGTCCAGCCCTTTTTTTCTTTTGCCTTTAAGAAAAAAATGCAAGTATGTTATTGCATGAAGTACACTATGCTTTCTGAACACAATACAGATAGCAACCAAATGGACATTCTCTTAGCAGAAAATGTCTTCTGAAATCAAAATGTCTTCTGAAATCAAAATGTCTTCTTAAAATCAAGAAAGATTGTAAAACATAAAAGCGATTAATATTGAAGCAAATATTAATAGTGAACTCTTGACCCCTCCCCATTTATGTCTATAGTTTTGCTGTTGACATCTATGTAGTGTGAAGATTTCACACCATGAAAGTGAAACTGCAAACCACACCTTGGAGGCAGAAATTTTGACTCTACTCCAAGTTTATATTACCACCTGATAATCACTTTAGCAAACATCAGTGTTTTCTTTAATTGTTTACATGACAGTCTTTTTATTTAAAAAAGTCCATATGTGCACCACCTTTTCAGAGTCAGATAAGACATCCATTCAATTTTAGTCTATGAAGTAGACACTCCTTTTTCCCTTTGGTCATATTATTTGTTACAAGGGAGCTTATATTCAAAAGGCCCAAATTCTTAACTAAAAGCCTGTTTACTGCCCAAAATGTTTTTGAGTGCTGCATCTTGTCCAACCCCTATATCTAAATACAGTGTATAACACTACAAGGTTTACTGTTACTTGCCAGCTGAAACATGGATACTGCTCAATGGGTAGGTCCTCCAACAGTGAGATTAATACTTACTGAGAAAACCAGTCCAAATGTTTCTGACAAGGTGGCACAAAGGATTAAAGACAGAAACAGGAAACTAATGAACCTCTGCATCTGGAAAGAAACCATACTAGGGTAAATGCTCTGAGTTATCACTTTGCCTTCGAGTTATGGATCCCCCAGGGCACTTGAGCATCGCCAGTGGGAAGAGGGGGTGAACCTTCTTCCCGCGGGACAGGGAGCCTGTGGCTACCGATCTGGCAACCAAATTCCCACTGGGAGAGAGACTGAGAAGCGGGGAGGTGAGTACCTTGAGCTGGGGCGCGATGGCCTCTCCCTTGCAGCGTTTCACCTGGTGCTGGCAGCGCGGCAGCTTGTCCCACGGCTACAGTCTTGCCGGTGGGCACTCACTGCATGGCCACGGTGCGCGGGTGCAGATCTACACGCCCACTCCCTCCGCTCTTTATGGGCTGCAGTACGACCGCTCAGGAAGGGGGCCCTTCGGGAGGGAGGGGAGGAGAGGAGAGGGAGAGCTGAGAGAGAGCTGAGAGACGCCCAGCCCACTTCTCCGCCTCTTTGGGTCATTTTCCCCTCGCCAAACCACTGCATTAGGCAGGGCAAAAATTATTGCAATTCAATTAGAGATATTTGGAAGCACGACTTAAGCTGCAAGGATATAACAGCGTGGGCAATTACCTCTGATTACGGTGGCCTTGGGCAGGCTGGTGAGCCGGGAGAAGAGCTCTGGTCTGGGCAACCTGGCCCACACCTGTCACCTGCTGCAGCTTCACAAGGTCTTGGGTTGGTGGTGGGCAGTAAAAAGGCATAAAGTGAATACAAATCACTTTTCAGAGACTGGGGTATGGAAGTAGAGCTAAGTACAAATGTCTGTGTGTGTGATGCTGCCTAACAAGATTCACAGTGTTTGTGAATACTGAGGACTTCCACATACCCCCTTCTCTGCTTGTGACCCCTGGAACTCCCTGTTATTCAGGTTACTTGCAGTCCCTTAAAATCCCTTCAACTCATACCTCTAATATCAGAGCAAAAGGAACTGAGTCAAAACTACTGTTATTGTACATTCTCAGTATTTTTATTTTTTTTTTTAAGGTTGTATGTGAATGGCTAGGGATGTAGCTCTCCCTAGTGATTAGACTAGCCCCAGCCTGTCTATTTACAAACAGTAAGGTTTCACCAGTTTGATTATCTTAGTTGTGGTTACAGCTGGCATCGGGATGTGCAAAATTGAATTACAAGGCAGAGATATTCCAATGTTAGTTCCCTTTTTTTTTCCCTGCCAAATTGTATTTTCTCTGCAACAGATGAGTTTATTCACTGCAAGCCTCTCAAATTAATCTTTCAGTAGGAAGAGCATTGCAGATGTTGCGCAGAATATGCTTGCAGCTCTTTTTTTCTGAAGCTGCTTAAATTCTCTGCCAGTTTTTACACAGAGTGTGTGTGAACTTGAGTGTGAAGCTGAGCGAGTTATTGAAAAGTGCAATATACCTTATGTTCACAAGTTTAAAAGCCAACAATTTTTAAAATTTAATATAGCATAATGTTCATAATCCAGGCTAGAAACAGAAGTTCTGTTTCCTACACTCTTTTATCAAGAGCAATAGGGTTTTAATAGTCTAGCCAGGTCATTGGATCTCTGATCTAATACTGCTTGAATAAAGTTTGTTTTGTACAATTCTTAAATGATAATGCACAGAAATGGGAAACAACTTTGCAGGTTTCATTTGATGCTTTTTATCATTTGCTGATGTTCTGTCAGCCATTGCATGATCCCCACAATTCAGATTAGATAGATCTGGAAAACAGTAATATAATTTTTGCAAAGTGTTGCTTTCCTTTATCAAAAATGCACTTCTGACTGGCGTTCACTAGCTTTCAACTTTTAACTCCCCAAAAGTAATTTTTGAAACTTGAAGAAGCTTCTCCATGACGCAAAATGTTTTCTTGATGTTATTTGAGTAAAACCACAGAAGTTATATGGAAAGATGCCAAAATTTGCATTCAAGCAATACTACAAAAATATATTAATTCTGTTCTCTTTGACTATGGCTTGTTCTTCAGATTCCCAAAAAAACTATTTGAAGCAATATATTTTAACCTGTAATTTTTATTCCAATTTTTCATCACAATACTTGCATCTTCTTGTCAAATTACAGAGTAAAATGATCTCTTCATCTCCATTAGAGTCACAATGAAACTCATGTAAAATTTACTCAAATCAATAGAACAATAAGCATTGATAACAAACTGTTTCTAATGTCTTTAAATAGATACTTGAGAAATAGGAGTAGCACGGTCTGTCTCACACAAAAACATATATTCTGTTCTAAAATTGTAACTGCATTTCATAATTAAATGAAAACACAGGGGAGAAAATTATTTTCAGCCAGAGTAAAAAGTTTCCATTTTTTAAGGAAATTATAATATGGATTAAGCAAATGAGAGCATTGAAACTTTTGGCTTGGGAAAAAAATAATTGCATTTTTGTTACTGGAGATTTAATTTCAAAACCAACTGTTAAATCCTAAGGATTCCACTGTGTTTGATGGTAAACATTTGACTTATATACAACTGATGAGATAGGATGACCTATTTTATTTTTAATTAACAAAAACCATAAACCATCAAGAATGGATACTTCGTTTAATATTCAGGAAAAACACTGAATAAAAGTGGATTTTGCAGTATATTTTAGAAGGGTCTGGAGCTGCAGTGGTTCTCCTCACTGTCAAGCTTGCTGGGAGACAATGAATGAAGCAGGAAAATGTGTGTCTGCTACTTCTGTGTTAAAGTTGTATAGCCAGGTTTGGTTTCAACAACTCACCCACCATTAAAATCAAATATTTAAATGCACTGCATTCACAGAGTGATGTCCCTCTGCATGAAAGACAGGGGAGGTTTTTTCCTACTTTCCTGGTAACTTCAAGTGTGAACATATTGTTTAAGACCATCCTCAAGTATGTACACAAAATCTCTAATATTATATGAGCAATGGCAATGAATTCTACCCTTGGGAGATAAGTTATCAGAAAAATTTGTCTCACATACACTGGAGTAATTCCAGCGAAACGCTGACATTACTGAAAGTAATTGCTTTATTAAGGAAGTGTTGTCATCCAGTTAACCAGAAATTATTCTTTGTAGAAATTTGAAGATGTCTATATTTTAATATATATATTTTATTCATTGTTTATCAGGGAACCACTAACACGTAGTGACACTAATAACTTATGTTACTGTATTTTTTGCATTGGAAACAATATTAGAGTTTTGAGATCACTTTTTTAACCCTGAATACAGAGATTTACCATAACTGAACATGGAGATCACAAACTCAAGGCTTTCTGTGGCTAAATCCAGCTCTGAGTGGGAAAGGCACAAATTTATTTCCAATAGAGTGTAGACACTGAGAGATCTGAGTATTCAGAAGCAATGAGGTTTTCCAGTTGCCAACAAGGCTGTCAATTGTCTTGCTGATCTAAAGACTTAATTTTATTTTAGTGCTAAATGAGGACACTGTTGCAGAGCTAAAAAGTTATTTTGAGTTTTTCTTTCTGTTCAACAGCATTACCCCACCCTTTAGTATTTGCATCTCAGCTGTTCATTGTTAACCCAAGTAGAGATAAGTTAAAGATGATGATGTTTGCATTTATCTGAAGACGACATAGAACTTCAATATGCAACTTTAATCTTGAAAGTAGTTTGCTCTTTAAGTCTTGGAGAAACCTCTTGATTATATTTTCCCTCACATGTATAGAAGGAAACTTGTTTCTTCTTTAATGGATGCAGAATAGAGAATATAAGTAAAATTTAAAAAAAAAAAAAAAGAAAAAAAAATAAGAGAAGGGTAATTTTTTTTATCCTTCCAAAGCCTTTGCTATTCATGTTTTCCCGTTTTGTAATTCCTGTAAAATGTAGGTAATTTTCACTGAGTGAATCTTTTGCCTGTTTTACCACCTGCAGCTCAGTGTCAAATAGAACTAAGTATTATAGATACCTTCTGAATGATGGGCTAGTTTCTGTTCTGAATTACATTGATATCAACTAATAATTTCCTCTTACTACATCTGCATGCTACCAGAGCTATTATTCACACAACATTGCAACAAAATTGTGACTACCACATGAGATCATCTTATAACTTTTAAAAATGAGGAACAACAGAATAAAAAATTCAGAGAAAAATTTTGAAAGTTAATTAATGTATACATCAATAATTTTGTGAGAAATGATAAAAATAATTTAGTCTTAGTTTCTGCTTCATAAAACTTTCAGGAGCATAAAGTATCTGTCCCATTTAGTTAAAATTAACTAGTAGGTTCAAATCTATCAAGGACAGGTTGCTAGCCAGCACAATCACATAAGCTTCATATGCTAAAGAAGTCACACTAAACCAGAGGCTCTCTTGATGAGGTTTTACCTGAGAAAAACACCAAGAATTTGAAATATTATAAGAAATACCATTTGCAAGGGTTTCCAGTTCTGATAGTAGTGAATCAATACAGATTGCACACCCTACTGCCATTTCTAGTCTTATGCATCCCCAGACTACTTCTAATTGGGCAAAGTGGCTCTATCCAGAAGCCTCATTGGATTTCCAGGAGACCCACTGCTGCAGCAATTTTCTTCATAGGCCAAGGAGGAGGATGGCTTCAGAGCAACTGCCTTTCTCAGAAGCAAATACAATATCTCAGCTTTGTTAAAGGCAACAGAGCTTGGCTCTCAGCTTGTGCTAATGTTAGAACTCAGCTTTTTGGGAGGCAGCAACTCTGGCCAAGTCTTGCAATACCTGGGAAACTCTGACTCAGAGAGCAGATTCAGAACTTGTAGATACAAAGGCTCTTTTCCCAAGTTGTGAATTATGATGACTTCCTTCTCTTTTGAACAGTAAATTCAGTGGAAGCTCACACCTACCAAACACAAGGAAGCTACTTCTGTTCCTGCAAGATCTCAGAAGGAATTACTGCCTACCCTCTGATAAGAAAAGATGTGAGGAGCAGCTGATGATAGCTGCCTGTCTCACAGTGAGCAAGTTCTAAGGGCACCAAAAGTTGAGAATATTTTCTTATTTAGAGACAACACAGATCTGAAGTATTTTGTGTCAATCTCCTACTCTGTGTGAAATCATAAGCCTGTTACATTGTTTCTCATTTTAATTACATACAATTAATTACATGTGAATAGCTCTATCCAGATGCATAATACCACATGATATCCTTTTTTACATCACATAAAATAATCTTTGTGTAGTTTGTGCATTTTAATGTTAAGCAAACTGAACCGTCACTTTAAAAAATCCTTCCTGTGTTAAAAATATTAGTTCCTTCTTTGAAAAGAAGACCATCATATCTCATTTAGAATTTCTGTAATGGCTTTGAAGGCTCTTAAAATGTGCTTATGAGGCATGATGCGAAAGGTTCCTACTATTAACTTAGAGCTTTGTGTTTAAATCAGGATGTAACCAACATTCTGCAAATATTGTAATTTTTTGCATGGGAATTTATTTCAGCATCACTGGATTAATGAAGTCTGCAAAATGTAAACAATTACCACACATTTTCTTAAACTGTATTTTAGAATGGGGACTAAAATGTATTAATCCAAACATTAGGTTAGAGTGTGGCAGCAGGAATGGCTGCGTACTCTGCCAGTTATTCGGCTGCTGCCTGCTCTGCTCACCTACAAACTCAGGCTGCAGCCCTGATGGTGGCTGAGCAAGCCTACCCAGCAGATTGAGGTCTCCAGGGAATCAGAAGGGCTTGTTAGGCAGTGCTTTGAAGTTGTCAGAAGCATGGTGGTCAAAACTAGGCAAGGACTGTGTGCTGCAGCAGACAGGAATCAACTACCTGGCCAGGCTAGCCTGGAATTATTGAAGGGAGCCACCCAGACAGTGCTTCCTATGAGGGAAGCAGCTATCCAGGTGAAAGGCTGAACATTCCCTCCACTGTTGGACGATGGTGGAAGTGCAAGCTGTGCTCTGGTGAAATCACCCAGGGAGTAGGTAGAGGAGCTGCAGGAGGAAGTTAACAGGCTATGCTGTATTATGGATAGTGAAAAAGAAATAGATTATTACTTTGTAAGAAGAAATATTAGCGTCTTGTGGCACGGACTTCTAAGGACTACCAAACAAAGAGTTTCAACAGTGAACAGACAGTACCTTGGAGAGTAAGGCACACGCTTTTGGTGACCTATGGGAACAAGCTATCACTTCACTCTCCTTCCTTCTAGGTACCAGCCAGCAACAGCTCTGAAGCCTTGGCAGTAGACAAAGCCAATGAGAAAGATTCACAGGGAGAAATGGCACCAGCAGTACACACTAAAAGCAGCAAAAGGAAACAGCAAGTGCTAGTAGTGGGTGACTCTGCTGAGAGGCACAAAGGCACCCATCTACCAGCCTTCTATACAGTGAAAGGAAGTTTGCCATGAACCAAGACACAGAATGTCACAGAGAAACTGCCACAACTGGTTAAAAGCACAGACTAATCTTCCCTACTTCTTTTCCTTGTAAAGCAAAACCTGGGCAAGATTAATCAAAACTTTAGAGCCCTGGGGCACAAGTGTCCTGCCAGTCAGAGGAAGGAATGCAGTCAGAGGTCTACACATCATGCAGATCAATACCTGGCTTCAACACCAGGGCTTTGGTTTCTATGATCACAAGACATTCTTTGATGAATACAATCTGTTGGGAAGAGGTGGTATCCACCTATCTAGAAAAGGCAGACAAGTGCTGGGAGTTACATATTTAAGAACAGCCTCCTGGAAACAGAAGAACGATCCATCCCCTACAAAGAGAAAGCAAGAAGGCAGTACAAGAGATGACCCTGGCTTAAGAATGAGCTTTCGGGTATGCTTAAAAGCAAAAAAAGAAAAAAAGCATACCAGCTGTGGAAAGGTGGCCAAATAGCCACTGGGGACAACAGCAACCTTGTTAGGGCAGAGATGCAGTCAGGAAGGCTCAGCTGGAACTGAAATTCGCCAAAAATTTCAAGAACAAGAAAGGGTTCTTCAGATATGTGAGTAGTAAGCAGAAGCACAGGGAAGACATAGGCCAATTACTAAATGCATCAGGGAAACTAGTCACTAATAACACTGACAAGGCAGAGGCTGTCAATACCTTCTTTGTTTCTGTCTTCACTGGTGTAGCTGGACCCCAAATCATAGGATCAAATAGCTACGACAACAT
The DNA here is from genome assembly GCF_964273445.1 of Streptopelia decaocto. Classification (NCBI taxonomy): domain Eukaryota; kingdom Metazoa; phylum Chordata; class Aves; order Columbiformes; family Columbidae; genus Streptopelia; species Streptopelia decaocto. The sequence goes on from NC_138661.1 coordinate 48,965,782, forward strand.
GTATGTTGACTAGTCGTGGAGGAAGGACACATTTGAGGCCTCTTGCCTCAGACCCACATAAAATTTATTGTTCCAACCCACATAAAATCTATGAGCCTGGACAGAATCCACCCCGGCGTGTTAAGAGAACTGACTGACATTGTTGCAAGGCCACTGCCTATAATCTTTGAAAAGTCATGGAGGTCAAGGGAGGTCTCTGACAACTAGAAGAGAGCAAATTTGACACTCACCTGCAAAAAGGGGCCAAAAAAGGAACCAGGAGACTACAGGCCCATTAGTCTTTCTAATGAGTCCTCTTGGAAACTATTACAAGCCAAATGAAGCAGATGACTGGGAAAAGCGAACACAGATTTACCAAGGGCAAATCATGCCTGACTAACCTGATCAGCTTCTACAACAAAATAACATCTTCTGTCAATGTGGGAAAACATGGACTTCAGCAAAGAGTTCAACAGTGTTCTCCATAGTCTCCTCCTTGACAAACTGTCACAATACAGATTGGATGGATAGTCTGCAAGATGGGTAGGAAATTGACCAACAAACCTCACGCAGAGGTTGGTGATCAATGTTTTCTACTCAAGCTGGCAGCCTGCCACAAGTGGGGTCCCCAAGGGATCCATACTGGGTCCCACACTGTTTAACATCTTCATCAGTGGTGGAGATGATGGAATAGAAATCACTTTCACCAAGTTTGGTGCTAGCTCCAAACTGGGTGGTGAGGTGAACATGTCAGAAGGGTGAGCCATCTTACAGAGAGACCTGGACAGGCTGGACAAGTGGGCTAGCAAGAACTCTATGAAGTTTAACAAAGAAAAGTGCAAAGTCCTGCATTTGCCGTGATATAACCAAAGACCCCAGTACAGGCTAGAATCTGTGTGGCTGGGGAGCAGCCTTGTGGAAAGGGACCTGGAGATCCTGGTCAGCAAAGAGTTAAACATGAGTCAGCAGTCAACCACTGCAGTAAGGAAGGTAAATCACATCCTGGACTGTATCCACAGGGGCATTACTAGCAGCAACAGAGTTGTGATCATCCTGGTTTAGTCAGCGCTTGTCAGGCCATACCTGGAATACTGTGTTCAGTCCTGATCTGCAGAATTTAAAAAAAAAGATAGACAGACTGGAAAGTATCCAAAGGAGGGCCACGAAGGCGATCAAAGGGCTGGAGAACCTGATCTATGAGGAAAGACTGAAGAAGTTTAGTTTCTTCACCCTGGAGAAGGCTTGGGGGAACGATCTCAGCACAACTTTCCAGTACCTAAAAGGCAGCTAAAAAGAGGACGGAGGTGCTCTCTTAACAAGGAGCTACATGGAGAGGACAAAGGGCAAAGGGTATAAGCTGCACTGGGGGAGGTTTCACGCTGATATAACAACAACAACAAAAAATGACAGTGAAAACAATGTCTCTCAGGGACTTAGTGGAGTCCCCATCACAGAGGTTTTAAAGATTCGAGTGGACTGGGTGCTATATAATTGGTTGAACCAGGTGATCTTTCGAGGTCCCTTTGTCACAGAAGAGTGATTCAAGGGTCCTGCTTGCCGCAGTGCAACTTAACAGAGTTCAATGGCAAGGTTCACTCTATCACTTACTGCATGGAGGAAATATGCCAAGCAGAATCAGGTGAGAGTTGTTTTAGAGTGATTTCTATGGGGACAGGAAATGTGAAAGGGTATAGGAACGCCCTCCCATTCAGTTTCTACACTCCTTCTCAGGGAGGAGTCCAGGTGTGGCTGGATCCAAACTTAGCCCCAGACTTGATCAATGGTGCATGCCTATGGGACATAGAGGGTAAGGGAAAATAGGTGAAGGATTATATATATTTATGGCTGAAGGTAAATATGACTAGAAGTTTACAGCATACAGCTTAAGATTTCAGCAAGTTCAGCTTACTGAGTAACACGAAACAGACAGTATATTAAAAATCACACAACCTTATAATTCTAAGTGATTATTCAATTTAGTACACATTTACTTAAGCTAAATGATTTATATGAAACCTAGATTGGGTTCATTCAGTAGTAGAATATCATTGCCATACTGTGGCAGAATGCAAACCCCCCTCTCTCCCCCTCCCTCCTTCAGTATGGAAGGAGTAGGCACATCTCCCTCTCTCTCTGCTACTTGAGGCTAACAGCTTCTTTTGTTTGGCCCCAGAGCACTCTGGCTAGGGCCATTAGGAGAAGGGAGTGCCCAGGCGCCACTGAGCCACTGGGCGCCTGTGGCCAGTGTGGGGGATGTTTGGAGGCTTCAGGGGCACCCCACAGCCAGTGTGAGGGTGCAGAGAAGCTTCTAGAATGCCTACAGTCAGATCTGATCGGCCAGTATAAAAACGGGACTCTCGTCGAGACTCCGCCCATTGTTGCGGGTCTCTCGGAGCACGAGCAAGATGCTGCCGCCGAGAGCCCCCCTCCCCGGGATGGAAACTCCGCTTGCCGTGCCGCCACGGGTGTGAGTAAAACTTCTCGCAGAATTGCGAGTATATTTATACTTTCTGTGCACATATGTACGTGTAAAAATAATCCTCGCATAATCACGGGTGTATTTTCCTTCCGTGCACATTTGCACGTGTAACTTTCCGTGCACATTTGCACGCGTACTTTCTGTGCTCAATACGAGCACGTGTACTTTCTGTGCACATTTGCACGCGTAACTTTCCGTGCTCAATATGAGCACGTGTATAAATTACTTCCTCACACAATCGCAAGTGTATTTTCCGCCCATGCTTCTACATAAGCACGTGTAGTATTCCATGCACATTTGCACGTGTAAGTAAATTAACCGTCGCAGGATTGCGAGTGTATTATAAACTCACCCTCGCGGAATCGCGAGTGTACACTCCTCGTACTCACTTCGAGTATGTGTATCTCCTTTAAAAATAATCTCGCACTGTGTTCAGGCAAATGTGTATTCGTCTTGGACTCAGGGCCGGCTCCGGCATTGTTTTGAGTGAAGCCATGTGCATGCACGCTGTGGACCGCCTGTTGTATTAGTTGCTGCCCCTTAATAATTTTCCTCAACTGATATCCGAACCTTTATTTAAGTCACTTTGGAGTGCTAAAACCCTGTTTCTCACCAGTTTAATAAAAGTTGTTTTGGACCCTGTTGTCCCTTAAACTAACCTCGGAGTACCTCCATGATGCATACTGCCAGCTTATTTAGCATAGAGAGCTCAAAGTGGGGTCACCCAGGCTGTCATATTTATGGAATAAAGTGGTTGGCTTACAGTGAGCTTGCATACAGCGGGAAAGGTATGAATGAGATTCCTAGCACCCACAACTTATTGGTGTCCAGTGTGATGTTCTACTAGGGTTTCCTAAAAGGAGTTCTTGGCCCAACTGCAGCTCAGGCCTTTATCTCCTTTGGAGTCTGCACCAAACTGCTGCTGGTTTGGCTGGGGCGGGGTCGAATGCATCCATCACACCCTTCCATCTTTGGCTGTTCTATGTTAATCCACTTAAAATATTATTTCTAAATTACAATAAGTGAGTTATCAAATTTTGTTTACTAAATAAAGGACCCACAGGAAAACAGGTCAGTGCTTTCATGGCTTTTATTTTTTAATGCAAATTGCTTCATTAACAAGTATGTTGCAATATTATACCAAAAGCCTCCTAAGCAGGCATTTGAGAGATGAAGTACATTCACAGTAATACAAAATGGAGTTACAGGACAACATTTACACTAAAGATTTCTTCAAAATATTTTTATATTAAGTTCATTTAAGTATAAGAAAATTAGACATAATGTTTTGTATCTGTGTTGTTACTGGTTTTTATTTTGTTAAAACACAAAATAGAATTAGCAGGATGATATTACACAGCCTTCATAATCCTAATGTAAATTCACCCAATTAGTCTTTTTCTGTTTTGGTAAGAAATAACCCATTCCGTCTTAAAAGCTCACTGTGTAATCTGAAAACAGGTTAGGGAAAATTTGGTGTTCTGCATTGTATTCCAGAAGTGGAAAGGCTTGAGCACGTTTGATCTCTAGCAAAGAAGACTGAAAGTTATAGCTGAACAGACAAGACTGTTCTTCCAGATCTTCCCAGTGGAAAAATAAATTGGGGTTCTTTTTTGCTCTGGAAGTCTTTTCACCTGATGCCTTGGTGATAAGAATACACTAGTAGTAATTCTGAGGCAGAAGTTGTTCTCCCCAACAAAAAAACTTCCAGAAGACAAAACAAGCAAAAAAATCTCCAAAACCAGAATTGTTGGATCTCAGGCTAAAAATACTGATTCTTAGTGGTCCAACTTTCAAAAATGGAGTTTCAACTCCAATAGAAAACAAGAATTTCATTACATGTTCAGACATATGGTCCAAAAGAGATTGTGCAAAGCTAAGAATTACTTTAAAGTTGTCTTTGCTTATATCTGTGATTCATATGGAGGCAAAACTTCTATTATATTTGGTAGAATATATACTGAGATTGTGATGTATACTGAAGACTCACAACATTTCTGATTCTCAGTGCGTACAGAAGCGCTGATCATCTTTCAAGATCCTAGTTTCCATCAATATTTTTTTTACGTATAAAGCTGGATGTATTGATGTATTGGCCTCTTTTTTTTTTTTTAATTTCAAAATATTTTGTTAATAATTTTGGTATTTCCAGTGGAATAAGTGGGAGAAAATTCATTATGTTTGTACTGCATGTGACCTTTTCCATGGTTTTGCACTGTAAAAATGGCAATGATGTTATGCACAGGATTGGTTAAATAAGGTGCCCATGCAATGGTGTTGTATTGCTGAAAAAAAAATGTTTATGAATTAAATATCAAAAGAACAATTTACGTGCAGATTTTTGCACTGTAAAGTACAGGGATGCAGGGCCTGAGGCCTGTAGATCACAGGCAGACACGGTCCTCTCTAGATGCCGGCCATGGTCGAAGAGAGCTTGACCCTCGTGATCACCCTCTTATGTAGGGGGTATGACGATTATGGGATGGAATACTTCCGTTGGTCAGTTCTAGTCACCTGTTCCATCCACCCCTCCTCAAACATGCCCCTCTCTCAACAGAACATGGGAAAACTTATTAGTCTTTCTTGGCTACCATAATAATAAATCTAAACATGAGCTTCTTCAGCATTCCGTTGGTCTCTTATCAGCACTGAATATGGCATCCTAGGAAAAAATATGCAGGCTAAAACTCAGAAAAGTACAGCCACCTAAAAGAACTTACCTAAAAGAAAAATCATTAAAAGAGAACTGGTCTTGTTTTTAACAAAACCACAACAAATGGCTACAAAGGGCACCTACGCTCTTAATTTAGAAAAGGGTTTAGACAATGAGAGTTGCCAGGTTATTTCCATTTTGTAGCAATAAGAGTTTCTTGTCAAACTAAGCCCACAAATAACAGATTATTAAGGTGTAGAGGGGGCTCACAGAGACTGCTGAAATACTAGATTTAAAAATAATTACTAAACAGTCCCAACAAAACAGAAGTAAATCAGGGCATGTAGAGAAAAAATTTTCTGTGGCTGGTGTGCATGTCTGTAGGGGGGGGGGGGACTTGCCACTAAACTCACTTCAGTTCCTTAGCAGTGCTCCTCCACCCCCAAGTTTCCCTATTACAGAAAATAGATGAGGGGTTGAAGTAATAACTCCCCCCACCTCACAAGAAAAAGCTTGACAATGAAGAAGCAAGATGGACACATGGGATGGGATTCAGCTTAGCTCTAGGAATTACATGTAAGATATCAAGCTCCCATGATAGTGGAGAGGCAATCCATATGGTCAAGAGTGACTCCACTTAAGCTAATTTAAATATCTACGTGACTTTTGTTGACTAGTGCTCTGGATTCCAGTGACTCTTTCAGCTAACTATCCCTTGACTATTAAGGAATATTTGACATGTGGCTGTCCTGGTTTTGTTTGAAACAAGACCATTTCTCTTTTAGTGAATTTTCCTTTCAGCTAAGTTCCTCTAAGTAACTACACTTTTTCTGAATTTGACTGCATGCTTTTCAGACATTTGCTTTGGAGATGATAATGGTAACAATGGTATGCAGAAGCAGCCCAGGTTAAGACTTATTGCTATGGCAGCCAAGGTTACTGATAAATTTTGCATGTCCCATGTGAGAGGCGTATTTGCAAGGTGAGGCAGACAGAACAGGTGACTAAAATTGACCAGCTAAGTATTCCATCCCATACAAGTCATATACCCTGTAGGAGTAGGAAATCACAAGAGTCTCACCCTCTTTGTCCATGGCCTGCATCTGAAGAGGACCCTGCCGGTTCTGCCTGTGATTCGAGGTGTAGTTCCAGGCCCTGCATCCCTGAATCCAGTTCTGGCTTACTGTGGGATCCAGCCCAGGACTTCTGGGTACGTGTTTTTTGTCGCCCTTCAGTAAACTGTGACAGTAGCTCACCTGTAGTGACCTAAATCAATGGTAAATAACTCCAGTCATTATGACAATCTTTCAAACAATAAAAAAATATTAGGAAACAGTGAACTATTGTCATCCGTCCCTAATGTGGGGTAGAAGAAGGTAGATCTGAATTAATGTTGAGGTTAGTTATTATGAAAAACTTTCTAACTATATGGTCAGAAAAATAATGTCATGAGAAATATAACAGTAGAGGATTTATGTGGAGGCTTCTCTAGAGAACAGGTTCAGCAAACGTGTAACAAATAATGCAGGTACACTTAAAACTCTAACTGGATGATCTCTTTCCATTCTACCTGTATGTCTCTGTCTGCATGTCATGGATGCACTTGAAAATCAAAGCAGACAAATAACAAACTCAAAGAAAAATTTATTCTAACTGAAATAGTCCTGTAAAAACATTGTTTATCAAAATCACTTAACACTCTGACAACCTTATAACAGCAAATTCAGGATACTGATTAGGAACTAATTACTACATAGACAATACACACAGGACACAGGGAATTCCCAGAGCTCCAGAGTGATGATTCAAACCACGCAATTATTCACTCACAAAGGAGGATTCTCATATGTACCCAGATAATATAATCACTCACCAATAAGCCAAGAGCACTCAAGGACAATCCAGAAGACACAGTCACCAAAGGTGAGGGCACTAAACCTCAAGGAGTTGCTTAGGTAGTGTCCCAGTCCTAAGCAGAGAGAGTCCCCAACTGTAGACCCACTGGTCTGAGAAGAGTGGGGTCTTTGGCAGGCTCCATTTATAACAGACCAAGATTTGATCTGGAGTGGGGGGGATGTGTATGGGGGCAGTGACTACAGTCACTGTGTGGGGTCCATCAGTCAGAGGGGAGAGTGGGGAAGCATAACTATCGCACTGTGTGTCCTGGTTTTGTTAAAAATAAGTTTCTCTTTTAGTGAATTTTCCTAAAGTCTTCTTACTAACTGCACTTTTCTGAAAGCTAGATACATGTTTTGGTAGACATAGCAATGGAATGCAAGATCGCTGATAATGATGCACATCCCACGAGAGGTGCAAGCAGGAGGTGACTGAAGCTGACCGACTGAGTATTCCAGCCCATTCACATGATGCTTCATATAAAAGTTGGAGATCACGAGGATCTCGTCCCTTTTCCCTATGGCTGACATTAGGAGAGGACCTTGTGAGTTGCCTCTGCAAACTGAGGCCTAGTGACAGACTGAATACCGTTCCGGTTGGCTGTAGAGTCCAGTCCAGGACTTCCGGGTGCTGGCCCTACATCTGCCAGAGCAGTTGCCAGGATTTTCAAGATTGGTTTTGTATATTTTGTATTATTTTCTCTATTTTATTAGTAGCATTATTAAAACATTTTTAATTTTTTTCAAACTCTTCCTCTCTGTCCTTCTTTTGCCTTCCAATCGCCCATCCTTAGTGGGAAAAGGGGAGGGGGGGGAGGCTAAAAGGGGAAAAGAGGGAGAGAGGGGGTTAACAATACATCTGCCACTGTTTATTGCCATCCTGCAATCAAACCTTCACACTGTGTCAACAAAATTCAGAGACAGTGAATTTCTTAGAAATATTTCAGATCTATTTATGCAATGATATAATCTGGATTTTTACTGTTGATTGTGCATTTTAACTTCATGTACTCGTCCAGTACATTCATCAGGTTTACTACCTAGCTTCCCTCATGTGTTGTCATGTTACATTTTGTTATCTCCTTTATTAATTCCTCTATAATTTTTTCTGCTTTGCTGTAGGATCATCGCTCCTTTTCTTATTTTTTTTCTATCCTTGTCTCATTTTATTTCCATTCTTTTTAGTCTGTTTTCCTAAAGAAATACTCTCCTGTCTTCTCTTTTGTCCTTTTCCACATGTGATTTTTGGAAAAAAAAAAAAAAAGCTTAACATGAAGCATGCCATCAATCGTAACACATTATGTATGTATACATATAATCTGTAGCAAATCAGGTTTCATTAACTTTAATGATGGCATTATATGATGGCAACTTTAATGATGAAATTATTTTTATTTCCATGGACTCATACAGTAACTAAATTGGAAAAATCCCCTAGAGGTTGTCTAGTCAGCCTCCTGCTGATAGCAAAACAGCCTCAAGTTGTTTTAAGGGGCATTTTTAACTAAAGCAACCCCATTTCCTTCTCCAGAAAGGGTAGTAACTGCTGTCACTTACAAAGACCAATTAAGTCCTACTGATCCATTCAGATATAAAGTGAATATTCACTCAGCCTTCAACATTAATCAGCCAAGTTATAAAACTAACTAACAGTACGGACAATTCAGAGGCAAACAAGAAACAGAAAGGAGTCCTTATTATGTCCCTTCTTAAAAGCTTCTATTAGCTGCATGTTGCAAGAAAATGTACATATTTCCAGGGTTTAAATTTTAGGATATATTATGATACATTTATATATGTGGTTGAGAACTGTAGGTATTATATACAATTCAATTGCATCTTTTTCCTGATCTATTTCCAGATTTTCAGTACTAAAGTTCTATAATACTTGCAATAGGTCTATAGATCAGCCCTGCATGAATTTCATATGTTCATATAAGCCTAAGTGTGTTCTCTTTCTTTTGACTTGTACTTTTTAACTAGTACCTTATTGTTCTGAGTGTTACACAGTATCAGGGTCTGTTTTTCTATTAGCAGGACAGGCAGGCGGATTGCAATGGTTCACTTTCTGTTATGCAACCCAGGAAAAAAATCATAGTCTTTATTCTTTGGGTTACAGGTTCTCACAGATTTCTTAATTTTACTTTATCGTCCCAAGAAATAGAAGGGAAAGAGGCCTTCTAGCTGCTTCTAGAAATCAAATTAAGAGTCTTAGATGTCAACTCTTTAATATCAAGGAGTCTGCTTGTTCCTGTTTTCTGGTCTGAAAGAGATGAGAGATTTAAGCCTAGTCTTAGATCTATCATGACTCTCCTTTCCTAAAAAAAAAAAAAAAAAAAAAAAAGAATTAGAGAAAGAAGCAACCCAGTTACCCAGTTTGATAATCACAGAGTTTATTGTACCAAGGGATTAGAGGCCTTCTATGTGCATAAAAGACTCAAACTACATGACTACATGTATGTATTATACAGAAAGTACTTATGCCCTGATTTGGACCAGGGAAATTTATAAGGTTTGGTTAAAGTTCATGTTTTTGGGGAAATCTGAACAGCTATTATAAGACCATATCAGTAATGGATTTATGTCAGTACATTTCCTACATTTTCCTACTGAATTTGTATGAAACTAAAGAAAAGCTTCATTTCCAGGTCATAGAAAATGTTGATATTACATTGTTATGAAAAACCTTGCAGTTTATCTTCTCAATGTAACTACTTATTCTGTTCAAGACCACATACTTTGTAGGTTGACATATTGTGCACCTCTTCCCACAGAGCCCCTATTTCTCTAAACTCTTATTTTTTGGTCCACTTAGCTAACTTTTCTTCTGATTGCTTTGTTGAGATAGGTTGTAGTGGTGCTTCTGTAAATACCTGAGTTTCACAAAGAAGAAAAAAAAAAGCAAATATGTCTTCTCACATTAAGATTGTATTGATATATTGCTGTGAAAATTATTCCTGCCAGGTATTTTTTGCCTTCTTTTAAATTATACAAAAGAAGTTTAGAAAAGCACTGACTATGATTAAAGAGCTGATTTAATTTTTATATACAGGAAATCTAACTAGAGGCATATAAGTACCTAAATTAGGAATCAGTGAGGTCTCAAGAAAGTGATTCTGAATATGTTTTAATAATTTCTCTCTGTTGAAAATCTGAGCAGCTAAGAACTTATCTTAAGAGTTTTAGTTAGATACTAAATGTAGATGGTGTGAATGCCCCTTTATCAAACAAACAAACAAACAAAGAAAAAACAACCAACCAAAAAACCCACTTGCCTGCATTATATACAAGCCTTAAAAAAAAAAAATTAAATGTTTTACAGAAATATAAGATTGTTCTTCAGAACTTCAGCCACAGATGCCAAATGCTTGACCTCATAAGCCAGTCTTCACTATAAAGTAATACTTTTTTATTTTTACATAGAGTATAGAAAGTTCGTTCTTCATCTGAAATTTTAATTTTGTAAATGTGCAAATTCTGAGGTAAAATAAATTTGTAGTTTTTCTTCAGATTAGTTCAATGGTTATATACTTCTCTGTGTGTTCTCCTTCCTTCCTTCCTTCCTTCCTTCCTTCCTTCCTTCCTTCCTTCCTTCCTTCCTTCCTTCCTTCCTTCCTTCCTTCCTTCCTTCCTTCCTTCCTTCCTTCCTTCCTTCCTTCCTTCCTTCCTTCCTTCCTTCCTTCCTTCCTTCCTTCCTTCCTTCCTTCCTTCCTTCCTTCCTTCCTTCCTTCCTTCCTTCCTTCCAGAACAGCAGTTCAGTTATTACTGAAAATTTACAGGCTTCCTTTCCCCCAAATAATTGAATAAAGCAAATTAAATAAACCAGAAAAAAATGCCTAGCAGACAGCTAGCTTACTAGTTTTCTTGTGTAATTCAATAATATTTATCAAATAAGCTTTATATTTACTGGAAAAAAAACAAAACAAAACAAAAAACAAGACAAAACATAACAAACCAAGAAACATTACAGTACAGACTTAAAATACTTATGCCTGTTTTTTGTTAGAGATCTGCTGTCTTGAAAAGGTAAATGGTGTGCACTTCAAGAAGAAAATGAGCAATTTCATAAATGTTTCTGTAATAAACAATTGTATAAAGGTTGATTTTGCTAGCATGATAAACACAGGAATACTTATTCTGGTTCCAGTTTATTTTCCTCTATATGTCTTTGTGAAAAGAATTGATATCAGTAGCTGCAGAATCTGGTATGACCCACATGTTACAATTTAGCAAATAAATGAAATAGCATGGGTGGCCAAAAGGACTGCCTCCATTATTGGGTAAAGACATGCACACATGCATAAATGTAGCCCTTTGCTTTCCCATTTGTCATTTGCTAATGAAGTGGCTTTCTCTAATCCTTGAAAGTTAGTAAATACAGGCTCTGGTGAAAGTTGAAAGGAAGTGTTTTGTAATCAAAGCCCTAATACAATACTGAAAAACTACATATTTTGACAGGAAAGAGAGTGTTTTCCCAATAGGAGGTTTTAAGTTACTGAGGATTTTAGAGATTGTATATGGTATTTTGAATTAGGAATATCAGGAAACCGAACAAAATTGGATTCAGGGAGGGGGGAGGAAAGGAAAAAAAATGTCTTTTTACTTGTAGGTTTCTTTCTAGGTGTACCGGTTTGACCGCAAGTGAGTTCATTTTCTTCATGCAGTTAGAAACCTTTCTTTTTCATAGTTAGCACAGTCACTGTTTGGATTTAGTTTGAGAACAAGAAGATAACACCCCAGAACAGAGTTAAAGTTTTTAGTTGTTGTTGTCTGGAAGCCGAGGTCTCTGACCTCTCTGCCCACAGGTGTGAGGCAGCTAGGAAGGGGAGCATAGATGGGGCAGACCTTGACTGACATCTAGACTGATCAATAAGAATATTCCATGCCATTAGCATCAAGCTTCATATTTAAGGAGAGTTGGGATCTTCCAGCTAGGGACAGAGTCGGGACAGAAAGGGACAGAGACCTGTTCTGGTTCTGCTCCATTTCAGTGGAGTTCTCTTCGGGCATTTCTTTAGCTTGGCCTTTTGCCATCCTGCCATTTTTCAGAGGCTTCTGGGCCTTTCTGCCTTTTACACTCTTCTGTCTCCAAGATGGGCTATTCAGGACCAGGGTACTACTTGCTGAACACCCAGAGTGCAAATATATCCAACTGTAGATAACTGTGTACTTTAAGGTAAGAGAGGTCACTTTCCAGATTCAATTGACTAGCTGACTTCTTACTATAATGGCAGCTTGAACAACTAGTTCTTATGTAAACACCTACACTGTGGACATGAAAAGTTAGGTACTTACCAAGCAGCCAAAATTATATCTTGCAACATGCCAAATCTGATTACTTTATAGAAAATGAGAATACAATGCTTGTTTGTAAGGGGAAGACATCTGTGCCCCATCACCTTTCAGTTGTTTACTCTGACTTCTTTTCTCTTTTATAGATGTACTGGTTTTGACTGGGTTAAATTTAATTTTCTTTGTAGCAGCTCATATGGTTGATAAAACAGCAATGTTTCAATTATTGCTGAACAATGCTTGCAGAGCATCAAGGCTTCCTCTCTTTCTCATATGAGTGAGAGTGTGAGTGTACAGGAGAGGATACAGCTGGGATAGTTGTCCTCAGCTTCAATGTATGTTCAATGTATTTCAGTATTCTGAATATATGACTGGTGTGGCAGACTGCACTGGCTTCCTGAATGACTTTGTCAGAAAGTTTGTTCATTTATACAAAGCCTCCTTTCAAAAATTTTTGCTAGTAATTGATATTCTAGTCCTGCTTATTACTCTATTGGTAATAAACTCTACTTTTGTGAGTAGAACTAGTACAGCAGTCAACTGCTATAGGAAATACACTCTATATGTTTTCTAAGTAGGCATTTATTCTCCCTGATAAATTCAAGACTGAGATGAAATTGAACTTCAGATGAATACAGAGAAAGATGATGGATGAAAAATGATGAAATAAGAACTCTGAAAAGGATATTTTCACAATTTAGCTTCTAATGTTTCAATTTTTTTTGTTTTAACATTAGAACAGTATCTACACTCCCACTTGCGAACAGCTGGTAAAGACTTGCTGAAATCTTTGGTATTTTAAGAGCTAAACTTGGAGCATAAGCGGTTGGAAGATTTCATTGTATACTGTGGGGAAACAATGCAAATGCTTTTTCTGCCTAATTTAGCAGCAGACAGCTTCTGAATGTATCAGGGAACTTTCTTTGACTTTGTTGCAAGGTAAAACTGAGACATGCTTTTCATTTGCTCCCCTTAAGATAAAATGAGATGCCTCAGTTTTGAATTAAGTCACTCCAGGTTTTCACTGGGAAAAATGAACACTTCAAGAAGAGCAACAGAATGAAAGAATGACCACTGTCCCGTCTGTTAAATGGCATATATGTCTTTGATTTGACACTATGAGTGATAATTTTCCTTCATTTTATTCATTTACCATGCAAGCTAACTGCAATAATAAGTAACAACTTTGCAAAGAAATTTTGAAGAATTTTGCTGTAGATTAAATCTTATTTCTGGTACAGACTTCAATCTGAAGAAAACGGGTTTATTAACAAAAGAAAACCTAACCACGGAGTTGAGCAACCTCATTTTATGTTGTCCTAAGTTTCATTGAATTCTTTCAATTCATTAATGTGGTTTCAAATTTCAAACTGTGCTTGTTAAAATGTGTTTTCCTCTTTCACTTGTAACCCAGGTATGAAAAAGTCAGCTAATGAAAAAAATGCTGCAAGATTCATAGACTGCATAGAACAGCACAACTTGCCATGTATTATAGCTAGTTTCTTTTTTTTTTTTTTGCAAAAGTCCTATAGATATTGCATGCATAATACTAATAATTACTGCAGTTTCTGAAGACTAGAAAAAAACTTACCCTTTGAAGTGGCAGTTCTGCTTTTTTTCTGATCCAAATCTCATATATTGGAAATAGCTAGGTCATTTTCTTTTCCATATCTGTCACCACAGAGATGTTGCCCTTGGTTTCAGAAATTGTTACCGTATCTTTAAAGAGCTTCACATTTTTCTGTCAGTTATCACTGTATGGTATACAGTTAGCAAATGACATTCATAGTTTATATAAATGAAATTTACTTATTTTATGTATATTTATGGTTCACTTGCTTATTTTATTTGCATTTCATTCCTGCATTAACTCTTATTTGAAGAATGTATGAGATATTTAGGGAAATTTTAATACTTTGAAAGCCATTTAGATATTTAGAGGTGTCTAAAATACTTCTTATTGTACTTCTGTAAACGAAGACCTTTAAAATGCAATTGCTGTCAACCATGAAGCCTTTGAGTCATTCTGGGCAGACTCATCTTTTCTCAAGACAGCATTTTTAAAACAAAGTACTAATTCATAGACTATTCAGAAAACATTAAATAGCAAAATACTCATTTCATTGGCAAATTATTCCTCTGTGAGCAATGTGAATTACATTCATTCATTTGTTTCCACTTCCATGTATCTTTATAATTCTGTTTTCCAGATACTGTTTTATTGCTTGGTCTGGTTCCTTGGATATTCTCCATATTGAATTTTGCTGAAACAGTTCTCATCCTTTGACTTTTTTTTTCTCTTTTATTTATTCTGAACTTCTCTGTTTCCAGCCCCACCCTGCCAATGAAACTTTTCATAAAACTTGAGGGAACTGAGCAGGACTTGGCTTAAGACTGTATTAACACTGGTTAGGGGTTGGGGGCATGGAACTATTGTCCTAGTCATACATCAGTTCTTTTTGAATAAGCACTACCCTTATACCAGATGCTGTATGTGCAGGTGTTCACCACCAAGCTTCCTTATTGAGTGTTCAAATATTTTTTAAATTAAAAAAAAAAAAAAAAAAAGCACCACCAAATTTAGGGTTCTAACTCTGATACCTTCATATATTATTTGATTACCTCTAAATTCTAAATAAATTCTAATTCTGCATCCCTTTGCCTGTAATAATAAGACTTATTAAATTTGTGATGAATTTTTTTTTGTGGTTCTACATTTAGTTGGGATCAGAATAAAAAAAAAAAATAATCAATCCCTCAACCTATATCCAACCTTATTTAGAAAACCTCTCCAAGCTCTTTTACCTTGTAATATTGAGCAAGCGTTTAGCGTTCATGTAATTAAAAGCTATTACAGTCAGCTCTAAGCAAAAAAATATGATTGCTGTTCCTTCCCTAATTTATGGCTTTAGAAGGAAAGCCATCATAAGAATTTCTCATTCTTCCTCACTTTCCCCTCCTGCAGAGGTTTTAAAGAAGGCAAATCAGGTGAGGATTCAGTTCACCATGTAGTTATATGTTGTAAATTGCATTCACTGATTTTCAACAATGACATTGACTTTGATGCAGCACAAGCATAAAAGCACATAATTTAATAATATTTATTTGTTAGTCTATCAACAACCATATCTGAGTAGAAATCTCACAGGAAAATTGGAATAAACTATAATTACTCAGACTGGCCTTTGAACATGACGCAGAAATCCATTATGTATTGACGGGATGAGTATTATGAGATGCTGATGAGTGCAGGCACACAGAGCAGCTCATTGAGGAACACAGCCATATGAGCTGCTCCTCTTAAAGTGTCTGTTCTATGCTTATCCACCCTCTGTCAGGCATTCAAGCTGTGGCTTTTTTACCCTAGCAGTGGGTGTTAGGTATGAAGCTATGTCTTTTGGTGTATCTTGAACAGAGCCATTGGGCAGGCTATATGGTCTTGAGTTCAGTCATTCAGCTGTATTGCAGACTTTGCCTTAAAACTGGCTTTATGCTACACCTTTTATTTTTACCATATTTTCTCCTTCAAAATTATCAGTGAGCCTCTAGCTCTTGTCTTCCGTGCTGATTTTCTCCTACTCTGTCTTTTTTTTTCTAGATATATTTCTTTTTCCAGTTTTCCTTTTCTTCAGTTTTTCATTTTGTCTATTGCTTGGTGGCTTTTCCATTCCCTATGTATGTCTTCAAACTTCACCTGTACCTTTTTGGGCATATTCCTATCATAGAGGTTTATTTTCACTCTGTATTGTGTAAGTGAGGATTTGGATTCAGATCCTCTTTGGGTACTGTAAACCCCAGGAAATTAAAATGCCTTGGGTACAAGTCCAGAAATACCTTTTTGAGAAATATATTGGAATGTGAAAGTCATCAATCCTTAGCACATGTATTGAACCCTTTTTCATTTTTGTCTGAGTGACTTCCTGCAACTTGTAACCCCAAAATGAGTTGACATTTCTCGTTGCTATGAGTTGTGAGAGGCAATATTGTCCATCCTCATTAGCCTGTAACAGATACTACTGACCAAAGTGATGGTTTATGACAAGATCTTCATTTCCGTTTTTCATGAGTAAGCCTCATCAGAGAGAAAACTCTACAATCTTGGTACTGTTCTATGATATATGTCTGCCATTCAGGTACATATTAATAAAAAGTAACAGATGACAGCTTTAAGCCTCAGCTTTGTTATCTCCAGTCTCCAACACTGTTTCACCTATTCCCAGATCAGTTTACATACAAATCTGAAAATGCAATTATTTTATCCTCAGTAGCCTCCATTTCATGGCATACCTGTTGGATGACTTATGAAATTAGAGAAAATGTTTGTGGCTCTGACCCTGAGTTACTTCTTATATCTCATGGAAATTTTTTGCCCAGTGAAGGATCAGCTGTGATTATAGTCTTTCTATTGACAGCTAGTTGGTGTTTATTTCCCCTTCAACCCTGATTTTCCTAGAAGTCTGGTGAGACTCTTTCCTCCAGTTGGAGATCCTATGTGATATATATCTAATTTTCAGTACCACCCCCACCCCTGAGGACAGTTCTTAAATGCTTAGCAACCCAATTACTACTACAGCTTTGATTAATGTTTTTTGTTGTTGTTGTTTTCAGAGATTGCCAGAATCTCACAGCTTACCATCCCTGACTTCAATATGATACAAGTGGCTTCCTCTGTTCCTTTCTTCTTCCCTTCCTTCTTTCTTTCCTTTCTTGCCTGCCTTCCATTTCCTCAGCTGATTCCAGCACTTCCCACAATGCAGGTCAGATCCAGACCTATTCTGCCTTTTTGTTTAGCTATCATCTGTTATTATACCTGCTCTCGATAGCATATTTCCTTCTTAGCCATAGATGTAAATTTTCCTTTTTATTATACAGTTATGTCTTAAAGAATTACAGACTTTAATGAATTATGCCAACTTTTCTATAAATATTTTTTATTTATGATTACACTTCTACTTTTTCAAAGTTACATAGTATGTATAAATGCAGTACAAAAAAAAGGGGGGAGTGGGGCAATAATTTATTTAAGAGGAATGTTATTTTTTTATATGCTGAATGCAGGATGGATATCAAAGAACTAGACTTATTTCTACTACTGCCTAGTCCTTAACCCTCAAAAATACTTCCTACTCTCCAGAAACACAGCTTCTAGATAAAGTGATAGAACACTTAAATGAAACTTCTGGAAATTCTTTCCACTAGTCTGTGGGTTCGTTTTCATAATCTATAGCTATTCCAATGACATAGGTAAATATCAATTATAGTAGAATATCAGTTTGGCAATTTAGCATATCAGAATAATAAATAAATATTTCATGTGAACTGAACATCAATATATAATACTTGTATAGTGGTTTCATCATGCAGATGGAAAAGTAAAAAGTATTTTTAATAAGAATTTTTTATTGAATGAAAACATAGATATTTGCATTGATAAAAACAGAAAAATAATTGTTCTGTAAAGATCAGCCTTTTGTAAGTCTTGTTCTAATACAGAACTTGTCAATAGGGGAAAAAAATGGTTCTTGGTGTGTGGTTTGCTGTAAAGCTGGACTGTAATGTAAAGAACTATATTCTAACATTTATTCCAAATTTTATCCAGTATTTAGAGGCTCAGAGAAGACATAAAGCATGGGGAAACTTTCTTAAGGATAAGAAACAGTGTTATAAAAATAGTTTTTATACCATTTTATCCAAATTTAGGCACAGTTAACTTACTATCACCATGGTATCATTTTGTCTAAGTAGATATTAAACTCAAGTGTAAAGAAAGGGTATCAAGTGTTATCAAGCTCTAACTTTCAAAAGAAAATATTTCTTGAGCTGTAGTTGACAAAACCAACCAACTAATAAAAGAGGACTGTATCTCAGTACCGAATTTGGTGAGTGTGAAGTCAACCTCCACTTTCAAAGTGCTTTTTATCCTTGTAGGTGGTGCTATATGAAAGCACAATAATATTAAGTAGATTGCTTTTGGATTCATTTTGCTTAGTTGGAGGTGCTGCGGGAGTGGAATAAACTCATCTAATAAATCTGAATATTGCTGACAGAAAATTTCCAATTGTACTTGAAAATGTCCATTTATATGAATGAGAAATGTTTTACACTTTAATACTTCATTTTAATAAAGATTTGATTCAGAGCTTACTCTTTCAAGAAGGCAACTTTGACTCAGAGACACAGTAATAGATGGCTGGGGAAAGAAGAAAGAAAGGGACAAGTACAATGGTACCACTCCTGGTATACCCCCATTTACCGTAGTCTGTAGCATGTGGTTTTCCTGAGTAGAGGAGTGAAAAGTCCTGACTTTTTTAATTGTCTGTCATTAATGTGTCTAATCACTTTTGAATCTGTCCAAGCGTTTTGCTCCACAGTAACTTATATCAGTGAGTTCCACATTTAGTTATGTAGTTCCTTTTCTTAAATTTGTGGTTTAAGAATTTAGTTAAAGGATTATTATTTAGATCAATACAATCCCACAGAACAATAAGATGTCTAAACACACCAGGCTGTCCCTGTACTCTAATGACTTAGCCAGTACATCCTCTGCCTTTGGAGGAGCAATACTTAAAGCTCTGCATACTAATAAACTGAAGTGGAATGTGTATGTGAACAGGACTTGGACTCTGTTGTAAGGCAGGATATTTGCAAATAGCTTGACACGGAAGTTTAAGAGGCTGATTCAACAGCTGGATCAGAATAACTCAGTTGTTCTGAACAATACCTACATGCTTTGAGTTTAAGCTCTCTTCTTCACAACCCCTTGAGACTGAGCTTAAACTGAACTTGTATTTTGCAAGTGTTCCTGCTGCTCTACATGAAAGCTGGGTTAATATGCAGTATTTCAGACCATTCTGAACCTTACAAGTTTGTTTAGATTTTTATTTTAAGAATGCAAGCAAACAAAATTGTATTAAGAAAGCAGAGGATGACAGATGACTGGAAATACCAGTGCTAAGGCAATACAATAATCAGCAGTACTAAGGAAATATAGAACAATACAATAGTTTGGGTTGGAAGGGACCTTTAAAGGTCATCTAAGTCCAACCCCCCTGCGATGAGCAGGGACATATTCAACTAGATCAGGTAGCTCAGAGCCTTGTCCAACCTGACCTTGAATATTTCTAGGGGTGGGGTATCTACCACATCTCTGGGCAACTTGTTCCAGTGTTTTATCACCCTCATCATGAAAAAATTATTCCTTGTATTTAGTCTGAATCTACTGTCTTCTATTTTAAAACCATCACCCCTTGTCCCAACACAAGTCATACTTAAATTGTACATATGCTGAAGGTTCCTTCTTAGTTCCGTGAACAACATGGCTAGGTGTGTTAGAGTAAAAAGCATGTGTGACTCTCTAATGTGAGTATGGTGGGCAGTTCAGCATCAGAAAATCCATTATAGAAGTAAAATTTGCATATGGTCCATATTGACTAGGATGCTGCTGACTACTTTAGTCAGCCAAAATAATATCTCAGATTATGAAACAAACACAGAAAATAACTATATTTTTCTACATTATTTCTTTCTGTCAGCCTAAACCTGGAGATAAATATTTGACTGCTGTGCAAATGCAATCTGATAAGAATTAGAAGTTTACCAGGGGCATATCAAATAATTATGAGACAAGGCCAGAACTAGCAGGGTTTGAGTCTGTTCCCTGTACCTAGGAAACCAGGATACCTACACCCCAAACTAGCCAGGTTTTGCAGGAGGAGGGCCCAATCACCAACCTGATTACAGTAGCTGGCAGCATTATGGGAAGAGCCAGCAGCAGGGACAGAGAATAAAGTTTGCTTGGAATAGTTCCAATAGTTAGTTTTGGAAATATCAGAACAAAGTACCGGGTGTATAGTAAACGTGAGATTCCCTCCAAGTGAATGGCAGGATAATGTGCCAGGGGAGGTTTAGGTTGGATATTAGGAAAAGGTTCTTCACCCAGAGGGTAGTGGAGCACTGGAACAGGCTCCTTAGGGAGGCAGTCAAGGCCCCAAACCTGACAGTATTCAAGAAGAGACTGGACAACACCCTCAGATACATGGTGTGAACTGTGGGGTTGTCATATGCAGGGACAGGAGTTGGACTTGATGATCCATGTGGGTTCCTTCCAACTCAAGACATTCTATGATTCTAAAATATTTGTGCTTTTAGTTGCACCTCATCACAAAATACCAACAACATTGGTAGGTCTTTTTACCAACTCTGTAGATTTAGAAGCAACTTTATGGTGGCATAATTGCACCTACTTTTCTTTCCTACCCCCAATCTGATCAAAATATTATTCCTTAGTCTACAGGGGAAAGGTAGCAAAAGTTGCAGTGATGCAAATTCAGCATTATAGGTTCACTGGGTTCCTCAGGTACAGTATTGCATCTTCATGGGTCACTAACATGTCATAAATTCCTGTGTAAATAAGATTGTTTTAAACAGTGGTATATCCCAAGAATGGGAGGTGGGGGAAGAGGAATATTTTTCTATAGAACAGAATGGTTTTAGGCTCTCAGAGCTATTGTGCCAAGCTGTTTCTGCAGTTTGGGATGCTCAGTCAGTGAAGAACATCTGTTGAAATTAATGCGCTGTTCCACATTTCTCTGCACACAATGGCTGCCCTTTCCTATTAAAATGGCTTATACACTATGAAGCCTGAAGTACTACTTCATTCTACTTCAGGCTTTGCTCTCAAAGAACTTTGACAAAATCCTTTTTTATTTCTTTTTTCAATAATCCCTGTGGGCCAGCAGATATGTGGAAAGTCCAGAACAATATCAGAATTGCTCAGTGTCTATGCAATGGTGTCCTCATTGCTTCTCAAAGAAACCCAAAACAACAACAAAGGAAAATTTACAGGCCACTGTTTGCTAATACAGGTGTGTGATTGCTAAATATGCCTGACATTTTTGTATCCTTCAGAATGCAAATGTGGTATTAAGTTTAAAACACAGCATTGTTTTCATTTTTCTAAGTAACAATTCAATGTATTAGCAAATAATAAAAATTACTCTCTGCAGTCAGGAATAGCACTTTATCTTCAACCTCATCTTTGCCTCCCAGCTATTTTATCTCACAGAACAATGCTGTGATCCCAGTCTTTGACAAGCACCATAACCTTTCAGGCAACATTGCACACTGTGTGCACCCAGAGGAAAGGAACTTTCAAATTGTGACTTTAATGAACAACAAAGAAACAAAGAATCCTCTCCATCAAAACAAAGCTACAAAAATCGGAAGCACCTGACAAGCCAGACTCAAGTGGTCAAATGCTATAATTTTTTTAAATCCTAAAATTTCCCTTGGTTTACTCCTGTGTGCGTGTATATACACCCCTGCCCTTTTACACATTTTCATGTATTGCTAGAGAGCTCCATAGTATAATCTTCAGCACAGAAATAAGAAGGGAGCCTCCATTCTTAATACAAATAAACTCATCCTCAGAACAAGTTGTCACAGTCTGTCACAAGCAACTGTTGCTCCAGAAATGAAAAACTTCATTATGTGCCAACAAGAAACTGGAGCATAGGCACGTGACTAACAAAATGTAGTGTCAGATCAAACACATCAAAAAGCAGAATACTAAACCATTTAGTAATTTATTTTCTTCTGTTTATTTTTGGGCTGCATATCTGTATTATGCTTGCACTGTATCTTCTGTTGATTCAGTTCCTGGGGTTACTTTAAGTGGCTTGCTATGAAGACTGTACACTTCAAACCTACTAATTCTGTGTTTTCAGCACTTTCACCTATTAATACTCTTGGCATCCTGGAAGTATAGAGCATGTTGCTGAGACAACTACAACTCTGTATTTACAAAGCTTCTCAATGCTGAATGCATTCAAATAAGTTGAAAATGGACATAAGGCTGGAAGACAAATAAAGTTTTGTTGCTTTTCAGGGAGATAACTTATAGGAGTTTGTGCATGCTGGAGACTTCTACGTGAATCAAAACATGTATGGAAAGTGATATTGAGGTTACAGAGAAAGAAGATCAGTTATTTTTCAGCTAATGTGAATTTGAAAATACTGAAGTGCACTTGAAACAATGTTTTATCATTGGTGACTGTTACCAAACATAGGTTTGAAGGCTAGATCCTTTAGGATGAGGATCCATCAGCCTGCTTAGCGCAATGGCTTATAACAAAGGGTACCAGTATACAGTATCAGTATGCTCTACCAGCAAAGTTATTCCTCTGTGGACACAGGTGTATCAGGAGAGTTAAACCTTCATCACAGTATAATAAAGCTATCTACTGTACTGATAAAATCAGTTTTGTCAGAAGTTGGTGGAAGTTTTGAGTTGCAGATGTCCTGGGACTGAAAGACAGACATAAGACACTGAACACAGCTGCTGCAGTGGAAAACAGTGATGTAAACTGAGTATATGCTTTCATTTTAAGGACAGTTCATGGGAAATTTGTGGACACAGGCAACAGGGACATCAAAGTGTAAGTCACCCAACCTTCCTTACCTGACCTTGTGCTTACTAAAATAATTTAGTATTAAAGTTATTTAGAGGCCTGTAGGGCACATGTATTTCCTTCAGGAGAAGACAACTCCTAGAAGGAGTTTACATGCAAAAGAAGACAGTGGCTCCTGAGGAGCTCCCCCACACCACTGCAGGATGAACCTTTGACTCACAGAATCACAGAATAGTTTGGGTTGGAAGGGACCTTTAATGAACACCTAGCTCCCTCCCCGCCATGATGGGCATGGACATCATCCAAACTGACACTTCCACATCTCAGTGCAAACTCTCAGTATCTCATCAGCCTTAGCTGATTGTGCTGCCAAGGGCAAGCCAGCGTTATTCAGCCTTGCTGGCCTCTAGTAACTCATTTTTTTTTAATCCCAGAAGCAGGAATGAACACACCCTAGAGGCCTGCATATAGCAGAGTCCACAGTTGATAATGTAGTGTGGTCTTACCATAGGAGAACACATACCCATACCATACCACAAGCCACAGACTGGCTACTTTCTCTGACAGCACTGCTTCTACAGGAATTGTGGATGAAAAAAAGAGAAGAATAACAACAGTGCAAAAGTCAACAACTGCTAAGGACTCTGTCATTCTTTAAGACCCCTCAAAATTCAGTTTTGAAAGTGGATATCTTGTCCAAAACAAGATTTGCAACAGATGGCTTAAAAGAAAAATTGCAAATAGTTACTGGAAAACATGGAGAATATGATTCCTGATTCAAGCTCAAATTATCTACGGACTTAAAATAGAGGAAAGGTAAGTTTTGTCTTTCAAATCTATTACCCTTGAATTAAGAACTAACAATTTCTGGTATATAAAAAAAACTTAGGAGACACTCACAAAAAAAAAGAAATCTTATTTCATAATTCCTGTTTCCAAAACATCATGATTTTGAGATCTCTGTAGCAATAATTTTGTGAGCCATTGTGGTGGTGCAAATGAAATCGGCTCATAGCTGCAATTTCATTTGCTATAGCATTTCTGAGTAAGCATACTTGTAGAATGACTCTTTTTATATTGCTAATGGAATTATCCACATTCCACATTTAAGATTGTATTCTTATATGTAGATTTCTACAAAAAAATTATACCTGTGTCGCAGATCAATAAACATCTTCATATGACAAAAATTAAGAAAATAAGACCTGTGTTTCTTGTGCAGCTGGGAGTGTAATGTTTGGTGGGTTTTTTTTGTAGTTTGTTTTTTGTTTGTTGTTGTTTTGTTGTTGTTGTTTTTCCTAGATACCTTTACCCTTATTTTTGCAGTACACCTTTGCAAATCAACATTGCTATTACCTAATGGTTATAATGTCTTGCCTTAACTCTAATGGCAGTAATTTTGTTTCACTCATGTACAGCTTTCAGACAGAAATGATACAAGAGCATTTGTCTTTTTATTTAAAAGAAAAAAAAAAGTAGTAAAATACTAAAATTATTGCCAAACTTTCATCATGCAATTTTTTCTATCTGCATTGTAAAGTCTTTTTTCCTCAGTGTTCCTGAATTTCTAATGATAAAGAGGCTTATGACTAATAATTTGCAGATAGAATAACCCTTTTCTAAATGCACACTACTCAATAAATGAACAAGCTGCTTACAGTAATTAATGTCATCCTGTGCTCAAATTGCATGTGCTAATAAAGCTAATTGGCAACAGCAAGCATTAACTGTGATTACTCAGATGCATCTAATGTCATCACCAGTGCCTATAATTATCTACAAAGAGGGAATTTCACTTCTGTTTTAAATCACTTGTCTGTTGTCAGCATTGGTGTTCTCTCCTATATGATATCAAATATCCTATATTGTATCAACAATACTTTTACTACACTAGATGACAGAAAAGTTGATTTTCCTTTTCAAACAAAGAACTGCACAGTAGAGAACAACATATGAAGCATTTCCAGGTCACTTATTCTGAAATAAGTGTTCGATTTCAGCTAAATTAATAAATCTGCATTTTCCTTCTTTTGCATATGATCTGACATCTATCCCCTTCTACAGGATGTAAATTATTTGCAACAGAACATTCATCTAATCAATTTAGACCATAAGCTGTATTTCACAGTAAAAGAGACGAGCCAAGAGATCCATTTTGTATTTGTTTTGGACGTTTGCAAGAAATTATTATCAGGAAGACAAACTTTTCTGGCTTTTGCACCATTTATTACAGACAAACTCTTAGCTGTAAGTAGAGCAATAATTATTTGCTATGCCAATCCAAAAGGGCAGACATTACATTATCAAGAATTAGGTGGCTGAAAATGTAACTTTAAAGACAAAAATTTACTACCTTTTTTTTTTCAGCAGTCTTTTTTCCTATTTGAAGTTTTCCTTCTCTCCTCAGTTTTTGAAGAGCTAACCAGTAATTTCTGCAAGTATTTTTTCTAAGTTACATTTACTAGACTTCTGTAATTCACATAGCTTTCTACATTCTCTGTCCAAATGGGTACACTTTTCTGAAAATATGAAGGTCTTCTCAAGTTCTCCAGATGATGCTTTTTGCCTGCGCTGGATGGAGTAACAATTTCATGTGTTACTTTGTTTGCTACACTGTACCTTTAGAATTACTGCTGCTTGGAATTACGGATTTATGTTTAGCTGATGTTTGGCCTCATGCCTCACAGCTTCATTGACCACATAAAAATGGAGAGCTATCATATCATCTCAGGATCAGTAAAGGCAAACCAACTGATCTCACCCTACACAGACAGATGCAGAGTTAAAAGGAACATCTGCTCGACGAACAGCTCTGGGGATCCCTTTTATTTTGCATCAATTTAGCTGTCTTTTTCAACTTCAGATTTCAGGTATACATCCATTACTCAAAAAGTTATCTATTTGCTTGTGATTTTTTAATCCCATTTTAGAGTATGATCAGGTCATGACTTTTCTTCATAATTCTCCATTTTCTAAGACTAAGTTTCAGATCTACTCATAAAAATCCTCATAAATGAGGAATTAGCATGACATTACTCATATGAATTACATACATTACTATGACCCACCTCTGTGGCTAATGTGACATTAATGTCAGTACTCTCACTTTCACAGAACAGACTTAAGTTTCACAAAATAACTGAAAAGATAGAACGAGCATGATACTCACCCATATCAAAGCAGCAAGTTCTTAATCAGATTCTATTTTTGGGTTGTTTTTGCTTAATAGACCACAAACGGTCTTGTTTTGTTGGGGTATTTTTGAAATCAAATATATAAATCTGAAATCAGATCTAGAAATGCAGGTATTAGCTTTTGTTTTATCAGCTGACAACACAAACTTCATGATTTCTTGTTCAAAAGATATGAGCAACTTGTTTGTGAGCTCAGAAGACAGTTATCATATTGGCTCATTATGCTTCTAGATCTCAGAAAATATTCTTTAACTTTTAGATGGCTTTGTTGGCAAAACCTTCCAATTTCTGAGAACTTAAAGTGGTCCAAACAGACTCTGGAGATTTTTGACAGCTTAAATAACTTTACAAGTACCCAACTTCATAATAGCAGCAGTACTTTATAAGAAACAGTTGTCCTGTTTGCTCGGGCACATAAAATCAGTAAACCACCTCTGTGAAATCTCTGAAAAGAGCCCTAAACTTTTACCTCTGTATACCCAAGAGTTCTATGTATTTGATTTTTAGACCTCAGCACCACCACTAATGACAGCTCATTCTTTCTATCCAATACTGTGAACTCTCAAAGCCTGTCCAGGGAGCACAATTACGACTCCTAGTCCTGTGGATGACTGGGCACAGGAGCTTTACAAGAACGTTTTACAACCGAAAACTTCAGGACCCAAGTTTAGATGCTCTTTCATCTCAGTTACAGAAGTATACTATCACTACATGGTCAGTACAGCCAACAGGTGGATCATTTCCTGCCATAAGACTCACAGAAAATGTTTCTTGGAAAGAGATGAAGAGAGTGGGCAGGATGAAATATGATGCAACCACAAAAAAATGATTTTGAGATCTCATGGACTGATTATGAGGAGAAACAATTTAGCTTGTAACCAAAGGAGGGACTGCAATGAAAGGCAAATTATAAGTTCCTCATGTTTGCCCTCAGGGATTTTAGATGGAGACTGCAGCAGTTAGTATGGTGATGCTTATGTTGTATTTGCCTCCAAGAGGTTTGCACAAGGGAGAAGTCCTCTGACATCAGAGCTGCCTATCAAGGACAGAATAGAGAATAAATGTTTTTGGGACAAGATGATAAACGCTACTTCATACAAGAGGAGTGGAAAACAGGGCCTATTTTTAGGTGTTTTTAAGGAGATCAAGTTAATAACATGAAAACAGAGATTATAATTAGGAATAAAATCAGAAAAAAGTAAATGAAATATGATCTCTTTGGCAAACATGAAAAGTTAAAGAGAAGTTGTGCCCCACAGGTCTATGAGATACAGTGTTACAAATGGGACTGTGCCCTGGAAAGCTAACCTAATAATAGAAATGCAACATGCTTTTGAATTCATTTAGTATAAATTATTGATCAGAATTGATATGCATCTGAGGCACCTCATTTGTATAGTGCTCCTCAAAGTAATAGGATAGTTACTTAATTCCTTAGCATTTTTCTTGTCACTGCTTTTTCACGTTGCCCTTCTCAGTTGAAGCTTTGTCTTTTTGTTATTTAAAAGCTTTATGATTCTTGCCCTGACTTCAGATTTTATAAAGGACTACCTGTATAATTTGATTTTAGTTAATGCGACTATATTGCTACATGAGCCAGCTAGTTCCCTAGACTTTCCTGTTAATCACTGGAGAGGCAGATTCCTCCAGGGGAATACTCTGGATCAATCTGTTGCAGCTCAGGAATGTGGCCTTCTCAAATATAAAACACAATTAAGTAACTTCTTTCAGTTGAAATAAATATGAGAACGTATTAATAGATAGGTACAGCCAATCTAAGTTTTAGAAGTCAAAAATGCAAGCTAGTTTCACATCAACTAATAATGTTAGTCTTATGTCAACAACACAATACCACTAATTTACAAAAAAAAAAGTGTTACCCTGGTCATCATTCAAATGCATTCTCTCCAGCAAATGTTTCACCAATACAAAAGTGCCCAATTCTGGCTAAATCTCAGTATAATGACTTAAGAGACTTATTTTGAATGCATAAAGAATGTCACAAATTCCTTGACAGAATTCCAGTACTACAGCCAAGACTCTTGATACTTAACTTTTTTTTTTAGAAAAGATTTTTTTATGTGGTGTTACTCCACACCAGTAAGATAATTCTGGTGTACGTCATCATTAAGAATTCTAAAACTTTTTTTGAAAGATAAAATTATCTAGCTTTTCCTCCTGTATTCTTTCATAGCTATAATAGTAATGAATTTATTTTAATGATTACAGTGTGATGGATGATATATGTAATTGAGAAGTTTTACTATTGCTGTTTAATAGCCGTACTCAAATCTATGAGAAGGGGACATTTTTTTCCCCATACTGTTTTTGAAAGGGCAGTTATTTCTTTTAATATCACATTAACCATTTGAGAACATGCCATCACTATTGATTCTCTGAAATCATAAATAGTTGTACAACTTGACGAAAATTAAAAAAGCTTTAATATCAAACCAATTTAAACATTCATATATTTATTCAACACCTGTAATGTATTACAAACAAGTTTCTATCTTCAAAATGAAGAAATGTCTATCTTTAAAGATAGTGCCAGTAGTAAAATATATTACAGAAAATACTTTTGAATCTTTTAAATGCTTAGAAAGTGGGTAAAAATGCATAGTGGAAGAAAACAAATGATATAGGATGGGACGAGTGGTCATGTTTTCCCTTCTGGCTACAACACAACTTGGTTGTGCAGCCCAGAAGGTTTTGAAGTTTTTCCTACTACCAAAGGGAGATATTGAACTTAGCTGAGCCTCAACTTCTCCAGGGCATGAGGACCCTGCAAATTAGGACTCATGCCGACCATTGACAACCATGTGGGCTGGAAATCTGGGGACTTTGTTGACCATTAAGTGTTCTGCATCATCTTGGGCATCAGAATTCAAGCAAGCCTCTTCTCACTGCCCGGCTGGCTTTTCTTACTCCTCTTGTAGCAGAACAGATCACTTTCCTCTCCTTAAACAGGCAGGCTTCAGTGTCCCAAAGAGGAAAAATATGTCCTATTTGGATTTCTACAGTTTTGCCATTTCTCAAGAAGTGGGCAAAGGAAAGTAGGAGAAAAAGAACAAGAATTTAAGCATAGATGAGCTGGAATTATGCTGTATATAACTCAGAGTTAAACTGAGCTGCTCACATATCATGCGGCAGACCCAGAGTCCGAGCTGATCTAGCATGCTTAACTGGGTTAGAGAGGGTGAAAAGAAAAAAAAAAAAAAATCACTCAGGGAAACAAGGCTACAAGAAGTTTGATTCTAAAGGCTCAGCAGTAGATAACTTTTGGGTTGCTAGATGACTCTAAAATCAGTGCTTAGAAGTTAGTTATATTTCACATTACTACTAGAAATAAACCAAGCAATTCTGACCTATTTCCCCATTGTGGCAAAAAAACCCCACTACTAAAACTGCAGTATACTAAGTGATATCCAAGAAAAATGTGTGACACATCATACTATAGATGTAGTAATGTACTTAAATTTTTATTTTACAAAAATCTGATTTCAGATGCAAAACAGTTGTATGGGTAGCTAGTAAACTGAAGACAGAAGATGTAAGACCTTTATTCTGCATCATTTAAATCTTTAGATATGGGGTAAGAACAGCTTTTTAAATTTTCAGTCAGATCTACTGCCTTGATTTATATAATATTTGCCACTTCTGAATTTTAGACCTATTACCAATTACTAACTAGACTACTAAAATAGTATGCTTTTTGATTGCTACTAGTAAGTTATTTTATCCAGATCTATTAAAAGCTGTCAATGAATATAACATTCACCAGTCAGAGGCAAGTTACTGGGCTCAAAACAATAGCATTAAGAATGAAGTGAAATTCCAGTCTTTGTTACACAGATTTGCAGAAGAGATGAATTGCCTCTTTAAGCTTTGACAGAATACTTTTATTATAACCCTTCATCTCCATTTAGCTTCTAACATCTATGAAAAACGAACATCTACTTCACAAATCTCTTTCTTGGGTATGTGATTTTTGCAGTCCTCATAACAGTTCATTCTATCTTTGCACAGTTTCAAATCTCAGTTCCATGAAATCTTCCATGAGATATCAGGCAAGAGAGAATGCCACACACAATGCTGTCAGGACTCTTAATGCATAGAAAGCAAGAGCTATTTGCACTGTAAAAAAAAAAAATTCAAAGCTGGAATAATTTATCTGTCACCCTATTTGTAATTTTCATCTTTTGAGTGTAGAAAAAAAACCCCTAATCTCTAGCACTGTTCCTTTTCCTTAAGTTCTACCAGAAATGATCCTGATTATATAGTTCTTAGGCAAAAAAGTTGCTTACAATAAAGAGTACTAGGCAGTATTGACACTGATTCTCCTCTCTCTTTCACTTCTTAGAGTAAGACCAGTTTGTTTCAAAGTTCAAGTACTATTCATGCTGTGTAGTTACTGCAGTGTTTCATCAATTCCATCCACAGCCACTACAGAAGCTGCTATGGCAGCAGCAAAGCAGTGAGCAATCTTTATACTTATATTCAGTAAGCTGAGGATGTAATAAATCCATGTCAGCTTAGCAGTAGACATCATTACCTTTACTTCTCCTCAACATAAAAGCTGTAGCTAGTATAAAATTCTATGCTTATTTTTGAGTTTCTAAAATATTCTTAGAGGTTTGCAGAGGTGTGCACCAAGGCCATACACTGTTTATTAAAAAAAAGAAAAAAAATCATTCTTGCCCCATTAACCTTTCTGCTGAGGTCAAACTTTTTTTGTTATGAGAATATAACAGTGAAGACTGTCAAAGTATTCAAGCAGAGACGTACCAGTTTGGACCAAAGCTGGTGCAAACCAGAAGTCCAGAGGCCACAGTAAGTCCTAAAATCAGGTAAGAACCTGTGGAATACCTTGATGTCATATACGGTTGGGTGTTACAACAATCTCAAAAACAACATTAGAGAATAGACTGCCTTATCTTATTGAATTATTTGGTATAATGCTTCTTATAAAACTTGTTCAGAAACTGTTTATACAGAATTTGCTTAGCATAAATAAGTTTGCTTAGGCTGCAACCTGTGAACTTTTCAACTTTCTGCCTCGTTAAGCAAAAAGGGCCCTGGAGACTTTTCAAGCTAGAGGATAAAGGAGCTACATCCCTTGAGATCAGAAAAGGAACAGAATGGTGTGAGAGGGAAGAGTGTTTTGGCTATGCCAAGAACTTATTTTTCTTCCAAGCTACAGGTGTAAAATATCTGAAGGTCAGAACTTTGAGTGACATCTAGCCTGTGTGGTAAAAACACAACTACCCACAAAGATAAGAAACTGCCCACTTGATGAAAGAGATCCAATGAAGAACAGGGAGAAACCAGACTCTAAACTTCACAATTGACCCAAACTGATGCACAAGGGGTGGGAAGCTTAGATTGTAAGGGTATAATTGTCAAAGGTTTTTTTTGGCTGGGGGTCCCTCTTCTGGAAGCACACAGCTGAAGATACTCTATGCTGTACCTTGCAAATAAGTTATTTAAGAAGAATTTCTGGAATCCATGCCTGAATCTCTGTATCATGAAACATAGGGAAAAAAACTTCACGAATCTCAAAAGTTAACTAATTACGCTTTCAAACATGCCGTATTATCAGAGTCTGCATCTTTTGTTACACAAAAGTGAAGACTAAATATGCAGTCCTCATAGCAAGTCTAGACAGGAGAGTATCTTAAGACAACTGATGTCAATAGAAAACTAATAATCTTGTAATTTTTGTCTAGTAGCAGCAATCATTTGAGTTTCTGAATCTTCACATTCCAGAGGGTCAGATTTCAGTACATAATACTCAGCCCACACCACAGTATAAATTCTGACGTTATGTTATCGACTTATTCAGAGGATTCAGTTACCATGTACTCATTTTCTTTCTCTTCTGGTGCAACCCACAACTTCATCTTTTTCCCTCATGATTAATTTGCCACAAGCATCATGGCCATTGAACTATTGGAAAAAATTCCCCTGGGAGCACAAGGCCATTCAGAGGTTGTTTACAGCAGTCCATTATTTTGCGGTTAGCCAGCTAGAAAGACTTAACCTTCTTTTTTCCAGCTCACTTAAGTGTTGAATGACCAAAAAAAGAAACAAGAGCATGTTTGAGATTAAGAACTCTAAATCCCCTTTCCCCTGCTCTCAAAGCTTAAGTTCATCATCTGCTTTATTTCTTTTAAGCTAGTATCTTGACATGTGCAATAGATATCCTCCCATTTGACTCTGTTGCCTACCTATAACCTTTTGGTGATTGACTTGCACATTTGTGAACATGAAGAACTTCTTGGTCCTAATACATGTTTCAGTTTAACTGAGTGATCTAATTTCTGTATGAATCTGCCACACTATCCCAACACTGCTTTCCTTATTCCTCTCCAGACACTGGGCATAAAAATGCATTTTGAAGTAGCAGCTACTCCCTCATTGAGGAAACCGGTTACTTAGTCATTTAATAGTCCATAGTTTCTCATACGACAGCAAAGGATGTTGGAGAATAGCTCAGACAAAAGAGTACCAAGCACCCTCATATGCAAATACAAGCTTAACATAACCATTAACCTGCACTTAAGTTTTAGAATGAAAGCCTTTTTCAGAAATACTCAAGTCTATATAATAATTGGAGGTTCACACTAGGTATGCCTTACCTTATGAAGAAAGCTTCCTTCAGAGCTGAGTCATCTGCAAAGACTTTTCTATGCAGCCTGCTCAGCTCAGACAGTGAGATGGCTGGGGGCAAGAGGTCCTGCATGCATCTGTAGCTGCTGTTCTTTGGACTTAATGCAAAGTCAAGGGCAATTTGTTCCTCCAGCAGAGACCAGGAAGCTCCTAATGAACAGCAGGTAACCACCCAGGTGAGTTTCTTTCTTTTGGACTGTTTTCAGGATGCATTAGACAACTCAGAGTAACTAGAGGCTTGTTCCACCACATCAGAGACACCCTACCTTTCTCACACAGGGTATTATAATGGTTTACACCTGTGCAACACCAAATTCAGTGCTGCAGTCAACCTGTCAGTGGGTTCTTGAGGATAGTACTGGTGACAAGTTGCTGAAACAGCTAGATCTCACCATTGTATCGAAAAGAATTTAATGCAGCATGTAGAAGCATAGAGGTTAATACATTAAGAGCATCAGTACAAGTTTACAGATGAACCACTTTTGGCTGGGCAGTGTTGATTTAATAATCACAAATACAAATTCTTGCCTTGGTTTCTGGGAAGTTATAAACAGGTAAGCAAAAAGGCTCAAACATATCAACTGGTTGGACTATGAGAGAAGCAGAGAAATCTTCAATAAACATTGAAGTTGGCCTCAGGAACCAGAGTCACCTGTTCCTCCTCCCATCAAATTACACTCAGGCTAGCCAGAGACCACTGATAGTGCCTACACATAAAGACAGGAGGTTAAAAACATTTTATATTTACTGAAGTGCTTCAGAACAGGCTACACCATGTGCACAAGTACTACTTTCTTCTTCCTAGTATTCTACAGTTCAGTGCATTTAGGAAATGTACCATGCACACTGCAGCTGGCCATATTAAGAAGAAAACACATCCTACCCACTGATGTGCACACAAGTGTCTCTCTCTCTATATATACACTTATTTATACAGCTTAGTTAAAATTTTTCTTAAGTGCTTGGACATGGCAATCAATATGAATTATGTATGAATCACGTAAGTTAACACACTTGAAACTATTTACTTCTCAGGAAGTCACCCACCCACTGAGTTCAGAATTGTCTTCAGAGTACTTCAAACTAGACACGCACAATACTAACATTAAAAAAAAAAAATGCTGCACACTTCCTCAGC
Organism: Streptopelia decaocto; assembly: GCF_964273445.1. Lineage (NCBI taxonomy): Eukaryota > Metazoa > Chordata > Aves > Columbiformes > Columbidae > Streptopelia > Streptopelia decaocto. The sequence continues at coordinate 48,999,493 of NC_138661.1, forward strand.
CCTTTTCTCTAATTCTGAAGTGACTACAGAAAAAGAATAGGACCCTATAGTCCCATGAGCACCTCACAATACCTAGTCACTATCTTTTCTCATTTGAATGCTGGCTGATCATTATGCACAGTACACTATGGCTCACTCTAAAGCAGACTGTCATTTGAAAGCACATGTCAAAATATGATTTAGCAGTGACAACAGAAGAACAACACTTGTAAACAAATACAGCATTAACAAGAAGTTTGTCTATAAGGATATAAGCAGGAAAGGTTCTCTGGAGAACAACAACAGAAACAAGGTCACTTGTTATAGTAGATAGAATCAGTAGGCCTATCTTGGCAAGCTTGTGCCATTGTCTGATACAAGAACCTGCAGAAGACAAACAACGCTTCATATATTTCATCTAAAAAAAAAAAAAAGCAAAGAGGGGTTTTCCAAACACATAATTCTGTCTGACTTAAGGAAAAGCAAGTTTTATTTATGATGCATGCAGTCAGGCTTCCGTGCCCTGGCAAATGAAGCTCTGACAGATAACTGGTATAGCTAGCCAGGGAAGGGAAGAACAGCTCCCCATTTAAGAAAGACAGGAAGAGTAATAGGTGGTAGAGTTCTAAAGCAGTCCCCACAGATCTGTAAGTAACAGATCCAGGTTCCACCAGAAAAAATGAAGTATCTCTATTATACCCTTGAGAACCAACAACCAGCCTACCTAATTATCCACAGACTTCTTAATTCAACAACAAATATATGAAGTGTTATTCATAATTCAAAGATTTCATGAACTGTCCTAGCTAAAGCAGGCAGGAAGATGCCTCTATTTTTACACTAAAAGTAATTTTAATTTTATTGCCTTCGTCTTCCTCCATGCTGTAGCCTTATGTATTCAAACAATAAGTGAACAGAAGGATGCCATATCCTTACCTGTTAGGAAGTAAGATGCAGTAGTGAGACAACCAGATAAACTTGACCTGAGTAAATGGATAAGTTAAATCTCATGAGATACAAATCACAAAATCTATTCAACCACAGCTTGGCAAGATTTGGTTCTCTTACTGGATGCCTGTATACCGACAGACAATCGTGATCCAAATTACAGTCTTCAGAATCCATGTTTTGAGATGCAGAGAACACGCATCACAGGAAAGCACCCACACCACTCAGAAAAGAACCAGAATGAGAGAGAAGAACACTCCTTCTGAAGAAGGTACTAGAATCAGAATTACAGTACTTAAGCTAAGACCAGAAAGATGAACTAAAGGGAATGCTACGTCATGTTGCAAGGTACTTAGCAATTTAGAAAAGATTAAAGTGCAGAAAAAGTTCCCCTCTCTGATGGAAAAAGATGCACCAAACACTAATCCCAGACTCAGCTATGAGAGAGAAATTCTGAAAGATACTACTAGAAAAACAATGTAAAGTTCAGTTCTTGTTACTCCTTCAGCTTGTGGCAGAATAGTAAGAAGTTCACACTTCCTTGCAATGTTATGAGGTGTAATTACACATAAATCATTAACCAAGACTAAGCACAGGGGAAAACACAGGAACAATATGAGCTAGAAAATGCAGTCAGGTCTGGCTAAGTCCAAAGGATTTCATGAACTGTCCTAACTAAAGCAGGCAGGAAGATGCCTCTATTTTTACACTAAGAGTAGTTTTAATTTTATTGCCTTCGTCTTCCTCCATGCTGTAGCCTTACATATTCAAACAATAAATGAAGAGAAGGATGCCATATCCTTAACTGTTTTAAAGTAAGATGCAGAAACTAAGAGACATAAGTTAAAAACTTAAAGAGGCTTGTTGCAGCAAGTTTGGGAAACAATACAGACAATTTTATAATGAAACTTGAAGCACTTACATGAGACTGGAGAAAGCACTATTTATTCTGAGACAGTCAGAAATGATTATTTAAGTATACTAGTAGAGCCATCAGTTATATACAATAAATACTTCCTGATATAAGATGTATGTCAGAAAACAAAAAAATCTCCAAGGAAATTAAAGCTAATTTAAACAGGAAGTTTATAATGAAGGACAGTAACAACCTGATTCATCTTCCTCATAAGGCTTTCATAACTCCTCAATGAACTTCACACAATGAATGTCACAGTAAGTTTCCACAGGAGTAACAATACAGAATTCACCACTTTCAAGAGGTAGATGCAAGGCTTAACAGGAGCAAGCAAGTAAGTTTCACTCAAGAGCATAGTAACACTGGGTTGGATTTACAATGATATGAGATTATTTCAACTATCCTGTTGTCTTCCCAGGGACTTCCTTTCAACTATCTGAACAGGGGGAATGCTTGCTTAACTATTAATAATGTTAGTCAAGACAATGGCTTATACTTTTACTTAAATGCAATAATCATAGTATAAAATCTAGTACAAGGTTTACTCTTAAAAATAATGGTTTCACTGGTCTAAAAGGCACGATTTATCCAGTCTGTCAGTTAATAGAGACACAGGACTGAAGAGGCAATGAACTAATGCTTATATTGCTGGTCTGGCCACTTCTGCAAAACACTCTCCTTTACCAGAGAAGTCCTGAAGGTTAAATCCATTGCCATATAATATCAACTGACATCACTATTCCTCAGTTTCAAGTGACTCAGCCTCTAGCCATTTCAAAGAGCACTGTGAAATATGGCAATGCATATATTCAGTATGAGTCACTCAAAACAAGCTTATTTCATCTTAACTGCTGCTAAATACACTGTAGGAAGTCAAAACTGTAAAAAGGTATTAGGCTTTAGTCCATCTCACAAATGCATTAAAAATATCTTTTAATAAAGAAGACTCAAATTCTATTTGATATAAGTCAAATTTGATTAAACATGTTGGGTAACACAGCCATTCAGAAGAACTCTCCAAGTATGTTCAAACCTTCATAAGCCCATGTGAGCAGCATAAAGTGTTGGTAAAAGATGGCAAAATGCCTATGTGTGTGCATGTGTACACACACCCATACACTCTCCAAAAAACAAAAAACCAAAAACCACACACCTCCAAAGCTTCCCCTTGAAGTTCAGGACTTGTACTTCTTTGTACAAGTAATGCAGTTAGTGGGTAAAACACACCCTACACCTCCTCAGAAAAAGCTCACACTACATCCAGTCTAGGTTAAATCCCAGGTTTAACCCACCACCCACACAAGCTGTTAAAAGTAACAATAAATGCAAGAGTAAGGAACACCTCCAAGATCATTGGAATCAGCATTAAGTAAATCAACCCAGTTTACCTCTACTGCATTCTTTAAATAAAAGGCAAACTACACTGAAGGGTGAACTCCACTCACCACCACTTTTCACCCCTCCACTCAGCTGATATTACCTCTAAGCAAGCAAGCCTTTTCAATTTTGAGCTCAGTATGAACTGGATAGCAGACTGATATGACAACTCATTAACAGAAGGAAGGACAACATACCAGAGGACTTCGCTGAACTGCAGTCAACAGGGCTAAAATAGAGTTTCACCTAATTTCATGCCTGTATCTCCGTCAGTTTTCATGCCTATGTAGCTCATTGTTAGCAAGGGACAAATACCTCCACTAGAAAGGACAAGAGTTTTATTTCTTTTAAGTGTCAAACTTACGTAAGCCAAAACACTGCTCTCCTGTATTTGGAATTCCTACTTAGATTGCAATTCCTGTGTTTACATGAGTAGTTTTGTTTCCAAAACTCGTTGTTCAATAACAGATCAGAAAGCAATAAAGGACAGTTGCCAATCTTAAAGTTAACATAACATTTTTGGTCAAGCTGATCTGGAAGTAATTCTAAACTGAAGAACCACCAACTTAGAAACTGTCTGGGGTTCCATAATTTATAAAGTACAAATAAAAGGGCAACCATAGTTACCAATTCCGCCTACGATATTGTGTTTTTCCCCTCCATTTTTGCACAACTGATTGGTTTGTAGCAATTTGCAGTGACAAGTGCCACTGAAATTTGCTGTAGAAAATGGAAGAAAGGAAGCAATAACAACAATGCCGTTATACATGTGTTTCGGGAATTTTTAATTATTTATTTCTGTATGCAATGTAACTTTTAGGCACGTTGCTTGGGACGCCTTCTAAAATAAATCATTGACCATTGTTTAGAGTATCCTTTTGGCTTTAAATACTGGTCAGGAAAACCAGTGATGTAAAAAATAAATGAATATAACTATTACAGAAACAAATATGGATTTGCATCTAAAAGTGCAGGAGGTGAAATATTTTAACCCTTTCACCAGAAAATGTGGCAATATACAGTATATTGCTTCTGTTTGTTTGAGAAGGTTGTTGGAGTTTTACACCGACATAGAAAATTATAAATTACACAGAATTAGTTTCCATTATCACTATATATATATACACAAACCAGCTGTTAAAAAAACTGGTTTAGAACATACAAATGAAAGCCTCACACAGATCAGTACAGTGAAAGTAACATGCTCTGCTGCCAAAATCTGTATTAAAAAACACTATATACTTTTAAAATACATGTACTGTAATTACATTAGCAGCATGGGCACTTCATTTACTTGTCTAAAAGGATTACAGCGTTTTAAAATACGCAGATTGTTCTGAAATGTTCCACTGTATAATGCTTGGTATTAAACTAAATCTTGGTGAATGGGTTAAAAGGCAGGTGAATCTCTTAAACACAACAGACCATGTGCACTTCAAATATTCTAGTGTTTCACCTGTAAGGTATTGTTTCAAGCAAACAAGACTTAACAGAACATATGGCTTTACAGTAACATCAATTTGTCAACTATGTTATAGCAATAAATACTTAAAATCTCTACCAATAGACTTACATTTTTGATTCATTTAAACAATACAGAAAACAATTACCAATTAAAAAAATCTGTGGTAAAATGTTGAACACCAAAAAATTCTTATTTAAATCACTTTTTGTAATCTAAAGCAACCAAAATAACATTTATAGGGCAGTTTCAGAAGAAACAAATTCATTTTTTTCTTTTCCTTTTACAAGGTGAAAAAACATATGAAAACTGCTAAATACTTTGGTCACACTAATTGTCAAATAGTTGTGTCTCAAATACCTTAGATTTGTGTATTCACTTTTTTATAAAACTATTCTTACAGTAATTTTAACTATAGTAACACTACTGCCATCATTACATGGGTAGCAGGATCTTATTTCACAGGCCACCCACTTTTTAGAGCAATACAATATAAACATACGCAAAAATTATTGGTATTTCCCAATGTGCAATATTTTTACACTTATGAATTTCTGTACAATGTCTTAAAACCTAGAATATAAATGTTGCTGGTCCTGATCCCTTGCGAAATTAGTGCAGCAGTGACTGGCTTAAACTGGGTCTAGATGAAATCCTCAAGAAACACTCAAACACCTGGATATCAGTTCATTTTCTTCAGCCAAGGTAGGGGACATCACATATCATACAGGGCCATTAACAGATGCCTCTCCTAAATGGGTGTGTTGATCAGTCCTAAGAGGCCAAAAAAAAAAAGAGAGGTAAGTATAGAGGAAACAAGAAGAGTCCAAAACAAATTTGTGTAGGTACAAAATCCACCCCCCAAAAAACCACCCCCAGTTTGTTTGTAGCATGACCCCTGAGTAGAAGAGAGGAAACACAAACTAATAACATGCTCATCCCACTTATTTTCTGGAGTCCAGCATTTCTGGAGTCCTTATTGTCTAATTAAGCACAGCACTTCAGGAACACACCACTGTAGAGCGTTTAATCTTTATTAATTGAGCTACTAAGTGATCTCCGGACATGCAGTATCTCCCCAAGAGAATCACTAATAAAAAGCACAATCCCGATACTTCTCTAAATCTTATTCTGTGAGGCAAAATGTGATACCAGGAGTACTACTGTTGCATTTGAAAGTAAGCAGCTAAGACACACAAACTGCCATTTCACAAATACTTCAGAATGTCAGTCTAATAGCACGGAAAGTTCAGGAAATATAGAGGAAAATAAGGAGCAAGCCTGCAAAAACTGAAACAATAACAGTATATACATTTCTAAATAAGAAATTTAGTGTAAACATGGGCTCAATTGCTCTGGACTAACACAAAGAGCTCAAATCAGTAGCACATGAGAACATTAAGAACTGCAAGCAACAAATTCCCATTCAGTGCAAGTCTAGTCAATATATTTGAGGATTCCCTTAAAGAATATAAATACCATTTGGAACTACACATGAAAAAAGTTACCTGTAACTCTTGTTCTCTGATGGTGTACATCACAGAGAAGCCACTCTTGGGTCCGTGCTCTACATGCACATGACCAGCAGGAGTCCCCTAGCTAAGTCTTTGGCTGCTAAGCTCTAAAAACACTTTTTAAAAAAAAATATGTACACATTAGACAAAAGACAGACAGCACTATACAAAAGTAAACACTTTTTAGAGAAACCTGGAAGGTAAAAACCAAGTGCTGCACGAACAAGAAGTCTGCAGTCCACAGTAAGTCCATGACAGAACAGAGCTGCTAGCAGATATTTCTACTGCTGGCCACCAGCCAAAGACCTACCTAGGGGACTCCTCCCACTAGTCATACATGCATGGAGCCCCAAAAGCACAATTATGTTTATCTTGATATTTATACTGCGCTTATATGAGGATCTGCTGTGACAGCCACCTTTAGAGAAAGTACTGAACTTCGGTGAAGCCAGCTGGATTCAATGAAAGGAGTTCCTTGAGATTTCCTGCAACTCAAAAAGCAATCTAACAATTTGCTAGCTCTGAGAGCCCTCTGTTGGTTTAGCCAATCATCTTTACTCAAAAGGCAGTCAGTCACCTAGCTCCCAAAGACTTCTTCCCTGCAATTCTTACTTCTTCCCAGCATTAAAAATACTGTCTTGATAAAAACTTTACCTCCAGATGAAGAAGCAGCTGTAAAAGACAGTTTCTGTATTTCACACTTTAACTAAGTATACAGAGTTTTATTAGAATCCACTTCTAAATTGAATTTATGGAATTAATGTAGAGTAGAAAGTTCTGGCTTACAGGAAAAGGTAGCAGGGTTTTCATGTAACATCCAGTACCACAGAGGTAAGACATACTCATAAACAAGTATAAATAACAGAATCTAAATTTGTCAAACATGCTTGCATCCTAGTCTGCATACAGTATAATGAGAACACGCAGCAGAGTTCTCTACATCTTTGCTTACAAAAGCATTTCAATTTTGTCCTCACTACAAAGCTAGATATCTAAGTGTCCACAAACTCTTAAAAGTCAATTACTTCTTTCACAGTATTTGCTTCTCTAATAATAGTTTAAAATTTATTGAAGAAACACAACATCCTTTAAAATTATTACAACAACTATTTAAATACAGATTCAGAAAATATATACGTGTGTGTATATATATATATATTCTAAATTCTGATTTTTAGAGTCATACCCTTGTTTATACTGAAAGGCAAAAATGACTCCTGGAACTGTGTTTAAGTAAAAATCCTCTCTTCCTTCAGAACAAGCTCCCATTCAGAACACCTTCAGCTCCGCAACAAGAAAGAATCATGTATAGCTCTGACCCCCGCAAGCCCTGCCCTGCAGGAAGAGGAGCAGACCCTATGGAATACTCAGGGTTTAGTCAATACACATTTAGATTTTCCTTTTACAAGGGTTTTCTTTGAGACAGCACAGTTCCTCTGGACATCTTTGAATTCCATCTCAAACAGGAAAACAGCAGTGTACCATCCTTTGCCTTAACACCAAGAATCAAGCCTGTGGGATTGTACCTGATGTTCAACAAGCCATTACTTATGCTAGGAAACTAGTAACTCTTGCCTAGATATTAAAGTACTTATGAACACCTAAGTTCCACAGCAAGGTCTTCACTGAATACTGCCTTCAAGAGTGAAAAATCTTCTCACTCACATTAAGCTCTTCATTGTTTTAGGCTTTTAAGATAAAGATTAATCCCAATCTGACTGAAGCATAGAAACTAGCTCAAGATATGAAACATCTACATTAAGCATTTCTAACATTTGGTGATTAATGTCACCCTATGTGTATTTGATTTCGATGAACCCATACTAGGCTTAAGAGTTCATTGTGTATGTTTCCACAGCACTGTAACTTGGGAGGCAAAGAACCCAAGCAAGTACTTCACCAGGAAATTAAATGAGAAATACTGTCAAATGTCTTTTTTGTAGAAAGCCATACTACCTGACAATTTAAGAGAAAGAAATCTATGCAAGAGCAGCTTGCTTTGTTTGGTGGTGGTCCTCTCAGAATTGTATCTTGAATTAGTATTCTCCAAGACTGCACTAGTAGCCAAGCTGCCAAAGAAAAACATAATCTTTTCTTTCCTCCAATAAGAATGCTGAACAGTTCATATTGCTCCAAATTTCAGGCAAGTTTTATTTTAAAAAATTATTTGTACTTTGAAAAATCTTCACAAAATCTGCAAATATTCAGATTAATACCTGATGAAGACAAGGGTGCAAATAATAACTGATTCACAATCAAACAACCATGACCTTAGGCACCATTTCCTTTCCATACACCTGCATGAGTGGACTCCCCTCAAGCTGTTCTGTAGTACAGAATACAGAATGAAAAAAAGTGGTAGCTCTAATTTATGTAAATTTTCAGGACAAAGTCAAACTTATTTCCCTAATATTTTTTTTTTTTTTTAATAATAATTTTCAGAAGTTTATCGATTCCCCGTTCTAACTCAATAACATATCACAAAACAGAACGGGGATATTTACAACACCCTGCAAGAGAAATAATACAAGGCAAATACATTTTTGACAGAGAATATAACTTGTGAGAATTTTATAAAATAGATGCAAGCCCATGTAGGTTGAGCTAAACTCAGAGCTTATAACTAACAGGAATTCATTAATTTCTTTAGATCAGCTCTATCAGAACAATATGCAAACTGCTATTTAGAGGATTGAAAGCATGCTTGAATGCAGTTACCTCTGTTCTGGACTGCTGTTAGCAGGCTGCAGAGCTGAAGGAGCCTCTTCCACAACCTCTTCTACTACATATTTACAAGAAGCATCCTGTGAGGTAGACAATTTTCCTTCCTCACTTAAAAAAAAAAAAAAAAAGGTAAAAAGCTATTTAATTTTAAAGTTTACTTAAAGGGAAATTTCATGCAACAGAAGAGAACTGAGAGACACATCCATATTTCACATGTAAATGGATTTTAAGTTATGATTGCAACATGAAGATCAAACACATGGCTCTAGACCTTACAAACACCTAATAATGCACCAATGCTTATGTTCATTAAACTTGACTGCATAAAGGGCTGAAAACACAGTGATTACAAATAAGATCAAAGGAAAAAAGAAATGTGTGTGATGCCTGAAGTGGTAACAATCACATCATGATCCTTTACTATACATACCGATAGGATTTCAACACTCTGAAGCCAAAAGTATGCAAAAATGGAAGGAAGAAAGTATAAAAGAAATTCAAGATTCCCTCAGAAATTGGCATTGATGAAGTCTGCCCATGAAATGTATCAGCAGAATCATTAACTCATCACCATTTTTATTTAACTGCCTAATAACTCCACAGTGAAATATGGTATTATGGGTTACACAGTACTAAGATGGTAACCCAATCAACCTCATGAACTTCCTCTTGGACACAAAACCTCTGAAAAAGCAGTACATTCACACTATATAAGACATTACCATGTAACTAGGCAGCCTCAAAAGTCACTAGCACACAAACTGTGTTTTGCCACTACGTTAAAGCTTTTCTGCCTCTCTATTCCACCCTCTCCCACCTCAGCCATACCATTATGAGTGCACTAAAACACAAGCTTCACCATATACCTGCAAAAGATAGTTATAAGTTAGCTCCAAAGCAGACACAAACAATCTTACACCTCTGTGGCAACAAATCTATTTATGCAAGAAGCTGGGAACATTTTGAAGCCACTCTCTGCTGATTTTTCTTCCTAGAGTCCTCCTTTCAATGGATCCTTCAAATTTAAATGAATTCAAATTTCTCTTTCCTCCCACGCCTCCTTATATCTACAGAGCCTGTACAAATATTGTCTTTTGCATTGCAATCTCATTAAGATCCAGTTTCCCTCCCTCTGATTTCCCCATTTCATTTGCTTTGATACTCTTTGTATTTGTTCAAAATAAAATACTTGTCACCATCACAATCAGAACTGGTATAACACTATTTTTTAGAAAGGGGGAGTCTCTGCTATCATTCTTCCCTTCTCATTCTCCATTTTGAACTAAGTTCAGAAACCATATTGTCCTTTGCAGCTTTCCACAAATTAACTACTGGGCTTATGATGCTCCTCCTCCCCTCAACATTAACTTTCAACACCATCAATTTTCTGTTGGTAGAAACCTATATAAAACTTAGGTCTGGAAGCATCCACTTTGCCAGGTACACAGGCTAGAATAGGACCTTCTCCTGCTACTCTAATTGTTCCTTAATCTAGACTTTTTTTCAGCATTGTTTTAAATATTCATGCCAAAGGAAACATTACTTTTCTCTCCCATTTGTTGTTTTGGCATATTTAAAAGTCAGTTTATAAAAAGCCATGTGAGCATTGACTCAGTATGAGGCCATATACCTCTTATTAGAGTAGTCTTCATATTTAAGACCTCACCTTTCAGCCTTCTCCTACAGTTTTCTTAATCTCCCCTTTCCAAATCAAGATCTCAGAGTCCCCATTGCTAGAGGTTTTCAAGATGTGATTGGACAGTGCTAGATAATCTCATCTGGGCTCCCCTTCCTACTAAAGGTTGGACCAGATAATCTTCTGAAGTCCCTTCTGACCTGGGTGATTCTACCCTGTTTCCCCAAAAATAAGACAGGGTATTATATTCATTTTTGCTCCAAAACTTATTACTTTTTCAGATGTATAGCTGCCTGGACACTATTTAAATTTACTTTTTAAATGAATTGTAACTAGGCCTTATTTTTGGAGTAGGGTTTATATTTTGAGAATCCTCAAAAATCCTGAAAAATCATGCTAGGGCTTATTTTCAGGGAAACAGGATATGATATTGTCTCCCTTTGCAGCTGTGTCCTTTTAACTACAAGAACTGAAGTGCTTACACCACAGCTCAAACAGATAATTCCACAAAGGTGGGCTGGAACTGTCACCACATACCGCCTCTTCATTTTAGTTTTTGCACCAGTATCAGAAGTCACAGAACTTTAAAGTGCCTGTGAACTAAAGCAATTTAAGGAGATGCGTAAAACCATCATGGATAATGAAATCCAACTGTAAACATCTAACACAACAGGACTGCAGACCATATAAAAGCGCTCCCCAAAATACAGAAAAATACAGAAAAATGCACAATAGTGTGCATCACAGTTGAGAGTTATTGATTCAGTCTTCCACTAATCTTGTACCGAAATTAAGGCTTGATAAGGAAAGTAATATGTCATAGTAACTAACTGGAAGCAAAATTTCAAAACAACTTCTTTGTAAGAAGGTTTCTAGTTAAAGCCAAAAGAATTATCATTCGCAAATAACTTTTTTCAATGACACAATAGTGTTCCATCAATAGTGCTTATTTTACAACAATGGGAAGACAATAAGTAGGTACTCTCACCTTTTGAAAACAGCTGTTTCAGTTTTAGCATCTACAGTAAGGCTCAGTGTCTCCTTCATGCTGCCATTCATCACTGTTTCAGTTACCTTGTCTGCATTTTCTACCTCATCCTCTCCATCTGAGCTGGCCTCCATAGCAACACTTCCTGGGGCTAGATGTACAGAAGTAATTTAGTACATGGCTGGTTAAGTTTTTATTTCATGAAGAAGCATACAAGCCAGTATAACCAGTATCATATTTTTGGAGTTTGTGCACTTCTTGAACTCATCCTTACAGAGCAAGTCACCTTTCTGCAGCCCCCGCTACACACATATATAGAGCATAAGTACTTCTTACAGACAGCTTAAGGAAAAGTCATATTCTGTAACTACTTTTTCCACTTTGCAAGCCACTTGGTGATTTAGATTGACAATAGTTATTGCAACAGATCTACCTTAGCAAGACTTCAGTAGGATTATAGGGATGTATTATTTTTCTGGACAGTCAAATTCATTACACGAGCCCACACAGTACAAATTTGACAGTAAGTTTCCAAGTACATACAAGCCTTTGGGAGGCCCAGTCACTCTGGACTTCCCATCTGCGCTTTTTGTTCTGTCTGTTAATATACACCAAAAAAAGCTAATTAGCACATTATCTGGCCTTTAACCAGTTCATACATGTTGAAGAAAGAATTAATGCATGCATAGTGAAGGTCACTTAGAAAGGAATGAGCAGAAAGGGGAAATTTGAACAGGTTGAGGCTACTGGCCTATTGCCACACAGACAAAATACTCTTCCTGGGTATTAGCTCAGCCAACTAAGTACTGACACAGGTGAGGATTCTCTAAAACAGGGGTATCAAACTCATTTTTACCAGGGGCCACATCAACCTCACAGTTGTCTTCAAAGGGCCAAATATAGTTTTAGGACTAAGTGTAGGAGTAGTTACATTTATGCTGTCTTAAAATTACATTTGGCCCCTCAAAGGCAACTGCGAGGCTGATGTGGGCCCCAGTGAAAATGAGCTTGACAACCCTGCTCTAAAAGAACACACTTAAGATTCTTTGTAGTGCTTTTCTGTTCATGATGTACTGTTTTTTTACAGGTATAGTGACACTGGCTCCTGTTTTAAATAGGAAACTATTTTAAACAGTTCAGAAATTCTTTGACAAGCCATTTTCATCACCTGGCAGAACAGCGGCAGAGCCAGATAAGAGGCCTCTGGAAATCTTAAAGTTCAGGGACATCTTTCTTTGGGTACAACTCTTAAAATCAATCTGTTTGCATTTCTAAATGCAGTGTACTTACTCTCTAGCTGTGTTGCAAGAGCAGTTAGATTTGCACTCAATGGATCAATTTGGTCTGTGTTTGTTTCCATTTCCACAGGAGAATTACTTCTTAAGGAATCTTTTGAGCTTCAAATACAAAGTAAAAGCACTTTAGAAACATTTCTGAATAGCAGAATGAAATGTTCTTATAAACAGTATTTTTAGTTCTATATCAAAACTATGCGGTCCAGAACTCTACCCAAACTGAATGACAGCAAGTTTGTTTGTATGAACCTTAGGAAGACATGCTAAACAGAAGTTTAGTAGTACAAAATCCACCAGAACTGAGCTGACTGAGTATATGTTTGGTGATGGTTTTATTTTTACTTGTTTTATTTGGTTTGATTACAAGTAGTACTGGACATGTCCCTAGTAAATAAGGCATACAAATATCACTGGCTCCTCATAGTGTTTCCAACACTTTAACTGACATTAAGTGCACTCTGCAACTTGAAATATGGTTCTCTGATGCAACTGCCAACGCAGTCCGCATCAACCGCTATGGAAGTGATTTTACTACTTAATCCTATGTACAGTATAGCTACCAGTTTTTCATTCTGAAGGCACTCAAAAGACAAGATTTGGCCCCCTGAAATATTTCTCAGAAATACACAGAGGAATTCAGTTATTTTTTTTATGTAGAGTTCAAGCCAAAAAGGAAAGTGTAGCCTAAGTATCACAGATGTTTTATAACACCCATTAAACAGAATCATTATAGATGTTTTAAAGACATTTTATGACCTCTACATTGAACAATTCATGTTCAACCATTCACTGAGTTCAGTCTACACTAACAAAAAAAAGCAACAACAAATAAAATCACAGAGCAAATTCTGGTCAAAGACCAATATTAAAGGACCCAAATATTCTTTAAAAAACCTCTAAAACAATGATGCATCAGGATCCACTCATCCTACAAAAAGCCTGGGATTAGGCAGATCATAAAAAGACATACTGTAATAACATGGAGTCCTTCAGACATTAAGCACCTTGTATTCCACCAATGCAGGCTTGGTTAGAGCCACTCCAAAAATGCTAGCTGTCATTACATTTAGTAGTGAAGAACTTGCCCTGAATCATTAACATTCTTACCTCAAAGACGATGTGAACTCTGAAAAGGAAGCCCAGCCAGTTTCTTTTGCTGGCATAGGTTCTTCTGTACTCCACACATCAGACCCAACAGAATCCAGATTGGCACCATGCGCAGTCTCCATGGGTACATCAAAGTTAGCTGACCAGTTTGGTGCTGAAAAACCATCACCAAGTTAATGAACTTAAATTTAAATAAAGAACATGAGTGCACATACGCCAAAACACACTGGTTCTCTATATATACATTCCTAAAAGAGCAGCAACATTCATAACTAGACATTAAAGCACATGCAAAAGAATCCTCTATACACTGTTAAAAAAGCACACTCCCTAAAAGGGAAATGTTGCTACTATGGCAGAATTTTAAAAACATTAACAGAGTATTCTGCTAAAAATCAATAGTTATCTGAAGAACCAAAAAAAAACCAAACCAAAAAACCACCACACATACTAGATCACAAGTATAATCCCACTCTATTTTTTAAACTAGCATCAACATTTGTTATCATTTTTCAAACTAGTTTTTATAATAATAATAAAAAAATCCCAACACCGTAAAGAGTTTTCATCCCTTTTTCAGTTTCCTAAGCACATTTTCTTGAACATAGAAAATGAGCATGTCAACTTATGTATGCGCAGTCTCTAAATAATTTCTCATGCACTAACGCTACTGCTAACTTTCAGAAAAGTTTAAGCCTTTTTACAACTTAAAATATTTATTGGGATTTTAAATTTTGGAGCAACTGTGACTTAACAGCATCTAATTTAGAATAGGTCAATTCAAAATACTTCACCTAACCAAGGGAAACATGTTTTTCATTAACACTTACATACAAAAAAACAGGCTGAAAAGGAAGCTCTGACTAGCAATTAGAAATTCCAACCCAGGCAGATATGGGAGGAGACCCACATGGATCAAAACTTGTTTGAGACACAGATGCCAACGACACCAATCTGACAAAAGAAAAGAAAACCTTAACTTTTCCTTCTATTTTAATTTAATTCCTTACAGTCTAGATAAACACAGGGCTTTTACCTACAGATATTGCCAGTTTAACTAAAGCCAGTTTAGTCTACTGTGACTTGAGTGTGAAAACTTTTAAACCAATTTCCACGTAAGAGTCTACTGATGTAGATTTTTCATTCGCACATGAAACCAGACCAATGCAAATCCACTTGGCTTCTGTGGGAAGTTGTTTAAAAGAGCGTTGTTAGAAGAAAAGTTTGTCTAAAAGGTAAAAATAATCATATTTTAGATTTGAAGATTAACAACCTATTAGAGTTTTGCAGGCATTCAAAATGTATAAATGATTGTTTCATCCTTCCATTTCTGATTCTTCCTTCTTTCCTTCCTCTTGAAGAGTAGAAACATAAATTTTAGAGAGACAAAGTAACCAGACTCAAGACACATAAGGAACTGAAACTTCCAACATTTGCATGGCTCTGTTGCAAGCAGTCTTTACAGTGGTAAGGACTACTTCATTAAGATAGTTAAAACAAAAATGGTAAATGAGGAAAACTCCTACAAAACAAGACTGCTATATCTAACACTTTCCTACAATTCCATGCAGCTGGTAGAAAAGCTACATACATTCACTTAAGTCTACTTCCATTTTGTCCTCTGTACTGGTGTGCGATTCAAACAGGTCTTGTTTTGTTCCATCCTCTTCTTCAGAATCTGTACTTTCTTCACTGTCTGTACTGCCCGAACTTAAAAATACAAAGAGAGAATTTACATTCTGCATTTAGTATGAGACACTGGGCAGAATTAAATACTGGAGAGTTTGAGGCTAAACAGAATTACAACAGCTAACACAGATAGATTAACCGAGGTATAATTTGTTAGCTGTTAGTATTCCCCTGATTTCTCTCTCAAAACCCCAAGGTTTAAGGTTTTTTACTTGATCACATAAAGAAGTTATCTATTTCCCCCCCTCCCATTTGCAAGTAAAAGACAAAGGTTGGTTTTACTCCTGCTATGCAAAAAGGATCAGAAAAGGAAATTAAGGAATCAGAGCTCTGTACAGACATTGTTGGTCTATTTGGTCTCTTCACACAAAATGGAAGTGCTAAAATACAACTCTCTTCAACATCAATCTAACAAGACATAAATTGATTTACTTTAAAATCTAACAACAAATGCATTTTAAAATCTTTCCAACTGTATTCAAGTCCATTGTCTTTAACTACATACAAAATTAAACCCTACGGGCACCTCTCCCTTCCTGGTGAGTGCAACTAACACAAAAAGCAAGGTAATGCGAGAAGGTAAGGATGTCCCCGAAGCACATCACATTAAGTAACCACAACACCAGCAAACTAAATAATTGATTTTGTACAGAAGGTATTACGATATGTATTTCAGAGGTTACAAGGGAAGGAGAGATTTGGTTTGTGACTCAAGCCACAAGAAGGTCAGAAAAGCCAAGATTATCATGCGACAAAATTCAGTAGAAAGGAAGTTGCACAGCCCTAAGAGTTTTGGGGCCAACATGCTCCTTTCCTCTCAAGGCAGCTTCCCATGCAGTTTTGTCCACAACCACACTGGTACTGTAGAGAGGACAGCATGGTCTACAGAACTGTGGAGATGGATTGCCTTGTCCAAGATAAAAATGGCTGAACCGGTTTAAAAGCAGAGGGAAAGAATAAGCAGCAGAAAAAACAAACAAAAACCACACCACCACCAAAAACACAAGTTACAAAAGCTGAAGTCCAGGAAGAGCTGAGTAGACAGGGCAACTGCTGCCACCCTCTGCAAATTATGGCCAGAAAGCTGTCACTAAAGCCACCCCTCTAGTAATTTCTCCACAGTATGGAAAAAGCTAGTTATGCTGGACAGCCTGTGCTAACAGTCAGTATGAATCAGAAGACACACTTTGTATTGAGGGATCACTATACTACCATTTGGATGAAAAACACATTTCTTACCTGGAACGCCTCTGGGACTCTGGTGTAAATGCAATATGTTTTTCTTCCCAAATGTCATCTTCATCAGAGCCACCATCATCAAACTGCTGTATTCGCTCCTTACAGCATGCCTCAAACAAGGCTATATTGCCCTAAATACAGCAAAAGTATAAAATCTGTATTTACGATTCATTGTTTTACTTACACTAGTAAACATTTTGGAAATTGTGGCAGAAAGCAAACCCCCCTCTCTCCCCCTTCCTCCTTCAATATGGAAGGAGCAGACAGAGACACATCTCCCGCTCTCTCTGCTGTTTGAGGCTAACAGCTTCTTTTGTTTGGCCCCAGAGCACCCTGGCCAGGGCCCTTAAGAGAAAAGAGAAGGGAGTGCCAAGGCACCAGGGAGCCACTGGCCACCTGTGGCCAGTGTGGGGGATGTTTGGAAGCTTCAGGGGCACCCCACAGCCAGGGTGAGGGTGCAGAGAAGCTTCTGGAATGCCTACAGTCAAATCTGATAAGGCTATAAAAAACAGGACTCTTGTTGAGACTCCGCCCACTTGTCACAGATATCTTGGAGCACGGGCCAGATGCTGCCGCCGAGAGCCGCGTCCCCCCCCTCCCCGGGATGGAGACTCCTCTTGCCTTGCTGGCATGAGCGTGAGTAAAATTTCTCCTCGCGGGATTGCGAGTGTATCTACTTTCCGTGCACATATGCACGCATACTTTCCGTGCTGAATACGAGCATTTGTAAAATTATTTCCTTGCAGAATCGTGAGTGTATTTTCCTCCTGTGCTTCCACATAAGCACGTGTAATATTCTGTGCACATCTGCACGTGTATTTCTCCTCACAGGACTGCGAGTGTATTATAAATTTACCCTTGCAGGATTACGAGTGTACACTTTCTGTATTCAATACGAGCACATGTATCCCTTTAAAATAATCCCATACTATGTTCAGGCAAGTGTGTACTCTTCCCGGACTCAGGGGCGACTCCGGCATTGTTTTGGTGATGCCACGTGCATGCACACTATGGACCTCCTGCATTATTAGTTGCTGCCCCTCAATAATTTTCCTCAACTGATATCCGAACCTGTATTCAAGTCACTTTTGGAGTGCTAAAACCCTGTTTCTCACCGGATTAATAAAAGTTGTTTTGGACCCTGTTGTCCCTTAAACTAACCTCAGGGTGCCTCCATGACAGAAATATATGACTATTCTGAAGAGAACCTCAAAACGGTGTGGAAAAGGACATTCCTCTAAAAGCAGAACAAAACTGAATGTCTTGCCAAGAAAAAAATTCAGTGGTGCTTGTTGTACCCAGCTACCAACAAGTTGAATGGACTGTCAAAGAACAGATTTGAGTTTCCATCATGCTTAAGAACAGCATGCAGGAGTGACATTGAAGAGCTTTTCAGATAACCAAACCATCAAGTACTCCAGCTTTATTCTGTGCAGTGGGGTTTAGTTCAGCTCAACTGACAAATAGTATCTAGGGTTAAAGTCTCTGTCCTTACTTTCCTGTCACCACAATCTCATTGGAAGACTGAAATAGCTTCTAACCATAAAACACAAGTATGCAACATGCACAAATCAGATCCAAGCCTGTTCTTGAACCTGACGAGAGAAATTCAAAGCAATTCAGTTTAACACTATTCACAAAGAACAACAATTATGTCTTCCAATTAGAAAATATCATGATACAGGAACAAGGTAGGATAGTTATTTCCCAACAACTACACAAAGGAGTTGCAACCACCACCAAAACTTTGAGGTCACACCAAAGTTTAAAACACAATAATCATTCTGACAGTACAGGAACACATACTTACACTTTCATTTGTATTGAGTGTAAAGTTGATGTCTGAGACCCGATCAAAAGAAACACTACGAAAAAGCAGATGAATGCAATAAAACAAGATGTTGTATTATGACATGAATACATCTATTTTCTCTTAGATTTCTAATTTTCTAGCAATCTAAAAACATAACAGACAAAATAGTTTCCAACATAAAAATCAAACTCCACATTGAGGACGCCTGGCATTCATGTGAATTTTCTAACTGAAATATTTTAAATAGAAATACAAAACTATATCATCTCTACCCTATAGTAAGCTATGAAGATGCAACAAGCCTAAGCAAGCATAACTGAAATTATATGCAAATCTTAAATACTGTACTGTTATGCACTAGAAAAAAAAAGAGTAGGCCTAAAGAATGTCTAGTCTGACTATGGCTTAACATAATACAGCTCAAAATCCTGCAAAGATCTATGTTACCAGTTCTTATACCTTCTAACTGATTTCACCACTCTATAGAAGGACCTTCTCAACAGGAAGAAAGTGAAAAATGTAATAGCAACTTCTGTTTTCCAATGAAAAAAAAAGTTTTTTAAAAAAAGAAGAGATTCAATCACTGAAGTTTTGTTTTTTTTCCCCCCCCAAACTAAACACTAAATATTAGGCTTTACACACCCTCACATATTAAGCTATCAAGCAGTTTCACTAGAGTAACTACAAACATTTCTTAGATTAAAAATAGCATTAGGCAAAATAAATCTCTAGGGGATGCAAAAAGAAACAGAGGAGGAAAAGAGAAACAGTACCAGACTTTTAGAAGAGCTAACATTTTCTTTCTCTAGCCACATACAGCAGTGCATTCAGCAGAGCACATACTACTATTCCTCTAATCTTCATTGTATTATAAAGTAGGGAACAAGGTAAGTGGTCTAAAGGAACATAAGTTTTAAATGTGACTGAGTTACTGTGCAAGTTACCATCTGAACTACTGCACAACAGCAAGCAGGTAATTTAAGCTGTAACTGATTCTTGCACAAAAGGCATCATTTATCTACATCTTAACCCAGCTCTTGAGTACATCATCAGTATACCTATTACATACCTCAAGAGATCTGCTTATACAAGTAGTCGTCATCTTTCCACCAAGAACATATACTACTAAACAGCATGATCTGAACAGAATCCCAACTCCTATCCTTGCCAAAATCCACTTGCTTCTAACAAAGTTAAGGACTATCCTGAGTTGCTTCCTCTCCCATCATATTTTAATCTATAATCTCAGCAGACTATGGTGCAAAAAGGCAGCAATGCTTCTTAAATGGCATATGCAAGCTTCAGTCAACCAGCACTTACTAAACACATCTTATAGAAGAGCACTGAGACATTTTGTCTTTTACTTTAATGCTTTTTATTCTTATATGGATATTCTTGCATTCCAAGCCATGAATTCTTACAAAAATCATGACAAACTCTTTACAGCAAGAAGGCCCATTCTTTCCCTTTCCCATTATGGTATTGGCTTAGTTGGTTGGTTTGTTCTGTTTGTTGTCTTTTGTTTGTTTTTAACCTGACCAAGATTGTTCTCAGTTCATCACTTACCCTATTTGTAGAAATGAGTCTTAATTGCCTTGACCTTGAAAGCAAAGGTAGATTTACAATGCCCTTTCCTTACTGTCCCATACAAAACAGTACACTCAGATGTGTTGTTCCTGTCATCTTTTCCAGGCAAACTTAAACTGGTCTGGTACATAAATTCACCAGGGGGGAAAAAAAACAAACCACTTTGAGGCACAGAGGAAGTGAAAGTGCACCCAACAATGCCATGTCATTGCACACACATAGCTTTCAAAAGCTGAGTTATAATTTAGTTATTTATTCACAAACGCTGTGTTCTCATGTTGGCACAACCAGGACATTAGAAATGGAAAACAAGCTGTTGCTTTCCTCTGTAAACTGTCCAGGGAGGCTTCTATCAGTGCACACATATGGTATGAAAGGACAGGACTGACTGGCAACTGCCGCACATCAGTAAAGGCTTGCATTTATCACCAGCAAAAACACAGCCAAATACTCAGTAAGAAAACTCCCAAGACTATAGTCAAAGCCAGTATAATGTTATACTCACTTGCCAATGTCATCTTGATCAGCAAACTTCTCATCGTTGAAGCCAAACTGGTCAATAAAATTGGACGTCATTTGTTGCATCTGATAATCAGAAAAGGCCTGGCAACCCCAGGACCAATGACAGTGATATAATGATTCTAATAATACTCTAAATCCTATTTGCCCATTTTGCTCCAAAGAAATAAGTCTCTCTAATCTAAACATAAAGGACAGTTAACTGGAAATTTAGTTAGGGAAGATTTAGCTATGTAGGTTTACTAGGGATCAAGCATCTATAAAGTTAAAACACACTAGAGTCGCTAGATACAACCTGTTACAGGAGTATACTTAGCTCTTGATTTATAGTGTTGTGATGACTGCAGTTTGACATTTTGCCAAAAAATTAAAACTGTGTAATAACAAATAGCCAATCCTCCTTGTTTAGTCATTAAAATAAGGGTCAATATTTAATTAAAAAAAAAAAAAAACAACTATTAGCAAAACCAAACAGAAACCCATATTCGCTTTCACAGCAGCTCATGCTTGCCAGAAAACACAATTAGAAGCCACCTTTTCAAACTTCTACAGCTATTAAGAACTAAAGTTAACATAGAAACTATTCGACTTAGCCAGAGAGCTGGCATATAAAAATCTGTTATTTGGCATAATGAGTAGAAATCTGCATTCACAGCATGATCAAAGACTAAAAACTGAACAGAACACCAAGATATCATGACATGTTAAAAACCATACCTCTGGGTTTGATAAAACACAGTTGCGTGCATGCACATATGTCTAAGTTATATTTTAAACTTTCTAGATTTGCATTTGCTCGTGATAGAAATACAAGTTCCACTGCTTTAAAAAAAAAAAAATCTTCTTTATTTTTATAGAAAAAGCAACTTATGCTGTTAAAATAATTCAACTCACCTGCTGCAAAGAGGAATCCTGTGAGAAGCCAGTTTCTTTAAAGTCAATTTCATCATCACTGGAAGAATGAATGTGGCAGGTAGTAACCTATAAAAAGGAATTTAGTTGTTTGCATAGTACATGACAGGAGCTTTCAAGGACACTAACTTGAAGCTGTAAAGAAGTCTTCCTTCTTGATAACTTCCTGGGATGAGGTATACAAACTGAGCAACTTCAAGATTCCCATATAAAATTTTAATGATATGGCTTTAGTTGAAAAGTAAACTAAAGAACTATCAGTTCCATAGCTCAGCAGCTAGATATACTTGTTGACACAAGTACATGGAAGTTGCTGACAAAAAGAAACTGGGGTCCAAGTAAACAGCAGCAATTTTGATAACTCACCCATCACTACTTACCAGGTCCACTGTATTCCTCTTGTTAGTTTCTCCTAAAGAGCTTGTGCAGAATGCCTCCCATCGCTCCCTGACCTCCTCAGGAAGCTCTAGCATACAAAGCAGATTAAAAAAAAAAACCACCAAACATTTTGATACTGTCAAACGAGCATCATTTAATTTTTAATTGTTCTCTTCTGTTCTACCAGAAATACTGCAGAGAACATATACATCCTCCTAAATCCATAAGGAATACTCCATATAGCAAACAAGTCCAAATTAAGTAGGTCAGCATCTCTTTCCATTTACTTCAAGGAGCTTTGACATTGTTCAAAAAGAAGACTTAAGCATATGTTTAAGCATGTCTGGTTTTAAATTGAATGCGTCAGAAACAATATTTTCCTCTTCTAACAGCTGTCTTTTAATTTAAGTCTGATTCATTTCCTCGAAATTTGATAATGAAAGCCTTGAAGACAAACTTAAGACCACTAACATTACCTTTAATGAGCTGTTGGACTAGTCTACTGTTTGGCCCCTTATCGGTACTATGCACAATACAGTTTGCTATCCTTGTCAGATGACCCATATAGCCATGCCGTCTTCCTCCTTCAGCCCTGCAAGAGATAAAAGGAATTCAACTGCCCACACTCAGAGCAACTGTGCTACTATATTTTCTTAGAAAACACTCTACCAGAGTCAAGAAATTACACAAGAGAAATAGCACAGGGAGCTCCTAAGCAGAAGAATTGTACCCTAAAACCAGAGGTCAGCAAAAATACTCCAGAATTTCAGACACCAACTGGTTTGACTACTATGTCAATTCAGAAGACTTAACAAGTATGTAAAATACCAAGAAGGAAGTGAGGAGTCTCTGGACGATTATTTCTGCTTTCCCATTTCTGTGTGTAGAAAGAAAAGTCTACAGCATTATGAGAACAATTACAAAGTTAAAAACAGATCCAGAGTTTTCTGGAAATTTCTCTTGCTGAGAGTATTTTTCAAAACCCCACTTCACTGAATGTTCTCTCAGAGCTTTGAGTCCATGATCAAAACATAGTCATTACCACTTAACAGAATGAATCCCGTTTGCAATTGCTAACCTCTAGATATGTAAATCCTCTCAGTTTTAGGTCAGTTTGGTCCTTTAACAAATATATGGGTGACTTGCAAAACACTTAATCAGAAACTGCAAAGACTACTGACTTTGCAGCTTTAGACATTCTGAAGCCTGCACAACTAGTTGAATCTTGTTTCAACATATATCTCGAGACTGTTGCATAAAGTGTCCTTTAGCTGAATGTTGCTCATTATATGCTAAAAATCAGCACATAACCAATATGCAAATGTGTAACCAATTGTCTCTTCACAACTGTCCTGAAGGTGTGAAAATAGTGATAAGATTCTGTATATAATGGCTGTTGCTTTTCTTCCTGGCATGCTGGCATTCTTTCAGCATCCAGACTTCCACAACTCTATAATAAAAAATACCTTGTCTCTGTGCAAGAATTTGACTCAATCGCACACCGAGTAAAAGAACCCCATTTTGGGGACAACAAAAAGAGGGGAAAAAAAAAAAATCTTAAATCCTAAGTGTGCTTTAGTATTGCAGAGTTTATTAACATTACATTTAACACAAAGTTAGAATGGTATGACCAACTGAAGTTTTAGTTAGGATCACTGCTTTCCTGAAGTTTAAGTGTATACAAAAGGTATAATTACAAGGCAGTTCAAATATTTTTATTTGACAGAACTGCTTTGCAGAATTTTGTAGAATTAGCAGTTTTTAGAGTAGCGCTTTGAGTAGCTATGATCAGCTGTAACCATTCTAGATCTGACCAAAGACCTGAAGTGAGAGCTCCAACTTGGATCAAATTTCTAGCATTTAGCTGCAAGCTAATCAGACATTTGCCAGGTCAGCTTTTTAAGGTTTTGTCCTTTGTAATGAAAAAAAAAAAAAAAAAAAATCAAGAAAGAGGTACTCAATTGCTAGACAAACCTCCCATGAAATTGACTGAAACCTTTGTAAAGTGACAGCAGTTCAGGAAGTAGCTTATGTTATGCAAGCACAAATCACATTACTTGATTTTCCAATACCATCATCTAACACATGAGGTAACTGAAATTATGTTATATCATGGCAATATGAGATGTCATGAATGAAACAGTATTACATTGTTTACAGGAACAACTTGAGTGAGAGGTTACTGTCTTATTTCCTTGACTCCTTATATAACAAGTACATTAAAAAAAAAGCAACATGCAAAGATGGCAAAGGTTATAATTTCTAATCCAAGATATACCATAAAGAACACTTGTATTTGATAAAGTGGATTGACAAGCCAAACTGTGTAGAATACAATTGTATCTTCTGTTAGGAAAATGCTTATTAATCTCAGCGAATCAAACAGCTTTTTGTTATGTCAGATTTTTACCAGCAGAAAGCAGTCACCCTCGAAGCTTCTAGCACTGTTCAAAATCAGAATACCAAAAAAACAGCCTGAAAAAAATCAATTTTCTGAAGAAGTGTCCCTGTTTTGGCTGCTATGCTATTAAATTGTCTTTATCTCAACCCATGAATGAGTTTGTGCTTGTTGGTGTTTGTGGTTTTGTTGTTGTTTTTGTGTGGTTTTTTGTTTGTTTGTGTTTTTGTTGTGTTTTGTTTTGATTTGATTCTCTCCCCCATCCCACCAAGGGGGTGGGGGGGGCAGGCAAATGGCTGTGTGGTATTTGGTTGCCAGCTGCAGTTAAACTATAGCAAGCAGCTAAGATAAAAATACCTTAAGATTATCTTAAAAGACTTATGTTTTATATTTGGAGTCTTACTTGTACAAAACTAGACAAAGGGGTGAATTACAACATTCAGCTCATTTCTTGCAAATAAAAATTACTTCCAGATAAAAGCACAATCTGAGGTTTGTAACAGTATTTTCCACGTAAGTATTTGCAAATATGAAACTAAATGAATTAATTAATTATTAATTCATCCATATGGTAAGCACTGGATCAAGAACATTCTTATCCAACCACAGAATAGTTTTAGGTTGGATCTATGCAAATAACTTCCCATACATCTCTCCTATGAGAGTCTAATTGCTGATAAAGTTCACAGTTCTCTATAATCTCAGGAGAATACGATAAACACGTTTTCCTAAGTGTCTTCTACAGTTAAGTCACATTCTTTTTATACCCACCTTCTTCACCTACTTCAACACTATTTTCAGGTCAATTATATTAGCCATATACTTACTATCTGATGCATATGAAATAGGAACAGGAATACTCTGGGGAAAACTGTAAGCAAACCAGCAACACCATCCCAATCAGCTAACTCAGTACTTCGACAAGTTAAAGCTAACATTCCCTGTTTGGTATCTCCTAAGCCCAACTTAGGAGCCTTCAGAGAGCTGTTTTACCACCTCAGGTGAAGATTGAGGGTTTTTTTTCTACTAGCTACTTGAAACTTCCATCCTATCACAAACACAGACTTTTAGAAGGTATTCCATTGCTGAGGACATGGCTTTTACTGCTTAGGAGTCTGTTGCTCCTCGATATGCAATATGCTTTGATGTGTTTATAAATAATTTTAATTGCTTACTGGAAAAAAGCATTTTCTGTCCTGTCAAAACTTATGGTATGTTTGTGTACTTGAACGTGGGCAGACTTTTAATACCATGTGAGAAAGCTTTAATCTAAATAATAACATACAAGTGTTTTTAAAACTGGCCAGATCAGTTATGAATTAGTCACAAATTCATTTCACAATTCAAGTCTTAGGTAAACAATTGGAGGGAATGAAACAACTGGTTACTCACTGTTTCTTCTCATTCATTTCCCATGCTTCAAGTATTCGTTCTATTAAATGGCACTTGAGGAAGAGCTAGCAAAAGAGCAAAATATACTTAGTAGCAGTGAAATGGAAAACTATTACGCATTTTACAGTTGATTTCAAAGTCTTACAAGACAAATAATATAAGGTTCAGGATAAATACTTTCACTGAAAGGTTTCAAGTTGAGAAACAGCAGTCAGATCCCAACCAGAAACCTAAAAGTTAAAACTACATTAATTCTACTTCTCTTTATAGCTGCTGAGTTGTAGTAGCACCAAGCTATTGAAAGCTATTGTAATTCTTAAAAATAAGAGGAACACTTTCAAGGAAAATAAATACTTACAGCTCTGCACATATGCTCACTTTGGATCAGCAAAAATCTACTCTATGGCATTTTCAGGTTTAACACCCTAAACTGACATTTAAAAAAAACCAAACAAACAAAAACCAGAAAAATATTCCTGTTCATTCTATACATAGAGTAATATTGGGGCATATTTTACATAAGAGTAGCTGCTACAGTAGCCTGGAGACAACAAAATTCAACAGATTCCCAAAACACCCACAACTTACATGTTTCAGTAAGAGATTGCCCCCTGTGGAATCCTGATCTGTAATTGTGCCATTTTCTGTGCTTTCAAGAGGACTTGCAAGAATCAAAGCAATACAGATTTCTACTTGAGTATGCAAAAAGTTGTTCCATGTATACTTAAAGAACATGTCCTATAAAACAAATTCAACAAGGTTTATACAAAGGTCTTCTCATGAAACACAACCAATAGTCTCATTTCTAAAAGTCATTTGAATGACTACACAGAAACAAATTAATTTTTACAGTAAGTATTATTGTGCAAGACAAAATTTGTGACCTACAAAAAAGTTTATTCTTGTACCTGCTATTATCTGAACACAAGGACTATCATACTGGATCAGAACAAACTCACTGTAACTGGATTTATCCTGGGGGCAGGCAATAATGCAATTTCAGAGAACAAAGAGAGGAAGGAACGACACTCACTACTTATATTCTTTCTGCTAGCTGCAGCCCAGAGAGTCCTACAGCCAGAAGCGTTACCTCTGACCTTAGTAGCCCTTGACAGATTTCTCTTTTTTGAGTTCACTTAACCTTCTAACACCTGCAACACTGTTTATAAAGTCATCCTCACTTTAGTGAGATTTTTTTACAAAACCGTATCTACCTGTTTTGGAGTTGTCATCTACTAATTCTATTCTTCTGTTACAGAAGGCTACCTCAGATAACCTAGATGCAATTTAAGATTATTAAATGCCATACACATACTGAGGCTGAGATACAATACACAGCATTCAGTCAATCATGTTCCCTTGTCTCTACATCTTCCATCTTCAACACCAGAAAGATTTTTCTCAAACTTTATGTCCAGTTATTTTACACTACTTCTAACTGGAAAACTCAAATGATTGCTGCCACTGACAAAATAAAATCAGTTATGGAAAGATGTGCAGTGACTGAAACCATATTAAACAATTTCAGTCTCCTTCAAAATAAAGCTTCAGTTTTCTTTCAGTTCTCCTAAACAAATAACATCCTACAATATATGCTACTGGAACTAGACAATTACTTTTCTTAACAGTCAAGTCTGCACAGTAAGGCATGTGCTGTTTCAGCAAACAGCAGGAAGCACTGAGAAGTTTGTATGGCTATAGTTACTTCTTTCCTCCCCTTTTGTAATTACTTTTTTCCTCCCCTTATGCACATTCACCCCTCACTGAATTTAGTTTATGAAATAACCTATTTAACGCAGAATAATAGAATCATTTTAGTTGGAAAAGACCTTTTAAGATCATCAAGTCCAACCATTAACCTAACACTGTCAAGTCCACCATGTCCCTAAAAATCACCTCCCTACAACCTCCTTTCAGGTAGTTGTAGAGAGCAGTAAGGTTTCCCCTCAGCCTCCTTTTCTCCAGGCTAAACAGCCACAGTTCCCTCAGCCATTCCTCATAAGACTTGTGCTCCAGACCTTTCACCAGCTTTGTTGCCCTCCTCTGAACTCGTTCCTCTACCTCAATGTCTTTCTTGTAGCAAGGGGCCCAAAACCAAACACTATGTTCAAGGTGCAGCCTCACCAGTGCTGAGTATAGGGGGATGATTGCTCCCCTAGTCCTGCTGGCCACACTGTTCCTGATACAAGCCACAATGCTGGTGGCCTTTTTGGCAACCTGGACACACTACTGGCTCACGTTCAGCCAGATGTCAATCAACACCACCAGATCATTTTCTTCCCAGGCAGCTTTCCAGTCACTCTTTCCCAAGCCTGTAGCATTGCATGGGGTTGTTTTGATTCAAGTGCAGGACCCCAGACTTGGCCTTGTTGAGCCTCATACAATTGGCCTCAGCCCATTGATACAGATTGTTGAGATCCCTTTGTTGAGACTTTCTACACTCAAGCAGTTTAACACTCCCACCCAACTTGGTGTCAGGTGCAAACTTACTAAGGGTGCATAAAATACCCTCATCTAGATCACTGATAAAGATATTAAACAGAACTGGCCCCAGTACTGAGGCCTGGGGAACACAACTCATGACCAAGTGCCAACTGGATTTGACTCCACTCACTCTTTGGGCCCAGCCATCCAGCCAGTTCTTTACCCAGTGAAGAGAATACCTATTCAAGCCATGCATGACCTGCCAGATTCTCCAGAAGAATGGTGTGGGAAACAGCAAAGGCTTTACTGAAGTCTAAGTACACAACATCCACAGCCTCTCCCTCATCCACTGAGTGGGTCACCTTGCCATAAAAGGAGATCAGGTTGGTCAAGCAGGACCTGTCTTTCATAAATCCATGATGACTGGGCCTGATTGTTTGGTTGTCTTGTATGTGCCACAGGATCAGCACTCAGGATGACCTGTTCCATGATCCTCCCTGGCACCAAGATCAGGCTGACAGGCCTGTAATTCCCCAGATACTCTTTCTGGCCCTTCTTGTAGATGTGTGTCACATTTACCATCTTACAGTTGACTGGGACCTCCCCAGTTTTGCCACGACTGCTTATAAATAATTGAAAGTGGATGGGTGAGCACCTCTGCTAGCTCCCTCAGTATCTCTGGATGGATCCTATCTGGCCCCACAGACTTGTGTGTATTTAAGTGGTGTAGCAGGTCATTAACCATTTCCCCTTGAATTTTTTGGGACTTTGTTCTACTCCCTGTCTTCCAGCTCAGAGGGCTGGGTACCTGGAGCACAAACGGTCTTACTGAGGTAAGGATGGCATTTAGTACCTCAGCTTTTCACTCGTCCTCTGTCACCATGTTTTTCCCCGCATCCACCAGAGGCTGGAGATTCTCCTTAGCCCTCCTTTTGTTGCTGACATATTTAGGGAAGCTTTTTTAAATTTCCTTTTACAGCAGCAGCCAGGCTGAACTCTAGTTGTGCTCTGGCACTTCCAATTTTCTCCATGCAAAACTTCATGGCACCCTTGTAGTCCTCTTGAGTAGCCTGCCCCCTCTTCCAAAGATTATAAATTCTCCTTTTATTCCCAAGTTCCAGCTGAAGCTCTCTATTAAGCCAGGCCAGTCCTCCCCACCAGCTCATCTTTTGGCACACAGGGACAGTCCGCTCCTGCACTTTTAAGATTTCCTTCTTGAGGAGCTACCAGCTTTCCTGAACTACTTTGCCTTTCAGGACTGCCTCCCAAGGGACTCTGACAACCAGCCTCCTACACAGGTCAAAGTCTGCCCTCTGGAAGTCCAAGATAGCAGTTCTTCTGACCACCCGCCTTATTTCTCCAAGAATAGAAAACCTGATCATTTAATGATCACTATGCCCAAGGTGACTTCCAACCAACACATTACTCATGACTCCTTCTCTGTTTACAAACAACAGGTCCAGTGGGGGGCCTTCTCTAGTTGGCCCACTGATGAGCTGTGTCAGAAGGTTGTCTTCCACACACTCCAGAAGCCTCCTAGACTGCTTCTGCTGTGTTGTATTTCCAGCAGACATCTGGTAAGTTGAAGTCCCCAATGAGAAAAATGGATAGCAATACAAGTTTTCAAAGTGTGTACATTCCCTTACACAACATATCAAGGAACAACTTCAGTTATTGTATACAAGTTAGCACCTGCCCACAACTCCAACTTGTGCAGAGATTGATATGGTTACAACTACAGCTGTATTAATTAATTGAAGGAAAAAGGGATTTTATACTAAAACAGAGAAAATATTTATACTTTGTTTGTAACTGTTTGCTTAGAAGCAGAAGTTTACATACTGTATTCAGAAACTGTAGTATAAGTTTTGGCATGTTTTGGTAGTTATTTTTTAACCAATACCAACTTTTGAATTTTTTGGTCAACCTAAATACAAAAAAAATATGTCCTACTGTAGCTGAAGTATGAGATAGGAAGTATTAAAAGTATACATTCCACTTTAGCACAAAAGCAGTGAGTTAACTGACTGAAGGTTTGCTGTGCAACATCTTGCTTTCAGAAGTTTGAAGGCATACAAACTACCAAGAATAACTGTCTCTTTATAGGACACTGCTGAGATACTATTTGGTGTGCAATATATTATTAAGAGAAGAAAATGGGTTGAGGGAACAACTTAATAAAAGAATGTAAACAGCATGGAAGCCTTGAACATGGCTGAAAAATTCAGAACATACAGATGAAAAAATAAGCTTGTTATCTGCAGTGACAGAAAGACCAATCAAGATCTTAACAGCAATCCTTAAAAATAAACAAGTCAGCATAAAGTTCTTACCAGTATTACTCCTATACTGTTAAGCTCTATAAGCTCCTGATTTACACTGCTTGTATTTGTCTGTAAAAGGCTAGATATTAATCTGATAACATTTAAACGTGTGTTTCCCACAGGTGGATCCAATATACCCCAGGATGTCTTCATGACACTCCTCTGAAAAAGATACACACATAAAATCCATTAAAATATCTTTAAATCCAGCCCATCATTACTATGCACAATGACAGGGTAGTGCTTAAAAATATATACAATCAGTCCTTGAACAACAGTCTTACCTTTACCCTGCAAAAAAGCAACTTTATTTCTGAACCCTATGGCTTATTTTATGTATATAGACCAGAAACACTAAAACCAGCCACATGAAACCAACGACATTGTAAAAATTGATTGTTAACTACAGACAGGATCTCAAAGTAGATGCATTCTACCCAACCTTGAAAGGAAATAGGAAATACTACCTAGTAAATGTTTCTCACTAGTTAATCCATGTACAGTTACAGTCTACACCACAGGTGTCAAACACACAGCCTGCGGGGCTGATTCCAGCCTGCCTCCTTGTGTTATCCAGCCCAGCACTTTGTTTCCACACAGCAGTGCCAAGCTCCTTGTTCCCAGGCTCCTTCCGGCATGCTGGTCACACGGTGTGTGATGGGCATTGTGCTGCAGGAACATGGTGTTTGAATGAGTCTGACAGACCTGCATTACAGGATTATCACTGCAATAGTTATGGTTAGAGAAAACACCTTTTGGGATTGCTCTGTGCACAGAACAAATGGGCCTTGCAGAAGAGAGCACAGCAAAGTTATTTTAACAACTTTGCTCTGTCTGTTTTTCCCTGAGGTATTTATTATTTTACCAGCTGTATACTGCATTATTACATGATGCCAGCATTTCCCTCTTCTGCTTGTGCTATCAGGAATATTTTAATTTGCTCAAGCGAAATGTGAAGGATGCTATAATTTCTATGGTACTTCTGATTAGAAATGTGTTCACGTGTAACAGTTTGGAGGATGAGGAGGGTCAGAGAGAAGTATCAAAAAGCTAAAGGCTGCATAAGAGTACCTGAATGTTTTACTCCTTTTTAGTTAATATACAGTTATGAAGTGGAAACTACTGAGTTTCCACTAGTGCTACTGAGTTGCCATGGAGTGGAAAGAAAGCAGACACCATTTCTGATTCTATTCTGAAAGCCTTTTACCTTCCTGTTGCTCTCAAAACCAGTTTCACATCTAGTAGATTAAAAACATTTGCTTTTGTTAATTAAAACAAAATCTAGCATTCTAAAATGCAAGACTTAAATCTATTCGATTAAGTTTATATAGACCTTTTAAAACAGGACAGTATAAATGTAATTTTAGGACTGTATAAACAGTCCTAAAATTACATTTGACCCTTTAAAGACAACATAAGGCTGATGTGGCCCCTGGTGAAAATGAGTTTGACACCCCTGGTCTACACAGCTACAATATACACAAAACAGCTAGGTGGACAGTCTCTCATTACATTGCAATGCCTCAACAACCTTAACTTCATACACTTGAAAACAATTTCATTAAGCAACAAGTTTCTCTGCTTAGTCTAATGTTATACAAGAAACAAGCTCCATCTTGTCTTTGAAGGAGTTAGCTCCAACACCACAATAACCTCTTTCCATGCCCTGATGGGTTCTTGTATTAATATTACAATCATAAGTTTCATGGTTCTTACATTCACATTTTTGTTATGTGACAACTCTTCTGGCTTGTTAACCTGCCAAGTGCCAGTCAATAAGAAAAATCCGGTATTAGCTACAATAAGGGCTAAAAATCTAGTAGCTAATATGCAATGAGCAGGGGAATTAATAATGAAAACATCTTCCTATCTTAAGGTATGAACACATTTTGACAAGGAGCCTACTACTGCCTTCTGTAATACTGGATGTCATTTTTGCTTGACCATCTTCACCCCTGCAGGAGAAAAAAAGATGACTGACATACTGCTAGTTCATTTAGCCCATAAGGCAAAAATCAAAAGGATGCTCATTTAACTAGTATTCAAAATGAGCAACGGATTCAATAACTTCACTAAGTGAGACTCAGATGCTAAGTATGCCTAATCATCAGAAAATAATCAAGTATCTGATGTGACTCTGCTTCTATTGTAATATATACCTGTAACTTGTCATGTTGCAATAAAGACAGTTTATTTGCATTTTATTTCCTCTTTTGCATTTGGAAATCTTGAGGTCTCATCTTCTTCAGTCTAAAACTTTAACACTACCTTGACCGTGTCTGATCTGCTATTTTATACACCTTTAGTCTTCATTTTTACTTCAGCCCACAGGTCCTCCTCTCTTATGGACTGTGTCACCCAGTAGAGGGTGCAGTGCTTAAGCTGTAATTCTGCCAATGAAAATTTGAGTGGAAAAATAGATCACCGGTAACTTCCCTATTTATACATCTCATATTTATCTTTTACAACAGGATGACAAAGATAAGTCGCTTAAATCAATTTAAAAGTCCAAAGAATTTAACTTGACTACAGTGCAGGGTGCACATCATGGAGCTGGTGTACCTGGAGTCCTTGCCAAGCCCAGAGGAACTGAGCAGGCCTCCTGTGGGCCATGTCAAAGTTCCAAACAACTGAAACATAGTTTCATGTTTCCATAGTCCATGTTCCCTATCCAGATAGGATTTCCAAGCAGAAAACAGGACCCACCTTCAGAATATATAGCAAATTTCTTATTGTTTTTGGAAACAAGTAATTGCTGCAGGGCTGTTCTGCTAATTAAACAAAGTTTAAGCTGGAAAAGCATATCAATTAGCACAACACACTGGCTCAGGGACAACAATAATGAACAGTAAAGCTCAGAACAGGCTGGGAAGGAGCCTGGCCACTTGACCAAAAGTTGTTGAACTGGATTTTGTTATTATAACCTGCCTAAAGTACAGTCACACAGTGATAGGCTTATTTCCATTGATGTGGTAACACAAGATTTCACTTACTTTTGGAGGCTCAAGCAGGAGTTCATGGAAGGATGAAAGTCGTGCCCTTATGGCTTCTAAGACACTTCTGTTGACCGAATATGTTGAATTGCTCATGCCTGGAGGACAGATCTCTATATGGCCTTCAAATCTAAAACACACATAAGGAAAACCTGACAATATCAAAACTAGTTGCAAAACATCTTTGAGAGTGACACAGTTCTCTGAAAATAATTAAGAGGCAAGTTAAAAGGTTACAAATATAGTGTGAAGTACTTGTTGAACAAGGTTTTTCCAAACACTAGCCCCAGTACTTTTAGATTTATTGTGCTTGAAATCTTCAACATGGTTTTGAGATAAAACATTACAGCTTTTTAAGGCAGACAAAGAGCTTCACTCATCTATCCTGAACATAAACAAGTTTGTTGTGACTGCCACTTAACAGAATGAATCCTGTCTGCAATTGCTAACCTAAAGATATGTAAATCCTTTCAGTTTTAGGTCAGTCTGACAAAGGTAAGGGTGTCTTGCAAAACACCTGATCACAAACTACAAAGACTACTGACCGTGCAGCTTTAGACATTTTGACACCTGTACGATTAGTTGCAGTCTTGCTTTAAAACATCAAGACTGTTGGATAAAGTGTCCTTTAGGTGAATATTGCTCATTATATGCTAAAAAGATTATGTAATGCAATATGCAAATGTGTAACAAATTGGCTCTTTAGGACTGCCCTGAGTAGTGATAAGATTTTTATACAAAACAGCTGTTACTTTTCTTTCTGTTATGCTGGCTTCATTCCAGCATCCACACTTGCGCAACTCTGTAATAAACAATATCTTATACCTGTGTGCTAGAATTTGGCTTTTTTTTTGCACACTGGGTGATAGAACCTTGGGTCTGGGCCAACAAGTTGAATGTTCCACAATGATCTGTCCAACAGTTTCTCAAAGTGAAGTTGTAATAAAATTCCAAATAACTTTTTTTTAAAAAACTCAATACCTACTCACTGCAGTGTATATATTTACTCTATTCCTTGTATCCAGAAACAAACTGATGAAATGCAATTAGCCTGATCTGCCAATTGGCACTTTAACTAGCTTCTGGAAAAAACTGCAGAAAGACCAGTCATTTGCTGAAAGTGTACTAATGCCAACTGCAATCACTTGGTTTGCTCTTTTACTTCTTCAGATATAAGAAGCCATAAAAATAGTTCAATCAGAAGTACAGGGAAGACACTCGCTATTGCTGAACAGTACTTGAGTTAAATTATGCAAGCATAATTTAAGCAAAATAAGAACACTTACGTCTGTCGTCTTGTCTCAAGTAAGGTCAATAGTATTTGGATTGCACTGACTATTGCAGATTCATTTTTTTCTTTATGAAAAATATTAGACAGCAGCTGCTCTACAATTTCTTGTCTGAAAAGAAAAGTATTGGCATCAGACGTAACACTGCTTCAGGAAGCAGCTGTTAACATCAGTAGCTACCATTTCTCTATGTAAAATTAATAAGGTGGTAATACAAAGAACACTACTAGCTATTTCAAGATAGCAGGACAATTGCTCCCATCCATACTGCCCCCATTGTGTTTTCTTATTCCTTCCAGTGATCTATTTTTTTTTTGATATGACAACCAACACTACACAAAGGGAGTTTTCAGCTAGATCAAAAACCTGATGCAGCTTGCCGTAACAGCCACACAAAACTACACCTATAACAAGCAAAAGGGAATACAGGAGAATCTTCTCTGGCAGAAACAAACACTTAGATCAACTTAAAACAAGTAACAGATTAAGGCCAAAATATCCCATCTGTGCTCTGCACAGTATCAAGCTGACCTCCACATGTCTGATTCCACTAACTTTGGCAGTGCGGGAAAATTTTTTAATGATTTCTAACAATTTTTACTTGCTGAGGTATTTTAAATAATACAGAGAGATGATGGATAGCAAAATAATTCACCTGAAAAGTAGAGCCTGCCATTTCTAAAGGTTTTCATATGCAAAAGTTAAAAATTTTTTTATGAACTGAAATCAAATCAAATTCAGAAAGGCAACTTACTTCTCTAGACTTGCAAGCAGTGGATCTGGTTCTGAACTGTTCTGTACTTGTAACATCTGGTCTCTGCTCAGACGAATAATTTCACAAAGTGACTGTGATGCATTTGAGTGCCTCTGGAACGGGAAAACATAGCTTTGCACTATGGCAGCAACAAAATCATACAATCATAGAATGTCCTCAGTTGGAAGGGACCCATGAGTATCATGGAGTCCAACTCCTGTCCCTGCATATGACAACCCCACAGTTCACACCATACATTTGAGGGCATTGTCTTGTCTTTTCTTGAATACTAACAGGCTTGGGGCAGTGATTATTTCCCTAGGGAACCTGTTCCAGTGCTCCACTACCCTCTGGGTGAAAAACTTTTTCCTAAAGTCCAAGCTAATCCCTGCCCTGCCACATGGTTCCTGCCATTCCCTTCAGTTCTGTCACTGGTTGCCAGAGAGAAGAGATCAGCACCTACACTTCCTCCTCCCCTTGTGAGGAAGCTGTAGGCCACAATGAGGTCTCCCCTCAGTCTCCTCGAGGTTGAACAAACCAAGCAACTTTAGCTGCTTCCCCTCCAAACCCTTCCCCAACTTCATAGCCCTCTTCTGGACACTCTGCAGTAGCTTTTTCATACTGTGGCACCCAGAACTGCACACAGTACTCCAGGTGAGGCAACACTAGTGCATAGTAGAGCAGGTCAATCACCTTCTTTGAGCAGCTGGCAATGCTGCACTTGATGTACCCTAGGACACTGTTGGTCCTCTCAGCTGCCACAGCAACTGTTGGCTCAGGTTCAATTTCCCATTGATCAGAATCCCCACATTTCTTTCTGCAGAGCTGCTCTCCAGCCTCTCATTCCCCCACCTGTATGTACAGCCAGGGTTGCCTTGTCCCAGGTGCAAAATCCAGCACTTGCCCTTGTTAAACTTCCTGTGGCTGGTGACTGCCCAGTTCTCTGATTTATCCAGATCCCTCTGCAGGGCTCTCTGCCCTCTGAAGTGTCATCAGCAAACTTAGTATGCCCTCAAGTCCTGAGTCTCAGTCATTTTATAAAGACACTGAAGAGTGCTGGCCCTAAGATGGATCCTTGTGGAACTCCACTAGTGACTGACCACCAGCCTGAAATAACCCCATTTACTAGAACCCTTTGAGCCCAGCCTGTCAGCCAACTGCTCACCCACTGCATTATGTGTTTATACAGGTGTGTGCTGGACATCTTGTCCAGGAGAATACTGTGAGAGACAGTATCAAAGGCTTTACTGAAATACAAAAAGATCGCATTGACAGGCTTCCCTTGGTCAACTAGGTGGGTAACGTCGTCATAGCAAGAAATTAAGTTTGATAAGCAGGACTCATGAACCCATGTTGGCTGGGACCAATGACCGTATTGTCGTTCAGATGTTTTTTCATAACTCCCAGAACAATCTTCTCCATGATTTTGTCAGGAACAGAAGTGAGGGTGACAGGCCTGTAGTTGCCAGGGTCATCCCTGTTGCCCTTGTAGACTGGGACGTTTACCAGCTTCCAGTCAACTGGGACGTCTCCAGGAGAAAAAAAAAAAAAAAAAAAAAAAATCACAGAGAGAGGTCTTGCTATGGTATCAGCCAGCTATTTAAGTACCCTCAAATGAGTCCCGTCATACCCAATTCACTTGTAGGGATCTAGCCGGAGTAGCAAATCCTGTACAAGTTCCAGATTGATTGGGAGTTTGTTGTTCACGCAGCCATGGTTTTCTAACTCAGGGCTATGTGGGCCCCCAAGTCCACCTTTGGTGATGAAGACTGAGGCAAAGAAAGCATTAAATGTCTTGGTTTTGTCTATGTCCCTGTTTATAAGGTGACCATGGGCCAATGTTATTTCTAGTTTGCCTTTTGTCATTAACATATCTTAAAAAGCCTTTCTTATTGTCCTTCACAGTACTAGTCAGCTTCACTTCTAATTGAGCTTTGGCCACACAAATTTCCTCCCTACAGTAGCGAGCAGCATCTCTGTAGTCTTTCCATGACACATGACCTTGCTTCCACTGACCATTCAGTTTCTTTTTTTGCTGTAGTTCAAGAAGATTCCTGCTCAACCGACCTGGCTTTTTGCTTCATATGCTAGATTTCCGAAATTTTGGAATTGCCTGGTCCTGTGCTTTTAGTAGGTGGTACTTAAAAAAAAAATCGACTGACACTGATGGACCCCAGCGCCTTCAAAAACTTCTTCCCAGGGAATATTACAAAGTAGTTCTCTAGATCCCAGAGGAGAGGGAACCACACTTAAATACTGAAATCAGCTTACTGAGTAAAGTAAGCAGAAATCAGTAAAACTAAGATTTCTACTACCATGCTGTACAGCATCTAGCTGAACAGATAAACCCAGAAGAGTGTCAAATCAATACTTACATCTTCATCTTGAGACGGATGTACAATTTCTACAAGCCGCTGAATAATTCTCTCCTCATTTAACCACTGCAAAAATGTTTGTGTGTATTAGTAAGAATGTTATCTAAGTGAATGAATTAAACTAATTAAAATTAACCAAATGAAAAGAATGCCACAAGTCATACTGTCAGTATCTCTAAATAAGGACTATCAGTAGTTTAGAAAAAAGGAAGAGTAAAATTAATGTTTCTGAGCAACTGTAAAAAAAGCCTTAGGTATAATTTTTAAATAAACTTTCTGATGCCAGAAAGGGTGTTCAGTAAGATCTAAAACTTTTCAAAAACTGTATCTGCCAGTTGTAAGTTAGATACTAAAGACCAGGGAAAGGGACCTGCCACTCAGGTTTTAAGTTGTCCCCACAAGCACTGTTGCTCCACTAGAAGATATATGGGCAGCTCCAAGCAAAAAAAAAAACAACAACAAACCCACACAACAAATTTCAGCACATTTAAGAACTAACTTTGTAAAACCAGAAGAAGATAAGCCATTTTACAGTTCACCCATGTCAGACAAAAACTCTGAGACATTTCACTTACATTTAACACTTCTTGTCTTGGCTGTGGAGGTTCTATGCAAGTCAGTAGCCTGAGCAGTAAGTCCATTATAGCAGAGGTCCCTATGTGCTTAATAATGAGGTCTACAAAATCATGTTTCCTCTTTAAAAAATCCACAATCTAGAAATTAAAAACAAGTAAGCTTACATCTGATTATCTGTATGTTACATGCTAAATTACACCAACCAGTTTTAGCTTCCTAACCAAATGGAGAAAATAAATGAGAACTTTTTAAACACTTTTGCCACTTAAAGCTTGATAAATTAATACACGATAAAATAATACATACAGAGTAGCAAAAGTGGCACAGGACAGATTCATATCACAGAGTGTTTTGGGCCTCCTCTATAATACCAACTTGCTGACCATCAACTACTTATAATCCAATGCACAGTCAGCTTTCCTTTTTGGTATGAATTACTCTCATCCCTGCTTAGTGGGCAAAGTTTGACACAGTAAAACCTTAACACAATAGAAACAAATACAGAACTCACCAAATTAAAGATACAGAATAGAGTCACAAACTTAATCTGCTCAGGGACAAGAGCAGCTCTTCACAGTACTGGGCCATATGAATGCAGCATACAACATTCCTAAATAAGGACTTCAAATGTCCCTCACCATGTCCTATAACCATTCTTCACACCAAATTGGACCCACCCCCAGTGATTCAGTTCACTTACCTTCACCTCTAACAGCAGTTAATGCAAATATCACCACATAAAATACTGAGCTAAGCCAAAAGGTAAGCACTCACACACTGACTGCACAATTATTATAGCTCAGGCAAATCTGAGCCAAGTACAACTTACTCATACACATATATTTTTAATCCTGTGCATACAGTTAAAAGAAAGTGTCTTCATCTAGTATGGAAGTTGAATGGTCTTTTTTGACTCCACTGCTATTCTTCAAATGTGCAGCTTAAAGGCAGCACTGCTGAGTACTACAACTTAATTAAAGCACTTGTTAAACTGGAGAGCTTGTAAATAGTTACCTGTTCTGGTTTTCTACTTATAAGAATACTTAGCACCTTGCTGAAGAAACTGGCCAGTAAAGGGTTCAGAGGAGATTCATTTAAGAGGAAGCTGTACAGTTTCATAAGTAAGGATTCTTCTTCTCCCAGCCTATCATTGATCTGTGAGACATCTGATGTAAGCAGCTCACATGATATGTTTGGATATCTGGGGAAAAGGAAAAAAAATTATCCATCATTCATACTTCAAAGTTGTCATACTTCGAGTTCTGAATTCAGAACCTGGTGAGGCTTCTGACCAAGTTTTAAAGCAGGGTTGATCTGTACTAATTAAAGCATCACTGCATTTCAGCCTACAAGCTGTATTCTTTCATTTAAGAAATGGGCTACTTTGTTCTTCAGTAGCAATAGGACAACACTAGGGAAGTGGAGAAAATAAGATGCAGGCTTTTATTTGTAAGCTCTAGTGTTAAATTCATCTGTTCAAGTACTGATCAACCTCTTTTTTTGAAGGTAAAAAGAGTTAGTTACCAAGAAGTTAAGCAAACATAGTACTGAACCAATACTGGGGAGGGAGCAGTGTGTTTGACCCTTTCTAATGTAACAGGGATTTTATTAAAAAGGTCAAAAGTAAAAGTTCAGAATTATAGATATATATATATAGATATATTTCAATTATGTAGAAATTCAGTGAACTAGTCGAAGTCTGACAAAGCCTGCAAAACTAGTTAGCACTGCTTCATGACACAGAGTCAGAAGCACAGTTCAGGACATTGAGTAATGAAATTAAGAGGCCATCAAGACCTAGTTATTTCCTGCCTTGGACAGTATTATCACCCACTCAGACTAACGCTAAGTTTGATAGAAACCTTAAGCTGATGATGCTAAGTGAAAGATGCTTTGACTTCAAACACTACTAGAAACACTTACAGGAGGCTTGGTTTACCAGAAATGGTGAAGTGCTACAACTAAGAGTGTAGCTTATTTCACAATATTTTTTTAGATACTATTTTAAGAAAAAAAGCAGCTTTCTACATAACTCTAAAAGAGGCCAAAAATGGTAGAAGTGCTTTTATACTAATTGCTAGGTGTACTTTTGAGTTTGAACCTTCTCAACAAACTAGCTGAAGTCATGGCCATACTCAATTCTTACAGTTCTAGCTCTGCAAAGGAAAACACTAGCAACTAGATGTTAAGAATATTCTTTGAAGGAGTGGTACAGACCTTATTATAAGCATCCTCAAAACATATTACCAATCATCAATAAAACAAAGCTAAGCACTTAACTATACTACCCAAATAGGGTTTTTCATCCAACTGTTTTCTTAAAAATCACAACTACAAGTTTCTTCACATGAGCTCCAATTTGAATTTTTAAGCCTCCTTCAGACAGCAACTGGTTTTGGAAGCACTTGTGAATAACAGGCTTCCATTTGGAAAATACGCAAATATTAGAATGATTTATTTAAAAGTTCCACAAAGCCCCTTGAACACAAACTTACTCTGAAGAGTACTATATGCCAGCACACAGGAATTTAAAACACACTATCAAATTAACCGGAGTAAGTTACTCCTCTTTCCACCTTCCCAAGTCT
Source organism: Streptopelia decaocto (assembly GCF_964273445.1). Classification (NCBI taxonomy): domain Eukaryota; kingdom Metazoa; phylum Chordata; class Aves; order Columbiformes; family Columbidae; genus Streptopelia; species Streptopelia decaocto. The sequence goes on from NC_138661.1 coordinate 49,040,689, forward strand.
CCCCTAGCCCCAAAAGTTTTCCTACTTATATCTAATTTTTTCATCCATGTCTTGAGGTGGCTCTTCAATAATAAACGAAACTAAGTCTTCCAAACATTCTGACTTCAGCAGAAACTCTATAAGTTTGCGATTCTGAGCCTTGCACTCTTGCAGAACATCCTCTTCATCCATCAATTCCTTCAGTGTTACATCTTCTCTCTCTAGAAGTGTATCTATGTGAGATGACGAATGGAGATCAAATTTCCAAAACATGCTGGTCTGGATAAAAAGAATATAGACAAAACATTAAGTTTACCAATCTATCTAAGCAGTATTTGTAGTAACATTTCATAGTAGTATTTCACAGTTCCTAGTCCCAAAGGTACCTGCATACACAGAAACTTTCTAGAACTCAAATGAGACAACGGTAGATGCTAATGATCAAAAGCTACAAAATCAGGTTTGATTAAAGATGACTGAATACTCCATAGGAATTTTTGTACCTTTAGCAGCAGTCAATATTCTAACAGCAAAAGAAAAGTTAGGCAGCTCCAGGGTTTTACTTACATGAAAGGAAGATGCTAATCTGCATTAAAGAAAAAGGATAACTTCAGTTTCATTTTTCAATTTATTGCATCTGCTCTTCCCAACCTTTGTTTTGAATCTATGCACCAAATCTCAGACTCAGAACAACTTCCTCAGCAATTAAGAGTTAGAAGATAAAATGGGCACCGCATAAATGCGCTACAATACTACCCCTACTGTTGAAGAAAACACCTATAAAAGGCAGAGGAATTACAATAATTTTAACTTGCAGGCAGCATACATCAAAGTACTGGAGGTAATACAGGACCTACTCTCTCACTGTACCTCCCTCCACAAACTTGACACAGAAGAAGGGACAATTAAAGTATCCTATGCTAATACATAAAACAGCAGCGGCCCCAACCACTGAAACACAGAAAAAGCCGTAACAGAATTGTATAAGTATGAGCAACTTAACCTTTCCTTACAAAACACTTTGGCACCTGTACATTAATCCTGTTGCTCTTAGACACCTTGCAACCAGTTGCTACTGAGACAACTGTGCTATCAGTCTATGATAGATCCAAGGAACTGCTGATTTCATCTCTTAAGCTCAATATAAGAATTCACTCTGTTACTCCCTCTCTAAAACAAGGCTTTTATATGACAACCTCTGACACAGTATCAGCTGGTCTTATGTGAATGCAGAATTTAAACTGATTAAAAGAGATACTACAGATAGAGACCACTAAGAGAAAGCATCCTTAAAATTGGAAGGAGCATGGTTTTGAGCAGTACTCAAATAAGGAAACACTCCTTTTGCTTCTTTAGTAACTGCCTTCCATGTGTGAAGAATTAATTATGTTAATTACTGCTGTGCATTAGCAACATCACCAGCTGCAAGGACATGTAATTACCACAAAGAAAGTAGGTGAATAGTACTATTTTAGCCAGAATACTTCTGTAAGCTGCAGGTTGTATGCAGAAGCAAGCTTAAAGACAATAATCAAACTATGCTTTTGCCATGCACTGTTATAAAAATCTACAAAAACTAGAATATAAATATCTTATTCTTATGCAAAGAGGTCAACAGCTTTAAACATTTACTTCCAAATTAAAATTGATTCAGCATGCACACTACAGCTACTTAGAACAGTGGACTGTAAAATTTATTATAGTCGTTGAGAAGTTTAGAAAACAGATACAAGTCCAAGGATCCAGCAAAACCCTTATGACTCTCTTCATCAGCAAGACTTCCAGTATTTGACCTAAATATTGAAAAGCCTGGTATACTCACTATGAAGAAGTTTTAACTGATTTTAGGGTTTTCATTGTTGCTTTAATCATTACACACTGATCACTTAATACCACCTTACTTTGCTTAGCCTTTTGTGAGAGGCTGTAAGCATACTTAACTGCCCCTAGATCACAGAGCTTTCTGTTTAAAGATATGGGAGTCAAACAAAATAAATCAGGAAAAGATCCAGATAATTTCACTTGCAATATCAGTACTTATGATCATCTGAGATCCCACACAAGGATTAAGTGGTTACAAATAAATAAAATTTATTTACTAAAAGTATTAGTAAACCTACAGGCAGGGTTCAAAACATCTTAGCTTACATCAAGTTATAGAAAGTCATTATTAAAAACACCAGCTTGTGGGCAATCAGGCTACACAGAAAATTACTGTAAGCAAGTGAAACTAGTGCATTATTAAATTAACAGACTTTTTGGTTTTTAAGCCTCTAGAAAGACCAAATCCCTCTCCTTGCCCCATTTAGTGAAAGCAGCATCTTTACAAGTAACCACTACCAATGCTAACTTCAGACATAAATCCCTCTACAGCAATTAAAGCTCATTTCAGTAGCTTCTATGTATTTGTTACTTATTTCAAGAGAAATTCAACAATGGAAAATAGCAACAACAACAAGGAGGCATACTACTGCAAACATGTTGCTGCATTATTTCACAAACTGTCTCCCAAGCAAGCTCTTTTAGGGGGTCCTCCCTCAACATGTCAGGTGCTGGCCAGAAATTATTCCATCACTTTTCAACAGGAGCCCAGATCCTTTGAAATAAGGAAAATAAACAATATAAAATGTGCCAAAGAGGAAGTCCAGGAACCCTGAACAGAATTTCCTTGGGTGATTATCTAGAATCAGCCTACCATAGGTCTGAAGTTTTAAAACAGCTGTTATTCTTCCCACAGTTCTACCCTCCCTCCCAAAACCTATCAATTCTGAAATTCTGAATTATCTTCATGCTTTTTCAAATTTCAGTCCCATTCACAGTCAGAATTAGGCCTTATGTCCACAAATCAGGAGTGCTCTTCCCAAAATGTCACTAACTGGAAATTTAGGACAAACTCCACAGGTCAATCGGATTGTGTTATTCCCCATGTACAAATACATCAGCAATGTGACCAGAAAAATCACATTTGGTTTCAATGCAAGATGCAGAAGACTGCCAAATACAAGGCATTGCTCAAAATTAGATACTACAAGAAGCAAAATAATCCAGGATACTATTAAAATTATCAGATGTGGAAAGAAAAATTATGGTAAAGATAGTAAAGCTGCTTCAGATATTTGAGCGCCTTTTTTAACTTGAGTTAGCTTTCCATAATCTCAAAACTCCGAGCAAGCGAGACTAACAGACTTCCAATTCATATAAGCAGAACTAAAAGTTTACATCAACTTGCTAACGTACAAGTTAGACAATTCAAGATCCCAAGGAACACCTATCATTCACAAAAATAGTGCTTTGTTTTCTTAGTTAATATTGTTAATAGATTCTTTCTTCTCCAAATGAATGCCTAAATGACATTACATGTAACAAACACCTGACTTAAATCTAAAAGAAAGTTCACCAAAATGAAGAAAGCCTATCAGCTCCTCTGAGACACAGGTAACTGAAATTCTCACTATAATTGTTTGATGAAGGGAAGAAATAAAGCTTAGAAGCAATTCTTCCAGACAAGGAAAAATTGAAGTCTTCTGACTATCATAGCTGAAGAAAACCAGAGTGTACATATTTTAACAGTAACTAGCCTGTGGTTAGTCTAGGGGCCAAATCCTTAATTGCCACATGCATTTAAAAAAAAAAAAAAAAAAAGTAACAATTGTATCACTAAGTTTATCTGTAGCTTTGAGTTGACCTAGCCATCAAATAACTTTCATGGATACAGACATTCCTGTTTTCAAGCTACAGGACAAACACATGAATTCTAGCCACACAAGCAGAGTTTTATTTTAGGAACGCCTCTTATATTGAACCTTTTACAAAACAGACTTGTTGCTTTAATAAGAATAAGAAAACTATTAAAGTGCTCATTTAAGTTAAGCTTTACGTAAAACAAACATGAGAAACATACTTCACAAGGAGTTAATTCCAGCTTGGTACCTCATACCTCTAACTAACAGTTAAATATTATTGGTAGCTGCAAGTATACATGGGCATCTAGAATAACTAGAAAGGACTAGAAGGACCTCAAGCTTGCCAGCTGAAGGCTGTTTTACCTGATAACTGGATGTTAAATGCATATACACAGAGCTTCCAGTAGGAACTTTGTAGATATTACAGTAATACCCAATTTCATTCTTCAAGCAAGAGAAACTTTTTTAAAAAAAGTATATCAGCGTCAAGTTGAAGATTCTGTAATATATGAAAGTCTGTGAGATGCCAGAGTTGTAACAAGGATTGTATTATAAAAAAACTAAACTGAGAATGTAACTCAGTTTTCTCTATGTACCACATTTTCTTACTATACAGTTCAAGTATGCAGATTAAAAAGAAATTATTTTCGCATAAACTTTTCCGTGATTGAAACACATCCTAAATTACATAGCCTCCTTCAGAAAAACAGGTTTTAGCAAATAACAAAGGACAACTTTGTTGGATGCAAGGAGAGAAACCACCAAAGGAGTCCTTGACATCCAGATACTTCACGCCCTCTCAGCCCCTATGGGGCACAGGGCTGGGGACACTGCATCACTTGCAGGGAGCCAGGTCAGTGGAAGGTCAGTGAGAACCCCAGACTCTTCTGCAACACTGTTGCCACCACCTCATGGAGGGGACCCCAGGCACAAAATGAAGAGGGTGCTGGAGGCCATGCATGCAATGGGAGGTAGAGGGCAGTTCCTGTGCCCAAGGGGCAGCAGAATGCCACAAGAGAGCAATCTCTAGGAAAGGAGCCCTCAGCCCTCCTACCCTCCTCCTTTCCCACATGAGGGTATCTTTCAGGCCACAGCTGCCCCAACTCCCAGAACAGTCATGTTCAGCCACATGCATCACCATCACAGTGGCCTCCTGATGCCAGGCTCTATAAATACACGGACCCTGGGAGCTAGCCAACAGTTCACTGAGCTTCAAGGCCCTCAGCTTTTGAAGATGACTGGAGAAAAAAAGGTCCCACAACAGTAAAGTGAGAAGCTACATAATTTTGTGAGGGAAGACAGATAGGTGGTTGCAGGAGACACACGAAGAAGAGGCAGCATCATAGTGGGGGCACCATCAGCCATATGGTAGTGATGCACACTGCTCATATGGCTGATGGTATGGAGCCCATGGATGTGGACCCACCCAAAGATCGAGAAATTATGGGAGTGGATCCACCTCCAGCATGGCTAACCCTGGTACTACAACACCATGCCAGGGCTCCCCTTCATGACACCATCAACACAGAGGAACACCTGGCCAGCACCCTACCATCAGCTCAGCCTCTGCAACAGATCAAGCCAAGAAGGTATAGACAGCTGATCTTATAGAGAAGCAGAACACTGCAGTTCTGCTAGGAAGATGTGCTGGCCTGCAGCATTAAGGTCTCTTCTAGGTGCTTCATTAGGAGCTCTTTTCAAGGTTGGTAAATAAAACACAAAACCAAAAAAAAAACAAAACAAAAAGACAAGAAACAACAACAACAACAAACAAAAAAAACCTCAAAACACAACAAAAACAAACATGGAAAAGCCCCAAACAAACAACAAACCAAGTAAAAACACTCTTATTTGGTACTTTTCCAACTGCATATGGACTCTGTCCCCTCCTGGTCTCCCTAGTCCATGAAAGACACTAACGTGTGAGGTGTGGGCCCAGCCCAGGGCCTTCGAGATGGTAAGAGGCCAGGGTACATGGCACAGAAGGACACACTAAGAGAACTGCCTTTGGTCATGAGGGTGGTAATACACTGGAGGAGGTTGCCCAGAGAAGCTGAGGATGCTTCATCCCTGGAAGTGTTCAAGGTCAGGTTAGCTGGGGCTTTGAGCAATCTGATCTAGTGAAAGTTAACTGTCAGCCCCACCTCTGTGCCTGGGAAGACCATAAAACATTATTCTAGAAGCTGAGCTAAGGTACACGGAGGACAGGGAGGTGACTCAAGACAGACAGCATGGCTTCTCCAAGGGCAAGTCCGGCCTGATCAACTTAGTGGCCTTCTATGATAAACCGACTACATCAGCAGACAAAGGAAGAGCTACTGATGTAATTTAGCTGGACTTCTGTCAGGCTTTTGACACAGCCCCCCACAACAATATTCTCACTAAATTGGAGACACATGAATTGGATGGACTACTCAGTGAATAGGAATTGGCTGGATAGCTCCATCCAGAGTGGTGGTCAATGACACAATGTCCAGATGGAGATCAGTGACAAGTGGTGTCCTTCAGGGGTCTGTATTACAACCAGTACTGTTCAATACCTTCATCAATTATACAGATATCAGGACTGAGTGCACCCTCAGCAAGTATGCCATGACTCCAAGCTGAGTGGTGCAGTTGATACACCTCAAATATGGGATGCCCTTCAGAGGGACCTGGAAAAAGTTCAGTAAGTGGGCCCATGTGAACGTCATGAGGCTCAACAAAGCCAAGTGCAAGGTCCTGCACCTGAGTCAGTGCAACCCCCAGTATCAATACAGGCCAGGGGATGAAGGGATAGAGAGCAGCCTTCTAGAGAAGGACTTATGCATATTGACTGGATATGACCTGACAAGGTGCACTTGTGGCCTAGAAGGCTAATCAAAAGAAGTGTAGCCAGCACGTCAAGGGAGGTGATTCTGGTCCTCTGTTCTGGTGAGACCTCACCTCTCCTATGAGGAAAGGTTGAAAGAGTTGAGGTTGTTCAGGCTGGAGAAGGCTCTAGGGAGACATCACAGCCTTTCAATAGTTAAAGTGGGCTTATAAAACAGATAGGGATAGACTTTTTAACAGGGCCTGTAGTGACAGGACAAGGGCTAATGGTAACTACATACTCTTGAGCAAAATGCAAGCAAGGGACACCACCTGGCAGTCCTGAGACATCAAGAAAACTGCATGAAGACAGTAATTTTCATAACATCCTCTTTAATAGCTGCCACCTCCTCTACCTAATGAGGATGTAGTTTATCTATTAAGTAGGAGCTTTCACTCCCCTTTCAGACAAGGGGAGAGAATCATAGAATAGCTAGTTGGAAGGGACCACAAGGATCATCTGGTCAAACCTTTCTTGGCACAAGCAGAGTCTAGACAAGATGGCCCAGCACCCTGTCTAGCTGAATCTCAAGTGTTCAGTATTAAGGAATCCACCACTTTCCTGGGGAGATAGTTTCAATGGCTGATTGTTCTCATCATGAAACATTTCCCTCTTGCGCCCAATCGGAATCTCCACAGGATTAACTTGTGCCCATTAACGCTCATCTTTCCTATGTGACTCCTTGTAAAAAGCAGGTCTCCATCTTCTTTGTATCCACCCTTTAAATACTAGAACATGGTGATGAGGGGCCCCTTAAGCCTTCTTTCCTCAAGGCTGAAAAAGCCCAGTTCTCTCAGCCTTTCCTCATATGGCAGGCTTCTCAGTCCTTCAATCACATTTGTGGCCTTTCTCTGGACCCTCTCCAGCCTGTCACATCTTTTTTGTATAGTAGGGACCAAAACTGAACACAGTATTTCAGGTGTGGCCTGACAAAGCACTGAGTAGAGCAGGATAATGACTTCTTTGTCTCTGCTGGTGATGTCCTTGCTAATGTAGCCCAGCATCCTGTTTGACTTTTGCAGCAGCACGCTGTTCACTCATATCGAGCTTGTTGTCAACTAGGACCCCCAGGTCCCTTTCCACAGACCTGCTCCGCAGCAGGGTAGACTCCAGTCTGTGCTGCACTTCTGGATTATATTTTCCCGGGGCAAGATTCACATTTGTCCTTGTTGAATTTACTAAGGTTCTTGTTAGCCCACTGTTCCAGCTTATTCAGGTCACCCTGCAGGGAAGTGTCCCACTTGCTCACTCAATTTGGGGTCATCAGCAAACTTCACAGGGTACACTTGATCCCAACATCCAAATCACTTATGAAGATGCTAAACAGTGCTGGGCACAATATCAATCCCTAGGGGACCCCATTCATGACAGGTTGCCAGTTTGAAAAGGAGCCATTTACCATCACCCTCTGTGTATGGCCTGTCAGTCAGTTTCCCAACCACTGCAGAAGTCTAGAAGGTAATGCATCAGTTTCCCTAGGAGGCAGACCCAGGAAGCTATATCAAAAGACTGAGAAAATCCAGGTAAACACCATCCACTGCTTGTCCCATGTCAACTGAGCATGTTATTTTGTCCTAGAAGGCAATCAGGTTTGTTGAGCATGACTTGCCCCTGGTGAACTCATGCTGGCTATTCCCAATCACATGCTTCAACTGACTTGTGATAGCCCCCAAGAAGGAACCTGCTATGACTGCACAACAGTTAAGAATTGACAAAGAAGTGAAATCACTTCCACCCTTATTTATCACACTGGCCTCCCTATTTATGTACACTAGCTGCCACTTCTAACTAGGTCAGATCTATCTATCTATATATATATTTTTATATAATATATAGACAATACATATCCATCATGTGCATATACATACACACAATTTTACTGAACACCCCCCCAAAAAAAACAAAAAAAATCAACTGCTTTAACATCCTGAAGTACATAAACAAATCCAAACTAGTTAATGTTTGATACTGTCTCTCACAGTATTCCCCTGGACAAGATCGCAAGCACACAGCTGTATAAACACACAATGCAGTGGGTGACCAACTGGCTGATGGGCCAGGCTCAGAGGGTTCTCGTAAATGGGGTAATGTTAGGCTGGCAACCAATGACTAGCAGGGTTCCACAGGAATCCATCTTAGGGCCAGCACTCTTCAATGTTTTCATAAATGACATGGACACAGGACTTAAGGGACTGCTTAGTAAGTTTGCCAATGACACAAAATTGGGGGGAGCTGTTGACACTCTCATGGGAAGAGGGGCCCTGCAGAGGGATCTGGACAAACTGGAGAACTGGGTAATCACCAACCACATTAAGTTCAACAAGGGCAAATGCCAGATTTTGCACCTGGGACACAGCAACCCCTGCTGTACCTACAGACTGAGGGACGAGATGTTGGAAAGCAGCTCCATGGAGAGGATCTGGGAGTTCTGGTCAACGGGAAGCTGAACATGAGCCAACAGTGTGCCCTGGCAGCTGAGAGGGCCAACTGTGTCCTGGGGTGCATCAAGCACAGCACTGCCAGGCAGGTGAGGGAGATGATTGTCTCACTCTACTCTGCAGTGGTTCGGCCTCACCTGGAGCACTGTGTGCAGTTCTGGGTGCCACAGTATAAAGAAAGATATAAAGTTGCTAGCAAGTGTCCAGAAGAGGGCTACAAAGTTAGTGAAGGGCTTGGAGAGGAAGCCATATGAGGAGCAGCTGACTTCACTTGGTTTGTTCAGCCTGGAGGATACTATGCTGAGACCTGATCACAGTCTACAGCTTCCTCAAAAGGGGAGGAGGAAGGGTAGGTGCCGAAGTCTTTTCTTTAGTGATCAGTGACAGACCCGAGGGAATGGCAGAAAGATGCGCCAGGAGAGCTTTAGGCTAGACATTAGGAAAAGGCTCTTCACCCAGAGGGTGGTGGAGCACTGGAACAGGCTCCCCAAGGAGGTGTCACAGCTCTAAGCCCGTCAGTATTCAAGAAGAGATTGGACAACGCCCTCAGACACATGGTGTGATCTGTGGGGTTGTCGCATGCAGGGACAGGAGTTGGACTCGATGATCCTTGTGGGTCCCTTCCATCTGAGGACATTCTGTGACACCAATCCCTCTAAATGCAAAAGGGTGTAACTGTCCAGCTAAAGCACAAAAAAAATCAGCCAAAACCTATAGTTTGCAATGAAGTTAAAAGCACAATTTAATACCAAGTAACAACTGTATCCTTGTCAATTTCTGCACACTCTGTCAAACCACAGGTTAGCAAGTGTTAATAAATACCAATCTTAATTTCCTGCAACCTACAAATTAGACACTGATGTCCCCTGCCCCAGCAGAAAAAGATGAATCATTTTCCAGTAACTCCACTTCAACAGCCAGACATTTACACATTTAAAATACTCATTGGTCACAAAATTCAGTTAAGACTCCTCATATTTTGAATTCTCCTAATTATCTTCAAAACAGAAGTGAAGAGATCTATGTACTGAGAAAAGCAGATGGTTCCATAATATTATAATAAAAGCTAAACCATGCATAACTACTCAAAAGACAATTTTACACTGGAGCAAGCAGATACCAAAAATTCAATTGCAGAAGATAGTATTACCATACTTCAATATAACAACCTGTAGTGCTAAACATCATTCATGCCTAATGTATGTCAGTTCATGAGCACATTTGCTTTGAAATTCTTCCACAGAATTGGAGGCTGGGCAGCAGATACACCTCCTGGCACAAAAGCAATGAAAATGCTCCCTGTAAAACAAATAGAATAACCACAACTATGTGTCTAGATGACCCCTGATTGTAAGAACAAATGGAGGCAGAGAAAGCATACAGTACAACAGCAGAGTGTGTTAAAAGACAAAGCTAGAAAGAGCCAGCTAGAAAGCAGCCAAAAAAGCTGCAACAAAAGAGAAGGAATGGCCAAAGTCTGAACTGCAGAACGAAGAACAGCTTAGGTGGTAAATGTTAGTCTACAGAATTCAGGCAGATAAGCCTTTAATGAACATCAGGGAAATGAAACCCATTTTACGTGGTTTCTGAATGCTTTAAGAAGCTTCATATTTGCAAAAGGCTAAATCTACTGGTGAAGTTTAGTAGTTTCTTACCTGTTAAACACAAAAATCAGGAAACCAGAACTATTTGTATTCTCTCAGGCTCCTTGCCCATTACAGGGTATCCTGGAGGAAAAAAAAAAAAAAACAAACAAACAAAACAACTTTCAATCTACAGCAGGATTGAATTAGATGAAGCAGATTTTTTCCTACAATGAAAAAAAAAAAGAGATTTATAATTTAATATTGTTAACAGGTTCTATTCAATAGCTCAATAACTGCATGAATACTAAACATTGCTTTGCAAGGAATAAGACATATGAACTGAAGGAGGAAACAACTTGCTAGGAAGAAAAGTGTCAGTTCAGTGCAGTAACTCAGAGAATAAATTCAAAAGCAGCTTGTCATCTGGAAGACTTAAGTTTATTTTTAAACTGACTTTGATTAAACATCCCGTTTTACTTTTAGGAGACAAAGGAGGAAACTTCATTGTCTCATTGAAATAAATCTGCCTTTATAATCTGTACTTGACTGTTGAATCTAACATGAATCCAGACTTTTTTTTATAAACTATTAGCAATTTCATATGAAGCAACATCTCAGGACCTGAAATACCCATTATTAGTTTTTTGCAGCAGTCTCTTTTGTCCTCATAACTATTCTCTTGTTATATTAATACCTGATTTATCCACAAACCTGCACAGAAATAAACATACAAACATTAAGAGTTCCAGTTATTTTGGCGTAAGTCTGCATAAACAATTCAGCCAGTTTGTATTTGAAAACAGTTTAATTTAGCAAAAACCAATACAGTTCACATACAGACTTACAAAGCAACCATCTAAGAGAGCAGTCACTTAAAATTCATCATTAAGACAACCTCTCCTTTTGATAGTTTAATTATTTCAATGAAAAGCAAAGTAACATTAAAGAGCTTAATTAGATATGCGTAACTGGCTTCAGAGTGATACCTGCCCATGCTTTGGTCAGCACTAAACAGGTAAGAAAAAGCATCTTATGAATTGATGCTTCTTTCTGATGTAGCTGTTTCTGGCAGTTGTAAAAGCAATTTTTAATAGAAAAAAAATAACCTCCCCTTTCCACCAGCTACAGAAGATTTTATGATTTTGCTTTTCAAAGTAGGTTTCAAGCAAGACAAGACTTTTGTTTCTTTTGGGAACATGGCTAATTTTGTTCATGGGAAAAAAAAAAGTAGAAGTACTAGCAACTATGAAGGGCAGCAAATATAGTAGCATGTTCCTTAATTCATGTCAGTGACTACCTAGTCTGCTATCAGAGTTCCTCACAAATATATCTTCAGCTAAAAAAAAAAAAAAATAAAAAAAATCCACAAAACCAAACCATGCACTTCAAAAGTATTCTGCCAGAAAAAAATTATTTAACTTTACACCTCCCACGTTAAATATAAGAAGCTGTGTCTTCAAAGCTGTTTCTCCATCTTTGCCTTTAATAGACAGGCTCTGTTAACCTGAAGAAATATACTACCAAAAAAATCCTCTTCAATGAAAATAAACTCTTGTATTCCAGTTTAAAAAAAAAAATTGTCCAATAAATGAGGGTTTTTTTTCTTAGCTTTGTTAGGGCTAGTGAGTTTTGTGGCTTGAAATATGTTTGTGATTTCCAGGGGTTCTTGAATTAAAAGCCACCACATTTGCATTTTATTCAAAACAGCACAAAGACTCCAAGCCCTAGCATACACAACACTAATCACAACTTTCTCTAAGGCTATTTTAGTAAGCAGCATGCACATGAACTGAAGGTCCATGTAATACACATACTGTAACACTTTCAAAGGTCACATGTTTTTCATCCTTAGACCTTCAGGTCCACATGTCAAATAGACTTGCTGATCCCTTGAGTCAAGTGACTAACTAAAACAGAAAAAGTAAACAAGTTTATGGACTTAAGTTTGCTTTACTAAACTTTCCTTGGTTATTTCTGCATTTCACACCTATGTTCTGAAGTAAAGCTCCAAGAAGGGAGAGAATACCACTTAATTATGTGTGAGCAACATAAGAAGCCTGCTTAGCTTAACGCACTTTCAGAGGTGTTTACAAATTCCTAAGGCATTGTCCAGAGAGACCTGAATTGGCAGTAAACCTATCCAAATGAAAGTCACTATCATAACTCCCCTTACAAGGATGTCTTTCTGATATTTCTCTATTCTTCCTCTCATATGAAAAACAAAATGGAAACCAAAAGCAAACACCCCCTTTCCTCCCCCCCAAACTTCATTGTCTAAATACCATTGTTTAGCACCAGAACAGTCAGCTTCCAAATTCCAAACTGTACGATTATATAGGAAAATAACAACATTAGTGTAACTGAAATTAACAAGATACTAGCAGTGCAGGTATTTCAGCACACCCTAGGAAGGTTGTTCCACCAGAAGCCTGCCATGGTCAACCAGGACCTTTTCAGTGCACCTCAGTCTACAAGAGTAGAGAGCTTGGTAGTGGTATGGATGGTTTATTGGATCAGACTGCTCACCTCCACAGCACAGATTAGCTATTGAAAAGAACTGCAGTATAGATAAAGGAAAAAAAGTAAAACCACAGGAATTCCTTCCTTAAAATAATAATAATAATTTAAAAAAAAAAAATCAACTGATTGAATGAGGTTCAATTCTACTTAAGTCTGTTTTTCCTACATCTAGGGATGGCTCATATCAGCAATAATAGTTCAGTCACATTAACATGGTACTTCTGTCAGGTGGAAGTGGGGCCATAATGGAAGGTATCAAAAATTTAAACCTGAAGATAACATGCAAAAAGCAGAATGGAAGTATTTTCATGTATACATATAACATTCAAATATGAAACAATGAAAACATGTGCACATGTTTATCTGATATACCTGAAAAAACAAAGAAAGGCACAACTATCCACTTCATGTGAAGTGCAATAGCATGGTAAGGTCTGTTCTGAAGTATTGCCTGATAAACTTCAGTTATGCTTTCTTAGGTAGAGAAGTTAACCACTACGTGACCAGTTGTCATAAATAGGACTAAAACTTTATTAACACTTCATGGACTGGAACATCTACTTTTAAAACCATCCCATGCATATCTATTGACCCAAACACTGAAATTAAAAAGGTATCTTTGCTTATAGAAATCAATTTGTACGTCCTGGTAAAAAAAAGTGCAAGAACTGCAAGCTACTGAATGCTGCTCTTACATCAATTCATTCCATGCATTCAAAACAGTAACTTATATAAGGTACTGTATCTGAAATAAAGATGCTATATAATGTTAGTTTTTTGCAATGTAAAACACCTCAGTGAAAATATTCCAGTTTCATTTTGCAGCCCCTACACCCCCATCATGGGGACAATAAGTCTGACAAAACCACCAGCAGAACATCAGCATCTCTACAGCAAGAAGCAGTCTGGACGCAACTAATAATGGGAAGCAGAAGCCACTGAATGGTTTACTTCTATTACCTCTTTGGACCATGTCACACTCAGAAGTACAAGTGTACACAGTACAATACTGTGCTTCAGTGAAAAATACCTTTTTTTTTTTCTCTTTTTTTGCCACTGGTTTATTGGCCCAGAAATATCCCCCATGGAAGTTACAGTCTAGCAATACAAAATTGTTTAATGGTAATGCTTGAGGCAGTGCACTATGAAATCATCACTTAAGACTCGTCATTCTTCCTTAACACACTTCTCCAAACGTCTCGCAGGAAAAATAACGTGTCTTCCTTGTAAGCCCGAAGACATGAGCGTTCTAACAGAAGTTAATCACGATCATGTCTTCCCAAAAGCTTCTATTTAAGCAATGCCTTGAACAGATAGTCTTCAAAGAAAATAAACTCAGCCTTAAAATGATGTCCACAGCCATAATTAAGTACAGTGGAGACAGATGAAGTGCAGAGAAATCAGTGCATCTGATCTAGTCCAAAATTCTAATTTTTCAACTAGTGAAGTTTATAAAACACTGCATGATAATCAAGACAACTTCTAAACACTGTAAGAAGTTGCTCACTTACGCCAGGACAAACTTTGAATGCTTTGTCTATTAGCTCTGAACACCTTGCTTAGAGGGAACATTTGTACGCTGAAGTGTCACCATCCACAATCAGAATGAAGACCAAGATTGAAATGCCATCCAGTCTCTGTCAAAGACTGCTATAGGAAGATAAGCTGGCCATGCAAAGAAGTCCCAACAGCATCCCTTGCTGTACAGTCTCCTTCTGTTGGGTCCTTGACACAGAAATTACTTGGCAGAAGTCTGACCAAAGTGAAAAATATATTTGAACAGGTGACAAACAACAGTTGGTAGAAGAAGGCAGGAAGGAGTTTTTCTGCCAAATTCACATGCCGAATCAGCTCAAAGGGTCTGTCAATCAGGGCCACCACAACCAAGAAGAAGGAACACACCGTTAGGGACAGGGCAATCAGGATTTGTGTCTTCCATCTTTGCTCCAAATTATATCACCTTAGGCTTGCTACAGGATTGCAGAGTAAAAGTTCACCTGAATCTGATGATAAATAAGAATAAGACATGTAAGGCTGAACTTGGACAATTCAAGATCAGTTCTACTATTGTCTCAACCACCAGATAATATGCAAGTATAAATGAGTCCTTAATTCCTGCACTACTACTCTGGAAATGTAAAAATCAGTAATGCTGGTGGACTGTTTCAGCAGTCCACTTTTTTTTTTGTTTGTTTAAACATTCAAGGAAAAACTAGTGTAACTTAAGGAAACAGCCTTAAGGTTAGATGCATTAATTTTAGCAGAGGTTTCTTAGGCATTTATTCTATTCTGTTTCAGTTAGTACTCTCAAAAAGTGTGTGGTCTTTTTTTCCCCCAAGTGTAAGAATCTACCATCAGATCACAGGGATACAGTTACCATGTCTGCAATGATGCTGTGCATGACCTGAGCCACATCTTTAATTTCCAGCATTTCACTCAATCTGCCCCACTCCACACCATCAGATAGAACATTGCTGAAAAGGAGACGAAAGGACTACTGTTTGAGCATGCTTACCAGTATTTGGCAATAATATGATAAAGAGTTCTTTGAGGTAGTACCAGAAGTAGTGCTACTAGAAGGCAATATGGCTGCATCAAACACTTTGCTGTACCAAAGCTACTCAGTCCCATCTCTCACATCCCACCATTAATCGAAGTATATCAGCATGCTAACTGGCCACAGAGTTTTTGAACCCAAATCACTACTCTGCATTGTACACTAAACAAAAGCATATGCATAACTGGCTTGGACATTTCTAGCAAGAAACTGTAGTGTATCAAGTAAACATACCCATTTTCTCTGAAAATCTTTAACTCTTCAGATAAACAAGTTTATCCTCCTTTTCACCTCATTGATTAGACCTTGAAAGCTGGATGCAAATCAAATGTTGGGCCACATGAAAATATGTAGTTCTAGAAGAGCAGTTCTAGAAATTGTAGAAGAGAAATGAGAAGCCAAGCAACATAACAAAAGATCACTGAGAAGGCATTTTGCACCAAAGAGTTTCAAGTGTCTATTAACTTATCTTTCTTCCTCCTTCCCCTAGCCAATTCATGTTTTGGAGAAAATCACTAAAGTAATTTGAGTTTTGCCACGCTGTGCTTTTACAAACGATGCACATTGCAATTACACCACATTTTTCAGCCACAGATGCCTCTGGTGCCTCCACTGAACAAAAGTATGCTTTCCCCATGGAATTCTTCTATTTTGATAGAAAATACTAGAGGAAAAAACAAACAAACACACACACATACATGCCCCCCCCCACTTCCCCAAGATTGCCCAGCAGAATAAGCCACCTTCTTCCAACTGCAACACACATCCTACTTGTGAAGAAAAAAAAACCCTAAAGTTTTATATGGAAATGCCAAACCTACTCTGTTTTCTCTGTAAGTTTCAAAATAATCTTTTTTTAAAGCTCTACTTCAATGCTTCTCCCTGTCAAAGGAAATTATAAAGTTTTACAAGTATCTAACAGTTACTTAAAATTAAGCACAGAATGTTACTATCAACTCGCAGCCATGACAGCAATTATCTTTTCTTACAACCTGCAGAGCTCAACAAGTGCAGTGGCATTACATTATCTTTCATCAACTACTGGATTTCTATCTGCATTGCCTTTAAATCTTCTTCCATTTCCCTTCTTTGAAGGCCAACTTGCTAAAATTAAAACAGCACACTAATCACTACAGTAAAGGCAAGCAGCATGAAAAGACACATTTAGTTTTGGTTTTTTTTTTTTTTACGTTGACCATTAAGAAATGCAGACCTCTCACTAATGTTATCTTTACCACCTCCTTCATCAGACAAATTTCATCTAAATACTATTTTCAGCATACAACACCTTTTGCCATTAAATGTGGCATGAAGCTATAACGAAGAGCCCATCATCAGCATCAAGTAAACATGGAAAGATCCTTTGACAAATGCTTGCTCATCACAGCCAAAAGAACTAACTATTTCATAGCCAGGTCAGTCTAACTTCCACAGCTCTCACCCATGAGCAGGAAAAAAACTTTCCAAAATGCTATTAGCCCTCAGAATTGCCTTGAACAGTGACAAACTCCCCCCTTCGTAACAGCCAGAAAGACAAACATGGAAGATGGGAATGCAACTCCTATGCTGTTGCAATTTTCAAATGGACTTCCATCTGAAATGCATGCTGACCACTATCAACATTAATCTGAAGTTGGTTTCCTGTAGATGCAAGCCACTTACAACATCCAGGAAATCCACCTACTCAGAAATGGGTATGTTCCTGCCACCACTACAGCTTTGTTTTAGCAGTCTCTATAGAGTTTCCATCCTTTTTCAAAATGTTTGGTGACAATATCTAAACTTCTCAAATAAATGTAATCTACTATTTATTATTTTCTTGAAGAGTTAGCTTCCAAAGATACTTGGATATCTCACAAGTCCATCAGGGCAGCAACAGACTAAATAATGTGAATTACTGTAGTTCAAACCAGTTCTAAGGTGTCCAGCTGAGCTCTGTAGATCAGAGGCTGGTTAAAGCAGTACATAGTGAGTAAGAGCAGAATATGAAGAAAGCCCTATGTCTGCTTTAAAGGTAAAGTTACAGTGTGTTTCACAGAAAGAAGAGTTTTTTTCACCAAGACTTTATGTATGATTTTTTGACCTACTGCAACTCTTAGTAAAAAACAAACAAACAAAACAAAACACAAAACACCCACACACACCACCCCTCCCCACCCCAACCATAAAACCCACAAGATTTGTTTTTCATTATATTTACAAAAAACAAGAGCAAATAGCATTGGTTTTTTACAGTTTCTATACAAGACACACTAATTGTATAACCACTCTGGTAAAAAGATGAAAAAATCTACCCTGTGGAGGCAGCAGCTGATACTTCTTTCATAACACAAGTAGCACTGAAGTAACATCCATTTGTAGGAAGCCAAGCCTTTAGAAATGTCTATTACTCCTTTGTTTTCTGCTTTCATTTGACCACTCAAACCAGTTACAGGACAATAAAAAAAAAAAATGATGTAATCATATCTTTGGTCTCATTGCCTACCACCACTGTATAAATCAATAGAAGTTTTATTAACTTGCTTTTGATTATCAATTAAGGCACTACCACAAGTGAGAAATGTGCAGCACCTAGCTGGGGACTAGCCTCTTATGCTTCACTCTTCTAGAGAAGCATAACGTATATTTACAGAAAACATCCTTCTCTCTACTACTGGTTTGGGATATAATGAGATTCACTCCAAAAATCTCTAGTAGAAATTAAATCTGCACAACAGAATCCTACTTGATATACTCAGATCCAGTTAGAAATTCTACCTGTGGTCGTTCAAGGTGAGGATTGTGTCACTGCATAGCAGGGACGAAACAGGCCCAGGGTTACTTGATACATAATAACAATGAGAATGCTTTTAGTACTGGAATTGCTATATTCTGGAATATAAACTCAGAAACAAGTCGCTAGTTTTTACTTCAATAACCATTGGAGGTTTCCATCCTCAATCCCAAACATGTTTTGTTACCAAACTGGAAATCAAATTGCCCTTTCACAAGCTTCATTCAGGGCCTGGCCATCATAAAAAAGGCTTTAGAGTTTTCTTCATGTTTATAAGTATTTTCCAGCACAACTGACAAAAGCTGGCCTATGGTCTTTCAGTGCTCATTTTCCAGAAGATTCAGTGAACACAGGATGGAGACCACGAGGCCACACATTCCATCTCCTTGCAGATGCACAAGTTAGACTGTGTAAAAATGCTTGGAACAGTCTCATTCAAAATGAAATAGGAACGTTCTCAAAACTTCCTTCAAGGAAAATAACTAACTAACCCTCAAGTTTCATAGGTGCTCTTCCTAGCCCTTTTGTCAATGTGCCTAACACCACATACCACCACTCCTGCAGAATATGTTATAGCCTGACTGTTCCATCCAGTTGTACACTTTTGGTATTCTTTCCATTGCTAGCATACAACACACTGCCTAGATTCTGCTACTAAGCATTCCAAGTTTTTAATTCCCAAGGAAGAGGAAAAGTAACATCCATTTAACAGGATTAGAGGATTACTATACAGAGTAACAGCAAGAAGAAAAAAGGGTTAGTCAGGGACTTTTTCACCCACGCCAAACCACATATACCACGTTAAACATGCTTCTTCACACTTTATGGAAGTTACTAAATAAACAAAGGTCATGAAGAGCCTTCTATTTCTCAGTAACAGATTTTTTTTTCCCCAATATGTGTTTTACAGACAAGTGAGGTGTTAACAGTTTATACCAAATGTCTTCCTGATCCTATCAATTCAGTTTATCCCATTTCCTGAGAAGCGTCCCAAGCTAATTATTGAGTCACATATAATACCCCAGAGTAGTAAAATATTTTACTTTAGTTGCTTAGTAGTACATGGTTTCTAAAACAGATGCTGATACTCTGACACACCACAAAACCAAGTAAACATGCTGTGCAGAGCTTTCAACATTATGTTCATACTCTGTATTCATTTTCTGATGGATCTTTCAGGCTTGCCTCCCACCCCAAAAATTACAGGATCAAACATCATCATTAGTTTCCCCGAGTTCCTGACTCTCTTCCTCCAACTCAACAAAATGAGACAAGATATTATTTCTCATTTATTCCTACTTGGTTTATTATTGTGGAAAGTTTTGCCAAAAATAGTGGCTCCACATATTGCTCTTCAGATAATCCAGTTAGACATCTGGTCTTCTGGAATTCAGATGTGGTGTCTACTTCGAGGTAACACACTATTCCTAAACCTGACATATCAAATAACAGAGTAAAGAGTCACAGATAAAGTTGATACTATGAGAGTCAAATCTAGATGGTAGACAGTATGCCTGAGGCATCCTAACTTACTACAGAAACAGATCACTATGCTCATACTAGTGCCCCTTCTGCCCAAGCAAAAAAGGTCACAGTTTCCATCATAGCTTCCAAAGACCGTAAGAAGTGAATATGCAAGCCTTCTACGTACCAAGATGTTGGGTAGTCTGCTGGAACACTGAAGCTAGAAATACCTTCATTATACTGATACAGAGTGATCTTAACTAAATGCAGAGCTCAGTAAATACATCAAGGCTTCTTAAACACTTGACAAAAGAGTACATTGGTGGAGATAAAGGAGAGTAGACCAGACAGTCCTTCAAAGCTTTTTTCCCTTCTGACTGTTTCAATCCCATACTGGTTGTTTTTGAGTCAGCTCTTCAGCATCTCATAGTAAGTACATGCATTTCAAGCTTAAGCTGAGTAGACAAGCAAAGTCGTTGAATCATAACAAGAGAGTTCACTCTTCAACCATCTGTTCATACTAAAACAACATACATAATTTTCTGGTTTAATACCACTACATTCTGATTCTGTTCTATTAATTCACTTGAATATCACTCGTAGAACATCACCTGATTCTCTGACTGGTATAAAGGCTATAACATCACTTCTGTTAAGTGGAAGAGAGAAGGGTTCTTGAAGGTGTCAGATTTTCTCACTTCAGCAAGTCAACAGAAGTCAACAGTTTGCAGGCAGTATTGTGAAGAGAAACTATTTAGTATCTCTAATTTGATAAGAGAATAATAATGGCTAGTTAATTTATATTTAAAAGAATACAAAGATATCACAGTCACAGTAGTTTACACATAAATATAACTTGCTTCCAAACAAGCTGTAATACAACTACCCTACTTAAAGACATTTTGGTTGAAAAGGCCACTTTTTCTGAACTTCTAAACTTCAGCTTTCACTTTAACTCAATGTTCTCCTTAAGTTCATTGAGAACAGACCTCTTCAACAGTTCTTCTGGCCAAAATAAAAATCTTCTGGTAGTATTAGAAGACAAATTCCTTTAGTCACTCAGGAAGTGCAGGATTCAACACTGCCTACGCATTCTGCTTTTCAAACAGAAAGCAAGTAAGTAGTATCACCTCTGTTCAAGGTATATCACAGATGGAGAGGAAAAAAAAATCACTTAAGTGAACTTAAACAAGTACTTAGAACTACAAACTGTCAAGAAATAAACGTGCAGACTGAATATCACATTGGCATGAAGTCTCATTGACAAGTTCTATACTGCAAGATAATTCTGTACTGTTCTTTTGTAGTGTTCTCTTGCAAGCTATGGTTAGTTAGTCCATGCCTTGCTATTGAAAACATAAATAACACAGAGCTAAGTAACCACAGACTCTTACTAGAATGCACGTTGTACTGAAAATACACATATCAGTGTTCCAAATAGGTTATTTGAACTGCAACAGGGAGACTTCCCAACTTCCAGTATTACTGAAGAAAAAAAAAAAAAGCCCACATGTAATTTGTGCAGTTCACAAGCTACTTTAAATACTACCTAGAAGTTTTAAACCAGCTTAATAGTCACCAATTAAAAAAAAAAAAATCCACACAAAACCAAACACACATCACACTGTTAGAGTACATTTAGACTCCTTCCATTAGAGGAGATTTTAAACCGAATACTACTAGCAGTAACACAACCTTTCATTTAAGTCGTCAACATCTCACAAGGAATACTTTCTAAAGCTCCTCGCTTTCTCCACACTCCTCGCTCAAAAGCTGCCCCGGAACGGCCACAGCGTTCCCACCCCTCTGCGTGGCTGCCGGTCAGCTCCCCACCCGGGATGAAGCACCACTGATTTAGAAAGTACTTACGACCCAGTCGTAAGTTTTCTGCACTATTCACTACAAACACTTTTTTAAAACAGCAACACACACCTTCAAAGTATCCTACTGTTTTAACTTAAATAGCATTTACCCTGACAGAGATTATCTTTAGCCTCAGTTGTACTTAGTGCAATAATCTTGTGTCTCGTGTGACATAATTGCCTCTTCTACTTCAAGAAACTTTTAGTGACTAAAGAAAGACAAAACCTAAAGAACTGGCAGGTTCAAAGTCAGATTTTGCCATAAGTATTTAACAGGAGTTAAAACTTACCCAAACACTGCTACACTCTTAAAAACAAACAAACAAAAATAATCCAGTAGCATCCTCACAGAAATACTGAGGCACTGATTTAAAAAAAAAAAAAAGTGAACGCAAAATTATCTATGAGTAAGGCTTATCTGTTTTATTACCCGAGAGATAACAATGAAGACAGAATAAAGTTCTTTAAGTTACAGCAACAGAACACGGGACTACCGGGGGAGGGAGTAGTGCAGGCAGTTTCCCCCATTTCGACAACACTTCACCCAATTTATAGCTACTCCGGTCTACCGACAAACACAGCGCTGCTCACCATACTCAGCCGCGCCACAACTCACTCCGCGCCGCACCAGGGCGCCAACACTGCCCGCTCAAAAGCTGCCCTGGAACGGCCACGGCGTCCCGGCCCCTCCGTGGCTGCCGGTCAGCTCCCCACCCGGGATGAAGCGCCACGGATGCCAAGAAGAACATCTGGGGCAGCTGCCGAAGGACGCAACGTCACAACCACGAGAAGAAAGGGTAGGCAGGGTTCCTTTCAAGCGCGGCCCCGTCCTTCCCCTACGCGGCCAGGCCCCCGGCACCCCGAAACCGCGCCGTCGCCCTGGCCCGGGCGTTCCGGGCTCAATGGTGCGCGTACGAGGATGCGCCGCACACGACAGGCCCCAGCAGGCCCACCAGGCCCCGGCCCAGCGGCACCTGAGGAGTGCCCGGAGCCCCTAAAGCGGAGGGGAGCAGGCGCCAGGCCCGCGCCGCCGCAAAATGAACCGGCATCGGGATGCCGGTCCGCTCTAAACAGCGGTAGGGAGAGCTCACCGCTATCCCACCCATACCTCAGCAAGCGCGTCCCCCCGCCACAGGCCCCAGGCTGCCTCCGGTCAGGCGGGAAAACCACCACTTGCCACCATCACCGACACTCTAAGATGGCGGACATATCAGCTCTTGCGAACCCTCCTCTCCCTCCTCCCTGGCTGCCAATCATACCGTCCCAACACCACCCTCCTTCTCGGCACGCGCCTTTCTATTGGGTGGTGTACAAAGTTCGGCTTCTCACTGGCCGAGTGGGTGTCAATCACTCAGCTATGCGACTGCAACAGGGTCGAACAAGGATGGGGCCGGGCTCTCGGCTTCCTGTTGGCCAGTTAACGCATGGGGCGGCTGCATCTCGCTTCCCACCTTCCCGACTTAGCAACAAGGAAACGACACCCTGACAGTCGTTTCTCTCGCCCAATAGAAAAAGTAGGCTCCTTTTAAAAATAAACCATTTCCGCCCAATCCCGAGCTGGGGCATCCACACCCAGCAGGAGGCCACAGCGGGAGGGATGGACGCCTGTGGTGGCGACCTCTCCGTAGCCATACCCCCTACGCCTCGCCATTGGCCAGCGCATAGAGCCACGCCCCTCAGGGCGCGGCGCGGGCGCCAAACTGCCTGACAACAAGTCAGTGGAGCCCGCGCAGCCTGGGAGATGTAACTGGATGAGGAAGGGTGAGGAGAGGGAGGAGGGTAATCAGCTCAGATGGTAGAGCAGTTGCCTAGCATGAAAGAAATGGCGGGATCAGTGTCCACAGGTAGGGCCTCTCTTGGTCTGAGCATCCATGTGGATGCCTGTGGGACTTGCAACTCTTACCTAAGAGCTGGCAGTATATTTTAACCAAAGTGCACCAGAATAAATGTGTGTGAAAACCCGGGAAGGCAGCTTTGCAACCCCAATTGGCTAAACCCCACTGGCAAGAACCTCTGCTCAAAAGCTTGGGTGAAGAGGTGGCCTCGTGTGCCCCACAACTGGCAAAAAAACCCCACTGGCAATGCAGTGTTTCATGCCCTGTGTCACAGGCACAAAACACATTCTGGCTAGCCAGGATGCCTGCAGCCTTCCCTCACAAACCCTCCTGATTTACCTTTGCTTAAAATGGTAGTGACCTGCCATTGGCAGGATGACATACCCATCCCCAGAGGAGGCACTCTCCTACTGTGGTCAACAGTACTTTACCTGTGGGCAGCAGAGCTGCCATCAGGTCTGTTGACTTGTTGGGTTTCAACAGGTTTTGTCTGGTTTTGGTGGGCTTTTACCTGGTTTCAATTTGGTTTTGCCTGTTTTTAGTGTGGTTTTGACTGGTTCTATTGCACGTGGCTCTTGAAGAGCTGTGGGAGGCTGTTGTTTGGAGGTGGAACCAGCAAGGCAGGGGAGTGCCAAAAATGTCTGGTTGCACTCTGGAATGGCAGTACTGGCCTGGTCACCACCTTCAACTACTTTTGGTGCCTCATCCCTGGGACCACCTCAGTTTTCCTGGAAGGGAAGGTGCAGTTGAAAGGGGCTCTGCTGAGCCCATGCTACTATGCCTGACCCAGCGTGGCAGTTCTGCCCTTTACATTTTGTGTGTTTGGGTTTTTTTCCAAAGTTTAGGGTTGACTATGGTGTTTATGTATTATAAAATGTACGCCTGTCCGTGAATGAAGGTGCATGGAGGGGACACTGTGTAAAGCAGGGAGTCACCTTCTAGAGCAAAGGGAGGCAGCCTGTCTGCAAGTCCCAGCTCCCACACCTGCTGTCTTCTCCGTGCCTCTTCCCAATATATAGTATCAGAGCCAGGAAAACCTGTTGTTCTCCTTATCAATTGACATAACAAACTTTCTTGGGGGCTTGCACCATCAGGCCACTGCAGCACCATGATAGCATGGTGTTAGCAGCTCTTCATCAATGTGTGTAAGCAAGCAGCTGAGGTCATGTGGTGCAGTCCACGTGCACTAAAGCGGATTTTCCATCGTGCTAGCATTTACCTTGCCCATTATGAGGGTGGCGTGTGCTTTCTGTGAATGGCGGCGGAGAGCTCTGTTTTATAAAGAGTGTGAATAATGCATGAGGTAATTATTTTTTTTATATTTACATATATTTGTTTTGATAGTTACTCATTATAATATGTTTAAGAAGATTAACAGATATGCTATTGTTAAAACAATGACTTATTTATTTACAGTGGGGGAAGAAACAACAGAGCTGAAAGAACCTAAGGATGGGGTAGCTCTTGTAGAGCACATGAGAACTTAAGGGTAGCACAGATCCCTGTGTTTATTTCATATACCAAAGGAATGGAAAAATGATACATTTCTTTAATTTCATTATGAATCAGCAATCTAGGATAAAGCAATGCTACTTTGAATAACGTGTCTTCAGGTCTTTCACATGCTCATCTGACATACAAAGTTAAAACTCAGTACAGCTGTACATCTTGCTGCAAATCAATGACCAACTCAGCAGATTAGCTCCCATTAAAACAAAATTATTGATATTACAAAGAGACATAAAAATTGAGGGTGCTGCTGCAGAAAGAAGCATCTCTTTCAGGAGAGAAACAGTGAATCGAGCTAGAAATAGGCTCAAATCTTGGGCTAGAAGAGTAGGGTCTTAATGGGAGCCTGTCTCAGCATAAAGCATCTTCAAGTTGTTTTGTGGACAAAGGGAAGATGTAATAGGTAAAGCTGTGTGTTTTTCTTTCTGTGTATACCCTCCCTTTCAGAGTAAGAACTGAATTTTGCCTGCAGATGAGAGGGAGATCACATCTTCCACTTCACACTGGCATTGTGTTCAGGGACTTTAAAGTTGGATGTGGGCTGCTTGGAGTTCCTCTGTTTTTTATCACTTTAGAATCATAGACTACTTTATCTAGTCCAACATCTAATAAATACAGAAAGATAGGTTAAGATGCTTTCTTGTAAAGAAAAGGTAGCCATCAGATTTATTATATAATAGCTGCAAACACGCTAACATGTCCTAGCCTCTGTCCATGTACAAAGCAGAAACTCTTGCCAGATGCTCAGGTGCTTGGTTTCACAATGCCCATTGCATAAAAGGCGGGACATGGTCTCAGCTTTCTTTTTGTTTCTGTTTTTTTCCTACAAGTTGACCAACCTTTGGCTCCTGTGCTTTCTGCAGCCATTACTGGTTCTCCCAAAGACTGAATCATAGCACAGCAGCCAACCTTGCTCACATTACCCTTCAGCATATGGTGGCACATCCTTATTTCACTAAACCTCTGTAAACAGAAGCCCTCCCCAAGTCATGGGGCCAGTGGGTTGCTTCCATTAGAAGGAGATTGTTGACAACTGGCTCAGACACATTATCATCTTATTTTGCCTGAAGAAATTAATAGAGCTGCAGCAATTATGGATGCATGTGATCTTAATGTGTCACAAACACATGGTGAAAATGCAGCAGCATGAAATGTGTTTGCTGATCCACTGGGTTGTGCAGTTAGGTCTTGAGTGTAGAGCCTGATTTTGTTTTCTTTTTCATGCAAGCAGATAATAAATCAAATAAAATGTAGTAATAATAAAATGTACAAAAAATGTTTATCCTCAAAACAATCATCATGAAATGAGACATTGTTTCTTTTTTTCTTTCTCATTATTTCAGCTGGTGCTCAGTCCAGAAAGCTCTCTAGGCTGTATTTGTTCCACATCTAGCAGTGAGTACCTGCACTGACCACAGCAAATGGAGATTTCACAATATAAGTATATAGAGGCAGTTCAGGTTGTATTGTCAATTGTCAATGACAGTCTGTACAAACTACATTGCCCTGGAAACTGCAGGCAGGGAAATAATAGGAAAGAATGGTCTGTGGGTTTAGATAGTGGATAAATTAAAGTATAATGTTAAACAGCATTCTCAGGACAAACAGCTAGGTTGTTAAAAGGGTGATGAGGTTATAACCTTTAACAAGTACCAGAGGCAGTATCTGGAGAGAGGATTAATAGAGTGTAGAACAGCTACTACAATAAAATAGGTAACTACCAAGTATATAGTACAGTTTTGACAAGCATAAGGCTTGTGTTTACAACAGAGTGCTGTTAAACTGTGCTGATGTTGACACATCCTCTATTCTGAGTAAATGTGCCCTGGATGTAAGGGATGGATTTCAACTGAAAACGAGCAGGATGGTGTTTACACTGGCACACATCTGAATTTCAAGGGTTTTGTCATTGCCATCTCAATTCTGGGGAAGTTTGGGACATCACGGGCACTGATTTAGTCTTCCAGAGTTCCTGTCAATATATTTATAAATCTTGATTTCATGTAATTATTTTTTAAATCTACAACTGCCTAGGTGATACTACCATTACCATATAAGTTGGTGTGGCAGATGCATCCACCTCGATAAAGACCAGCATTTCTAACATGTCAGTTGCTGGTGCTTTCATGCCCTTATTTTCATGCCTTTAACTCCCCACTGTGGCTGTCATCATATACACACCTTGGCTGGGTGCCAGCTATCACATACTCACTCACCAAGTGTCGTGGTTTAACATGAGTTAGCAATACAACCATGATAGCCTCTCACTTGCCCTCTTCCTCACCCCCACCCTCCTCCTCCCCTGAGACAATCGGGAAGAGGAAAGGAGAGACTTGGATTGAGATAAAGAGAGTTTAATAAAATAACAAAATACTAATACAGTACTAGTAAATATATATAAAATAGAAATAGAGTATTAAATAAAATATACACAATTCAATTCCTCACAAACTCCATCCACAGTGAGCAGCCAGTCCCAGGAAGCAAAACCTGGTCCCAAACAGCTGATCCCAAGGAGAGAAAAAAGGAAAAAAAGGCAGAAAGGCCCAAAGGCCTCTGCAAAATGGCAAAAGACCAAATTAAACATACCGAGCTGACCTCCCCCAGCTCCCACAAAAAGAGCAAATAAGAATGAGAAAGAAAGAGATTGAAAGATAGTGGGAGATCCTGACTCTCCTCAAATATGAATCTTGATGCTAGTGGGGTGGGATACTCTTATTTATCAGTCTGGATGTCAGTCAAGTTCTGGCCCATCCATGTCCCCCTTCCTCAATGCCCCACACCTGTGAGCAGAACCTCCTTGGCTCTCAGACCAGAGCAATTAAAAACATTAACTCTGTCCTGGGGTGTTATCTCTTGTTCTCAAGCTAAGTCCAAATAATGACCATGCTAGCTATGAAAAAGAAAGATTTCTAACTGCATGAAGAAAATTAACTCATTTTCAGTCAAACCAGTAAACCAGGGTACAGTGACCCCAGTCTCTCCCATTTTGGGGAGCAAGAAAGGTGGGACCCCTTGGTTAACAGACAAGGTCCACAGCCAATGAGTTGCCTCAGCCCTGAGAAGCTTCTGGACCATGACCAGATAGGACAACAGCTCAGATAGGACCAGGTTATAAATCAGGCCCCTGCCAGAGACTGTCTTTGAGTTGGTCTCCTTGGAGCAGCAGGTCTGTGATCAGAACCTCTCCCCCTAGATTGGGATGCCATTTGATGAAACTTTCCAGGACTGAGTGTTCTTTCCTCCCCCTGGTGAGTGATTATTTCTTCTGGATATATCCTTGAGAGAGCCTTCACCCTCCAGGTGACTGATCATATCTTGAGAGACTTTCCCCTTTGTGAGTGTGTTCATTCTTTCGATCATCACTCTTCTGTGTTTAAGTGCAGTAATAATACCCTAACTGGTACAATGAACTTGTGTCTTACATGTTATCGGAGCATTGCATGATTTTGGATTATCCCGATTTCACATTGGTTTCTGTCACTTGTTTTTGGCATTGTTGCGCAATAAAGTTTGTTTGAGCTTATCCTTTGTTTGGATTAGTTTTGCTATACCTCCATGACAGCTGGTAGTGCTAGGGTGCTTCTATCTCAAGGTAGAAACAATTCATGTCTACAAGAAGGATCTCAAGGTTCTGCTGAACAGTTAGGTCAAACAGGGAGGTGAGGTATGTTGATTGTCCAGTGTCACACAGTAAGGTAAACCAGAGGCAAAACCCTGAAATCCCAGTCCTTTATCCCTGAGACTTGTGTTCAAATCTGAAGAGTGCCACACAATTCCTATACCTGTGATTACAGGCAAATCAGAAACAAACAAACAAACAAAAACCCAACAAACCAACAACCAAAAAACTGGCCTGCTCTTTGTGAATGTAGTATTTAATTGCTGTCAGGCAAACTCTGAGAACTTATAGCCATGGTCTACGAACTGAAGCTTGATAATATTTTACAAAGTGGGTTGTTGTTAGTATTGCAAATGTCAGTATCTTTGCAATGGTTGCTGTCTGGTGCACTTCAAGAGGCAGACACTTCTGATGGATTCCTCTGATCGTTCAAGTTAGCCACTTCCTCAACATAAAGTAGTATGCAAATAAACAAACCAACCAACCAGCCTGCTCAGTCACCCTCATCCCATCAAGCAACGCTGAGCATATTTCCTCACTGTGCACCATTAACCCCTCAGTCATAGCTGCTACTGCCTCCTGAAGTTGGTAGGGTCTGGTGGACCCCACTGCACAGGTGCCAGGGGGAGTGTTTCCTAGGGGCTGCTGTGACTCAGCAGCTCTGCCACACCTTGGAGAGCAAGATTGTCTTCCCAAGCAGTGATGTAGCCTGTCAAGCCAGCTCATCCTGTGGCTCTGTGATTGCTAGATGTGACGCAAGAAGAGGGGAGGCAAGACTATACCCTTTCAGCAGCATTTCACCACTTGCTGCTGCATAGTCATGTCAGCCTCTGAGCATGTGGGGTGTGCTGCTGCTTCAGCTCTGCCAGGACAACCATGGTACTGTCCCTAGTAATATGTTGTCTTCCCTTTGCCCCTCCAGGACAGGCTGAGGACCTAGGCGAGGGACCTTATGAAGAGTTATGTATTTCCAGTTTGCAGACTTGTGTTTCCCTGCAGAAGCAGAGAAGAACCAGTGTCTGCAAGGCAGCGGGAGCACCTGCATACAGGTCTAGAGCTGAATCTTCCTAGAGGCAACATCTGGTCATTTGATCACCACGGGCACAAATGAAGCCATAGTTTAAACCAGTTTTAATCTGGTTGTAGTTAACTCTTCTGAACACTGACAAGTTACACTCAGGAAACAAACCTAGAAAAAGTGGGACAATTTGGTGCCTTGCATCAAATAGTCCCCAGCTGTGTTAACACTAAATATTTGTAGAATAAGGTCAGCCAAGACAGAAACATCTCTGATTTAACCATAGGCCTTACTAAATCCTTTATCGCCCTCATAGTTCAGGAGAGATTGAAGCCCTTTAAAGAATTCTAATGACTTAATGTTTAGCCCAACACTTATTAAAATCCTGAAAACTAAGAAGCTTTAAGAAAAAGAAAGGAGCATTTCTGAACAATGACTTCATGGTTATGCTCCTGAGGGTGAACATGAATATTTTGCTGTACCAAATCCACAAGTTAATCCATTTAGTTGAAACAAAATTCAAACAAATTCAGTTTTCTAATCTCATTCTCAGCCCTGATCCTATTAGCATTTTTAAGGCAATGCTGCTGGGAAGTAAGGTGAGACCTGTATACCATCCCTGTGGCCTTGCTGGAAAGAGTATAGTCATGGAAGGAAGCTTTGGTACCAACCCATTTGATTTTCACCTGAACCATGTGAGCTTTAGCCATTCCCTGTTCTATCACCATGGGAGGGCTTATGTCAGTACTGGTTGTCTTCCTCTCTCCTCACTTATTTTTTCCCACCTGCCCAGCATTAGCAATCATGGCATGTCACCTGGAAGCAAAAAGCAAACAGAATGTGTTAGCTTTGGTGATCTGCCAGCAAGGCACAGAGTGCGAGCACAGCATGCAGACTGATGAGCTGTGTGAGCCTGCTGGGTGGCTAGGAAAGTGTGGTGGCTCCACATGACAGCTGCCCTGGCTAACCAACCCCATCTCTCTTGGCAGAATGGTTCTCATGTTTTCTCAGAGGATGTTGGATGCTGGCAAGGTGTGCCAGCAGTATGGGCAAAACACTGAGTGAATCCCTAATAAGCTCAACTAGGCTCACCAGCATGAGCTCTGTGCTGCTCTTGCTGGAAAAGCGTAGGAGGGGGCAGTTCAGGTGAGCAAGTAAGTGAGCAGCAGTGAGGAGATTCCTGAGACAGGGAGGCCTACTTATAACGAGACTACTAAGGTGTGTAGAAGGAATCTAAAAAGGAAATAACCTACAGGAATTATAGGTTCCTTGGGTCTGGGATGTGATCGGACAAGATTGTTGCTTGTATGAAATTAGTAGGAATGTGTGTCCTCTCTCTGGGAGGTTTTGCAAACAGAAAAGTTGGAAATCACTGAAGGACTGGTGAAGCTGGCAGCTGATATTTATTAAAAAGATAGGTGAGGTTGAGGCAGATTCTGATTAACACTCCAAGTGCTGTGAAGTCATCAAGAGGAATTTATTGCACATGGTGGGGGGAAATTTGAACTTTCTCAGCATATGGGGAAGTATAAGGTGCTGGCCTTCTCTCCCAAGAAAGCGTTGCAGTGATGAAGGGGCTTGCTTTAGTAGGAAAGAGTAAAGAGATTCACAAGTTTATCAGTAGAAACACATCCCTGTTTTAGTATCAAAGGTTCTGTAGAGCAGTCTGTCTTGGAAGGAAGCAAACTAAAAGTTCAGTAACAAAGAAGAGTACAGAAGAAACTATGGAATTCTACAGCTGGGCTGTCATCTCTGCAGAGGCAAGAAACCCTTATACTGAGAGCTAAAGAGCTGTTCAAACTTCTGTTTCCTTCACTTCTCCAACTGCAGTCAGATGGACAGCAATTACATTGCCATTGACAAAAGTCTGCAAGTATCAGGATGTCTTATGCACTTGTAGAAAATCCTCAGAGGACTAGAAGCCATGATTTCCTTTATCTGGTAAGTTTAAGGGCTCCATAATGTTTTAGAAATGGTGAATGTGACTGTAGTGAAGAGCTTTGAGGAACCTTCTCTCAGATTTGATTCTGTCCTGTTGTTACATGAGTAGTATATGGTCCTTTTAAATGTTTTGAGCTCTCTGATGTATCTCTGTGTTTCCATGCTGTGTTATGTGTATGTATGTATATGTATGGTCTTCCTTGCATGTTTTGCACAGCTAGGAAACATAGTTATTTAGCTGAGTACTTCTTGTGATTTCTTCACATTCATTTTCTAAAACAGCAGAGGAAACAATGACATACAAATATTTGAGGCTAAAGCTCAAGTCTAGGGATAAAGGTTAGCAGAACTCAATTCAATAACTATTAAACACTTATCAGGCAAAATATGTTTGCAGTGCTCAGAGCAGACATAGAGAAGTTGTCTTTGATGATGGGACTACAGCAGCACTCATCTTTTGTGGGTCCTACTGGCCTGACAGAAGGTTGGCACCACCTTCCCACCCCAGGAGATCTTGTAACCTTGAGAGGTGCAGGTCGAAGTTCCCATGCGCAAAGAAGGGAATGGGAGCTTTTCATCCTGCAGATTCATTAAGTGGGCTAGGCACTAGACCAGGACTGTGTTTATATGTTTATGTAGGAGCAGTTACACTCATACAGTCCTAAAATTACATTTGGCCCTTTGAAGGCAACCATGAGCTGATGTGGCTACTGGTGAAAATGAGTTTGACACCCCTCCCCTAGACTGTTTTATATGAGGCGCACCCATCTCCATTTCTTTTCCCTATGGCTGCTCTTCAAAATAAAATATAACCAAAGACTCTGAGTTGTGAAGAGTCCAGTATCTTGGAAGCCTGCCTAGGACTTGGGATGCCAACTGAACTGAACTTCTGGGGACCCAGGCCAAGCAAGGCAGAGTTTCTGCATTGTCATTCAGATGTGAGCTGCTTAGCCCTCACAGGGATTTTTTGACAGCTTAAAGCTTGCAGAACAGCTGAGCAGGAGGATTGCAGGATTGCAATTTTAGACTGGAGTGTCTTAATCCCATTTCAAGCAGTTAAATGCTTTGGATAGAGACACTAATATCACAGAAAAGGAAAAAGGGAAGAAAGCTGCTAAACAAATAATTGGTAATACAGATTTGGGGAGAGTGTTCATTTTTTTTTTTTGCTTCTTTAGATGTGTCATGGGTGTGTTTTTGTTATCCCTTTACTTATTTAAAAAAAAACAGTAACACCGAGTTCAGCAGCAGTGCTAATTACCAGTATAACCACATGACTGCTCTAGGCTAATGATAGTCCTAAACCCATGTTCTCTTTTAATAGCTAAGCTGATTAAACTAGCACAGTGGAAAAACAAGTTAGAAAAATACTTTTGTGGTACTTCTCCTAGAAAAATTAAAATGCTTTCCAAGTGTGCAAAGTGAATATCGTGTGTCATTTCCCAACAAGCCAAGATATAGCTGCCTGATAACTACTGAGTTCACATTTCTGTGAAACTAGCCCAGGACTGGAAGTGATGACAGAAACAGGCTGGGTCACAGAGGCAAGCTTGTGAACATGAGGAATAGTCATCCAATCAGGTGCATGTCATAAGCAGCAATTGCAATTTATTTTTGCTTTAAGCCTTCCTCTCCCTTCTCTTTCTTCCAATTCAATTCCACCACAGTAAAGGGTGTGTCATCCCCCAAATTGGTCAAGATGGAAACTTGTACAGAGTTTAAGTACTGCAACCTTGAAATACAGAGCCAAATTTTGGTTTTACCCCCTTGTTCCACTGGGTAGGAAGGAACAGAGTAGGAGGATATTTCCCTGTTTGAAGGCCAGAAGAGACTGCTATGATAAGCTAGCCCATCTTTTGGTAGCTGATTAAATGAGCACAGTAAGGTTGAGAAATTACCTTCACAGTAATTTTAGGAGAATGAAGATGGTTTCTTTATCTCAGCTACCATCTCTTCCTATCTCTCCTAGCTGGCTGCCCTCATAGCATGGCACATATGTTCAAGACAGCCAGCATGGCTTCACCACGGGCAAGTCCTGCCTGACCAACTTAGTATGATGCAGTAACTACATCAGTGGACAAAGGAAAGGCTATGGATGTTGTCTATCTGGATTTCTGTAAAGTCTTTAACACGGTCCACCACAACATCCTTCTCTTTAAATTGGAGAGGTATAGATTTGATGGGTGGATTGTTTGGTGAATGAGGAACTGACTGGATGGTCGCATCCAGAGAGTAGTGATCAATGGCACAATGTCTGGATGGATGCTGGTAATTAGTGGTGTACCTCAGGGTTCTGTATTGGGACCAGTGCTGTTTACTATCTCCATCAATGACAAACATTGGAATTGAGTGCAAAGCTCAGCAAGTTTTCAGATGCCACCAAGTTGAGTGGTTCAGTTGACATGCCTGAGAGGTAGGATGCTATCCAGAGGGACCTGGACAAGAGTGAGAAGGACCCACATGAACTTCATGAGGTTCAACAAGGTCCTGCCCCTGGGTCAGGGCAACTCCCAGTATCAATACAGGATGGGGGATGAAGGGATTGAGAGCAGCCCTGCAGAGAAGGATTAAGGGTACTGGTGGATGAAAGACTGGATATGAGCCAGCAACATGCACTTGCAGCCCAGGCGGCCAATCGTGTCTAAATGACAACACATAATTAGAGCCCATTGTCTACTCCTGTCCCCTGTTGTTGTTTCCTTCTGTACATTGTTTGGGCTGTCACCATCAAACCTCACCAAAAGTCTAGAAAGCACCTGCAGTGCATCGGCATGGGAAAAGTCCAACGGCAAAAAGGGCATATTCTCACTCCATCCCATAAGATCAGGTGCCTGAGTGCCTTCGTCTGGGCTGCTGTAAGGGGAAATAATAGAATAACTTTTGAAGTCACCCTCAGGATCATTGAGTACAACTATAACCTAATTCTAAAATCCTATCCTTCCCCTCCTATTCAACCATGACTACCTAGAGGAAGCAGGACTCCCCAGCCAGAA
This sequence comes from Streptopelia decaocto, assembly GCF_964273445.1. Lineage (NCBI taxonomy): Eukaryota > Metazoa > Chordata > Aves > Columbiformes > Columbidae > Streptopelia > Streptopelia decaocto. The sequence goes on from NC_138661.1 coordinate 49,075,320, forward strand.
TTGACCTTTTCATTGGCAGCTTAAGGTCATGATGGAAAGTTAGTGAAAGGGCATCTCTACTGCATTATTTCTTTCTGAATCCCTGGGCACCTTCCCGTGCCCCCCAGCCTTGAGACAGAGTACTTACATTCTTGATCTAAACATGCCACCTGCTGTTTGTCAAAAGGAAGACACTGTATAGTCAATAAAGCCAGTGCATATATATTAACCAAACTAAAAACACCAATCAAAGGACCTGTGCACCACAGGTTAGAGTCTGGTCACCACCACTGTGAAATGATCATCCTGCTACACTCTTGACCTATAAATATGCAGATGCCATGGAGCAGCAAGGCCAGAGCCTGGACAACCTTACAGTCTACCACCATACAATTCAGAGCCAAGGCACATTATTGGCACTGGCTGAAAAAGCTGCAATGCAAGCAAACACTACTGCTTCCTCCTGCTGAGAGTTTCTGACATAGGACAGGGAAGGGGCTAGCAAGGACAGAACAAACTGTTGAAGCTGATTGCAAGGTGATACTCAAGGGCTGCTTTGTAAGAGCACTCATAGCAGAGAAGGCCCCTAGGAGGAAACAGTGCCTCTGTAAAAGGGAAAATTCTGAATGGAGAAAGTTTATAACATGCTTTAATTTTTGGTCAGCCCTGAAGTGGTCAGGCAGTTGGACTACATGGTCGTTGTAGGCCCCATCCGACTGAACTATTCTATTCTATTAATGAGAAGTAGGATGAATATTTAACTACTATCCATGGGTGCTGCTGAGCAAACACAGCATTCCTGTTCAGCATAGGGAAAGAGTACCTAAGAAGTTTGTGGGGAAGCAAAAGTCACTCTCAGTGCTGGGCCCAGGAACCTCCACTCAAGTGGAGACTGTCTCAGGGTCTGGGGGCTTATCTGAACTAGGCAAGGAGAGCTTCTCCCTTGTTCTCAGGCTGCAGCCAATGTTCCCTTCTGTTCCCCACCACCTCTCCTAACAGGCAGCAGCCTCGGTGCAGGGGCCTATGTGGTGCATGATGGAGGGAGCAGTGAGGAGCTCCCTGTGGTGCTCTCCCCATTTGGTGGGAAGCCAGATGTGTCCTGCAGCTCCCATCTCTTCATCCCAGCCCCACCACTGCTCCCTGCTGAGCCAGGCCTGCAAGGGACTGATAGATGCTGACAGGCTGGATCCAGATCCTCTTGGAAACTTATGCAGCAACACTGCAGGGCCAACTGCAGGAGGCCTGGCTAGGTCACCAGCATATGAGGGGGAGGCAAGGTGCACTGGGACTTTCTACCTGGTACCTGAGTCCAGATGACTTTGTGGACACTACTGGGGTGATCTTCTGTGGCACATAGACAGAGCTACAATCTTCTTTGATATAATGTATGCACCCTCACTTCAGCACTGTCTCGGGATGATCTGCCTGTTGCTGCAGAGGTGTCCCCCCAGTCCTAAAGCAGTCTGCAGGACCAGCCACACGTCCCTCCAAGGGCTGGGAGATGGCAGATGCTCTGCAGAGATGGAGGGAGGGAAGAAGGGGTTAAAGGACAGGGGGACGGATGGGCTACAGTTAGCAGATGTCCAGGGCTGAAAAGTAGGTCACCTGTTTCTGCCTGAGGCAGGGAATTTGAAAACTGACACTAGATCAATGCACAAACAAAGCCAAGTAATTCAACAAGGAATAAAACTGGGCCTTGGAAGCCTGACATAAATCCTCCAAATGCACACAGCTCCTCTAACACACCATTCACAGCTATTAAGATCGTCTGATTAATAAAACCCAAAGAAGTATTTTTACCTGCATATACATATATAGAGTCACATGTGAGGAAAGACTACTGAAAAAACATAGTGAAACTAAAAAAAACACAACTTTCAAAATCTACAAACCCAAGAAAAACAGAAATTATCATTAACCATGTACAAGACTTGGATATATATGAGCTTATTTCTAGGGTTTTTTTCAGCAGCCTTAGGCACATTATTTAGGCCTAGATTCTCAAGGCTAAATACCGACTTCTGTTGATACCTTTGTGAGTCTTTGGAAGACAGGTACTTTCAAATACTTCTGAGGTGGTTGTCCTTGGTGTGCCTATGTCCCTCTTAATATAAAAAGGTTTAAACAGCATCACCAAATCAGGTCAAGAGGTCTCTGCAAGGCATTCCCCATTTCAGATGTTGGAACTACATGAACAGTTAATTGCAGCCTCGTACACTTCTTCGGAACCTAATCCCTTTGACCAGCACTCCTTATGTTTGCATACGTGTACCATGCTTTGGGGGCAGCAGGTCAAGAGAACTGGGAAGAGCGGCGAGATGAGATATAGAGAGGTAGGTGGATTTCTCTGGCCAGGTCAGAGTAGAGTCATTCAGTAAGTATTGAGAGTCTCTAATTTATTAAGAAAAAATAAATTTGAAGACAACTTATGATTGATATAGAAGCAGCCTCCAACATACTAGCTGTTTCTGACATCACATTATCACCAAAGGATGAGAGGTATGACTCACTTCAACACAAAAGACTTTTCAGATAGAAAAAAAAATGACTCTTATTACTTTCTACAATTTGTTCAGGAAACAGAATATTTCTTGAGCAGATTTTTAAAGTAGCGTGGACATTATTGAGAAACTTCTCAAATATTTCAAATGCTGCAGAAGACACAAGGGTGAGGGTTTTTTATTTGTTTGAGGGTATCACAGAATGGTTATCAGGCACTCTTTAGAAATCTTTGGTGCAGGACATTGCAAAACTCTTGTCCTCCTGTTTCTTTCACACCAATAGGCAAATTATTCTTGGAAAAGAAGCTGTCAGATTAAAACCTCAAGCACAAGGGATCAAATCAGCTACCTAAAGCCCAGAGTTGGGAGTGGGTGGGGGAGGTAGAAATAGTAGGGTGCAGGGCAAGTGTTTAACATTTGTTACAAGGCAAGTCCTTAGTGAGATAAGTTTAGTTTGGAGATATTTATTCATGAAAATATCAAGCAGGGGCTGGAAAACTACTACTCACATGGTTTTATTTGTCTTAATCCATCCCAAGGTTAGCTCAAGCTCTGTTCAGCCTGGATATGGCAATCCATGTTACGCCTGTGCCTCTTTTCTAACAAAAAAAAGGATTTAACAGCATTGTCCAAGTAGGTGATGAGGTCTTTGCAAGACATTTCCTGTCTCAGAGATGAGAACTACCTGTACAGTTACTTGTAATCACACTTCTTAGGAGCCTAATCCTTTTGATGGGCAGTCATCATGTTTGCACATACCATAGAATCACAGAATATTTAGTGTTGGAATGGACCTTCAAAGGTCACCTAGTCCAACCCCGCTGCAATGAGCAGGGACATCTTCAACTAGAGCATGTTGCTCAGACCCCCATCCAGCCTGGCCTTGAATGTTTCCAGGGATGGGGCATCTAGCACCTCTCTGGGCAAACTGTTCCAGTAGTTTACCACCCTCATTGTAAAAAAAAAACGTCTTTGTCATGTCTAGCCTGAATCTCCCCTCTTCTGGTTTAAAACCATTACTCATTGTCCAGTCGTAACAGGCCTTGCTATAAAGTATGTCCACATCTGTATTATAGGCCCCTTTTAAGTACTGACAGGTGACAATAAGGTCTCCCTGGAGCTTTCTCTTCTCCAGGCTGAACAACCCAAACTCTCCCAGCCTGTACTCACAGGAGAGGTGTTCCAGCACTCTGATCAGTTTTGTGGTCCTCCTCTGGACCCTCTTCAACAGATCCATGTCTTTCCTGTACTGAACGCTACAGAGCTGGGTGCCGTACTCCAGGTGCGGTCTCACCAGGGCAGAGTAGAGGGGCAGAAACACCTCTCTCGACCTGCTGGCCACGCTCCTTTTGATGCTGCCCAAGACACGATTGGCCGCCTGGGCTGCAAGTGCATGTTGCTGGCTCATATCTAGTCTTTCATCCACCAGTACCCTTAGTCCTTCTCTGCAGGGCTGCTCTCAATCCCTTCATCCCCCATCCTGTATTGATACTGGGAGTTGCCCTGACCCAGGGGCAGGACCTTGTTGAACCTCATGAAGTTCATGTGGGTCTCCTTCTCACTCTTGTCCAGGTCCCTCTGGATAGCATCCTACCTCTCAGGCATGTCAGCTTGGTGGCATCTGAAAACTTGCTGAGCCTTGCACTCAGTTCCAATGTTTATGTCATTGATGGAGATATTAAACAGCACTGGTCCCAATACAGAACGCTGAGGGACACCACGAATTACTAGTGTCTGTAAGGAATGTTTAAGGAAGAAATGTTGTTTTTACAAAACTAAGGAGCTGGTGCCTGACCCCAGCAGGGCATGGGGAGGACTGGGAGACAGCAGACTATGAATCCTTAATGTAAAATGAAGTCTCTTCAAACTAATACTGATACCTGTATTTACAAGTTGATCTAGGGGGGAAGGGTAGCCAAAGAGTCAGGAACCTGTATTTTAAATTGATTGATAACAGGAAGGGCATTTTTCAGATTAGAGGAATGAAATTTGTAAACTGAGGCAGGCGTCAGGTAGACTGTAAACCCTGAAGTACCCAATTAATGGGGAACAGGGGAGGAAAATTGTGGCTGGGATTTGGGGCAATATAAGCAAAGGCTTTTTGCCCTATTTTGTGTGCCTCTCTTTAGGTAGAACACCTCATCTTGCAAAATCATTATTAAAATATGCTTTGCTGAGATATCCTGCCTGGACCTATTATATTTGCAAGGTAATTGTTTCCTATGTGTCCATCCAGACAGTGTGCCATTGACCACTACTCTCTGAATGTGACCATCCAGTCAGTTCCTCATCCACCAAACAGTCCACCCATCAAATCCATACCTCTCCAATTTAAAGAGAAGGATGTTGCAGCAGACCACGTCAAAGACTTTACAGAAGTCCAGATAGACAACATCCTTTGTCCACTGATGTAGTTACTCCATCATAGAAGGCCACTAGGTTGGTCAGGCAGGACTTGCCCATGGTGAAGCCATGCTGCCTGTCTCAAATCATCTCCCTGTTCTCCATGTCCCTTAACATAGCTTCTAGGAGGATCTGTTCCATGATCTTCCTGGGCACAGATGTGAGGCTGACAGGTTGGTAGTTCCCGGGGTCTTCATTTTTACCCTTTTTTAAAAATGGATGCAATGTTCTATTTTTCCAGTCACCAGGGACTTAGCTGACTGCCATGACTTCTGAAGTATCATGGAGAGTGGCTTGGAAACTACATTGGCCAATTCCCTCAGGACTCTGGGAGGCATCTCATCAGGTCTCATATATTTATGTACGTTCAGGTTCCTTAAGTGATCATGAACCTGATCTTCACTTTACAGTGGGAGGGACTCGGCTCCCCCAGTCCCCATCTTGTAGTTCATCCAGTTGAGAGGTGTGGGAAAAGAGCTTGCCAGTGAAGACTGAGGCAAAGAAGTTGTTTACTTGATTAGCCTGAAGTTGGCTTTCCTAAAATTCAGGGTGCTGACTTTACTGTTCACCTGTCCCACATGCCCACTTACATCCACATTTAAATAACGAGTTGGATGCTGCATCCCCATATCCATTGTGTATAGGGTATTGAGTTCACAGACATTTCAAGCTTCTGATTTCCCATGCAAGGAAGAGGAAATCTCCAGTTATTTCTGTAACTAGAAAAAGAAAGGCCATTCAAAGCAAACCCTACCCTCTGGATAGGAGAAGCAAAGCACATCCAGAAATTTTACCTCATTCTTTTTGAAATAAACTCTGGGCTTACACACCTGCACGATAAACAACATAGTCTAGAGCAGGCTTTGTTTGGGCATACTATTTTCAAGCACCCAGCCCTGAGTCTGGCTCTCTCCAGCTCTGCCATCTCCTGCAGCAGCCTTGGGTCTGCACAGAATCATATTAGTGTCTCTCAGGCCCAATCTGCTCTATACATGAAGCCTTCACAGGAGACAGGAGGCTCAGCACAGCCATTTAAGCCTGTGGCATGGAGCAAAGGTCAAAAAAGGGACAGTACAGAAGTGATAGTCGGGATAATAAATGTATGTTTTCTTCCTGGGAATCTGGCTTGGGTTTGGGTATATGCAGGAGTTCATTAAGTCAGACAGAGTCAAGGAGAGTTAGTTAATTCCCCAGGATTCCCAAGCACTGATATCTAAGCATATGTAGAAATTATAAATACATATCTAGAGAGATGTATGTAGAGATGTATTATACATATATGTAATCTCAAAAAGACAGTACAGAAAGGACTAGGAAGCAAATGTGTATATATATTTGTATAGACAGATAGATACCTGTTTTCAACAATACCAAAGGATCAGTTGTCAGAACTGTTTAAACATCAAGCACTAGTCATGAGACACTTCATTGTTGGGTGTCTTTCTGTTGGCAGTGAACAGCAAAGCACGGGCTGTCCATTGGCAGTTCAGGCACTAGCATATTTCCTGTTAGAAATAAGCGGAAAAACAGTCTGCATGAGAGAAATTATTTCCATGTGCTGTTAAACAGCACGCAGTCTGCAAACAAAAGTAGCTAGAAGTGTCTGCACTTACCTTATGGTTGGTTGTGCCACTTCTTCCTGGCAATTCTAATTATTCCACATGTCCCTGTCCCATGCAGGTGTCCCTGCAAACAAGGAGAAATGGGGCGGCCTCTTTTTTTCCAAAAGACCCTTTGATCCCTCTGGGCATTTGCCGCCTTCTGATTGTCATCTCTGGATTTCCATACCTTCTGTCTTTCCCTCTAAAGAAGAAAGTGCAAGAGGGAGATTAACATAGTTTTAAACACCTGCATTGGTCTCATGATATTCAAGCTGAAGTCAGGCACCAAACGAATTGATACTATGGCTACACACATAGAGCTGCCTAGCAGAATCACTGCCTCTACCAGAAAAAAAGGATTTTACTGTTACAGATTTTCTAGGGGTGAGGAAAATCAGCAATCGCAGCAAAATCTTTATTGTCATGTAATTATTTCCATGGTAGGGCCTTATTCTAGAATAAAAAATATCACTCTCAGAAAAGCTACACCCACCTTCAGTGTTCACTCTATGAAACATAGCACAAGGGGAAGAGAGAGGGTAAATACCTGTTGAAAAGGGCAGTTCTGGAGCTCTGTTTTTTGGAAATGAAGTTTGGTGAGCAACACTTCGCAGCAGGTAACTGTGCCACCTAGTGGCTTTGATTAGTGCTAAGGTCTAAAGTGTTTATATTTTTGTACATGGATGTCTCCCTGTAAATGCCAGATCTAGTGAAACAGCAGGGAAAAATGCCCAGTAGTTCTGCAAGAAAGGCATTAAGAGTCAAGAGTCATCCCTAATGACCTAAATGACCCACCTAGTAGATGAGGGAAAGGCAGTGGATATTGTATACTTAGACTTCAGCAAAGCCTTTGACTCCGTATCCCACAGCATCCTCCTGGAGAAACTGGCAGCTCATGGCCTGGATGGGTGTACTCTTCGATGGATAAAGAACTGGTTAGAGGGCCAGGCCCAAAGAGTTGTGGTGAACAGAGCCAAATCCAGTTGGCGGCCCGTCACGAGTGACATTCCCCAGCGCTCAGTATTGGGGCCAGTTCTGTTTAATGTCTGTATCAATTATCTGGATGAAGGGATTGAGTGCACTCTTAGTAAATTTGCAGATGACACCAAATTGGGTGGGAGTGTTGATCTGCTGGAGGGTGATGCGGCCATACAGAGGAATCTGGACCGGCTGGATCATTGGTCTGAGGCCAATTGTATGAGGTTTAACAAGGCCGAGTGCCAGGTCCTGCACTTGGGTCACAACCACCCCAGGCAGTGCTACAGGCTCAGGGAAGAGTGGCTGGAAAGCTGCCTGGCAGAAAAGGATCTGGGGATGTTGATTGACAGCCAGTTGAATATGAGCCAGCAGTGTGCCCAGGTGGCTACAAAGGCCAACAGCATCCTGGTTTGTATCATGAATAGTGTGGCCATCAGGACTAGAGAAGTGATTGTGCCACTGTATTCAGTACTGTTGAGGCCCTACCTTGAATACTGTATTCAGTTTTGGACCTCTCATCATAAGGAAGTCATTGATGTATTGGAGAGAGTGCAGAGGAGGGTGATGAAGCTGTTGAGGGTCCTGGAGCACAAGTCTTATGAGAAGTGGTCGAGGGAACTGGGGCTGTTTACCTGGAGAAAAGGAGGCTGAGGGGAGATCTTATTGCTGTCTACAACCATCTGGAAGGAGGTTGTAGCATGGAGGGTGTTGATCTCTGCTTGTAAGCAGATTTCAATGAATATTTTGGCTGTGTGATCCCTGTCTTTGAAATGGGAGAAGTTATGTCTTTTTTAGCAGAACAATGCTGCCATAACTGCAGTCTTTGATTTCAGATGGAAGTTATTTGCATATCTTGGGGAACTGTCTGCTCTCTCCAGCCTGTTGACTTACCTGACTGGTCTTTGAGGAACCTATCTTATGGACACCCAGGGTTTTTCATTATTCTTTTTGATTTAGGTCTTCTCCCTATGCTTGTTCTACAGTCAGTTCTCCCTTATTCTAGTTACAAACTAGCAGAACTAATTATTCTTATAAATCATTAATCTATTTTCTATTAAATCAGAGATGCACTAAGACCTTTGGGAAACCTGTGATGTTTAATACTGAGAACTCAGTGTTACCCTGTCAAAGACTACCATACACACTGAGTTTTAATGTCATTTCACTTACATTTGTGGAAACATCACAGAGAGACACTGGCTTTGTAATAAAGACAGAAAGTGGACCAGTAAGGCAAGAGGCTAGCTGGTATATACAATTTAAGGTGATTGTAACTAATCAGCTTCACTTAAATGCAACAAGTTGTTGGTAATACTGAAAATTTTGGTCTTTCAAGACACCAAATATTGATTTTTTGGAAGACTGATGTTTCTGTGTTTCTGTTGGCACATGTGATAAGGAAGTATGAATTGTCTGATCTCTTACATTACTGGATTACAGGCTACAGAACATCACTTCTGCAGAGCAAGTAGCACAGAATAATTCTGTCTGGTTGTAAATCTTAAGACATAGAATTTGGTTTCTAATATGGTTTCTAAAACCAAAAGTGATTGATTTAAGAACATGAGACAGAACATGCCACTCCAATAAAAAAAAAATCACTAATCCATCTTCAAAAGAAGTAATTCAAAGAGTTTGAAACAACTTTGAATGACACAGAACACGTGAAGGAAGTGAAAATTCCTTTAAAAATTATTTTCACTTATTTTTTTTAGCCAGAAAAAAAAAAACCTTTTAGCAAAATTGGAAGAAAATATGCTGTCCCTTTGACACCTGTCATCTTCTTTGTTTTGTGAGCAAGATGGAAAGCCATCCTATGCTTCTTCAAGTATTCCTGCCCCATAACCTTAACTGCAACTGTGTTACTGAAGTTATGGCAATGAAATACAATATTTTGTTGTAAGACTGAGAAGCTTTTGTCCCTACATCTATTGCTGTCTTTACAATGCCTGACCTCGGCGCAGCACTTCTGGATGAAGATTGAAAATAGTGGTCCGAGGGATTCTAAGCATTGCTTTGTTGGCTCCTTCTCTAGAAATTCAGCAGGATCTGAAAATGGACTGGAATCAAGTGCTCAATTCACAAAATTTAGCCTTAGTTGTAGGTGGGAAAAAAGGACACCAAATTATAAAAAGGGAAAAAATACTTGTCACAGTGAACACTGTCTCTCACAAGGCCCAAGTTTCTAGAGTAGGCTACGGAATGCACATATTCCTCAGTTTCTTTCGTCACCATTTCCTCATTTTTCAGCTCTTATTCTCTAAGCATGCCTACTAGTAAAGGGGAGTTCCCATTCAGTCTAGCTTTCATTTTAAGTGTACTGTACAGATACAGCAGTACACTTTCTACATTTTGGATTTTCAAACTTTGAACTTTCCCTAACCCTGTTTAATTTTACCTGGGAGGTGAATGCTGTATGTCAACGAACATGGGAAACATTGTTCTCCAGGAAATCACAGAATCACAGAATGTTAGGGATTGGAAGGGACCTCGAGAGATCATCTAGTCCTATCCTCCTACCGGAGCAGGAACACCCAGATGAGGTTACACAGGAATGTGTCTGGACGGGTTTTGAATGTCTACAGAGTAGGAGACTCCACAACCCGCCTGGGGCAGCCTGATCCAGTGATCTCTCACCCTCACCATGAAGAAGTTTCTTCTCAAATTTAAGTGGAACCTCTTGTGTTCCAGCTTGAACCCATTACGCCTTGTCTGATATGATATGATGATATGATAATTGGTTGTCACCGAGAAGAGCCTGTCTCCATCCTCCTGACACTCACCCTTTATATGTCTGTAAACAATAAGGTCACCCCTCAGTCTCCTCTTCTCCAAACTAAAGAGACCTAGCTCCCTCAGCCTTTCCTCGTACAGGAGATGCTCCACTTCCTTAGTCATCTTTATTGCCCTGCGCTGGACTCTCTCCAGCAGTTCCCTGTCCTTCTGGAACTGAGGGGTCCAGAGCTGGTCTCACCAGGGCAGAGTAGAGGGGAAGGAGGACCTCTCTCGACCTACTAACCACCCCACTTCTAATACACCCCAGGATGCCATTGACCGTATTGGCCACAAGGGTACAGTGCTGGCTCATGGTCATCCTGCTGTCCACCAGGACCCCCAGGTCCCTTTCCCCTACGCTGCTCTCTAATAAGTCATTCCCCAACTTATACTGGAACCTGGGGTTGTTCCTACCCAGATGCAATACTCTACACTTGCCCTTGTTATATTTCACTAATTTTTTCCCCGCTCAACTCTCCAGCCTGTCCAGGTCTTGCTGGATGGCAGCACAGCCTTCTGGCGTGTCAGCCACTCCTCCCAGCTTGGCGTCATCAGCAAACTTGCTGATAGTACACTCTATTCCCTCATCCAAATCATTGATGAATATATTGAATAATACTGACCCCAGCACTGACCCTTGAGGCACTGCACTAGATACAGGCCTCCAACTGGACTCTGTCCCATTGACCACGACTCTCTGGCTTCTTTTCTTCAGCCATTTCACTGTCCACCTCACTACCTGATCATCCAAACTGCACTCCCTCAGTTTAGCTGTAAGGATGCTGTGGGAGACTGTGTCAAATGCTTTACTGAAGTCAAGGTAGACCACATCCATCACCCTGCCATCATATATCCACCTTGTTATGTCCTCATAAAAAGGGATGAGGTTGGTCAAGCATGACTTCCCCTTGGTAAAGCCATGTTGACTGCCCCTAATGACCCCCTTATCCTTGATATGCCTTGAGATGGCACCAAGGATAAATTGTTCCATCACTTTCCCAGGGATGGAGGTGAGGCTGACAGGTCTGTACTTACCCGGATCCTCCTTCTTGCCCTTTTTGAAGACTGGAGTGACATTTGCTTTCCTCCAGTCCTCAGGCACCTCTCCCATTTCCCAAGACTTGGCAAAGATGATGGAGAGTGGTCCAGCAATGACCTCAGCCAGCTCCCTCAGCACCTGCAGGTGCGTCCCATCTGGACCCATGGATTTATGGATGTCCAGATTGCCCAATTGCTCCCTAACCCAGTCCTTATCCACTAAGGCAGACTCCTCCATTATCCTGACTTCCACTAGGGCCTCAGGGGTACAGGGCTCCTCAGGACAGCCTCCGGCAGAGTAGACAGAGACAAAGAAGGCATTGAGTAGCTCTGCCTTCTATGTATCTTCTGTCACCAGGGCACCCACCTCATTCATGTTAGTTTAATCTGCCATGTATTTGAAAAAGCTCTTTCTGTTGTCCTTGACCCCTCTCGCCAGGTTTAATTCTAAGGAGGCCTTAGCTTTCCTAGTTGCCTCCCTACATCCTCTGACAACAGCCTTATATTCTTCCCAAGCAGCCAGCCCCTCCTTCCATGATCTATAAACTCTCCTCTTCCACTTGAGCTTACTCAGCAGTTCCCTGTTTAACCATGCAGGTCTTCTGGTTCCCTTCCTTGACTTCCTACGTGTTGGGATGAATTTGAGCCTGGTAGAAGCAGTCCCTGAACACTAACCAACTATCTTGGGCCCCTTTACCTTCAAGCAGCCTTGCCCATGTCCTGCTGAAGTCCAGGGTTGCAATTTTGCTTGCTATTCTGTTCCTGCCACACAAGATCCCGAACTCCACCATTTCATGGTCACTGCAACCAAGGCAGCCCTCAACCTTTACTGCTTCAACCAGATCCTCCTTGTTAGTAAGGATGAGGTCCAGCAGTGCACCTCTCCTAGTCGGCTCACCCACCATTTACATTAGAAAGTTATCGTCAATGCACTGGAGAAACCTCCTGGACTGTGGCTGGCTGAGTAGTCCTTCCAGCAAACATCAGGGTAGTGAAATCCCCCATGAAAACCAGGGCCTGTAACTGTGAGGCTGCTCTCAGCTGCCTGTAGAAGGCTTCATCAACTTCTTCACCCTGATCTGGTGGCCTGTAATAGACACACACAACAGTATCACCCTTGCCAGCCTGCCCCTTAATTCTCATCCATAGACTCTCAACTTGCTCCTCATCCATGTGTAGAACTGTGTGACAAACAGGTGCTCTGAATGCTTGCACACTTCTCCCCTAACTTTATACTTCAGTATTTCCTGGATACACCTGCCAGAACTGCAGAGTAAAGGGGTAAGGATGAAGCTCTAGAACCCATGAGATGCTCACCTCTCTGCCAGGGTCCCTTGTCAGCCTTCCTGTAAGGGAGTGTTCACGTTGAGAAATGTAAAACACCTGAGGTTCGGTTTGTTGCTGGCTCCTGTTTGGCATACCAGTTTTAGTGACTGCCTACGTATAGTACAATGCCTACAGTAAAATGAACATAAGCACTAAATATATTGCCATGCAAAGATCAGAAACAAATATAATTCCCTAAGTAACAGATTGGCAATAAATCTGAATTAAGTGATAGCAACAGTTTTAACAACGTAGCTCTCCCTTCAGGAAACTGTAACAGAAGGCATTAGTCTCAGTTAGGGAAAGCCCAGATCCTGTCTTTGCAGGCTGTCAAGAATATGTATAAACTAACAGCCTCCTATCCCAAAAGCCAGCTCTAGCCTCAAGCCTACTATTCATGTTAATTAATAACAGGAAACCAGTCACTAATTGTAAGAGGAAATTCAAGAGCTCATCCTGCCCCTGTCATCCCTCTCCCAATTCTTGTGTTCCATGAGGAATCCATGAAAAACCCAAATTGAGCAGGCCCAAGTAAGTTGCTTGTCCTAATCATCACTGTAGCTATGGTCTTAGCCAGCTGTTCTTGCAGTTATTATCCTCATCTCATTTCTCCGGTATATTGAGTCCAGCAATTAGCCTGGCTCATCAAGCCTCAATTTCCCAAATGATAGCTTTGTCTTAATTATAGGCAGGGGCCCTTTAGTACTGCCTAAAACCACAACAGCACTGGCTCCTGTGCACACCAACCCTCTTCCTATTTTTGCTTTCTGAGCAGATTCCAGCAACCACCTGGACTCTTTGGAGAAAGGTTGTAGTACACAGTACTCTGTGCTGTTAGCAGGGATGGAGGCAGCCTGCTGTGGTCAGGCACTCTTGTGGAAGCCATGGAGTATGTATGCTCAGTTGCCTTCACACTGCTCTCCACAGCAGCATGCACTGCCTAAAAGGCTGCACCAACATTGCCTGGCCTCTCACTTGCAGGACAACCTGTGTTAAAACACCTGAGACCTTATGTGGGTGACAGGCAAACTACCTGGGTAATGCCTGTCCTAAATAACATTAGTTTCACATGACGAACTTTCTTCCCATCACAACCACACATGGGCTTTTTGGCAGCATGTGTCCAGTGTTACTTTATGCTTAATTATTTTCTTTCTGGTCTATAATGGATAGCTTCAACACTGCTCTGTTTAGCAGCATTTCACCCCTAGTTGCTTTGGGGCCATCAAAGCATGCATGGATGGAGATCCAGATAGCTGCATAGTTTGAGACTGGGCTTTTCCCCAGCGCAGCTGTGGGTCACCCATGCTTTGGCAGAATGCATTTTTATGGCTTTAGCCACCTCCTAGTGAATCCACAGTGATGCTGCACTGAATCAGCCAAACACCTGCATCTGCCCTGCAGTGGACAATAACAGCTGGAGCAATTTTATAAAAAAAGTGGATTTAGAATTAGGCATCCTTCCCTGTGAGCACAAGATTGGTCCTGGGAACATACACAGTCCATTGGGACAAATGGCGTAACAGAGCTGTATCTCCCGATTAGCAGATTAAGGCATCTGTAAGCTGTGGAAGTCTAAGAAACACTACAAAGATCCAGCCATACAGCTGAGCAAGATTTTCTGGAGCAAAAAGAAAATACTATCTCCTCCAGTTTAAAAAGAGACCTTGAAACATCTGTGATAAAGGCATTGGAGGAGCAGGAATGATTGATACGTCATGCAGAAATCTGTATTCTTTGTGTGAGATGTACGTGCCAAACTCCTCCTACAACCAGCTGCTGTGTCAGTGAGGATCTGCTCCAAAAGACGAAGACCTTGTGCATCTTCTCAGTTGAGAAAGCCCAGCTACAGCCAGGAGTTCTGGAAAGAAGAGTGGTGCTGCTCTGCTTCACACCATACAAGTTATTGAAAAGCTTTCTGTTCTTCTGGATAATTTGGTCCAACTTTTCTAACACAACAGGATGATGGATGGCCTGCTCCAGGCTGTGCACAGCACCAGAAGGCCAGATTTTTTTTTTTTTTTCCCCTCAAACTAAAAATGTATCAGTCATAGCAATGGAATAAATCACTAGAGTTAGGCAGTCATCACATGGCTGGTACAGGGTCCACTTATATTAAGCATTATTAGCAAGGGTAATGTGGCTAAGAGGAAAAAGTTTTTGATGTTTTCTGGTTCAGTACAATACAAAACCTGAAACAACTTTGTAGGAAACAGAAGCATGTTTCTGAGTTTGTGTATTTTTCTCCTACCCTGGCAAAATCCGAAGAAAGGGAATTGGACATCACAAGGACTGCTGATGGCTGGTCAGAAAAACTTCATTCTGAGTCTCATCTAACCAGCATGCAGGAGAAAGGATATCTCAATTAAAGGTTATTTTGACTTTTACATTAAGATGGTAAATTTCACAAATCTGAGACCACCAATATTGACTGCGGAAATCAAGACCAAACTAGATTCAATGGAACTAGTTTCCAAGTATGTTCACTATAATAAAAAAAAAAAAAAAAAAAAAAAATCTGATCTGGTCTAGTCAAAACACAAGGGATTATTCCTAGGGAGTGTAATGTTTTTGATAAGGTCATGATGCTGACAAATATGTGGTAAGCTCTATAGCTAGCTAACGATTTTAGTTCTAAAGGCAACCAATTTTCCAAACAACCTCTTAACCTCCTTGCTCTTGCTGTTATTGTACACTTGAAATTAAAGTCAAAGAGACAGCAACACTATCCTTATCTTAAACAGTATGTAAAAGAATTGTGATGCTGGCTGGTTGTGTCTACTGTAGATGATGAAACAGCTTCACTCATAAAAAGGTCTGCTAATCAAATATTTTAAAAATATTTATTATAAAACAAAAATTCACATAATCTACAGTACAAATGCAGTCTGCTACCTGTACAGATATTTAGATAAAATACCAGTTCCTTCAAACAAGCCTTTGGTTTTGTTAACAAAAAGAAACATTACATTTTCATGGCCAGAAAATTCTTAACATACAGTGTTCTGAAGGGATGAAAGCCTCAAAGAAGTTTTTCTTAAGACATTAAGTTCATTTGTATGCTAGAAGGCCATGCTTGGAAAAATACTTGGTGAAGACTTTCTGCAACACAAAAAAGATTTTATGGTTCTAATGAAAAGTATTCTAGTGACAACCTGTAAATAGCATCAATTTAATCCCCAAATACATAAGTGTCGGTTACTGGCTTTTTTCTTTTTTTTTTTGTTATGTATTTTTGACAGGTGTCAAGATTTCTGTTGAAATAGATATGAAGATATTAATCAAAGTTCACTTGAAATAATGCATTTGAGACAAATTCCAATACATTGCAAATTCAAGACATGCGTGCTCTAAAAAGAAAATCAGAAGCTGTCAGCTTTCAGTTAGTTCCACAACTTGTGGATGTATGTATTTTAACTGAAGAGAACCCCATCAATGATACAAAGCTTTGTTAAAAACAAGTGGAGTACAATCTACATATGATTCTCAGGCGCTTTTGATTTAAGGCCTTTTTTTTTCCCCCAGATAATATGCTGAACTGTTTAAAAAACTCAAGGCAGTGAAGTATTTGGTTTGGTTTTCTTCTGCAGCAACAAATGCTACAAAATGATACACATATAAAGCTGTAATTATTAGACTGTTTGAAGAATACACATTTTGATATAAATTAAAAAAAAGACTGTGTGTGGGTTTTATCATAAAAATTCTTGGTACTCTTTGTATATTCATGTACATTTACAATAGCAGCAATTGCAATACAATTAGGTAACAGGTTTGTTTATGATGCCCTCCAAATTTCACATACAACAGCAAGGCTGTTTTCAACAGATTTTGTTTTATGAATTCCATTTACAACTGTAACTTGTAGTTGCAACCAAAATACCTCCATACTTACTTGCACGCTGCAGGACTTCTGTACAAAACGAACCAAAATATTGCTCCCTTTGTCAAACACAGCTACCCAGGGAACACCACCACAGGAGTAGCATCGTTGTTATTTATAGAAAAGTGTGCCAGTGGGAGTACTTGCTATTCAACTATGTGAATGACAGTGAATTTGTCACTTACTGCAGCTGTCAGTGCTCCTCTGATAAGTCTAAGCACATTCTCTGCCCATACTTTGTCAATATAAAATGACCCATTTAGGCATTGCCATTATGGTCTTCCTTCCACCAGGATTCTGTGTTGTCTGGAGAGAACCCAGCCCCTGACTCCAGAGGTGGGCTGCAGCAAGAGCTGTGGTTCATGCTGGGAACAGCCAGGATGTGACAGCTTGCTGTCATGAGTGACTGGGAGCACTGTCAGTATGTCAGGACATGGCATTTTGAATGATTTTGTTGTGGAATGCAGAAGCCATTTGTACCATCAGACTTGTTTCCATTATTCCTATCAGCAGGCTCACCATTTATTTAAAATAAATTCTTCCTCTTTACCCCTCCAAGGAGTACAATCTTATGTGAAAAGGCCCACAGCATATTTAGCCAACCTCAAAATAAACAAATTAAAGAAAAATACTCTTTACAAAATCTAGAGGAAGTGTTCTCAGGAAGGAGAGCTAGAAGACATGACAGGATTGAAAATATCTATGTATTTCTTTTAATATGTGGTAAATACCTTAAGCTGTTCAGCTAAACTTACAATAGGGGAAGAACGGGGCTTTTTATGTTTAATGATGAACAGAAAGTGTTGCTACACATAAGAGAACAGCAACAGAATCAGCAGACACCTCACAGAATTTAGGATTCAGCCTTCCCTGAGCATTCTATAGACAAACCAAATTTATGGTGAGGACTGCACTCATAATTCAAAATGGAGTAATAATAAAAGCATAGAAATAAGTGAATAACTGATTTGTAAATAACTATCATTGACTGTGGCTGTCCAAGCATGGACATTTTAATATTGTCCTTCAGCACTGTAACAGCAAATATGTTACTTCTAATTCAGGGCTCCATGCCAGGCACTATTGTCTGTTATTAATTATTGGGAACATGCTTGCCTTCTGTTTTCATTTCCTGACATCAATAGATATTATTTGCAGCACAGTTATAAGCACAGCTACTCATTTGAATTGACTCAACATATACCCCAATAAAATGAATGACATCAGAAAATATCTGCTTCTTAAAATTCTTGTAGCAAATGGCACACAACTTTTGTGAAGTTTGATCACACTAGTGAAGTAGTACAACATACTCCAGAGGCTCTGAAGAGGGGTATCACAGGAGTTCTCCCTAGCAAAGGGATCTGACCCTGCAGGCAATGGAGGAACATCCTTGTGACTGGCATATTACTGAGTGCTCCTGCTTCCAAATCTGCTGTGCACTGAACTTTAGAATTCCAAAAGTCTCAGAATCCAAGAGGCGCTAATTGGCATAATATGGGGACAACATGATGAGTCCTAGCATATGACCTTCTAGATATCAGATCGAAAAAAGATCTAGGATAAACAGGACTGTAGATTTCCAGAAGGCCCATCCTAGGTATGTGGAACAGGTATTAAAGGAAGAGACCCTTTTGTTGTTACTTTGAAAAGAACCAGAACTTCTAAGAAAGTGCTTGCACCCATTGCAAACCAGAGAGATCAAAGCTTATTACTGAAAAAACAAACCCATTGTTCCAAAAGAAGAAGCTTGTTTCCACTCATTACCACATTCCTCTTTAGAATATCCTAATAATGACAGTCTCATTTTTAGACATGGGGCATTTTGTACTATGACACTATCCTAAAAAAAACATTATTTGTCATACATACAGATTTAGCTTAATCTTAGCCTAAGTGCTCTTTAGCGATCTGTCCAGACAGAAGAAAACTGAACCAGTAAGACAGCTGGGATACTGCTAATGAAGTTTGCTCAAAATCATTCAGCAATAATGAATAAATTCATTATCTCCATTCCAATTTCCAAGTGCAGTGGCTGTTGACGAGTCTAGCTATAATTTACACAAAACTTTTGGTTGAAATTAAGTAATACTTCACTGTCGAAGATCATGACTTGTCCATTTACCTTAAAAGTTCACACTGTTGCTGCATCTGTCCTGCAGATAGGACAAATGCTACAAAAGAGAACACAGGTAGCTGCTTTCATGACTGCACTGGAAGGCAGGTAATTTGCTCTCTGCTAGGACATCTGTCCTTAAGATCTAACACAGAATCAACCATAACATTTGCCCATCACTAGCTGCTCTCCAGGCACAGTTCTATATTACACCCTGAGCTGTTTCGAGTCATAATATGCAGTCATAATGGGCTTGGAAAATAGTGGTTGAAAACACTGGTTCAAGTACTCACAAGCTCACACAGGTAGTCACATGGATCCCTGTGCAGGTTTGTAAGGGAGAAATCTTATAGTATTTGTCAGCTTTCTCACAGAAAGCTTTTGCACTGTTAAAGCTACTCCTAAACCTTACCAAAACACAACTTTATCCCACTTATTTCCTATTCAGCCCTGAACTACCATAACTTCTCATATGCATTCACCAATTCCCTGCAACTCTTCCTCTCATCCTGATCTAGAAGAAAATAACACCTATTTTCTACATTTTAGCCTCAAAGTTCACAGGATGGAAACCACTAAGAGCACACTGAGGATATTTCTGCAGAGAAGTAGCTCCTGTTCCTCAAATTTTCTTTCTTGTCTTTTCTAGCACCATGTAAAACTTTTAAAGTATATACAGCAATCAAAAATAATATTTAGTATTTAAACGTTAAGATGCTAAACTTGTATATGAATTCTTTTTAGAAGAGGCTTTTAAAGTCAGTATTATGGAGCACTGTGGGGCTTAGATTCTCATCACCAAACTTCAAGCGGCTCAGAGGAGGCAATTTTTCAGCAAACATCAGGCTGTGAATGTCCAACTGAAATTAAAATGTACACTCTTAATTCACCCCATTCACAAGTGCTTCCTTCCTTCTGAATACCTAAGGCCCAAAAGAATTTGACTCGAGATATTTTATGCTAATTTTCTTTGACTCAACTCCAAATTTTGCAATAGGATACAAGTCTTCAGACAAAGTTGTTAAGATCATCATAGTTGTGGTTCTTTAAAAAGATTGGTGATTTAATGAAAAAAAAAAAATCAATGTAGTTTTGCATTCAGTGTCACCACAGGAATACAGGAAAATTAATGTAGTATGTCTCCAAGCTAGAACTATAGCAAAAGACAGCTAAACTAATGAATTAACTATAAATGGTGAATAGTTATCATGCACAAAATTACAAATGACATGAAATTGGACTACCAACTGCTGTAATGCAGAACAAGTACTCCTTTATATGATTAACATGGTCCATAAAATATCCTGGGTATCTATATTCCTATTTTAGTTCACTGAAACATGATCACAAGAGAATTGCTTTGTTTCACCAAATCATTAACACCCGTTCAGAGATTTGCCAAGTCAATCTGAGAGTAACAAACTATGACGTTATCCCACTTGGCATAATACAGAATTAATAATGTTGATAGGGTATGGTGAAAGAACCCATTCTTAAATTCCAAAGTTGTATTCTCCAATTCTGAATTCTTCTCCATGAAAAATGGTGGGCACATTTTTTGTGCTAAGTCTCTCAAGTGAAAATTTAGACATGAAGGTATTATAGTAAAAGCTACTTTTAAAGAGTTTTAGTAACACACCCGTGACAGCACAAATCCTCTTCTTGAACAATGTAGATAAGAAGAACAAATCTGGACTAATAAATCTGGAAACACAAAATGGATCTGAACAGTGTGGTCCCAGCCCCTCCACCATCACCACAAAGACCCCTCTCCTGGAGTTACAAGGTTCCTCTGATGTGCTCTTAAATAACCTGCTAAAAGATGCAAAAGCAACTATAATTTAAATTCAAATGAGAAAAAAAGTTTTCATTGTTACAAACAATATTAAAGCTGTCAAAGGCCCAACACATCTGCTGAAGAACAGGTATCACTTTGCATATTCAGAACTTCCCTTAGATGTCCCAAGTAAGCACTCACATTTTTGTTACTAGAGCTGAATTTATAAAGTGCTATACAATACATAATCCCTTTTCTTACAGCAAGAGAGCAGTCAACACAAAAATTTATCTTCTGTATTTTGAAAGGGACTGATCCTAGCTCCCCACTCCCAAAGGGTTTTTTTGGTAGGAGTCTGGGAACATGAGCACTTTTCTGATCATGACATCCTTAGGTTACAGCAGTTTGTATGTGAGTTTATGTTTTTTATTTCAACACAATTAAAAAAGTAATATTTGTGTCCTCTCCTTCCTCCCCTGTGCTTTTTCTGTCTATTTCTAAACCTAAACTAATGCTGTAGCAATTTTTAAAGATATATGACTAAACTGTTTGAATAGGAGGTGTTTTAGTTTTGAGATATGCAGATACCATTTTCTAGAAACACCAATTAAAAACCAAACAACTTTCCTCATTTAAATGAATACAAGTGACCATATCATTCCACTTTGGAAAATGAACACTAGATATGAAGCAATTCTCTGATCAAGTCAACACAGATGAATACCTCAGAGACCTGGCACAGTGAATTACTGGACTGCTGGGAAAAAGAGAACTGTGCTTTGAGAAGTGTCTGACTTCCCAGCCTCTTCCCAGACCACCATCAATACCTCACATCCTCGTGGTGGATGAAGGAACTTGGTTTCATCACTGTTAAAATAGTGAGTCTGACCCAATCTGCACTTTGTGAGGCATTTCTCTTAGCTTAAATACCACTTTAAACTTGCTCCTTGCTTTCACCCAACGATCAATACAACTGCTTTGCTACCACTCACCCAGTGCAGTGGGGAAATGACTGGAGCTAAACCAAGCTAAGTTCCAAAACTGGCCATGTGTAGTGACATGAGGTAGGGTATGATGCCTGTGGGCCTAGTTAAGCTGGGAGGTTTGGCCAAAATAAGTGTTTTTCCAGTTCAATGCTAAGCAAATCGAGGAGGAGGTTTGAAATACAAGTCTCAACATACAAGTTCTGCTGGGAAGCATTCAGCTCACTTGCAAACAGGGGCATCTGAGGGTTGTGATCTTTGCATGTTTTCTCCCAGTGGTGTGTATCTCCGAAGTAGATACTGACAATTTTATTTAAATGTATTTTTATTCTCTGCATTGCTTCCCCAAATCCTTTGGAGACTGAGTCATTTTCATGACTTCAAAAAGGCAAACATGGCACAAAAAATGGAAATTAAGTTAAAAAAATTGATTTTATAAATATCCTTCCTCTGTACAATTTTTCACAGCCCCATCCCTCCCACTCATTTTTATTCACATTTTATTTTTTTTAAATTCCCACCCCAATTAAATCATAAAATATATATTTAAAATCTGTTCATATTTTAAAATATTTACAGAAAAAGTTCCTTCTGTTGAGGTCATGAGGAGTCCGTACAAGGAGAGGGTGGAGGAGGATAGAGGTGAAAATAGCTTCGTTCCGTGGCAGGAGATGGAGGGCAACTTTCTTCTGCTGACAAGTACTGACTACGAGGAGTGGGTGGAGGGGGATAAGGGTCTGAGTCTGAATTTAAATCTATATAGTATTTGTTGGCTTTCCATCGACTAGTAGTATAGTCACTGTCACAAACATCTGTGCTGCATGGGGTTGTGGGTGGAGCTATCCCTCGTATAAGGTATGGCCTAAAAAAAAAAAAAAAGAAGAAATAAAAAGACACATGCATTAGTTGCGATCTGGTGAAAAATGAAAGAGATTGAAAATGAACAAGCTCTGTGTGCTCTGTCAGGATGCCTGTCCATTAATATTATGTGAGCCTTAACTCAAGAAGTACCTGAACTGTGTTAAATTTAAATGGTACAACTACCCTCAGTCAGCAGTGCATTCTTCCAGCCCCTGACCAGCCACAGGAGGCCACCATGACCATTTAGCCCAGTCACTAACAAATAGGTTGACTCATCAAAGAGTTTTAAGATAAGCTTGAGGAACTGAACACAAAACACCAGCCTTCTCCATACAGGATGCTAAGTGATTGTTACATATCAACAATGTCTATATATATTGCATTATTACTCAGTAACATTGTACTTAAAGGTGCTAAAACCTGTAGTGTCAAACTAAACACAAAGCCACTGTTTAACACCAAAACTGGCATAACCTCCATTTGAATGGCCATTTATTAAGAGAGGGAAAAGTCTTTTTAAACAAGGCGAAGTTTGAACAAAAACATTTTGCTTAAGATCCAAAACTAAAGGACAGATCAACAGAAGATTTATTATACCTTTTATCTGAGCTGTACCTGTAAGATCTCGTGGTAGAAGGAATGTTTGAGGAATAAAACATCTCTGCATTATACAGCGAGCGATCAGTAGCTGGGGAAGGAGGTGGGTTCAAGATCTAAAAGAACAGCAGTGTGAAAATCTGGGTTAATTATACAACTCTACTTATTTTGTCAACATTATTGATGCTTTCATCCTGTCACTCATCTTTATTTTAGTTTCCTTGCTGCCTGGGTGGGTAAGTGCATTTTTAAAGATCATGGAAGTTCATTATGAGACTTTACTCTGGGCTTAAGTACACTGCAGGCATCCAAAGTTCTCAGAGCACAGGGAATCTTCTTCCTTGCCACACACATTACCTGGAAGGCAGTGGTAAAGCTGGAAATTTACAGAATCTCAGTGCACTTTCCTGAACATAAGGACTGATATCATCCTCAGCAGATGCTAATGGTAAATGAAGTCTGTTCCACACTCAGCCCCTAAACATACCCCCAGTTAATAGCAGGGTCAGGAGGCCAAGTTCCTTCACTATAACTAACACAACTTCATCCTTCCCTGAATACTTTTTACTGCCATTCTGTAGACATATCATTTTGGCACAGCTCACAGTGCAAACAACCTAAGAGCTAAAAACCAGCTATAGCCTGTCCTAGCCTGTGTGTATATACACATGTTTATGAACAAGCTCTGTGTGGGTTTTGTGCTGGTAACCCTCACACTAGGAAAACATTTTATTATGCTTCAGAATCCTTTAGGATTCTTCCTCTGGCAGGAAGCAGAAGCCCTGACACAGCCAGCAGGACACTGGCCTAAAAACAAGGAGAGTGCTTCATCCCTTCCAGTGTGGAAAATTACAGCATTGGTGTTGATGGTAGGGCCTTGCTACTGATGTGAGCATCTTGTACACATCTAGCAAAATGATTCCTGGCCACTGAGTTGAGCTCGTCACCACTAAGTGACAAGCCTTGCATCTGGATCCATGTGAGGGGAGACAAGCTTCAACATCATCATTGGCAGCTGTGGAGAATGACAAGTAATTGCCCCAAGAATATCTTTCAGAAATCCTCTTCCTTGGAGGAGCACTGCATGCTACTCCTGGATTCTCTCCTACTAGCACGCTGAGCTGCATCAACACCACTTCACAGTCAGATTAAATACAGCAGAGTGTCAGCCAGGATGCCTGTGGCCAGGTTCCCAGGTATATAAACTCACATAACTCCATTGACATAAATTCTTTCCTGGTCTCTATTCACTAGAGCATCTCTCAGTATCACTAAGCGGTGTTAAGCAAAACTAAACAAAAAAGCCAAGACAATGAGATGCTTAGATCTCTCATTTTTATTATTAACCTAAAGCTGGGTGATTACCTACCAGCTAGAACTAAACAAAATATTTGGATTAAGTAGTAACTTCAATGTAACAAAGCCCTTGCAACAGCTTCCTTCTAAGAGTACAGCATGCCCTTCCTGAAAGAAAGCCTGGGATCATGCTTGCAGGCCCTGGCTGACACAGCCTGGAGTGAAAAGTGTGGAATTCTTCCCAAAAATAGTCACATTAGCTCAGGCCAGAAGTCCAACTGAAGAGTTGATCTTTTGGCTAACATGTATCCCATAGAATGGCACAGGCAGATCAGCTCTTAAATTTCTTTCCTTTTACAAGATTTAAGTAAGAGGTTTTTCATATAAATTCAGGGAACACTGACACATCAACAAGGTACCAGCATGAAATTGTTCAGCAAGTTACAGAGACACTGGTGAAGCATGAGACAAGCTAAATTAGGAGGGCTGCTGAGTTCCAAACTTCTGCTAGCTGTGACTACCTTCTTGGTGGTTTCATTGAGAAGGCAATGCAAGAAATAAGTAACTAATTTTTATCAACAAATAAGCTCATGAGCCTCTTTTCTGTCTTTGTCCTTCTTAAAGGTGAGAGAGAGCACATTTGACACTGGTCAAAACACTATCAATCAAAATTCTGATATATAGCATAATAGTTTACATGTAAACACATTACACATATAGCCGCACAGTATGCAGGTTCCTGATTAAATAATACTGGAACATCAACTCAACAGCTAGTTGATGGACTCTGCAAGCCTGTGTGAACAGAAGAATGAATATATGTATTGCTCAGAAGCACTAATGAAAAAACCTGTCATATGACAAAATGCTGGTGAACAGTAACCTTTGTATGTCTCTCC
Source organism: Streptopelia decaocto (assembly GCF_964273445.1). Lineage (NCBI taxonomy): Eukaryota > Metazoa > Chordata > Aves > Columbiformes > Columbidae > Streptopelia > Streptopelia decaocto. The sequence goes on from NC_138661.1 coordinate 49,100,333, forward strand.
TACATATTCTAGGAGAATCATTTCTGTTCACACTATACATCTTTGAATTCACGAAACTTTGACATGGAGACTAAAATTCTGTTATTTCCAACAGTTAAAAGCCAGAAATGAAGCTAAATTACAGCTGCAAAACCCCAAAAAAAGTAACCTCTGCTGGTACCAGTGTTTTCTCCCAGTGTATGCACTTAGTTTTCTAATAAAGTGTCAATAACTGATACTTTATCTAAACAGCAAGCCAAGCTTATTTCTTATGTGTTTGCATTCTAGTCCTGCCATGTCTTGTTTTTCTTTTAATTCCAGGTGTGCCTGCAGTATTACACAGTGCAAAATGTCACTGGGCCACTGACATAAAAGTTTACAAAGAACAAGGAAGTGGCATCTCCAAGGGACTCAAGACAGAAGAATGGAAGTGCCCAGGAACAACCCAACAAAACATTTTTGACACCATATAGCATTGTGTAATCCTGATGGACTACAACAAAGCCCTTTTGTGAAATGGACTGGGCCTGCATATCATAAACAGAGAACAACCATTATTAACATTTAATTTAGTAATACAAATTTTGATCTTCCTTTCCTTCAGAAGTGGGAGATACCTAACTCACAGGTGTATTTTCAAAACATACCTGAGGGTAGAAAGTAGCTTTAGTGCTGGATGAGCTACTCGAAGAGGCTCCGGTAACATGGTTTCTGTCATACAAGGGGGCACCACTGCTTCCTCCCATGAGACTCATGGAGCTAATCACAGACTTGCCACAAGAGATGCCTGCAGTAAGATGGAGAAGAAAACAAGATTAGGTAAACGACAATTTCACCTACCAATGCAAAACAAAACAAATCCACAGATCGGCAAACCCATGCAATGCTACTGGTTGTCACTTTGGAAACAGTGTTTTATGTAAAAACTTCAGGATTACAAGGAACAACATATTGTGTAAAGCAAACACTTCACCTCCAGACCACCTACTGTCTCACTGTAGCACTGAACTCCTCACAACCTGCTCTCATACTCTGCTGAGAAAGGAATCTCCAGAACAGTTGATACAAACTTTTACCCAAAGCATTAACTGAGACATTTCCAATTAAACAAATTCAGGCATTTGCAAAAAAAGTGTTATACCTTGCCCAAGTAAAACAAGCTAGAAACCTTCAAAGTTTTCATTTCCATCCAAATTCTATTGCAAGTACATAAAAAACAGCAAAAAAAAAAAAAAAAAAAAAAAAATAGAAAAAAATCACTGCCCAAACTGGAAATCAGCAGAGGCAAAAGGAAGGAAACCTGGGTGACAGGAAAGGCGAAGACAACATCCTCCTATCTGCTTTACTCCAATATACACTTAAATCAGATTATGTATTTTCAGTTTCTTCCTGTCAGAATATTCAGTGCTAATGGAAGAGCCTAGTTTGGGGAAGTTTTCAGAAATTTATCAGATGCAGGAAATATTTGTTACAAGTAGAGTGACCCTATTTGTGATCCTCATTCATGACTATTTATCTTTTTTGGAAATAGCATGGTATTAGGAACCTATGTTTTTTCTTTAGAATTAAATCTATGGTAATATTTTCAGCTGTTGTAACTTGTGACAGCCATATGGATTAGAAGAAACTAACAAATACGAATAAGAATCAGAATGGCAGCTTAGTTTAGCACCCACAGACGTACAGATGAAAACCACTGATATTTGCTTTATTTAAAAAAGTTTCAGAGTGAAGTCCAATTTAAAACACTACTGCAGAGATTTCACTTGCTAGGATTTCATCCTCAAATTTTATTTCCTACCACAAAACCCTGTTGATAACCACAAAAACATAATTTAGACAGGAACAGCTGTTCAGAGTCACTGAAGTGCAAGAAAGGCAAAACCTAAGTTGTATCTCCTTACCTTCAAAGTCATGGCTAGAACAAAACAACAATTAGCACATCTCAAAAACTTGTTTAATATTAAGCAGTGCCACATCTTTTCATTTGTCTTTATCATCTATCTGATTTTCAGCTGACATGAAAAGCAGACTCCAAGCACTCCAAATATGGATTTCTTGTATTCTGACCCTGAAGAGATGTTTTTTCTTCTCAGAGCTTTGTAGTTAAGAATTTGCTATTTCCTCTACAAAAAGTGTATTCTACATTTTTAAATAATAATTTGAGGTACATCATGGGGGCCACAACACCACCATGCAATGCTACAAGCTTGGGGAAGAGTGGCTGGAAAGCTGCCCAGTAGAAAAGGAACTGGAGGTATTGGTTAACAGCTGGCTGAACATGAGCCAGCAGTGTGCCCAGCTGGCCAAGAAAGCCAACAGCATCCTGGGTTGTATGAGAAATAGCGTGGCCAGCAAGACTAGGGAAGTAATTGTCCCCCTGTACTCAGCATTGGTGAGGCTGCACCTCAAATACTATGTTCAGTTTTGGGGCCCTCACTACAGGTAAGACATTGAGGTGCTGTAATGAGTTCAAGGAGGGGCAACAAAGCTGGTGAAGGGTCTAGAGAACACGTCTTACAAGGAGCAGTGAACGGAACTGGAGTTGTTTAGCCTGGAGAAAAGGAGGCTGAAGGAAGACCTCATTGTTCTGTACAACTACCTGAAAGAGGTTGTAGTGAGGTGGGTGTCAATTTCTTTTCCCAAGTGACAAGTTACAGGACAAGATTAAATGGCCTCAAGTTGCACCAGGGGAGGTTTAGATTGGATATTAGGAAAAAAATATTCACTGAAAGGGCTGTCAGGCATTGGAACAGGCTGGCCAGGGAAGGGGTTGAGTCACCAACCCCAGAGGTGTTTAAAAGACACATAGATGAGGTTCTTAGGAAAATGGTTTAGAGGCAGACTTGGCACTTATTAGGTTAATGTTTGGACTTGATCATATTAAAGGTCTTTTACAACCAAAATGATTCATGATTTAAGTGTTTACTTTGATGTCTATATGAGGTTTCTGGGTTCTTATCTACTGGCTGAATATCCTGAGCTTTTATGTATACTCCAAGTCCTCCTATATCAGCATCATAGCTGCATGCACTTCTCTGAATGCATGCTTTGAGTCCTTTGTGAGGTAGAGAAGCTTTGCTGTTTTACAGATGCACAACTGAGACACAGAGAGATTGACTACTTTGTCCAAAAGCAAACAGGAAAGCTATCTCAGAGGTGAGCTAAACCAAAGGGGATGTTTTCATTACGCTTCAGGGAATGAGCAGCCAGACCACAAAACTGCAGCCAGACTGCTTGTGTTCTTCTACATTTGCTGTTTTAACTTTCAGCAGGGCGGTTTATCCCCTTCTTTTTTGTATTATAGTAAACTAAGCTGCTTCACTTCTCTGCTTCTTTCCACTGTGGAATGACTTATCCACCCTGAGCAAACAGGACAAAACAGTGTGAAGACCCTGACAGACAGGACAGAAACAAAGATATCTGAGTACAAGACATGAAGAACAACTCAACAGACCTCCCACTAGAATGCTGAACGGTACATGCATTCTTAGTTTCCAATATTTCATGTGGTTCACTACTCTTCATAGTGTTTTTCAGGCCTTAGGTAAGAAGTACTATGCAAACCCCAGGCTTTATTATACACAACAGAATTAACTATTTAAACAGGATGTTTTCACTGGCAAAATACTGTAGCTTTTCTATCAAAAAAATAGATATGTATGCAGATGCAGCCTCGCATGAAAATTGCATTTGAAAATCTGGCAAGATGCCTAATGAAATGCATCTAATAGTTTTGGCATATGATTCAGATGACAGATTTATACCACAACCACTGAGCAGGTCAACAACATCTAATTTCTGTTCTTTGAAAACTCCACATCTAGCACTCTTAATAACCTGTAAAACTCCAAATACAGACAATGTAACAGTACTGATTAGATGCAAGGTCCTTACCATCCTTACCAGTAAAAGTGCCATGTTGAGAACTTCCTGGAGCAATAAAATTAAGAGGCACATGAGGGGTGCCACTGACATACTCATGTGGAAAAGGACTATTAGGCCCGGCATAGCGCTGACACACCACTCGCTGACAAACAAAGTACATTCCTCCCATGACAAAAAGTGACAGTATTATACCAATGACAGGACCAATGGCACTATTGTGTGGCTGTGCCTCATCTGAGGCTGGCTTTGTTTTTTCTGGAAAGAGAGGAGAAAAAAAAAGGAGATCATTAAACATGGGGGAATATATATGTTGCTGTCCTGGAGCTTGTGCAGGAAATCAGTCAGCTCACAGTCATTCACACAGTGTCTTTGAAAGTATCTACAAACTCAGGCATCTATAACTCCATATATTTGCATTCAATGCACCAGACTTCCTCCTCTTCCCCTCCATGTACATAAAGCAGTATTAGCACGGTACTCTCCGTTTTGCCTATCAATTAATCTTGTAACTGGATTACTTATCATCTTGATATAACAAGAGCCTAGAAAGTTTCCGTTTCTTCACCCCACAAAGTCTACAGGTTAAGGATATAGCACATTTATAAACATGAAGTCCTGAATCAGAGAGGAATCTGCCTTCTCAAAAGCCTTTTGGACTAGCAATAACATTAAAAAATTAAAATAGTTTACAACTATGAAAGCTAACATATGTACTAAGCAGTGGTTGCCTTCCTAGCTAAAATAAGTCTTAAAATAGAGTACTTCTCCTTCCTAAAATATTACTTGCTTTCTAAAAAAAACCCCTTACAAATTGCAAGGAAAACACAATCCAGAATATTTCAAATAGTTTCTACTTGTTTTTTTCTGTTTTCCCTATATAGCCCAATGTTAAATAATAAAAAGTACTGCAGTATTTGAGATGAGCATCATATCTCCCCTGATTATAGGTAACACATTCAAAATTCTTGCCAAATAAATCCAACACCTTTGTTTTTTGCATATGTGACATTCTTCAGTGAAAATGATTTTTTCCATGTGATCCACACAACATTTATTATTTTATTTTTTTACATAACCAAATATATAAAGTGAAAAAAAATAAACTTGGTAAAAGCTTATCAATTTTACAAATTTTACATGTTCCAATCAAACTACAGACCCCTTCCCCCCTTAATGAAGTTGTATGAATTGAAATGGTTCATGTAAGATTCAAGCCTTCTCTTAACAAAATTTTTCTCCAGTGGTTCTACTTTCATTCCCTTCAATAGAAGGGAATGAAAAACAACTGAAATTTGAGGAGGGAGATAAAGGAAATACAAAGATCTACCGAAGAACTCTTTAACAGCTCAGCATCAAGAATTAATTTCTGTCTTAAAGTCTTTATCTACTTTTCACACTTACTAGTGCATGATAGTTTTTATGTCAACTAAGGCCCTAACTTTGAAACAGTCAGATAAGTTCAGTTCTGACACCAGAAGAAAGCAAAGCCAAAATTAAAACATGTTCCCAGGATTTTAAAACACACAATTCTCATTTTGGTTAAACCTAGCTTCTTTTCAATACAAGATCCTTGTCTAGAAAGACGCAATCATTTTTATTCCCTGCTTGGGTTCTTTCCCTCTGTCAAGCAAGAATCCACAGAATGCTCCATTCCAGAGAGACTCCAGAAGAGACAGCCTTATGTCTACAGAGAGACATGTTTAAATCAGTTAAGACCTAATTGTAGGACTCAACTCAAAGTGCTAACAGGAAAAATCTGCACTAACTTGGTACCAAAAGAGTTTGCCAAGTGCACAAAGAATTTAAAATTAAAAAAAAAAAAAAAAAAAAAAAAAAGAAGAACTGGATTACATTATCCAGGGAATTGGGGAAACTGGGTGAGACCTGAGAATGGAAAATGTGAGAAGCCTGAGAAGCATAAAATCATATAATAGGATTGGAAGGGACCTTTAAAGGTCATCTAGTCCAACCCCCTGCAATGAGCAGTTACATCTTCAACTAGATCAGGTTGCTCAGAGGCCCGTCCAGCCTGGCCTTGAATGTTTCCAGGGATGTGGCATCTACCACCTCTCAATCTGAAATTTCCAACAGGAGAACTAAACAGTTTTTGTCACCATTCTTTTAGCCTTTTCTTCTTTTCACCACTTGGGGTCTTTTCACCACTCTTGCTCATGAAATACACTTTTCCTTGCTGTAGCCACCGTGAGAATGGAAACAAGGTTACCCTGACCAGACCTGGTGACCCCTCCTCTCATCCCAGAAGTGGTACAGTTTCTGACAACTGGTGCTTCAAAACATGGCAAGACTCTAAGATATTAAAAATGTCACAATTAGCCAAGGTCCTATAGCCAACATTATTAAGCAAAGTGCAGCATTTCTCTACACAAACCCAACACCACATATTTGTTCAGAATGACTCGCTGACAGATCAGCACATCTATTTGCTTTTGTTCAAAAATGCTATGTTCCAACTATTTTGCCAGGCCACTCATGAGCTACTAAATTCTCCCTTTATCTGCCCCATTGCCTGAAAACTTCATGTACTAGTCACCCTGATGATGCAAAAAGAGAGAAATCGCAAGCAGAGCACAACTAAGTGAACTTTACTGCCCAATTCAGACTGCAAAATAACAGAACCTGCTAGGGACTAATACAGCAATTGCCATCAGTGTGCCTGTAACTTGCATATACCTACTGCCATGAAAATTCAAAGTAACATTTTGACCAGAAAAATCAAGGTCTCTCCTTAAATTCTTTCCCTACTGACCCTTTAAGAGACCAGCTTATGGTTTCTTGTGGACATTCGCTTATTATATGCTAGTTCCTCCACATTATTATTCTCTAGCTTGACTCTGTAACTGCAGTGGATAGGGCTGCACATTTTTGAAAGCCACACCAAGCTTAGCAGCAGCTCTGCAAGCTCCAAGGTACTGAGCACAGCAGAATCAGGTCCCTTTGGGTATGGATCTGAAGGCCCATCTAAACAAGACAGTGTTGTATCTCATACAGTATTGCAGAACTAGCTTGAAGTAACACTGGTATTTCAGTTCATCTTCACTACTGCTGTTCCTGTATTATCTGGAATACTAGCATTACAGACTCACTACACTATGCTGCAAGCTCACACTTTTGGTGCACAGAACAATGGCAGAGGATGACTATATTTAGCAGACAAATACAACTATGAGAGTATTTGGCTTCCTGATTCACCGGGCTACCCTGAATAATGTAACTATGTAAACACTGGGGATCTGCATAACGATGTAGGGCGGTACACTTGAACACAGCACTTTAATTTCAAAGAAAGGCAACTCACCACACATAAGCTCATCAGAACCATCAATGCAATCTGGAAAGGAGTCACACTGTTGCTTCAGGAGGATACACTGGCCACTTGCACATCGGAATTGATTGGGTAGACAAATTGCTGTACAGAAAGAAAGAAAAGATTAAGTAGTACTTGCATGGGAGCATTTGAGTATCTTAAGAAAACCAAAAGAAGTAAGTCATGAAGAAACAGTGCATTTTGGATTATGACCAGGTAGGCACCTGAACACCTTGTTTGCTGCTGTGGGTCAAACGCAAGTCTGCATTTCTCAGATTCCTCCTTCTTCTTATACGTCATACTCAGTGGGGCTAAAATAAAATTCTGATCCCAGTTAACTCCCCATCCTTTGTCTGGGATCAAATCAGCAAGAATCTCTTAGAATAACTAACAGAGTGTAGTTGATCACCTGACATGTTAATAAAATCACAGAATCACAGAATGTTAGGGATTGGAAGGGACCTCGAAAGACCACCTAGTCCAAATCCCCCTGCTAGAGCAGGAACACCTAGATGAGGTTACACAGTAAGGCATCCAGGAGGGTTTTGAATGTCTCCAGAGGAGACTCCGCAACCTCACTGGGCAGCCCGTTCCAGTGTTCTGTTACCCTCACTGTGAAGAAGTTTCTTCTCATATTTAAGTGGAACCTCTTGTGTTCCAGTTTGAACCCATTGCCCCTTGTCCTATTATTGGTTGTCACTGAGAAGAGCCTGGCTCCATCCTCATGACACTCACCCTTTACATATTTATAAACATTAATGAGGTAATGTAGTAACTTGGTATATTATAAAACCTTACATACTCTACACTATCTTAGGTAGCCCTGTATAATATAACCTTGCAAAATAACTGCTAAATTTCTTTTCTATATTCAGACGCCTTTGTTTCAACAAAAAAGAACTGTTAATTAACTTTGGAACCTCTGTAAAGCCAAATAACACTAAATTATCAGTAAAGAGACTGTCTTACAAGGGCTATTGACCAGCAATTCTGGAAGGTTCACAGTACAGGTTATTCAATGTAAAAAGAAGAAAGGTTCTTTTCTTCTGGAGGAGAATATACACGTTCATGTTTTGGGTCACAGCACTTGTGGTGTTGTGAAGTGGACCCCCTGAACAGCCATACTTACTTTGCCCTGATCTAGTTTGCAGAGCAGTTCTTGGCTAAGAAAACTAAATTATGGAGAAAAAAACTTAGCTAAAACCTTCAAATGCATCAGGTCCTGATTTGCACTGTTATGCCCCCAGTAAGCTGGATGCAGCTCTGCAGGCTCCTACAGTGCATACAAACACATGTTGATGGAAGGCTCTAAAAACATCTAAAGCTTCCATCAGACTACTTAGGTTCTTGCACTATGAGAAGGGCCATGTTCTGTGTGCACCTTCCTATTTGCCAACAACTGCCAGCCATCTACTGGCTACCTGCTGCTCCTTTGTCTTCCATCGAGACTTCTGTCTTAATATCCTTTTCCTTCTGTTGTGGTTTAACCCGAGCTAGCAACATAACCATGATAGGGACTCACTCACTCCACCGCCTCACCCTGAATAGGGGGCAGAACTGAAAGGGAAGGGAAAAACTCATGACTGAGATAAATGCAGTTTCATAAAATAACAACATAATACTAACATACTACTCCTACTAATAATATATATAAAAGGAAAACAGAGTATGAAACAAAAGCTACTCAATGCAATTCCTCACGAACTTCATCCACACTGAACAGCCAGTCCCAGGAAGCAGCATCCTGCTCCCAAACAGCCGATGCCAGAGAGAAAAGAGAGGGAAAAAAAATGCAGAAAGGCCCAGAGGCCTCTGCAAAAGGCAAGATGGCAAAAAGCTGAACTAAAGAAAACCCCAAACAGAACTCCCCCGAACAGGGAGAAACTTGGGACAAACCAGCTCCGAAAAAGAGAACTAACTGGAAGATCCTGACTCTCCTTAAATATGAAGCATGATGCTAATGGGATGGAATATTCTTATTGATCAGTCTGGATGTCAGCCAAGGTATGTCCCATCTGTACCCCCCTTCCTAGCTGCCTCACACCTGTGGGCAGAACTCTCAGAACATCCTTGGCTCCCAGACAACTTTTACTCTGTCCTGGTGTGTTATCTTCTTGCTCTCCAACTAAATCTAAACAATGACTGTGCTAGCTACGAAAAAGAAAGGTTTCTAACTGCATGAAGAAAATTAACTTGTTTTCAGTCAAACCACCACATCTTCTCATGTGCTGCATCTTCCCTTTCTGTCTGCCTTATTGGTGTTTGCGCTGGTTTGACTGAAAATGGGCTAATTTTCTTCGTGCAGATAGAAACCTTTCTTTTTCATAGCTAGCTGGCACATTATTTGGACTTAGTTTGAGAACAAGCAGGTAACAGCCCAGCACAGACCTAATGTTTTTAATTTCTCTGGTCTGAGAGCCAAGGACACTCTGAGTGCTCTGCCCACAGGTGTGAGGCAGCGAGGAAGAGACAGGGCAGAGCTTCATTGACAACCAGATTGATAAATAAGAGTATTCCATCCCATTAGTGTCGTGCCTCATATATAAGGAGTCAGGGTGTTCCAGTTTTCTCTGCTCTTCCGCCTTCTTGCTCACTTGCTCTAAGGCACAGCCGGGGGAGTTTTTAGCCCAGCCTTTTGCCATTTTGCAGAGGCTCTGGGCTTTTCTGCCTTTTTCCTCTCTTTTCTCTCTCTGGGATCAGCTGTTCAGAGCAGGTGTGGCTTGCTGGGCCTGGCTGCTCAGTTGTGGACAGAGTTTGTGAGGAATTGCCTTGAGTATATTTTATTTCTTTTATATATATATATTTACTAGCAGTGTATTAGTATTCTATTATTAAACTGTGTTTATCTCAATCCAGCTTTCTCCCTTGCCTTTTGATTCTCTCCCCTGTTGAGGGGGGTGGGGGAGGGGGCGAGTGAGCGGCTATTGTGGTTGTATTGCTAGCTCAGGTTAAACCATGACAGTGTTGCATTAAGAAGATTAATTTAGCAGAAGTCAAGCCCCCCTGCTGGGCTGAACCCCAGAGTGATGCCCAATTACATCATATAACAAGTTGGCACTACAAGTCTGATTGTGCTCAACGTCTAGTAAGCACTTGCACAGATTCACAAATAGTATAATATATAGTATAAGTCTGAGTGCATTCAATAATGTTGAATTTGCACAATAGATTCATTAATAGTGCAGGGCAGTTGCAGTCACTGAATTTACACAGTTGTGCAGATTCACAAATAGTATAATTTATACTATAAGTCTGAGAGCATTCAATGAGAAATTCTCACTACAAATGATGAGGTCTATTAAAGCAACAGGTGCAAGTTCTTTTAGACGCCATTGATAAATACACTGTCTGCAAAACACACTTTAGTTGTAAAAACAAATGTTAGTTGCAAGAAATAAGTATTGCCACCATATATATGTAAATTCTAAGATGACCAAATAATGCTACTAATATGGTTACAAATACAAGCTTGAAGTCTAAGTGTCTCTGGGAAAACTTGGTACAACTACATGTGCAAATCTTACCCCAAAGCATCCCTTTGGGGCAAAGACAACAGATACAGCCTGTTGACTGTTCTGACAAGTCTTACTATGCTATTCCCTTGACTTCTCAGTGATGGTGTCTTCCCTCACCGCTCCTCTATTGTTAGGGTATTTTATACTATCTTCTACATTTAGGTGGAGCTTGAGTGACTCTAGTCATACATGCCTTTGTTATTGGTATAAAAAATGTTGCTTTGATTTTTAAGGTAAAAACTTCACTTTGAAATGGAGGTGTGTTTTGGTGTTATTATGAGATTATAATGAGCAAAGTTCATCCATCGGACAAATTTCTGGCTCAGTAACTAGTATTTTGGATGGAATTGAACACTTACTCTTTTTAATTGACAGCAGCTATACCTTATCTTTATAACTGGCAGCAGCTGTACCATCTGGTTCCCGTACCTGCCTTGTTATACGGGTCCTGACTGCAGTATCTTCGTATCACTCTGCTCCCCGTATCTTCTTAATTGGTACTATACTGAGTTCCCCAGGTATCATCCAAGAATGCAGGCCAGGTGCAGGGAGGAGCTGAAACCATACAGAGCTGATTTCTTCTCCACCAAGCAGCTGCCTTATATGCTGAAGATGTGGATATAGCTTTATTCTCAATAAGCATATCCTTGATAATTAGTTTCAAAGACTTGCCCCCTCAGTAATTACTCCACAGTGGAACTCCTTGTTTCTTCTTGATCCAGCAATGGACAAGTTGGAGCACTAAACTTCTGTTGTACAGGAGATTAAGTTTCTTCAGCGGCATGGTAATCCAGTTGCAGTATCAAGAGACTGTTAACCCTATGACTTTCACTTAGTATGAGAGGGCCAGCTAGCAATGCCGCACTAAATTCAAGAAGATGAAAGCCACAGTTTTGAAGATGTAGGACAAGAACCACAAACCTATCCAGAGACATTTCTTTGGCCACTTCCAGTCATAGTCTGCAAACCCTGTGCCAATGTTTCAGATTTAACCCCTCAAAAGCGTGCCTTGGGAAACCAGAGCACAAGAGAAGAAGCTTCTGATAGAATCAAGGCATTGAACTCAGACCCATGGAATGGCAGTGATTATCACTGCTCTGACCAGAAGGCAATTACTCTGATGCATGAGGTATAGTAGAAAAGTTCTGTTAAGCCCAGTTAGCCTTGCCACCTTAATAAGCCTCATCTAAAGAAGGAGAATGTACTATATGCTACCTTCCCTTCCCCAAACACAATGCATTATAGGCTGATACACACTAAGGGATGAGAAAGGCCTATTGGTTTTCTTCTTCTTAGGAACCCACTCAGGCCTTGGCCTGTAAAGATTCCTGAGGACTACAGAGGTCACGTTTGCCACATCTCTCTCAGTCTAACCCTGGACACTGAGTATGTTCATAAGCTTTCTAGGGATGTGTCAGACAGCATCCTGGACAGAAGTCTAGTCGTGGGTGGTCCAAGTGCTTGCAGAGGACTAGGCATACAACCACTGAGCATTCAACCTCTGAAGAAACATGTCTTCAACTATTCTAGACCAGATGGTAAGGCTCATCTGTGCCTGCAAAGGGGCTGTGCAGGGCAACGCAGATGCCTACAGTTCATAAGGTGCCAGAACACTGGTATTAAGTTTGCTTAGCAGGGCCTACCATTTCACAGACAGATGACCAAATGCACATTTCACTTTGACTCTGTGTGTGGGTAATGGCACTGTTACACTGCATATGGGCTCCATGGTGGACAAAGCAGACCCTCTTGATGAAGCAGTACAGGTAGTAAGTACCACCTCCCACAAGAAAGACAGGAACTCGGACATGGTTGATCCTCTTCTTATTTGCAAATAAGGTATTGATGTTCTGTTGTCCAGGTTTAGAGTTACAGAAGATATTGCAAATCCACAAAATAGTTCATTGAAATGTCCACAAAAATCTTCTCTGCTGGCCCAGTGTCAATGGTTAGCTACTGAGTGGGTAGAGACAAAGGTCTTGAGGTTTTACAGGGCAAGAGCCTCCTAGAGCCTAGAGGCTCCTGAAAATTTGTACAGCAATAAGAAGCCATGGTGCCAGCTCATAGTCAATTGTCTGTTTCAGCTATGCCTTAATACTAGACACAGAATATACAAGTTGTCCCAGCAATGAAAGGATGATCAGTTGCACCCATCCATGCTTCTCTCTTTGACCTAGATCCTATGGCTGACTGCATACAAAGCAGCTGCAGCAGTAAGAGTTCCTTGGATGTCATTCCACAGATTTCTCATAGAAAGTTACATTGAGGATTATAAGCATCAGCTTGCTATGAGTGAACTCTCAGAACATCCATTGCAGCCACAGGATTAAGTCCATCTCTTCCTCCCTGTGGCACCTTGCAGTGACCACTGTCCAAAGGTGAAGTGGACACCATGGAAACAATGCAAACCAAAATGGTAATTATGCAGGGGATTAAAAAAAAAAAAAAAAGCATGTGGTAAGTTCTGCCAGTTTCTTTTCTATTTTCATTCTGAATATGGATTAAAGATACTTTCCCCAATCTCCCTGATGTCTGTAGTTACATGGTCAGCAATTTACGGAGCTATAAAGAAGTTTAATATGAACAATGGAGTAAGGAAGAGCGAAATACAGAATCAGTGGATAGCTAAGTCAGGCTTATGGTTAAGGCTGTTTTATCCCATTTGAAACTAAAAATCATAAATATATATATATATATGTATATATAACCAAGAGTTCAGGAAAATTAATCTTACTATCACAATCTGCTTCATCAGATTTATCTTGGCAGTCAATTTCTCCATTACACCGTAAGTGTACATCGATACACTGTCCTTTCTCACACTGGTACTGAGATGCAGAGCATATGGGGCAGTTATCTTCATCACTCTGGTCATCACACTCTGGAAATCCATCACAACGCCATGCCATTGGGATACAGTCAATCTCTCCAGTTGCACAAGTAAACTGGTCAGGGGAACAAGTTGGGGGTTCTGGAAAAAGGGAAAACAAATCACATTTATATATTCAATTTTAGCCCTTTCAACAGTAAAAATTTGAGTAAAAATGTGACACACATTTTCAAGAAAAACACACTGATTCCTGGACTGACGTTCTGTGACAATATTAAGATTCCAGCATAGAGGAAAACATGATTTTGCACAGGGAATGAAATTTTGCCAACTTCATAACAGAAACTGTATGCACGCCAATTAGGGAAGCTTGCTCCAGCAGACAAGCACTGAATTAAGGAAAGGAACTACTACTTTCTACTTTTTGGAAGACACTGTCATACACATAACTTCAAATAATACTCAATTTCTGATTGCAAACAATATTCTACACAATTCTAATCCCTGCAATTATATTAGCCTGGAACAAATCTTCATTAAAAAAATCTGGCACAGGGGGCTACTTGGCAATGAATACACCTAAAACATATAACAGCTTGTCCTGGTTTTGTTAAAAACAAGACCAGTTCTCTTCCAGTGATTTTTCTTTCAGCTAAGTTCTTTTAGGTGGCTGTACTTTTCTGAGTTTTAGCCTGCATATTTTTCCTTGGATGCTGTACTTGGTGCTGATAAGAAGACCAACGGAATGCTGAAGAAGCTCATGTTTAGATTTATTACTATGGTAGCCAAGAAAGACTGATAAGTTTTTCCACGTTCCATCATGAGAGGGGTGTGTTTGAGGAGGGGTGGATGGAACGGGTGACTTAAATTGACCAGTTAAGTATTCCATCCCATAATCGTCATACCTCCTATATAAGAGGGTGATCACGAGGGTCTCCTCTCTGACTGTGGCTGGCATCTAGAGAGGACCCCGCCTGTGATCTACAGGCCTCGAGCCCTGTAATCCCTGCAACCAGTTTCCGGTTTGCTGTGAAGTCCCGCCCATGACTTCCAGGAGCCTGAGCTGCACCTGCTGGAGTGACGCCAACTCCACATGGAGCACTTACGATTGTTTTTTTCTATTTTGTATATATTCTCTATTTATTAGTAGCATTAGTAAAACTCTTTAAAACCTTCCAACTTGAAGTCTAAGTCTCCCTTCTCTTTCATCTTCCCTATCATCCTTCTGATCTAAAGGAAAAGGGGTGGCGAGAGGTAACAGGGTAACAGGGAGCATCTGCCACAGTTTATTGTCGCCTTGCCTTAAATGGTAACACATCTGCTTCTACAATATTTGTTCCTCTATTTTTGCAGTGGTTTCTCTGCAAAAAAATTTCCAATTCAGATATGAATTGAAAAATATGAATGGAGAAAAAATATCTGTAAAGGCCTGTTAAACATCAAGCTAAATCCTCTGGAAAGTTTCTGGGCTGCAGGTCAGTGGATGTTCAGACAGCAGCTCTGTAGGCCCGTCCTGATCTTATATGCTTTCACTACAGTCAGAGACAGAACACTAGACCTTCTGCACAGCCATTTTTAAGTCTGTTGGACTGAAGAAAGCTGAGACTTCCTTCAAATTTGACCCTTAATGGACCCCAAGATTCTGGCATCAATACATTCCACATCCATACTGTTACTCAAGTTGCAATCACACACTGATAGCATTAAGCAGCAGCTACAACCTCATGCAGAGATGCAACAGTTATCCTGTAATAACGCATTCATAGTTGCTTTCTTCAGAATGTCAAAAGACAAAGGCATTCCAGATCAAGAATCTATTGCAAAAAATGCCCCTAATTCTTACATAAAGCAAATTAGCACACACCTTTTTCACCATTAGTATCAGTGAAAGAAACAGTCAACATATTATATAAGTCCCTTCAATTGTTACCAGCACCAGTTAGCTATGTTCAAAATGAGGGGACCATCTCAAAGCGCTACTGCAGTGAACAGATACATTTCCACTAATTTCAAAAGTTGTGTGAAATCCCTGTGACCTAATTAAACCAGTTAACAGAGGCAGTCATTAGTCCCCGGATTTGCTGTTGCCAGCTAATACTCTAAGTAGATGCTTTACTACTACGATTAAGAGAGTACCACCCTGTCTAAGACAACAATATTGAGCAAGCTGGAGGTGTGCTCTGACACTGGATGGTAACACCCCTCTGGAAAACTGATGAGGTTTTAACATTCAGGCTCAGGAATGGACTTCACAAAGAACCCGGCAAAAGGAAAGCTTCCCAGTTGTAACTAATGACAACACTTTTGTAAGAGTATTTTTCTCCTGAGAGTGATGTTACTGATCCTAGAGCTATGCAAATACATGCAAACCATTTTCAAAGTGCTTCACTAGGGAGAAATGTTCAAGAACAAGACGCAGGTATAATCAAGAGCTTGAAAAACAACATACAAATGAAAATCCAAATGCATTTGATTTTTGAAAATGTTATGATATTTAAGTTTCTGACTTATGATTATTTGGTGTAGCAATATGAGAATTACAAATCCAACCAGTGACATGACAGCTGTAGGTAGGATAAAGACACCAGATACAGACATCAAGACAATTTTTGAATTAGATTTTGATATGAGTGTGCTGTTTAGATAATTCAACAGACAGATTACTACTTCTGCATTTAGAGCCACATTTAATGTTGCATTATGGTTGCACTTCACAGGCATAAGCTTATCTTGTCAAGAGCATTCATAAGGTTACATGGATAAATGTTCTCCAGCTAAAATAGCTATTAATTTATTTTGAAATAGTGGCTATTGGCTGCTACTATGGCAGACAAGATATGTTAAAAAGTTGTTGCAGGCTTAGTGGAGGATTAGAATAAAAAAACCTGATATGGCCACTGATATGGAGGCCCCTTAATTTTAAGATTTATAGTTAAAGATAACAAAAGAGGAGGTACGAATCTCTTATGGTCATGTTGTGCAACAACAGTACAAGAAATATAAACAGATTGATTTCCTATGTTCCTGCAGATGTAACCACCACTACTCTAAAAACACATAGCCTGCTGTGGTCATGAGAAAGAAAAAGTCTATAATGGACATGACTGTCCCATGGGAGGTCAGAGTTCAGCCAGAAAATTATATCCATAGAAAATGAATACATAAAAATAAGTCAAGTGGACCAAGAGAACCAAACAATTTAAGATATGATGCTTTCCAGAAAGAAACAATGTTTTGTTTTGTTTTTAATCCCCTCCGCAAGTATAACATAACAATGTTCAGAAATCCTGGGACTGTGAAAGTGAAGTCTAAAGAAAAAGTCTACCATGTGGAAAGAGGATTGCAATAGAGCTTTTGGCCTACATTTCATAATTAGACAGTACAATGTTTCATGTCATGAGGCCCAATTAATTTAAAAGACTGGAGTATGACACTGTGGGAATCATATGCACAATTTCTGCTGCTAGGTCATCAAAGGTTGATGCGACATCATCTCACAAGCATTTGTTTGAAGCACCAACCTGTCACATCATACAATTATAAAAATGACTGTAGAATATGCAAATATTTTAAGGTCAAACAAGGATATTCTGCTTACAATGAAAAGTCACCTATGTCCAAAAACTGAAGCAAAAAACAGCTGGTAGAAGAATCAAAGGTCAATTTAACACGATGCAACACATCATGTGTAACAAAACTGTGTGTAAATCCACATTTTGGATTGGAATGCAACCTCAACCCCCATATCTTCTGATGCAAACTGCTTAGCAGTACTGTTAAACAAAGCTCACCTCCACATGTTAAGAGATTCTGTAGAAGCACGAGGTGCTCAGGACATGAACACCTTGGAGTCCCATCCCCTTTGGCAATGCAGATATGCGAACACCCACCATTGTCATGGGAACATGGATGGACAGCTGGAGGAACACACAGAAAAGTATATTAAAGAGCAAAAAAGAAATCATAACCAGTCACAGCTAGGGCAAACTCACAAAACCACTTGTGGACCACTTCTGTTTGAGTAACCAAAATTGCACTACAAATTAAGAGGAAGATAAATGCAGGATTTTTCAGTTCAGTGCTCAGAAGTTGATTTACTACATCAGGACTACATTTCTCCCAGTCTCAGGTGAAGAGGAATGAGAAGGCAGATTTGAGAAGGTTGCATTTACAGTGCACCTAGACCTAGGACAGCTCACTGTAGGAGCTTCCTCCCTCACTAGAGTGTTTTAAATCATCGACTGTGCTAAGTCAAACCAGTCGTGCTTTACAGAGGGGTCTAAAACCTCCAGAGAAAAGGCAAGTACAATTATTTTATTTTTATTTTTATTTTTAAAGGTTTTCCAAATCTTACCATTTGATTGTACTTAAAAAATAACAACCATAATTATAAGTAGCCTTTAGAGTGAATTCCATATCATGTGAGCTTGTACAAAGCAGGTAACTAAGTGCCATAAAATCACATATTCTAGCTGTGCAGAAATACTCCTCTGGACAAGAAAGAAGAATTTGTTTCTCCTTCTCTTCTAGGATCCTGACTAGCTAAGTTGAAAGCAGTCCATGGCTTACAATATTCAGCTGGATGAGGATTTCTGAGGGAGAGTGACCAAGGCTGAGAGACATTAAAGGTATTGAAATAAACTCACAGAATTCCTCCATATCAAGCTCTTCCACAGCATGAATGCCTGTTAGGTGAGCAATTCGGCCTTGAATTCTAGTCCTTTTGTACCCATTTATTTTCTCCACTCTCTCAATCATCTGCTGCTGACGATCAATCCAATACAAGTGATTCCCCAGCACAGTGAGTCCCATTGGCTGAAGGATGTTGGAGTCCTCCAGGGTCACGCGGTTAGCACCTGAGTTAAACAAAAAAAAGATTAGTTTTACACTAGTCGACTTTTAACTAATTTCTTTAAAAGACCCCCAACCAAACCCAACATTGAAAACAGTTAGCTGTAAAGTCACTGGCTTCCTTTGCCTACACAGATGAAGGCTGTGCTTGTTCAGCCTTATCTCAGCTGAATGTGACCAGTTGCCATGTCATGAGGGCAAGTAGATACAATGTGAAACACAGTTCATCCTTGCATACACTGGCTGGTCAGCCAGCCATGATCAGCCTCATGTTAACACGCTCTGTTACGCGTAACTGTGTGCAATCCCTAAAAGCCTCTGTCGCCAATAAAGACTCAACTCTTGGGCCAAAATTTTTACAACACATTCACACACTGAGCAGTACACTTTGTTGGAATCTACAAGCAAGCATGAAATACTACCAATTAGCTTCACTGCCATTATGCAGATAAAAAACAGTAATCGTGCAAAGCAACAGGGAAATAAACCCTGTCACATGCTGTATCACAACCACAGAGATATGATCACAAAAGAAAAGCTCACATTCTAACAGCCACACTTCTTTCTTCACTTTCTCTTTTTTCTTCAGTCACCAACCAGAAAACCAAAACTCCAAGTAACTCAGTATGCCCTTAAACAGAACAGTATCAAATGCTCAGATGTTCTGCTCCACAGAAATATGCAAAAATCTGCTCTCAGCCACTGTGTAAAAATCAGGATAAATAAAAATGCATTTATAACTGCTTTTAGCTTTAATTGCTTGCAGTCTTCTACTGCGTACTGTCCTACACTTAGTGGCCTTTAATTGTTGCTTTTGTTATGCTTGTCTAAAGTGAAAAAAAGATTCCAAATTATTCTGTTAATTCACAGAAACCATTTTGAGGCTGTGTATACCTATGTATACTGGATATATTTGTTATTAAAAATGAATCAAAACAAAAGCTGCTTCTGCTCTCGTATTTCATTTTGGAATAAAGACCTCATGTCTGCTTGCATTTAAAAAATAAAAGTTTTGAATATCTACACAAAATAAGATTACAGAATCTGGATATAGAATAAAATGCTATGAGCACAGGATTCCACTATTTTGTGGCAGAAATCATATAGAGCTCAGCCAAGCGTAAGAATGTAACATTTATTTCAATTACAGATTCTGGTAGTTTGGCACATAAAATTACTGCCTGCAATGACTCTTGCTTGACTGCCATGACAAACAGCATGCATACAAATATAATTTAGTTGTAGAGAGATCAGAAATTCTTGGACTTTGAGTTTTAGTTCTTTAGTTCTGAATTTCTTTTGTTTCCAAACCAATGAGGAAGACATCTTTGTTTCATTCCATTTTCTGAAGAAACATGTATGAACTGTATGTGACAGCAGAGTCCTGTAATCTGATATATCCATTATTGTATGCACTTTCCAAGTATCATGGAATTTTACTCTTAGGCAGAGTAAAAGAACAGAATGGATGCACCTGCACTATTTCTACTACATGGGCACTAAACCTGACCCTTAGTACTACTCTCTAGCAGTGCGGTTCCTGAGATGTTCTTTGTCTTCTCAAAAAAAGGTCTTAAAATTTAGAAATACTAGGAAACATTTTGACAGAAGAATGTTCTCAATTATCAAGGCATGGGGCTCTTTGTTCATTTGCCCTGCAATCTGCTGAGCACCCTTGGCTCCTATGAACTTCAGTGTCATTGGATTTTCAAAGATAAGTCCTTTTGTCAGAGTAAGTCTTGCATTTTGATGCAAAGGCACAATTTTCAGCTGCATTCAAGATACCACAAGAATAGGAAAGCCACATTTCAACCTGATATGAAGAAAACAACTTCTGCCTTCGTGACTTTTTAAGTGCTAAATTGCTCATCCCTTTAGAAATAAAAGGCAAGCTGGTCTCCTGAAGGATATCCTAAAATCATGAATACATGAGGTGTTAGGTGACATTTGCAAGCTAGCATTCCTGTTGCAATCCTAGCCTGTTTGGACAGCCTACCAATCCAGTTCTAAAACACATTACATTTAATGGTTTATAGGGGTGTACATCAAGCATCATAGTTTTTCTTCCTCATATGCAAAAAACTGAACACTGGTGATTTGGGAAGCTGCTGGAGATAGCAGTAGATAAGGTGATTAATCAATGCTATAATTACATTGGATTTGATCTTGAGTAAATGACAGTTCAAATTATTAATTAATAATTTTAAAAGGAGAAGGGCACCTATAGCACTGGATGACATCATTAAATTGTTGTTTAGAAGAATGATCAACATTAAAAACTTGATCTGAATAAATAAAATGATATTTCCAACATATATGGTTAGAATAAAGAAGACAAAACATGTTGCAAATAAAGAAGTGTCAGATTTCCACAGTAATCAGTTTGATTCCCAGAATGAAACAGATGTGTAGTCTTCAAGATGGAAATCAATAATCAAATGTAAAAAACATGAAGCAGGAAATACACATAACTCCTCTATTTAAAGTCCAATTGAAAACAAAGCAAGTCAAATTTATTCAGCAGCCTCAGTTTATACTAAAATCCTTTTGCTAATATATACCCATTTCAAAGTGTTTTGCTCAGAAAATAGGTTTCAGAGGAACTAATTCAAGCCAACATAACTTTGGCCATCAATTTTTTTCTGATGCAAGACTGCAAAATATTTTAAAATAAAAATATGCTGTTAACTCATTTAAAAAATCAGTAGCTCACTGAATCAAATTACACTGATCTCAGCTGCAACAAATACAACCATCGTTTTCAGGCTATATTATACATATCTTCTAGTTAATAAAAGTTGTTTTCTTTTAATCCTGTAGCTTTCCCCTGATTTTATCTTACCCAGAGGGTTTGACTCTTTAGCTGTGGCCCATCAAATATATGTGCACTAAAAGCTCTGGTTCAATATTAACTACAGAAAGTTTAGTTTTCCCTGTAAAAAGATCCAAAGAATTGGATTAAAATACATATCCAGTATGAAAAAGTAAGCTGACAGGGATCTTTAATGGCATGAAAATGAAGACTGTGTACAAAGGAAGTTGCAATCACAGGATACAACTACCAGCGTGTGATGGTCTAGTTGCTGATTTATTCATGTATCAGTTTACCTAAGTCCTATTGTCAGGTCTTATTCATTCAAGACTTAGATCTAAAACAATAATAAACAGACTTCTCTGCATTTCATGCTGTACTGTGCAAGGTCACAGTCTACATCTTCCAATCTCTAGCAAGAAAAACTTGCCCCCTGCCCAGCCCCATCTGCTAGCTGTGACTCAACCTTGCATGTGTGCTAAATCAAAGGGGAAAAAAGAAAGTTTATGTACACACAAACAGAAGATCTACACATAGCTAGGTTTGCTAGCTACAGTTTCATTAAGTAATATGGCTTCCTCTTACATGGGGGGCCACCTTTTTATCAGTACCAGCACTAGGTATTGATCCTGTCTTCCCTTCTCAATCCATCAACTTCTCCCTGGTACATTCCCGCTCTCCCAAACCATGTGATTTCCACATAATCCTCTTTGGTGCATCTTCTCTCTAGCTCTTGCATTTGTGGATACCACTTTAGCCACAATATCTGCATGATATGCTGCTTTTCCATCTTGTCCTTTTACTTTTATATTTCCTCCTACAGAACTTATCCTTTAATCACTAGAGAAAACCCTCTTAGTATCTCTGATGCATTTTGTGTTACATGTCCCAGTCTGTCAACCTTTATTTCTCAAACATGGGGTTTTGCACAAGCCAAGCCCTCTGACACCTATCCTGGATTGGACATTTTGTGGCTACACAGGCAGTTTGACAATACGTCCCCATCCAGCTTCATAACTGATGAAAGACATGGGCTGCTTTACCTTCACAGCTCCAGATTCATATTTTTGTACCTTCTCTGGCAAACCCGAGTCCAACTGTGACTCAGGTGCTCGAAAGTGAACTGTCCTTGTAAAAAAGTGAACAATTTTCTCCTGTTCCAGTTCGTTGCCCCACTACAACACAAGGGAAGGATGTGACTACATGGCAAAAAGAGAAGAGCTGCCAAAAAACAGAGAATCAGCCTGTTAGGGCAGTTGCCAATCACTACAACAGCCCAGCTTTTACTCCCTCACACTAGTTCACTTTTCTCTGTGCTTCCTTTGGGATTTCATTTCTTGAGAGACTGAATCATGAGTCAGAAAATCCATGTGGTGCTATTGCTATGAATGTGGACTAATGTTTTATTTTACTGATGTGGGAAAACTGCAATTAATTGACATCTCTCCACTGTTTTGCAACACTGGTATTCCAGATGAGCTGCCTTACCATCCACCGTAGAAAAAAGCCATTCCCCTTCCTTCTGTTTTTTCAGGCTACCTTGATTTACTAAGATATAAACTCCAGAGAAGGAAAAATTGAAGAGTTATGCAAACTTTTCAAACCATAACCAAAAAAAAAGGGCACAGGGGAGGTGATTTAGACATTCCATGACTGGCAACACCTATTTAAATCTGATCTTGCAAAAGTTGCTTTCAGAATATACCAAAAGTCAAATGGGTCTCTTGGAGGGTGGCAATCATTACAGACATGTTTAACACAATCAGATCAAAGATGGGAGCCCACAAGCAATAGTTCCCTGTGACTGCTTACACAGAACTGGAAACAGCAGAGAGAAAATTTACTGGGGTCAGCATCAAAGAGGGAATAATGTCTTATACATATACACACTCTGCTCCAAACATTTAACTTCTACCACATACCTGACAAGTCACAGCTTTCGATGCGCTTCAGATCTGCATCCACCCAGAAAAGCTTTCCAAGTTTGTTGTCAATCACCAGTGCTACTGGTCGGATCAACCCGGTTGTAAAAAGCACTTCTCTCTCTGTGCCATCAAGGGCTGCACGCTCAATCTTGGGAGCTCGATCTTGCATGTTGGTGAAGTACATGTACCTGAGAACAAAGAAACCAGGTGCTTAACTGAGAGCTTCAGAAGGGAGGCAACTCACCTTTGCACACAGGTTCTATGTTGTAAGTGGGAATGGTTTACTCAGGGATGATGACTGCAGTGACTGTTGCTCCCAGCTGCAAAGCCCCAGATCTGTCAGCTGCAGAACCCCAAACATTTGTTAACTGGCATATTGAGATAGCCTGAAATTGAAAGCATTTTTCCTTAATACAGCAAGCCACAAAATGCTTCAGGACTCAGCACTACTGCACTGTTCCTGCAGAGGAGGTGGGGCTTGTAGGAGACTAGCACAGACTTTCTGCAACCACCCTTGGGTAAAGTCGTCCCCATCTGTGAATCAAAGCCCAGCACCTCTTTCTGACAAAAAGCATTAACTGTCACCTCCTCTCCTTCTGGGCTGCCTTCCTTCTCAGCAAGCAGAATGTGAGAGAAGCAAATACCAGAAGGAAGAGGAACTGAGGATGGCACGTTCCTGGTATCTTAGTTCCATGAATTCTTTATATCTGCCTAAGCCAGTTCAGATGCAAACAGAAGTCTCTGTCCTCCCCCTGCATAGGGAAGTTCAGAGTTTTAGAGATAACAAACCTAAACACCCATTTGAATGGAGAAAACAGATAAGCTTTTATAGATACAAACTATGTCCAAGTGACTTAGCCCCAATAAAATTAACATCTTTCCTCTAATCCCCTGCTCCCCCCACCAGCTTTTGAACTGTGCAGAGTACACTGAGTATTGTGTAAAATACCAATCCTATAAATGCTCAAGACAGACTCTCTGGGTACTACTGTATCCACACAGTTATGAAATATTGTCATTCAAAATCTGTCAAGCATATGCTAGTAAATTGCAATTTAAGCATCTAGCTTATTAAAGAGAACAGTAAAGGACCATCTTTGACTCCTAAGAATTAAGGTACTAACCACCTGAGGTGGAGATGAGGTCTGCTGGATCTAACCAAAATTGCTTTGCAGCAAAACAACGAATTTTCTTCCTGTGGGAAATCACTCCAGTGCACGCTACCTGGTTCAATTAATTTCAGAAGTTCTTTGAGATACGCATCAAGGCAGAACTTAAAAAAGTACAGAACATTCGGGTTTTGTTTGTTTGTTTAACTTGCTGCTATTACATAAGCAGGAATAGTTGTATCAATGAGAGATCCCGCTTTTTTTCTGGAAGCATTTGTTTTATGATGACCAAAACTCTCCTGTATTTCCCATTAGGGCTGTGCACTCACGCAGCAAACAGGATAAGATTGTTTTTCTTTGCTGTTCCCACCTGGGTTAGTTCCTCATTATAAACAACTGCAAGTCTGTGTGAACATCTAAGTCAGTACACCAGAAGAGGCAGCAAAGGAAAGAACAGTAAGAGAAAGCTGGATACCTTTAAAAGCCACACATGCAGCTGACATACATTCCAAGAGTGCTCTGTCCAAGGTACACAAAAGAATCTCACCCTCGCTCTGCATTCACTACAATGGCTCTGGGCTTGTCATGATCCCCTCTCAGCACCATCCCAATTGACTCGCCATTCAGCCTGTGGACATTGACTGAGTTTGTGGCCTCACAGGTCCAGTACAAGGTATGGCTGTATATATCGATGCTAAGGTCATGTGGCTGCTTCTCTGGGTTCTGACTTTGGTTTGGAGTACTCATGACCGTGAAAGGCTGCAAGACAACATATGGGGAACAATTTCCAGTAATTATTCTGATTACTGACTGAAGAACACTGATTGCACAGAAACATCGTTTACCTACCTGATGGTCCAGAAACACCTAAAACCACCCACAAGGAAATAACAGATACAAGAAATGTGATAAAGCTTAACAAAAAAAGATTTGATTCAAATTTTGGATTAGAGGAATAACATCTGTACAAAATTTGCTATAAAATTATGTAAAGCTCCCCAGAAAGCAGTTGTGGGGCCTCCTATAGTAGAATTAATTAGCAGGAGATGGAAGAAAACAATATTGAATGTTTATGCATGGAAAAATCTTGAATGAAACAATGCAAGAAACATGGCAGCCTTCTGGCCAGACCTGCACTGTTATACAATTAAGTGAACAAATCTCTACCTATTTCCAAAATCTCCTTACTTTATTTTTTGTAGTGTAGTAGATATTTATTTTAAGTCCTGGCTTATCCTAAAAGCTAAAATATTTTAATGAAACTGGGTTCTGTCTGCTTACATGTGAAGTGGCTACACCTCTGTCTCACACCCATACTAACAACATTCTTGCTTTCACCCTCATGTCTTTATGATGAACCTTATTGCCATTATTGCCAAATTCCTGGAATCATTACCCTAGACCCCTCCCAATCCAACTAACATATTATTTACTATGTTTTTTAACTGTATGTTGAATACTAACAGAGACTTCAATACTTTATTACTG
Source organism: Streptopelia decaocto (assembly GCF_964273445.1). NCBI lineage: Eukaryota > Metazoa > Chordata > Aves > Columbiformes > Columbidae > Streptopelia > Streptopelia decaocto. The sequence goes on from NC_138661.1 coordinate 49,126,055, forward strand.
TGGAGAGCACTAGAACATATAAAAAATCCCTAAAGAAAAATAATCTTTCTGTTGTTTAACATTACACAGGCTTCACTAGTGTACAGCCAATCCCAGTGCCATTGGGATAGTAATACTGCTGGCAGGACTCCCAACATCAAAATAGCTTTCAAAGGTGACTGCTTCTTGTGACATGATAATGGTAAAGGTAAAGCAGTGGCTTCCTTCCTTAAGTGTCCTACTGTGGTGCTTTCAATCCGTACATAAAAAAGTTCATATAGGTCAAGAAAGCTGAAGATAACATTCTGTGTTCAACTTAAGTCAAATGAATTACCCAACACAGAATTTCTTGTGAAAGTTATATTTCCACAATTTGGTTTTAGTCCTCCAAGCTCTGCAATAGTGATATACAGGCTTTTTTATTTTTATATAAAGCTTTATCCCTATTTTGTCTTGAGAGTGTGCCTAGAAATCATTCTTTCCTGAAATCAAAGGTAATATTACCCAGGTATGACACTCATATTCATCATCTGCAAACGGCACAAGTTGGCAAAACTACGTAAATATAGTTAGTGAAATAGAAAGTCAAAATCTGCAAGGGACCTGCATCTTCAAAAGCTGTGTGACCAAGGTAGAAGAAAACACAGCAAACAAATCTCCATTGCAATTTACATTTAGCAAGTACCAAAGAAAAGCTAGACTACAACAGTTAGCACCTAGCATAATCGCAAAAAGCAAGAGCAAAACTTCTTCAAAATGCATCCACAACCCCATTGGCTGCTCATCTCAACATACCTTCTCCCAATCTTAAAAGAAATGGTTAAAAAAATGTCACCTCTTCCTTTAAAGGAAACTGTAAAACCTCTAAAACTCTAGATGCATGAAGAGACCAGTCCATTTCCACTAAATACCATGTCACATTGTTTAGACGGGACTGCTCAAGAACTAGGAAAATATAACTTACCCATTCTCTATTTAATTTTATATTTTTATTCAAACCATAGTTCTTAAAGAACCTGTTATCTTGACCTGCAAGTTAAGCTATATTAACACATACCACTGCCTCGAAGTACAGTACACTTCTTTCCACTGTTGTGTTAGTAACTAGCGCAAAAGAATAATGTTCCCAACACAGCAAAACAATTAAGCATATGGAGAAGCCTATCCCTATCTGGCACAGCAGTCAACTCTACATTCACTCAGGGTTTAATTATAGCCTGGATAGCTGAGAGTTTTCATTTTGAGAGAGATTTACAATTATGACAATATTATCACACAATTAGCATACACAATATTGATTTCAGAATACAATTTATCTGTCCTGAGTATAAATAGTGAGTCTGCCTTACTTCAGTGCCCATTCTTAGCTTAATATTGCGATTCAAGGCTTATAGTTTCAGATACATATGATGTGCTATATTCTATTGCACTTCTTTGAGTATAAATTAAAATAATTATCCTAAAAGTCTTCAGTAATTTTCACATATCAATATAATATTTATGAATAAGTGCTGGCAAGAGTAAAGTTGAAACCAACGATCCCTTGGTGCAGGGGATGGAACGGGAAAGTCAAGTACAAAGCACAAAAACACACCAACACAAAACTATATACACCAGGTAAACTTGCCTGGGTGCCATCATCTTTGGCTCTTTTTATAATATTCTGACGTCCATCTACCCAATAGATCAATTTATCTAAGGGATCATAATCAATAGCCTTGACATTCCTTAGACCATGCATAGGCAGGATGATATCTGGACTTCGCTGATCATCTGGTATCATCCGGCTGATTGCAGATTTCTGGCTAAACAACAAGAAGCTGGCAGGGGCTGAAACAAACCAAAACAGAATGCGTAAGAAAATGCAACTCACATGGTCAAAAATACAACCACATAGAGACAAAGAATATTTAGGACAAAATCCCAGAGAGACAATTATATTCACAAAGAAAACGAAGGTAATTCATAATTAGAGATTTTTGCTATTAAGCTGAAAATGTTTCTTTATGTAGTTCTGGAGGGTAAATGTGCACAATCTCTCCTAGAAAGTATTTCCTTTTCATATTCTAAAATAACTATGTTCCCCATGTGGAGTTTAAGCAACACCATTGACAGTGGGCAATACACAGTCACAGGTTTCCTATATTAGTATAGAATAATTTTGGTTGTAAAAGACCTTTAATATCATTGAGTCCAACTGTTAACCTAGCCCTGTCAAGTCCACCTCTAAAGCATGTCTCTAAGTGTCATGTCTATATGTCTTTTACATCCCTCCAGGCATAGTGACTCAACCACTTCCCTGGGCAGCCTGTTCCAAAGCTTCACAACTGCTTTGGTGAAGAAATTTTTCCTAATATCCAGTTTAAACCTCTCCTGGTACAACTTGAGGCCATTTCCTCTTGCTGCTTGGAGGAGGTGACCAACACTCACCTTGCTACAACCTCCCTTCAGATAGCTGTAAAGAGCAATAAGGTCTCCTGCCCTCAGCCTCATTTTCTCCAGACTAAAACCCAGTTCCCTCAGCTGTTCCTCATCAGACTTGTTCTCTAGACCCTTCACCAGCTTTACTGCCCTTCTTTGGACATGCTCCAGCACCTCATTGTCTTTCTTGTAGTGAGGCACCCAAAACTGAACACAGTATTCGAGGTGCAGCCTAACCAGTGCCACAAACAGGGGGGACAATCTCTTCCCTAGTCCTGCTGGCTGCACTATTCGTGATAAGAGCCAGGATGCTGTCAGCTTTCTTGGCCACCTGGGAACACTGTTGGCTCATATTCAGCCATCTGTCAACCAACATCCCTAGGTCCTTTTCCACTGGGCAGCTTTCCAGCCACTCTTCCCCAAGCCTGTAGCATTGCATGGGGTTGTTGTGATTCAAGTACAGGACCCGGCACCTAGCTATTTTGAATCTCACACAATTTGCTTCAGTCCATCGATCCAACCTGTCCAGACCCCTCTGTAGAGCCTTCCTACCCTCAAGGAGATCAACACTCCCACCCAACTTGATGTCGTCTGCAAACTTACTAAGGGTGCACTCAATCCCCTCATCCAGATAACTGACAAAGGTATTAAACAGAACTGGCCCCAATACTGAACCCTGGGGCACACCGCTTGTGACTGGCTGCCAACTGGATTTGACTCCATTCACTCTTTGGGCCTGGCCATCCAGCCAGTTCCTTACGCTGTGAAGAGTACCCCTATCCAAGTCATGAGCAGCCAGTTTCTCCACGAGAATGCTGTGGGAAACAGTGTCAAAGGCTTTACTAAAATCCAGGTAAACAACATCAATAGCCTTTCCCTCATCCACTGAGTGGGTCACTTTGGCATAGAATGTTAGTTAAGCAGGACTTGCCTTTCATAAACTCATCCTTTCATCCAGTTAAAATTTCCTTATATGCTACTGTGTCAGGATGCCTGAAGCTTTTTGTTTTTTAATGTCAACAGTCCATTTTCTATTCATCTGCTATTTTCCCTAGAAACCTAAGTTCTTATTGGACAACCAGTGAACTGGTGGTCTTATAATACCACATACAGGGGGCAAGCAAACTTATTTGAATTTCAAGTGCATGTGCACGTTGCACAGACTACTTCGGAAAATCTTCAGCCCTAATTCATGTCACAAACATGGATATAAAACCCCATACTCTGTCCTCCTATTTCAATCAGCTTTAAAGCCAGAACCTTTGAAATGGACTTCACTTTCTATACTTGAAAAGGATCATAAGCATCTGGGAGCCACAAGCACTGAAGAATATAGCAGCAAACAAAAAGGCTTACAACTACAGTTCCTGCTGTTGGGATCCAAGGTATAGTGAGCAGCACAGCCACACCTAAATCCATTTGGTATGGCAAGGCACAAGTGACCACAGTGGCCGTTATTTTGCACACAATCATTCAAGCCATCCTGACGTGAAGAATGGAAGACCAATATATCCATCACAAAATCCAGATGGCCCTGAATAAGTGTCCTGTTCTTCCCACTGGTCTTGTCTGCTCTTTCTATGCTGTGAAGATTCCAGTCTGTCCAGTAGATGTAGTCACTGTATTGGGTTAATCCAAATGGATGAGGTAGATCATCTGCTATGATTTCTCGTTCTTGTCCTGCAAAAATACAGATAATCAACTACAGGGCAATTCCCAAGTCATGAAATGAAGAGTGTGACTGAATAAAGAAAAAAGCTTTTTCTTCCCTTTTGAAAATAAAATCTCATTTCCTGAGTCAGCATCATGCGATTCACTATTAAGCAGTATCAGCTCAAGAGGTAACCCCAGCACTCGCAAAAACCTTATACTGATACCCTCTTGCCTATAGAGCAATTTGAAACTGTGCCACTGTATTGTTGTTTAAATAAATACTACTCTATATGTCTCATGCTTATCATCCCAAATAGATATTAGAAAATATATTCAAGAATACTATCATCTCCAGGAATCACTTAGGCCAATAAAAACCCCAGTTAATATGCACAAAAGCAAAAACATAAAACAAACATGAGATTCACAGAGAAACAGCTATGATAAATTGTGGTATTCAACACAAGAAACACAAATATTTTGCAGTGCAATTTAACATACAGCTAGCCCAAGAGATTAGGAAACCATTTGTTTGGCAGAAATCCCAATACTCCCACACTCAGTGGCTCAGTTAGCAACATTCACAATAGATTTAACACCTTCTAGAGTGTTAGATGGCCTCTGCCAGACATGCACTACTGAAGTATATGAATTCACAGTATCACAGTATCAAAGTATGTTTGGGATTGGAAGGGACCTCAAAAGATCATCTAGTCCAATCCCCCTGCTGGAGCAGGAACGCCTAGGTGAGGTCTCCAGCGAAGGAGAATCCACAACCCCACTGGGCAGCCTGTGCCAGTGCTCTGTCACCTTCACTGAGAAGAAGTTTCTTCTCAAATTTAAGTGGAACCTCTTGTGTTCCAGCTTGATCCTATTACCCCTTGTCCTATCATTGTTTGCCACTGAGAAGAGCCTGGCTCCATCCTCATGGCACTCACCCTTTATATATTTATAAACGTTAGTAAGGTCACCCCTCAGTCTCCTCCAAACTAAAGAGACCCAGCTCCCTCAGCCTTTCTTCATAAGGGAGGTGCTTCACTCCCTTAATCATCTTTGTTGCCCTACGCTGGACCCTCTCCAGCAGTTCCCTGTCCTTCTGGAACTGAGGGGCCCAGAACTGGACACAATATTCTAGATGGGGTCTCACCAGGGCGGAGTAGAGGGGAAGGAAGACCTCTCTTGATCTACTAACCACCCCCCTTCTAATACACTCCAGGATGCCATTGGCCTCCCTGGCCACAAGGGCACAGTGCTGGCTCATGGTCATCCTGCTGTCCACCAGGACCCCCAGGTCCCTTTCCCCTACACTGTTCTCTAATATGTAATTTCCCAACCTATACTGGAACCTGGGGTTGTTCCTGCCCAGATGCAGGACTCTACACTTTCCCTTGTTAAATTTCATCAGGTTATTCCCCGCCCAACTCTCCAGCTTGTCCAGGTCTCGCTGGATGGCAGCACAGCCTTCTGGCGTGTCAGCCACTCCTCCCAGCTTAGTGTCATCAGCAAACTTGCTGATAGTACACTCTATTCCCTCGTCCAGATCGTTAATGAATATATTGAATAATACTGGCCCCAGTACTGACCCCTGAGGCACTCCACTAGATACTGGCCTCCAACTAGACTCCGCACCATTGACTACCACTCTCTGGCTTCTCTCCTTAAGCCAGTTTGCAACCCACTTCACTACTCTATTGTCTAGACCACACCTCCTCAACTTAGCTGTGAGAATGCTGTGGGAGACTGTGTCAAAGGCTTTACTGAAGTCAAGGCAGACCACATCCACCGCTCTGCCATCATCCATCCACCTTGTTACATTCTCATAAAAGGCTATGAGGTTGGTCAAGCATGACTTACCCTTGGTAAAGCCATGCTGACTGCCCCTAATAACCCTCTCATCCTTGATATGCCTTGAGTTGGCACCAAGGATAAGCTGTTCCATTACTTTCCCAGGGACAGAGGTGAGGCTGACCGGTCTATAATTACCCGGGTCCTCCTTCTTGCCCTTTTTGAAGACTGGAGTGACATTTGCTTTCCTCCAGTCCTCGGGCACCTCTCCCATTTCCCAAGACTTGGCAAAGATGATGGAGAGTGGTCTAGCAATGACTTCAGCCAGCTCCCTCAGCACCCGCGGATGCATCCCATCTGGACCCATGGATTTATGGATGTCCAGACTATTTAATTGCTCCCTAACCCAGTCCTCATCGACTAAAGCAAACTCCTCCATTGACCTGGCTTTATCCAGGGTCTCAGGGGTACAGGGCTCCCCAGGACAGCCTCCGGCAGAGCAGACAGAGACAAAGAAGGAATTCAGTAATTCTGCCTTCTCCATATCTTCTGCCTCCAGGGCACCCACCCCATTCATCAGTGGGCCTACATTGCCTCTGGTATTAGTTTTATCTGCTATGTATTTGAAAAAGTTCTTTTTGCAGTCCTTGCCCCTTCTCACCAGCTGTAATTCTAAGGAGGCCTTGGCTATCCTAGCTGCCTTCCTACATCCTCTAACAGCAGCCTTATATTCCTCCCAAGTGGCCAGCCCCTGCTTCCATGACCTGTAAACTCTCCTCTTCTGCTTGAGCATACCCAACAGATCCCTATTCAACCACACAGGCCTCCTGGCTCCCTTCCTTGACTTCCTACATGTGGGGATGCTCTGATCCTGAGCGTGGAGGAAGCAATCTCTGAATGCAATCCAACTATCTTGGGCCCCTTTTCCTTCAAGCAGTCTTGCCCATGGGATTTCCCCCAGCAATTGCTTGAAAAGGCTGAAGTTAGCCCTGCTAAAGTCCAGGGTTGCAATTCTACTTGCTATTCTGTTCCTGCCACACAAGATGTTGAACTCCACCATCTCGTGGTCACTGCAACCCAGGCAGCCCTCAACCTTTACTGCTTCGACCAGATCCTCCTTGTTAGTGAGGATGAGATCCAGCAGTGCACCTCTCCTAGTCGGCTCCTCCACCATCTGCATGAGGAAGTTATCATCAATGCACTGGAGGAACCTCCTGGACTGTGGCTGGCTGGCTGAATGGTCCTTCCAGCAAACATCAGGGAAGTTAAAATCCCCCACAACAACCAGGGCCTGTGACTGTGAGGCCACTCTCAGCTGCCCATAGAAGGCCTCATCAACTTCCTCAGCCTGATCTGGTGGCCTGTAATAGACACCTACAACAATATCACCCCTGCCAGCCTGCCCCTTAATTCTGACCCATACACTCTCAACTTGCTCCTCATCCACTCCTGGGCAGAATTTAGTACATTGTAGTTGCTCTGTCACATAGAGAGCAACTCCACCACCACACCTGGCTGGCCTGTCTTTCCTGAAAAGGACATAGCCATCCATGACCACATTCCAGTCATGTGAACTGTCCCACCATGTTTCTGTAATGGCCACCAGATCATAATCTCCCGACCGAACACAGGATTCTAACTCCTCCTGCTTATTCCCCATGCTGCACGCATTGGTGTACAGGCATTTCAGGGAGCGAGCAGAGCACACCAATTTCTCCCTAGGGGCATAGGAGGCCACCCGGTCCTCATCAGTTTTAGAATGCTGCCCCACTGGGACAAGCCCAGCTACAACCCCATTCCCCTTTGAGCCTAGTTTAAAGCTCTCCAAATGAGCCCAGCTAATTTCTGCCCCAGCATCCTTTTGCCCCTGCGAGATAAACCTTTCCTGTGTAACACTGTCCGGACTGGTGTCTTATAAAACCAGCCATTATCAAAAAATCCAAAGCCCTGCCTGTAGCACCAGTCTTGGAGCCAACCATTTACAGTCAGAATTTTCCTATTCCATCCCACATCGTCACTTGAAGATGGAAGGAGTAAAGAGAAGATCACTTGGGCCCCTGAGTCTTTCACCATCCTTCCCAAGACCTTGAAATCGTTCTTCATTCCCCTCAGACTACGGGAAGCAGCTTCCTCCCCATCTGTCTGGAAGACCAGCAGTGGGTAGTAGTCTGTCGGGTGCACCAGTCTGGGGAGCTCTCTAGTGATATCCTTGATCCGGGCTCCAGGTAGACTACAAACTTCCCTAAGAGGAGGGTCAACTCTGCATACTGGGCCCTCTGTTCCTTTCAGAAGGGAATTTCCTATTATAATCACCCTTCTTTCTTTCTTATAAGAGGCAGTCTTAAGTTGTGAAGTCAACCGCCTCTTCCTATGTGATCTTGTAGGCAGGCTTGGCACCACCTCCTCACCTACCTCTTCTTCAAGATCCAGGGCCTCAAACCTATTATGGAGGGGCACCTGGGGAGGCAAAGCAGGCAGGGAGGGGGGCTGCCCGTGACACCGAACTGGAATATACTTCCAACCCTTGTCATCTTTTAGGTCCCCTACCTCTGCCCGACAGCGACAAAGGTGGGGCTGTCTCAGGACTTCCGCCTCTGTCCGAGAGGGCAGGAGGTCCATCTCCTTTTGGGGGGTACCTTCCTGGGGTCTTTCCGACTGGCACATCAGGGTGTTACTCCACCAGTCGATCTCCCTTTCGCACTCCCTGATGGACCTCAACGTCTCAACCTCCTCCTTAAGTTTCACAACCATGTCGAGCAGATCTTGCACCTGCTCACACCTCACACAGGTGGAGTGCTGGCCTCCCTCCCCCAGCAGCAGCAGGCTCTGGCACTCCCCGCAGCCGGAGACCTGAACAGCCACCGTTCGGGACAGAACCTCAGTCTGTGTTGCCACAGTCTTTTTGAGACAAGCTCTCCTTCTGGAGGCGACCATGGTCATCAGCAGTCTGGGACGCTGGCAATAAGTTAGAGGGACTGACAAGCAACAAGTGCCCTCTGCACCCTGCTACACAAGCTACCACACCCGCTGCTGCAGCACAGTGTGGGTGGGACTCACCTGCTACACAAGCTGGTTGCTCCTCTCTGCACCTGGTGGGCAGCGACTAGTCCCAAAGGCTTTTTCAAGGCAAGGGGGGGGGGTGTGGTCGCTGTCACCGTGGGAACGCCCCCCGCCACGTCAGCCTCTCTCTCGCAATGGCTGCCGGGGCTTTGGGGATCGGGACACGCCGGGAAACACGCTGTCCCTGTACGTTTCCCTATGAGCTTCCTAATCTCTGCTGAACCTCGTGGTCGGCTGAACCTCACTGGCTCTGGCTCTCGATGGGCTGGCTCCGATCAGCTGACTGAATGCTAGTATCGAGTTTCAGCCGCTTTTAAACCTCCCGCCGTCATTTCTATAAATCACCTTCCTAAACATTTTCAGGCATAAACCTCTATGAATCTTTGCTATTTTACATCAAATGAGCATGTCACTTTCATCAGCATCATCTCCTGCCTCAAACAAACGTCCAATGCTACATTCTACAGAACACATCATTTTTCTTCCCCTGCCCTACTTTCCATCATGCCCTCTCTCATTTGGCCAAGACTGGAGAAGGAATGAAAAACCCCAAAACCAGAACATAATGCCATTTCCCAATAACCACTAGAACTAAGCAAAGAGTCAACCTTCCTTACTTTTAGGCATCTGAAGTGTCCAAGGTAGGTGCACAGATATCCTGCACACTCTCAGGTACTTAGAGCAATTCTCAACCACAGTGATGAATTCAGGGGATAGGCTCTTTTGAAAGAAGCAGACATGCTGTCTTATTGACTTTTGATAGTTGATAGATGATGGAAAATCTCCCCAACAGTGACTTTTCCCTGTGGGGTAATGTTTATAATGCCCAAGATTAAGTTGGGACACCATTCATTCATCCACTTAAAGAGTGCTTTATTCATTGCTTGCAGGGTAGATGTTTCTATCAGCAACACCAATTCAGATCACTCCTGGCAAAGAGACTGGCACTGTATAACGCAGGCCAAGTCTAATCATTTCCTTAACCAATAAGCCCACTTGCTAGATACCCGAGTCTTTATAATCTGCTAACTAAAAAGACATCATATAACACTGTTAACTTCAGCACTCATCCTTCTGCTTTCTTACCACAAATAAATGTTAACAGTAGGTTCAGCTTTAGAACCAGTTTAATTTACCACAGATGATTTCAATATTGTGTTTCTTCTCAATGCCATAATCAGTTTCTAGTTCAAGCCTGCCTCTGGCTCTTTTGTTTCTCTAAGTATAATGCACAAGCTTAGTGACAGCTTTGACAAACCATGCACTCTAGATGGTAAAAACCCAACTCTAGATAAAGAAACAGTCTTATTGCAACTTCTAAACAGTAACATCCATTCAGCAGTTGTGAACCCAAAGCAACAAATACAAGAAATGCAAAATCAGTGATAGTCTCAGGATCCAAAACTGCATCGCGCTCTCTGTTTTCCTAAGCTTACTAGATTCTCTGTACTCTGAAGATATGCATACACAATAAGCCTTTTAAAAAACATCTCATTCTAGTGGTAGTTTTTCAAGGATTAAAAAAAAGAGTTGCAGGAAAATTATATATGTCATCAATCAGCATTACTGTAACAGTCCTGTAAAAGTTTACTTAAATACTGTATATTCTGCCACATAAACTTTGATTTTTACATTGGAATCACTAAGGCATTTATTTCCATGTCACAAAGTCGCTTTGGAGAGACTTTGGAAATGGAACAGGGATAGGATTTTGGTTCAGGAAATTCTGGATTCCATTTCTGATCCTATCATTGATTCACTGTGTGGCATTTGGAAACTTATATAAACTCTGTTTTCTCAAAAAAGAACTATCTGCCTCAGCTTGAAGCCCTTGAAGACCATTTAATATTTACAAAATATCTGGACAATACAAATGCACTACGTGAGCTGCAGGAAACAAAACTTCCTTGTATTATGCAGTTATCATGTCAACATCGATGTGAAAATTCAGTAAATCTTAGCACACTCCTTGTATGTATAAACAAAATTCCAATGGAAGATATGCAAATGTGTAAAGTTGTGTACAAAACATGTTATGATACACTGTAGAGGCAGCTGCACAACCTTTCAGACTACACGAAATGCAAGCTGTATTTGGGTTTGGTTTTGAACTAATACAATTAGTGTGAAGTTGCAAAAAAAATAATACTTCAAAAGAATATTGGTGGCCAGACTGAAAAGTCAGGGGTGGTAAACCTATAAATTGTCCTCACTTCAAGAAATTCAGAGGCCATCTCTGCTTTGATAAAACACAGGCAGTTTCATATCAATACAGAGAAGTGACACCATATCTCACCGTAATTATAAATCATCATATATTTTTTCATCTAGGAAGTTTTTTTTATCTCCTTAAACATTTAATTCTCCATTTCCTTTCATAAGAAAAATATACATGCAGATTTAATATCAATTATATAATTCAAATTTCATAATATTCAATTGCTTTACTATGGTCAGTGCGTATTTCTGTACTGGCTAGTGTAATATAATACTGGATTACCTAGCATATTTGATGACTCAATCATGCTTGTGTCTAAGTCAGTCCAATATAGCCTTTGGTCCGCATAATCAATAGTGAGGTCATTGGCACGACCCACTTTATCTACCAAAGTAATGCTGTTTGTTCCATCCATATACGCTCGAACTATCCTAGGTTTACCTCCCCATTCAGTCCAGTACATGTATCTGCAATGAGAAGTGGAACAAAAAGAGCACATTAGCTAGGCAGGATTGTGTTTAGCTGCATGCTTTGATTTTTCTAAATTTATTTTCAGTTCTTAAAAAAAAATAAAAAATGAATAAGTCATGTGGTTCTGCGCAGTATTACAGTACTTCTTTTTTAGACAAAGGTAGAAAAATATGATTGACAATTCTTATTTTTTCATTGTAACCCATAGGGTTGTGGAGCGTTTATTGTATTTTCAAAGACCCTTGAAGAAATGGAGCTATAGAAACTGCCAATTAACTTGTCATGTACAAGAACATGCACACAAAGCTTTGAAAAACAACACTGTCCCTTACCCTTTGGTAGGATCAAGAGCCAGAGACCTTGGGTTGTCCAAGTCCTTCCACACAAGAACCTGCCTATGCTGTCCATCCAGGCGGGCTACTTCAATGCGATTGGTTCCAGTATCCGCCCAGTAGAGGTTCCTTCCCATCCAGTCTACAGCCATTCCCTCAGGATAATCTAGCCCAAACTCAATCACATGTTCAACAGAGCTCCCATTCATGAAAGCTCGGCTTATGGTCTGGAAAATAATTGTGTAAAAATATTAAAGTGTTTACGGATACCCCACTGCAATAAAAAGGAATAATTATTATGAAGTTTAGAATACAAAAATAAATTAGTAAAAAAGATAAGCCAGTGTTACATTTTTTAAATTAAATTAAATTTCTGTTGTCAAAGAATATGTAGCAATTCACAGGATAAAAAGACCTGAATTTTCAGAAAGCTACTGGTTTCTGATGACCAATCTAAGACATCTTAAAAGTATATGACTTTCAGAAAGCACTACGTATCTGCACATTCTTCATTGCCCCTTCTCCCTCCTTCTATTTGCACACAATAAGGAAATTTTTTTTAGTTACTCAATTTGCTGCAATGTTTTAAGTCTCAGAAACACATCCAAATTCAGAGAAATCTGAATTGTTTCTCATGATCAGTCACCTGGATCAAGTTTGCTGATCCCATCTATAATTTAGTTATACACACTCAACAAAACAAGTCATAACGCAAGGACTGCATACATATAAACAAGCTGCTCCTAACAAGGAGTACAATCCCCAGGCAAATAATTAGTAACTTCCAGGACCAATGTACAATCACCCACCTTTGTTATCAACACTAAGCAATCATTCTACATGCCTGCTAATATGTCAGCTATCAGTTCCTTAATAATTTGATAAATGAACCTATCAGGTTAAGAGACATTTTATATTTTTAAAGGTAAATGTCAAACCCAGAAATCATGGAGTATGTTTTTATAGGTTACACCCAGATCTCAGAAAAACTTTAATCCCTTTTTGAAAACGAGTCCTCATATAACCAGAGGCAGAAGGAGGTCAGGGAAGTAGTGGTTACCAAAGGAAAGGGAGACAACTATGGGCTCTCAAGGTACACTACCTGCTGCTAAGATGCAGGAGGCGAGGGCACAGGGGGAATGAGAACCCAGATGTGCTGAAACATACATTGATACACATGTGAAAATACAGTATTCTGGATAATTCAGGAGGCCACAAACAAGTTAAATGTTTTACAGATCCACATGGAGTAAGACTGGGACCTATGCACTGATGCAGTTTAAGTCATGTATTTTCCACTGTAAATGGTTAAGATGATCATAGCTCCAGTTCTCCATGTGCTTGTGTGATATTTATTTAGTAACTGTGTCTACAGTATGCTAATTTATTACATCGGCACTGTTCCTGAAGGAAAGGTATCCACACCACAAGCAGCACTGTTAATACTGAAGCAGAACCCTCATTAGTCTTCACAGAGAGGCTATGGAAACTGCAGGTGCCCTGCAGTCACTAAAAGTGAGCTTTTCCCTATTATGACTTAGGGACATTGGCAAGGAATCTTTCTTTGCTCTTGGAAAACCTACTAAGAGCCTAAGTAGAGGAATTCAGTTCCAGTGAACTGCACCTGTCATTTTCTACCATTACTTAATTAACTTCAAAAAGCGAAGTTAACACTGATGAACAGCACAACACTCACTTTAGTATGCACCTGGATGTGAAACAAATATGTCACAGGAAACATCAAACTCCTGGGGAACACACTCTGATGGAACTGGGGCAGGTGGAGATTTAACAGTGTGGAGGGAACCGGGCGAGTTCCCTGGCCTTTTCTGTGCCAAGCTGGAGACACAGACTAACAGTAACTAATCCAAAGTTCACTTGCCAAATGTTGACTATGATTGCCTTCCAAGCCAAAACTGGAATAGGATAGAAAGCTTGGGGTGTTACTCTACTATGTGACACGAAAATAGCTTTTAAAAAATAGATACATATTTGGATGCAACACATGCAGCCTCCAAGACTTCGGCATTCGGTATGAGCACACATCACTTCAGATTTTTATTTGAAGCAGGAAGATGCCTGTCACACAACTGTACTTTCAACAATGCAACTGTCTTCATCTCCAAGAGTCTCCTTGGATGCAATTCAATTACAACATTAGCAACTGCAGGACAGATCATGTAACAGAGATGTTTGTTAGATCAAAGTAACTGCTCTTTATGCTGGCTTTATATTCAGGGAATTCACATGTCAATAATACCTTCAAACTAACATCAGTCCAATAGATTCTGTTATCAGAGACATCAAAATCCAGAGCAGATGCTTCCTTGACTCCAGTAAGAGGAATAGCAACATCGTTATTATTGGTTTCAAGGGAAATCCTATGAATTGCTGCTCTGCTTGTGAAAACTAAGAAGGCTTCAGGAATGATGCAAGTCTTCATGTCACTCAACAGCTCAAGGCCAATGGGACAGGCACACCTGGTCTCCTGAGGTGTATAGAAACACAGATGGCTGCAGCCTCCATTACTCTCTGCACATGAATTAGTTCCTTAAAAAAAAAAAGGAAAGCAAAACAGTTATTGGTGCAATGTGGAGGTAAGTGGGAAAGAGGAAGGGAGAAGGCTGAATGGAAACACAGTGTAATTATAATTTTTCAAAATAAGTTAACACTATGAGTTGTCAACATGGAATTCTAAAAACACCACTGAAAAAATGTTTCTTTCCTTCTACCCAAGGATTAGGAAGCTGGTCCTATCCTTCTTATAGTACAAATAACAGCTACAAACATACCCTTCTGTTTTCCCCAAAGATTCAATTCCTTCACTGAAGGCAGGTAATTACATACAGATTCAGCTTGGTTATTTTTGGCCAAGTACCTCACCTTTGTATCTTTTTGAAACCACCAGTTTTAGAAACATTCAGTGCTTAAAATGCTGAGAAAAGAGCTGGGTAACCACAGTTCTTTCCCAGCTGTCTAATTTAAAGCTGAGAAAATTCATTAGCAGAAGCATTTCTCAGAAGATCACCACAATCTCGCATTTATTTTTTTGTGTGAACAACCATGATCATATGGGGAGGGAATGTGAAAGGGAAAGCAACGACCAAAAGATAAATGAGTGTCTTTCTCCATCTGCTGGAATCAAGGATTTAAATAAAGACTGTTACCACCAAAAAAAATAAATGTCCAAGATCAGTCTCAACCTTTTTTTTTAATATTCCCTTTTTAGGGCATACATATTTCAGACTTGTAGCTTGAGAACTTGATTATCCTTCAAGTAAAGCTTCCTGAAAGGCTGGAAATCCATGTACTGGCAGGGTATATAATAATTTGACAACCTACTTTATGTAATTCTGTTGCAACTATTCTCAGTAATTTTGACAGCTGTTCCAGGTAGTAAACAGATCTATGGTGAACATGCACCTCTCATTAGTTAATACTAAAAACAGAGGTCCTGTGACATACTCCTCTGCAGAATGCTAGCAGAGGACCTAAAACACTGATTGCACCTTTCAGCAGATGCAGTGGAACAACATGAAGCTTAAGCTGCTGAGGATGCTAAGGGCAAGATTTAGTTGTTAAGATTTAAGTACAATTTAGGTGTTAAAGTTAGTATTTAAGTGCCATGTGCTTTGAGCCAATGTTGTAATGGCCATTGATTCTGCCTATATCACCCAACACAGTAAAAAGCATTCTGGTAACCGAACATCACTGGGACTTTCCACTGGAAGAAAAGAGCATCAGAAAAGAGAGCAATTAAGTGAGCACCAGAAGTAACGATTCCTATAGATTGGAGGGAGGAATAAAATTCTCCTCACAAAAATTCAAAGAGTGTAGTGGAAGTTGTGGAAGACTTTTGTCAAATGTCACTAAATTCTGGAAGCCCACACTTCTTTTGCAACACTCTGTTTTCCCAACTTTACAAACAATAGGTGAAGCTTTCCTTTAAAATTATTCAAACATATGAGACCACAGTTATTCTCATTATAAGCAATCAACAGTTGCTTAATGAAAGCAAGACCATCTAGAAACTACTACAGATCCATCCTATGATTGCTCAGGCTTACCAAACACTTTGGTAACACTTGTTGCTTTAAGGCCCATTAAATCTGGCAGCTGATCAATTATGATGTCTCTGCTAGCCTTTATCTTGTGAACTCTTTCAATGCTTCGTCTCTGCCAGTCAGTCCAGTAGATGTAATCTCCCAGGAGTGTGAACCCAAATATATGTGGAAGCTTATCTTCCAGCAGGGTTTTTCTCATTGTTCCATCAACATTTATGACCTGTGAGAAAAAAAAAAAAAAAGGAATAAAATAATCTTCTCTAATGCAGGTACTATTAAAATTACAATATCAATCATATTTTGACAACTCCTATATTTTTATGCAAGAAGCTCCTGAAATTCACAGCAGGCTTCTTCCAAAAGAATGTACCTCTAGGTTTGTTGAAAGAAAAATACATTGGAATGACAAGACTAGAAGTGGCTTATCTCACCCCTTCTCCACTGGAAAACCTAAGCAACATGAATTTCACTTGCATCAGTACAAACCTGTGAAGACCACTACAAAGGGAGTGTTTCTTGGGATGGGAGTGAGGCTCAGGAGATATTTAATTTCTGTTTATGTCTTGGTCTCACTACTGAACTCTTTCCCCAGAAACAAGGAATTGCTGGACTGACCTTCAGCACTCAATCATGGGGAAAAGAGGCCATCAGAATTCTTTCAGGGTATGATAAAGCCAAATAGAATCTGTACTTTCTGAAATTTCATTTCTTTTATCATAAAAGAATTGAGTTTTTCTCACTCTTGTGATAAGATCTTTAAGATGTGGAACAGGTATTGACATATGTAACCGCAGGGCACCTACAGTTTCCATAGCCTCTCTGTGAAGACTAATGAGGGTTCTGCAGAATTCTGCAGTATTCCTGAAACTGCAGAGAAAGCAAAATAGTAGAGATGGGATAAGCTCCACATATATGTATGCTATTGGATAATTATTTCATAACCAAGTACTACAATGATCTCATGCTACTCCACTTTGCTTGGCATAAGGAAAGAGATTCATATAGTCTGAGCCTGATCAATAACCATTGGACAAGATGAAATTAAAATGTCTGCATACAAATCCCCATGCCACATGCCTGAAATCACCTCCATCTACTACAGGAATCTGCAATTATCTTTTCGATCATCCAGACATCTCTTACACATGGCAAAGAATGTATATTTATAGGACCTAGGCAAAATATTTACCTGACAAATTCCTATATTCCTCCCCATCACACTTCTTGCAACTGGTAGCTGCAATGTAACTATAATATTTTTAAGGTGCTACTTGAAAATTTATACTGTAAGCAGTATGAAGTTCAGTATCATACTGAAACCAAAAGACCACAACTTAAGACAATTTATTTTCCAACATACTTCAATTAAATCTCCATTTGTTGCTAGAAATGCTTCACAGGTGGACAACCGCTGTACTTTAATTCAGGCTAATACGGCTTGTGACTGAGGTTTTAAATAGTCTCCTCTTTACTATTATTTGGAAATAAAGTTTTTATTCAGATACTAAACCTGTACCTTGTAGGTGATTAAGTTGCCTTGACTATGAAACACTTCTATTTTCTTGTGATTTAAAGACAGATATGGTCATCACAACTCTGTATTCCTCTGACTTTTAAACTGCTAAGTGTTTAAGCAATATTTCTTATTAAAAAATACTTAAATGCTATGTAATATTAAACCATTAAGTGCCTCACAGTACTATGGACAGTCAAAATCAACCAGCAGTTTCACCACAATTTAATACAGATATTATAAAACAGTAAGTTGTAAGGTTCTGTCCATACAAGCAGAAGCAGCTACGATTTCTTTTTTTAACATGACCAATGACAATCACCACATCTTACTGAATTAGCATGTGAATTTCACTATGCTTACGCAAACCCAGGGAAGATATCCTAACAAACTAAAAAATGGAATCTCTGTTTGGAAACCCTATAACGCTTTACAAATTTGTGAAAACAACATGCATTTCTTCCATGGCACAGTTACTTTGGGCACAATATTTCCTGTTTAGAGTAATACAAATAAGATGTGGTCACCGATTTTACTATATGAATTTTATCTGAAAATATTACTAAATGCTAGTACACTGTATTGGGTTTGCATGGTGAGGTTTTGGTAGCAGAAGGTGATACATGGGTGGTTTCTGTGAGAAGCTGCTAGAAGCTTCCCCTCCTGTGGAACAGAGCCAATGCCTGCTGGCTCCCAGAGGGACCTGTCGCTGGACCCTCTTGGTGACAGCATGGTGATCTTGGTGATACTACTTCTGTGATAACATATTTAAGAAGGGGAAAAACCCTGCACCAGTGCAGCTGAAGAGAGAAGTGAGAATATGTGAGTGAAACAACCCTGCAGACACCAAGGTCAATGAAGAAGGAGGTGCTCCGGGCATTGGAGTCGAGGCTCCCCTGCAGCCTCTGGTGCAGTCCATGGTGAGCACAGCTGTCCCCCTGCAGACCATGGAGGTCCATGGTGGAGCAGATATCTACGTGCAGACTGCGGAGGACCCCATGCTGGAGCAGGTGGATGCCTGAAGGAGGCTGTGACCCTGTGGGGGACCCATGCTGGAACAGTCTGTTCCTGAAGGACTGCAACCAATGGGAAGGACCCATGCTGGAGCAGTTCATGAAGAATTGCAAGCTGTGGGAAGAACTGACATTGGAGAAGTTTGTGGAGGACTGTCCCCTGTGGGAGGGACCACATGCCGGAGCAGGAAGAGTGAGGAATTCCACACTTGAGGAGGAAGAAGCGGCAGAGATAACGTGTGATGAACAGACTGCAACCCCCATTCCCTGCCCCCTTGCGCCGCTGGTGGGGGAGAAGATAGAGAAAATAGTGAATGAAATTGAGCCTAGGAAGAAATGAGGTGTGGGGAAAGGTGCTTTAAGATTTGGTGTTATTTCTAATTACCCTACTCTGATGTGATCAGCAATAAATTAAATTAATTTCTCTGAGTTGAGTTTGTTTTGCCCATGATGGTAATTGGTGAGTGATCTCTCCCTGTCGTTTACTCAACCCATGAGTCTTTCTTTACATTTTATCTCCCCGTCCAGCTGAGGAAGGGGAGAGATATGAGCAGCTTGGTGGGCGGCTGGAGTCCAGCCAGGGTTAAGGCACCACAAACACAGGACACACTAGATCTTACAGTCACCACCAGCCAAACTGCAGAGATGAGCAGTCACCCACTGCACCCCGGATTTACCTATGCTATACACAAAAACCATCACTATAACACAGTCTGTCTTGCAATGCTAGAGTGAAGATGTCTTCAACTGCAGAGAACAACTTCATGAGAACTTTAAGACTATCTAGCAGCTTATGTGAATTGGAACACATGCTACAACGTAAACCTCTGGATTACAGAATCATAGAATATGGATTCCTTCCAGACAAAAAGTCTCTTGCTGGAGGCATTTAAAAGGAACACTGGCATTCCTGAAAGCTAAGTTTCAGGGGAGTTTTGTGTCAGCCCATCAACCTGCAATTCTTCTACTACTTGATGAAGTAGCAGAGACTGAAGATTAATGTATTTTTATTTTCTTAAGCTAATTAGAGTGCATTTAAAAAAATAGGCTGTATCTGTGGTTAAAAGCCAAATGGTTTTGCAATTATCTCATTATATCATGTTCAGGCAAACCCCAAATGGTCACTTTTTTACAACAGTATCAATCCCACAGGCAATGCTGCAAGTTCAAAAGTTCATCATGCATACTCAGGCGCTGCAGCCAAACTGGTGCCACACTAAGTAAACAAGACACCATTTCCTTTACAACAATGCATCAGCAGGACGATGATCAAACTAGCACATTTCCAACTACTTTTACAGATATGGGTGGTAAAAGCATGATTCAAATATTAGAGCTGCAGATTAAAATACACCAAACAAAGATTAGATCCAAAGATGTAGAAACATACATTATTTAAAACGATTCACATCTGTGGATGTTATAGATGACACTAAGCCATTGAACTTTATGAGCCCCATGAAGTTCAACAAGGCCAAGTGCCAGGTCCTGCACCTGGGTGATGGCGATTTCCAGTATAAGTACATGCTGGGGAATGAAGGGATTGAAAGCAGCCCTGCCAAGAAGGACTTGGGGGTACTGGTGGATAAAAAATTGGACATGAGCTGGAAATGTGCACTTGCAGCCCAGAAAGTCAATTGTCCTGGGCTGCATAAGAACCAGTGTGGCCAGCAATTGAGGGAGGCGATTCTTCCCCTGTATGCTGCTCTCATGAAATCCCATCTGAAGTACTGCATTCAGCTCTGGGAAAAGACAGACATGGACCTGTAGGTCCAGAGGAGTGCCACAAAAATTATCAGAGGGCTAGAAGACTTATCCTATGAAGAAAAGCTGATCAGCTTGGAGAAGAGAAGGATCTGGGGAGACCTTACTGTGGCATTCCTACATTATATTGCTGTTCAAGCATAGTGGGATGGAGATGTGAAATGTGGAATCAGACATCAATAAAATGCTTAATGGCTTATATTTTGGCTAAGGTGGCGATGGAATAAGTGTTCGCTCTCCCTCTCCCAAACATCCCTCCCCCCAATCCTGTGGGCAGAGCACATATGAATCTAAGCAGGTTTCCCTTGAGTGCAGAAGGGCACCTCTGACTGGGAGCATTTTTCTGTGCTGTGGGCAATTGAGCTGTCTTAGTGGTAGCTAGTTTGTGGCAAAAGGTAGGAAACGCGAACTATAATTATATTATATTATATTATATTATATTATATTATATTATATTATATTATATTATATTATATTATATTATATTATATTATATTATATTATATTATATTATATTATATTATATTATATTATATTATATTATATTATTATAGTTAGTAGCAGGCAGGGCAAAGCTTTAACAGTGAGCTGTTGCATGCAGTTCAATATAGGCACATATACATAGTCTTTGCTTCAAATTTTGCTGCCATCCATCTTCCCAGAGATTTATGTCTACTCTAGAATATTAAGTGAAACCCTGAAAATACAGAATAGAAATCTACAAACAGGTCTCACGTTATGGCCAAAGGCACGATTCCTTTCACTGATATGGAACAGCTAATAAAATTCTGTATTAACTCATCATTTAATATTTGAAATGGTGTGTAGCCTGCCAACTGCATCCAGGGAAGCTGTTCAGGTGCATTCCTTATCATTTAGCACAAAGAGACTAGAATAGGCTTTTTTTTCCTGAAGGTTTTCATCCTCTTTCTATAACGGATCAATGGATCTCAACTTGGGTGAAAGGATAAATGCAAAACTAAATTTGCTGTGCTTTCCATACAAAACACTGACAACCCTCCTTGAACAGAGGCACACACTGAAAGGCCCTAATTAGTCTTAAGACTTCAATGACAAATCCCCTAATGAGGCATTGCCAAGCTCAGCTAAAATCTGTTATGGGCAAAATGAAATCAACATCAAACGCTTAATGAACTGCATTACACAAAAAGCACAGCAAGGTGATAAGGTGTGATGTTTTTGATGCTGCTGCAGTGTATGCAAAATGATTTAACAAATATTTTAAAAATATAACACTCATAAGTTCTTGGCTCTTTGAAGATTAAAATAAAACAATGCAATTAAATTCTACACAGCAGCATGATGTCTTTTGACAGCACAACAAAAAGAACACAGACACTTTCCTCCTACATGTAATTCATTAAGATAAAACATAATTTATTCAATTGCTACAGACAAAGCTGTAATCAAATAGAAACAAATTCTTGGGCTGAACAAAATTATTATGTGAGCAGTAAGCAGACATAGCAGGCTGGCAACAGTAACATGACATGACTGCCATATTATCATGAGACTCACAGGATGGACTTGTGGATCTATTCCTTTTCCCCTGTGGAAGAGGAGAGTTACATTTTCTTTTGCTGTGAGGGTGACTGAGAACTGGAACAGGTTGCCCAGGGAGGTTATGGAATCTCCATCCTTGGAGATATTAAAAAGCCGTGGTCCAGGTCACGGTCCAGGGCAACTGTCTCTAGGTGGCCCTGTTTGAGCAGCGTGTTTGAACCAGACAAACTCCAGAGGTTCCTATCAACCTCAACCTTTCTGTGTTTATGTGAATGGCTGTGTTTATGTGAATGGCTTCTAATGATTCTCAGTCGTTGCCAGGAGACTGTTAAAATGCAACTCAAGTGAACAATGCCCAGTCATCTTTGGCTGGAGAAAGAACTTGTGAGGCAAATCCCCTCCCCTCCCCTCCCCTCCCCTCCCCTCCCCTCCCCTCCCCTCCCCTCCCCTCCCCTCCCCTCCCCTCTCCTCTCCTCTCCTCTCCTCTCCTCTCCTCTCCTCTCCTCCCCTCCCCTCCCCTCCCCTCAAGGCACTACGCCTTGAAGAATGAAGATTTTAACCTAATTTAATAATGGATTAGCCAAGTCTCATGTACCTCCCTTAGTTATTCCTCAGAAATTGAATCAGAGTTCCCTCATTAAACAAAAATGTCTATCAGAGGGAGACAGATGAAATATTAATCCAATAGAAATATAACCAAAGGCAGCGGGCATACAATATCTCCCTTGGAGGGAGGCAATGAAAGTCTAATGGCTCCTTTATGCATCTACAAATATTCATTCAGTTCCTCATCTCATGAAGCCTCCTGGCGCAACTAAACAACAAATTCTGATCACAATTCCATCCTATTTGTACCATTTATAGAAACACTGCATTAGACTAATCCAATAAATCCAGTCTTATATATCACCATGTAGGGTGCATGTGAACAAAGCACAAGTAAAAGCCACACACAGAAACCTAAATAAGGTTGTCCACAATTAGCTGGAGTATCACCAGCTGTACTGAGCCCAGGATAAGATACTGTGCTAACACAACTACATTGCTAGCTCCTGCAGAACTAAGCCAGGTACCTCAGCAAAGCAAACTCTGACACATGCAAGCCCTCTTACATCTGCTGAAAGAACAGATCATGGCAAGACCCCTCCTGCCTTGACAAGATGCCTGCACTCCACTATCACTTGGGAAAAGCAATATTATCAATCATATTTATTTGAGACACTGTTAATATCAGTAAGTTATGCAGGTACCATTCAGAGAGTTTATTAACACAATGTAGTTACCAGACGGCCTACAGTCCCTGAAGACGGTTAAAAAAGCAAAACACAACTTTTGGCCAGCACAATCTTACCTGTTTTCAAATGAAGCTACCTTTGCTTCTCAGGCGAAAGCCTGACAGGACAGACAGATCCTTAGAGGATGTTCTGAAGCACAGCCCATTAGGTTCACCACAGGAAATCAAGTCCTGCACAGCTGAAGACCCTGACTCTGGTGATCGTGGTACAGAATGTGTTTTGTGGTGTTGCATAGGGAGGATGCCACTACTTCTGCAGCCAAAACTCAAACCCTCTTGTGGAGTAAAGGTAACACAGAAAGATGCTCCATTATATTGCTCTCTTCAGCAGCCTCCTCTGGAGGTCAGACCATCAGTTCAATTGCCCAGAATGTCACATTTTTCACGTAGATCTCACAATCATATGAGCTAACTGTCCCACCCCAGCTCTTAAACAGCTTTTCACAGGATCACAGAATGGCTGGGATTGGAAGGGACCTTTGGAGATCATCCAGTCCAACCCACCTGCTAAAGCAAGTTCACCTAGAGCAGATTGCACAGGAGTGTGTCCAGGCAGGTTTTGAATGTCTCCAGAGAAGGAGACTCCACAACCTCTCTGGTCACCCTGTTCCAGTGCTCTGTCACCCTCAAAGGAAAGACGTTTCTCCTTAAGTTTAGATGGAACCTTCTATGCTTCAGTCTGCATCCGTTGCCCCTCATCCTGTCATTTGGCACCACTGAAAAAGGTCTAGTCCCACCCTATTGACACTCACCCTTCAGATATTTATAAGCATAAATTAGATCACCTCTCAGACTTCTCCAGGCTGAACAGACCCAGTTCTCTGTCTTTCCTCATAAGAAAGATGCTCCAGATCCCTAATCATCTTCATAGTTCTCTGCTGGACTTCCTCTAGTAATTTCTTGTCCTTCTTAAACTGGGGAGCCCAGAACTGAGTACAGTACTCCAGATGTGGCCTTGCTAGGACAGAGCAGGGGGGAGGATAACCTCCCTCGACCTGCTGGTCACACTCTTCTTAGTGCACCCCAGGATACCACTGGCCTTCTTGGCCACAAGGGCACACTGCTGGCTCATGGTCAACTTGCCCACCAGGATTCCCACATCCTTCTCTGCAAAGCTGCTTTCCAGTAGATCTACCCCAAACCTGTACTGGTGCCTGGGGTTATTCCTCCCTAGGTGCAGGACCCTACACTTGTTGAATTTAATTAGGTTCTTCTCTGCTCAGTCCTCCAGTCTGTCCAGGTCTCGCTGGATGGCAACACAGACTTCTGGTGTATCAACCCTTCCAGCCAGTTTGGTATAGTTGGCAAACTTGCTGACGGTACACTCAGTCTCTTCATCCAGGTTATTGATGAACAGGTAAAACAAGACTGGGCCCAATACTGACTCCTATGGCACACCACTAGGGTCTCCAACTATAATAGACCCTGCACCATTAATCACAACCCTCTGAGCTCTGCCATCCAGCCAGTTCTCAATCCATCTCACTGTCCACTCATCCAACCTACACTTCCTTACCTATGAGGATGCTGTGGGAGACAGTGTCAAAAGCCTTACTGAGGCAAAGTTAGACAACATACTCTGCTTCCCCCTTGTCTACTCAGCCAGTCATGCCATCACAGAAGGCAAACATGATTCCCCCTTGGTGAATCCATGTTGACTACTCCTGATAACCTTATTTTCCTCCACATGCCTGGATATGACATCCGGAATGAGTTCTTCCATCACTCTTTCAGAGATGGAGGTGACGCTGACTGGCCTATAGTTTCCTGGATCATCCATCTTGCCATTTTTGAAGACTGGAGTGACACTGTCTTTCTTCCAGTCCTCAGGCGCCTCTTCTGTTCTCCAAGACCCTTTGAAGACGATGGGGTGTGGATTAGCAGTAATATCTGCCAGCTCTCTCAGCACTCACAAGTGCATTCCATCAGGGCCCATGTATTTATGGGTGCCCAGTTTGCCTGAACAATCTCTTACCTGATCCTCCTCAACCAAGCGAAAGTCTTCTTTTCTCTAGACTTTCTGTCTTACCTCCAGGGTCTGGGATTTTTGAGGGCCAGTCTTAGCATTAAAGACAGAAGCAAAGAAAGCATTCAGTAACACTGTATTCTCTAGTCACCAGGGCACCTGTCTCATTCAGCAGCGGACCTACATTTTCCTTTTCCCTAATCTTCCTTTTGCTGCTGATACACTTGCTGATACACTTATCTTGTGTTGTTATTATCCTTCAATTTCAACAGGTCTCCTCCCTACCTTGTTGCCCTCCAAAACTCTTTAGAACAGTTTCTTCCTGAATATTACATATAAATAATAGGGAATGGAAGCTTAGCATACTTTGTCAGACAGAAGGGAACCATCCTCTGGGAAAACATATTTGACTTATTTTTTTTACTAAAGAACAAAAGGCAGACACTAATTTCTTTTCCTAGTTACTCCAGTATGAACTCGGAATAATGCCAGTGTGGAGAGCAAACTACAACCTATGGTTAACTGAGAGGCAAGAATTGTATCTGAGTAGTCATCTGTCTAGGGCTGGAGTTGGGATTTGGAGCACCAAGCTGTCAGTGGAGAACGAATACCTATAATGAGGAGAAGAGAGCAGTAGGGATCTGCCATATAAGAGCCATCCTTTTAGGGGCCTTGAAAAGTGAAAGACATTGACCGTAGGCTTCCTCCGCCCCAAAGAGGCTAGAAAACAAACATATCTGTCATCTAGATCTCCTGCTCTCTAGGTAAATGCTGCACCTGCTTCAGGTCAGACTGGACATTAGGAAAAGCTTCTTCACTGAGAGGGTGGTCCGTCACTGGAACAGGCTCCCCAGGGAAGCGGTCATGGCACCAGCCTGTCAGAGTTCAAGGAGCATCTGGACGATGATCTTAGTCATATGGGTTAGTTTTAGGTAGTGCTGTGAGGAGCAGGGAGTTGGATTCGATAATCCTTAGAGGTCCCTTCCAACTTAAGATCTTCTATGATTCTGTGTCTACGCAAAAAGGCAATTTTATCTGCTCTCTGATTTTTTAATGTAGCTACCACACACTTATGTGTTGAATTCAGTGCCCTTCATAGGCATTAGGAATGGTCTCAGCACACATAATGCCTCAGGTCTCTCTGAGTGGCAAAGTGTCTTACTGCTGTCTCCAAGCTGTGGTGGCATTGCCACCCATGGAGAACACTGAGACTTCTCACTTCAACCATAAGGCCTGAACATGCACAGATGCTACCTTTAAAGACCCAAGAAGGTCCAAGGTTCAGGACAGAGGGACTGATCACTGTAAAACAGGTGGCCATCCAGCACAGCTGCTCTGTATTGATCTTGACTTCAGCACCTGGGGAGGATTTGCCTCACCAGCTGCAGATGTCAATATCTGAGCTCATCACCTTGGGCTACCCTTAATTGAGAGAGTTGTTGTCCTTGACATCCCTGGCCAGATTTAATTCCAAGTGGAGCTTAGTCTTACTTACCGCATCCCTGCACACTGTAGCACCCACCTTATATTACTCCCAGGTGGTCTGTCCTTTTTCCAACATTACATAAACATCCTTCTTCCACCTCAGTGTTGACACGATCTCAGTGTACTTTAACAAAAAGGAAAATAACACCGTCCTGTTCTCCTGATGGGACAACGGAAGCATAGGATAGAAGTTGCTTTGAATCAGCAACACTGAGAAATCAAGAGACTCAAAGGCCAACCTAACATCGGATTTACCACACCACAGTGCCTTCCTTCCAATGCTCATGTAAGCGAGAGCATTTGACAGATGGAAGGCCCTTTTGTCCTGGTTTTGTTAAAAACAAGACCAGTTTATCTTTTAGTGAATTTTCCTTTCAGTTAAGTTCTTCTAAGTAACTGCACTTTTCTGAAGTTAGATACATGTTTTTGTAGACATAGCAATGGTATGCAAGGTCACTAATAAGAATGCATGTTGTGTATTTGCAAGGAGGAGCGAACTGAACAGGTGACTAAAAATGACCAACTAAGTATTCCAACCCATCCACGTCATACATCATATAAAGGTGGTAGAGCATGAGGCTCTCGTTCTCTTCAACTATGGCTGGCATCTGGGGAGGACTCTGTCTGCTGTCCCTGCAACCTAAGGCCTACTGACAGACCCTGCATCCTTGAATCCAGTTCTGGTCTGCTGCAGAGTCCAACCCAGGACTTCCGGGTGCCTGCCCTGCAGCTGCTGAAGCAGTGATGAGCTGTGACAGGAATTTCAAGATTGGTTTTGTATATTTTGTAGTATTTTCTCTATTTTATTAGTAGCATTAGTAAAACATTTTTAACTTTCTCCAACTTGCAAGTCCCCTCTCTCTCTTTGCCCTCCTATTACTTTTCCTTAGTGGGGAGGGGGGGGGGCTGTGGGGGTGTGTGTGTGTGGGTAAGGGAAGGGGGTTAACAAAGCATCTGCCACGGTTTATTGTCACCCTGCAATCAAACAGTGACACCTTTCAAATGTGGTTAATGTGCAGTATTTTCCACTTACTGGAAGAAAAATAAATAAATAAATAGCCTCCCTATGGTTCATATACAGGGCTGGTTTCACTCAAGAGAATACAAATTCTTCAGTCCATATCCTGTATCTTATTTTCAGTCCAAGGCCTTACGCCTAATCAGCAGAAAGTGAAAGATGTATAGAAGGCTCCCAAGAGTAGATCTAAGTAACATTTTTCATCAAGAGCTTGCTAGGTCAAACCAACGTGAAACAGTGGTGTCAAGAGTTTGGCTGAAATTCAGGGTGTCCTTTTAGCTTACAAGACATATTTTTTCAGGGCATGATTCCCTGTACCCCAAAATAAGTAAATAAAAGAGGTATATTTAGCATCTACTGATAGGAGAAGCACAGACATATATAATGTCTTCAAGAAATTAGCTATGGTCAACTGCAACTTGCAAGCTTCTTCTCTGCCTTTATCAGGCTGGTCTAAGATCATAATTAAGAACTCCAGACCAAACGAAACATACTTAAGAGCCTCTTCATATTCAAAGTTAAGCAGTTAGCTCAGGTACTGGGAGGATGGTTTGGTGTTACGGTTCAAGTATTAGACAAAGATGGATTACACTGCGTAACCTCAAGTAAGTCACCATGTGCATAACATTGATAAAATTTTCTCTTTTCTGAACCCTACTTTATATGTTCAAACTGCTTCTCAATACCAAAGAAAGGAGTCAAGCTAATATATCTTTCAGTGTACACCTTGAAGTTTGGTAGGTACTGCTGCCCAGGCCAGTTCAAGAAGATGCCACCTTGCTTCTGGTCCCTCATTCCCCTAGTCACACTGACACCTCCTTGCCATGTCAGCACAAGTAACTGTGTGGCAGAAAACATATCAGACTGAAAAATATTATGTAAACCTTTTTGGCTGGTTATTTTTCAGCTGGATCAGTTCCCTGCTCTGGTTTTCCATGTGGCTGCACAGTCTTCTATATCGGCCAGAAAAGAGCAGGAACACACTATGAGAGAGGGAGGACAAGGACCACCTGCAGGCACGGATGTAAAGAACTCATATAACACCATGTTAAGCAATGTAACAGACCCATGGGAAAAGTATGTCTTTATAATGTTGCCTCACTGGCTAACACAAAGCGTTATTTCCTTTTGAAACAGTAAGAGTGATTTTGTACTTAAAATTAATTAGGGGAGATATAAAACAATAAATACGTTAAAGAATTGGCAACTTATATGTTATATAGTTGATAATTGTACATTAGAGGGCTGACAGTTAATTAGAAACAAATCAGAAAGCTTGTGCTTTCTTACTCCTACACAAATGTCCCAAAAGCTCGTATTTAACTTGAAACCAGAACTATTTGAAGAAAGTCAATCCTACGTAAAAGGGGCAAAATACAATCTGTGCATGTGACTGAGTCACCCACAGGGCATGTCTGCAAAGCCAAACAATAAAAACTGACCCAACTGACCCTACACCACCTCTCACCTGAAATTTGCCTACTAGTGACTCTCATAAAATAACTAAACTACAAAACTCCAGGCTCACTTTCAAATTATTATCTGTGAAAAGTGAGGAGCCTGATAACAAAAAAGGGCATTGTTTTTTCGCCCTGAATTTGCAGAGGAGACAACGATTCCACCTGCCTGCACTGCAAGATTTATTTTTCTGCCCTGTATTCCCTTGACCTTGCAAACACTGGATTAGAGCAAACCCTCACCTTTCCAAACAGAGTTTGCAACATGATGCTTCTAAGCCTGGAAAGGTTCAGCAAAAAAACAGGATTAAATTTTAAAGGAGTGAGGAAGGAAATCTATGTGAATTTGAACAAAAATTTTTTAAAAATAGTTCATTCATTAAAGTATTTCCCTCCCTGAAGGCCAGAACAACAGAGAAGCTGATATTACAGAAGACTGGGTTTACAAGAATAGGACAATGAAACACCAGTAACTATATTTTTATGGTTTGGGATTCAAGGGCTTGTTTTTTTAAGGACGGTTACTTCTAAAATAGTTGTTTCTGTAGCATACAAGCAACTGCAACCATGGCAGACCAGACTGGGACAGCAGTGATGGAGTAGTAGATTAAAAAATAAAGCATTTCATGTGAGCCACAAACATTCTTCTCTAACAGTACACTTTAATATAGGTAAAGAACAGAGACAGAAATGCTAATCACTAAACTCTTTACTCCCAGGATCAATTGTTGACCTGCCATGTCCAGGGAAAACCCCTGAGCTTAAACCTATTGGAAAGACGAAAGAGTAGTTCAGGTAAACAGCATATGCATACTCAGCTTTTCCTCTTCTGAAGGTATCTGTTTTGGCTCAGTGTTAGAGTCAGATACTAGGAGCAGATGGACTTTGGCCTGGCCCCAGATGTCCTTTTTAAAGTTCTTACTCAATAATGTAATAGGAAGTCCCAAAAGAAACAAGAACTAAAAGCTGACTGAGAAAGAAAGACTGGAAATGACCATCTGAGCAAAGTGTTTCCTATCTTCTGATCCTAATTAGGATGGAAGTATCTCCAAATTAGAATCCTTTCTGCCTCTGAGCTCAAGTATGACTTTAGCAGTACTCATGCTCTCAAATAAAAGAAAGGGATCACCAGGAGCTAATTAGCTGCGCCAATTTATCCTTGAAGATATTTTATTAATACCTCTTCAAAAGTTGAAGCTTTCAAGTACAAGAAGAGAGATATAGTTGTAAGTGATTAATGCAAACCCAAAGCAGTGTCTCTCATTAGTAATAGGCTGAGTTTGCATCTAGATTGGATGTGACATTTCTGTCTCATAATACTTTCAACAGAGAATTGGAGACAATAATACTTTCAATAGAGAATTGGAGACAAATGGAAATACTGTACAATGTTAAAGGCTTTGGAGGAACTCTGGCCAATATGATATGCATGCACAGCAGTGAGCACAATAGCATTCACCTTGGATGCAACTTTTATCTGCTACTGTAGCATAAAAGCATAATCCTACAACAGCACTTGTGCGAGTATCTTTAAGAATATATGTCAATACATTGCTTTTTTTTGAAAGCAGCATAAAATAATGTATTTCGAATTAAACAAAAATATTTGTAGTCATATTAGTGGTCTACTTTCCAATATTCCTACAGAAAGCTTACAAAATAATCAGAAATGTATGCCTAGCTTTATTTAAACTTGTTAGGACTTCTGACAACAATAAAAAAGCTTCAAGGAATCATTGGTAAGCTGCCTATGAAAACACACAAAAAATCTAAAATTTTGCATTAAATTCCTGAAATAAGCGTTTATTTTGACACACAAAAAAGCAAGCAATCTCAAAAAAAGGTTACTAACAAGGATTTGAGCCACAAATACTTAGATTTGCAAAAAATATGGTTGTTTATTTGAAACCTAAAGGCAATTTATTCAAAATACATTATGGATAATTATTTTAGCCTTGTCAAAGCAGTCAGATTTCACATACTAAAAATTATAAACTGTAGCAAGGCAAAAAAGCATGAGGCAATTTTAAAATCAGCCTCCTTCACTGGCCTCATGCATTAACACGAATTATGGATTTAGCTTTAATTGTAGAAATCTCCAGTTAATTTCACTGCCGGGCTGGTTCCTCAAATTCTAAAACATTAATCTGGTCCTGAGGCATAGGCACTAAAAGTCATTCTACAAGGAGGGCTGGATCACTCCTGATCTTTCTTCAGTAACACAGAAATATTTGCCTCTCCTGTGTTCAATTCCAACCTACCTATGTCAGCCTTGCCCAATCTAAGGCTTAAAAAAGAACACAGCAGTTCATCTCAGTACAGAGAATGAAGTCAAAAAGGAATTTGAAAGAAGCCTATTCTCAGGTCAGAAGAGGTCAATAGCACAACTGAAAGATGTTGCAGAAATATTCACAGAAGTACATTTAGGAATCAGATATCTAATATTAGAAAAATAATCCTGCTCTACTGGAAAAGGACTCTAAAAGCTGCTTCTGTGAAAATCAAAGAATGTTTTCTGAAAATATTTTTTTGTGTAAAAAGAAAAAAGAACTCTTAGCATTTTCCAGTCAAGAAAAACTGAAGTATTGTAATTCAACTGTGCTATTTCTTCTCAAGGTAGTACCCCTAGAAATGCATAGATTTCCAGTTCCCTTTGCGTGCTTCTTTCAGAGGTATGTGAATGCAAGAAACTGGTTTTCCTAGCTCCTGCAAAACTATTTGGTATGCTTCCTAGGAAAAAGCTCTTCAATCTGATTATCTTCTTGCTTTGGAGCAACAAAAGAGCAACAAAAGAGCAACAAAAGCCATTGTCATTCAACAGGTATCCATGAGAATGGTTAAATCTTTTTTATCCCAGGTGAGTGCTTGGCTCCACATACTTGAAAAAATTGAAGCCAAAGGTAAAGGTTTAAGACGCTCGTTTACCTCTCAACATAAACTGGGGCTATAATTTTATTACACAATAGTCCCACAACTTCATGATCATTTTAAGCCACTGGAAGAGATAGTGCAAGAACGTCTCCAGCTCATTCTCATTTCCTTCTATGCCAGTATATGCATTTCTGTACCCATACAGTAAGCTAGACCAAGGATTTGATTCAGGGTAAAACTAACAATTTTTCCTGTCCTATCTCAGCTACAGTGCTGACTTCAACCAATCTCAACACTGGTGTAAATCTGGTTTAAAGCCTTCTATCTCCAAATCACAAATGCCATGGCCACCTGGAGCAAACTGCTCTTATGATATTTTTCCACCAATTTTACTCAGAACGCACTGAAAGGATAGATTTGTGTCAGTGTGTTTTATAGCACATCATGTGCTGTCTTCCCACAGCTGTCATAATATGAATTTACACCAGTGCTGTGTGCCCTGGGTAACACAAGAGAAACACAGCACTCCTGCCTGACCCAGGATATATGCTGTCAGGTGACCTATGGCATGTGAGATTAAAGTTCAAGTGAAGAAACACCTTAAAGACATAAGTAGCAAGGAAACCTAAGATTCTGACACAAGAACAACATGTTCTTCTGCATTCCAGTTTCACCCTTTCAAAACAACCGGATGTTGTCAGCTGCTTAAAATGATAGAAATACAGTAAAGATCGATATATATTAACCACTAGTTTATTTTTGTGGGTGTAATATCCTTTACATCATAGAAATATATTTTTCTTGAGTACCCTAGCCTTGTTTGCAGTAAGGTTGATGACATCGTCACTCACATGTTACATTAAACACAATTCTACATAGTACGTACCAACATACACCTACTGTTTCTACAATCCCTTCTGCCAATCCTGTCACTCCTTAGCTGAAGTTAAGTTATGTTTGGATATTCATTCAAAGGTTGTATATGAAGGCTGAAGAATCAGGCTGACAGGAACCTCATAAAGTTCAACAAGGAGAACTGCAAAGTCCTGTACCTTGGGAGGAAGAACCTCAGGGCACCTATACAGGCTGAGGGCCACCCAGCTGGAAAGCAGCTTGGCAGAAAAGGATCTGGGGCTCCCCATGGACACCAAGTTGACCATAAGCCATCAACGTGCCCTTGCTGTAAAGAAGGCTAATGGTATTCTGGGCTGCAGTAGGAGGAGTGTTGCCAGCAGGTCGAAGAAAGTGATCCTTCTCTTCTACTCAGCACTGGAGAGGCTACCCCTGGAGTACCGTGTCCAGTTCTTGGCTCCTCAGAACAAAAGAGATGTGGACATGCTGGTGTGGGTAACACAAAGGGCTACAAAGATGACCAAGGGACTGGAGCATCTCTTTTATGAGAAAAGGCTAAGAGAACTTGGCCTGTTTAGCCTGGAGAAGAGAAGGTTTAGGGGGAAATCTCATTAATGTATGTAAATATGTGCAGGAAAGGTGTAAAAAAGATGGAGCCAGGCTCTTTTCAGTGGTACCTGGTGACGGGACTAGAGGCAATAGGCAGAGATTGAAACACAGAAGGCTCCCTCTGAACATAAGGAAATACTTTTCCACTATAAAGGTGACCAAGCACTGGCACAGGTTGCCCAGGGAGGCTGTGGAGTCTCTCTTCATCCTTGGAGGTATTCAAAGCTCAACTGGTTCTGGGCAACCAAAAAGTCATGATCCAGGGCAACCAGCTCTAGTTGGTTCTGCTTGAGCATTGGGGCTAGACATGATGACCTCCATAGGTCCCTTCACACCTCAACCATTCTGTGATTCTGTGTGACTGCTGTTCTGTGAAGCCCTTTTAACTCTAAAAATAAGCAGAGATGAGTGCTTTCTACCCCCATTATTTGCACTCCATCTTGTACCCTGTAAATCCCTCCACATTGTGCTCTCCAGCACACATGGAATGCATTGCAAAGAGACAATCCACCAGCTGTGGTGGCGATTGAGAACCACAACACCGTTACAAAACAAGAAACTTCAATCCCAATTTGGGTATAGTTATGTTAATAAGTCGCAAATAGAACCATAACAAGAACAAAAAAAAAAACAACAATGCACTTTCTTTTTCGTTAGATTGAGGAAAAAAAATGGTGCTTCCTGATAACTGAAGTTACAGAACTTTAAATTTTTCTTCTAAATTAAAAAAAAAAAAAAAAAACAAAAAACCTAGTTTTACAAGTTAAAATTAGATTCCAGATGTATTTCCGGGTGTTGTTTAAAACATATGTATTGTTAACAATATCTGATTTCTGTTTGGTTTTGCTACCTATTGGTTATTACCATCCTACAGGTGTAAAGTCCCCCATATGTAGCCAGAAGCTGCATCTTTATAGATAGTGTCTGTAAGCATATTTTGAAGGAAAAATCCCACAATAGATGACACACCCACTCTTGAAATCTTATTTCCGTTCATGGTCCCCCATATTTGCATACACTTGATTAACCATTTAGTAGTAAAAGAGGAAGAACCTCTGCAGTATTATCACAGATTTAATCAAGACTACCTCTTTGTCAGATTTATGTGATTCCACTAACTTAAAAGATTTACCTTATCACATGATAAAAATTTGAGAAGTGGTTGATACAGTTGGGCAAACCTGCATGCCATATGTCAAACTAGCAGGATACTTCATATCAAGAATGTCCTGGATCCAAAAGTCATTTTGCCATTGTAATGAAAAAACATCGACAACAACAGACCGGTACCAAAGAGAAAAACAAACATATTCCTCTCACTCAGCACTGCATGGGCTCAGAAGACTCTTCTGATCTTAGTTGGAAACATAGGTATCAGACCCAGCTTTTGAAAGATGAGAGAAGAGACTACTAGTTAACAAGTATTTCTCAGACATATCACTAGCCCCCTCCTAGCATTTATTTTACGTTAATTTTAGGAAAGCATTTGCATACTCTAAGTTTGTCATTCCTAGAGTTTGTGGTTAATGAAAGCAAGTGACTTAGCTGCCCTGTGATCCAAATTATAGAAGAAGCACATGACAAGGGGGCGGGTGGGCAACTTCCTATCACAAGACCATAGTTTCACTGGCTCAGAGTTCACCGCAACACAGGACTTATTTCCCCCAGTCTCCGCAGGCTTATGCACTTCCTTTATGCATACACTTACGGACAACATAAAAGTGTTTCTCCTGTAAGAAGAGGTATATTTTTAAATGCGAACAAACATACTTTTTTTTTTTTTTTTTTAAAAGTGTAACATCTCATGGTGGTGGTGTGCTTGACACGTTTTCTTTGTAAACTGTACTGAGTATCCGAGCTCCTTTTTCTGGTTGTTTAGTTAAGATGCAGTCTTCCTCAATGTACCACAGCTAGTATTTCACTCACTCCTTCAGCGAACTTTAAAACAAAGCAGTTCATAAAGCTCATAAAAAGACATATTCTTGTTGATCAGTCTGGATGTCAGTCAAGGTCTGCCTCATATATGTCCCTCTTCCTAGCTGCCTCACACCTGTGGGCAGAGCTCTCAAAAATGTCCTTGGCTCCCAGAAAACAGCAATTAAAAACATTAACTCTGTCTGGGATGTTATCTTCTTATTCTCCGACTAAATCTGAACAATGACTGTGCTAGCTACAAAAAAGAAAGGTTTCTAATTGCATGAAGAAAATTAACTCACCTTCAGACAAACCAGCACAATTGGAAAGCTGAGAAAGTAAGCAAGGAAAAAGAATAACACCTGCCTTTTTTTTTGGTTTTTTTTTTTTTTTTGTAATAAAGAAGAACTTTACTAGGTCAACAAAGGTTTTAACATTTAAATTACAGAATGGCAACAACTTCTTCAAGAACACGATTAAAAAATTATCTTGTCAGCAAGGAAAAGTGGAGGAAAGGGCAGAAAAGAATGCAGTTGGAATACAGCTAATATTAAATATTTATTAAAGAGCACTGCAAACAAGAACTAAATCACTAATTGCACCTGCAGTGATAACACTCATTACTTTCTCCAAATCCCATCCCTCCTGATTCTACAAACTTCTGGAGATTCACAACCTTCTGTTTTATCCCATGTGTGGGAGAAATGGGATACTAGAACAGGAAGATTTTTTTTCTCTCCTGCTACTGGTCATTTGCAAGACTGAATTAGTCTCTTAATTTCAATGCCTCTGTCTCAATCCCCTTTTGTTTTGTTTATTTAGCTTTGGGGCTTGTTGGATGGCTTCTGGAGTATTGTGTTTGGGGTTTTTTGTTTTGTTTGTGGTTAATTGTAACTTACATTTGGCATTTTACTTAAATCTTCAGCTCTTGAGAGACACTGGCTGGAAATCTTGGCTTAAATTCTAATATAAATGTTTCACGTGTTCTGGGTTTCAGAGAAATTAAAAAAATGTAACATGAATCCCTGAAAGGTTTAAAAGAAAAGGGCAAAAGAAAAGTAGTAAAAAGTAATTTTAAGTCCCCATTTTTAAGCAGATCTTTATGGAGCAGATCCATTTCATGCATGAGCTGCAGTGACTGGGGCAATAGGCCAAACCCATTGTCTGAGCTTAGTAATATAGGAACAGCCACACGCTGTGTTTTCAGGCTGTGACTGGCATTAACAAGGTTCACAGCCTGCATTAAGAATAAAAAATAATAATCTTCACTTTATCCTTATCAGGAACTTTCTCATGAAAGCACACCTTGAGTAAGGGCTGAGAAAGAGTTTAAAGACCTGGCTGCATGTGTGTGCATTTGTGCAAACATACATACATATGTGTGTGCATGTAAGTGCATATGTGTATGTTTCTAAAATGTTTTCAGAAATCCTGTTTCCTGTTGAAAGATTTAAAGACACAAATAATCTACAAATCATGGACAAATCAGTTATATATTCTTTACTTCTCAAGAAAATTTTTCTGATGATATATAATGAGATTTTATTTTATGCTTCACTGACTAATTAGATCAATGCAGGCTACTCCCGCAGTCCCTTTTTGTAGAAGGGACTTTCATTGCCAGTACTTACAGAAATGTGGTTGCTTTTGCCAAGTACTTGGAGACACTGCTAATGGCTTCATTTGAACTCTGCATTGCTGAATATTAGTATGGAGGAGGGGAAGGTTGCATATTTTAATCTATATTGTGATTGCTTCGATGTTGTCTGTAATGACGAATATGTTTTTGTTTACATATATCAGAGCTGTTACAGGAATTTGTGCTTCCCAAAGGATTAGATTTCCACTATCAAACAAGCACAGTGTATACTTAGGAGAAGCAGGAGGCTAACTAGAGGTCAAACTACAGTGCTTAGGCTTTTTCTCAGTTCTTTCACAAATCCAAACACTTCATACAGAATGCTATCAGTTATCCCCACCTTGCATGCAAGGAAACTGAGTCAGGACACTGCCATGCACCGCTGTAGGTCACATGGATGGTTAATGCAGCATTAGTAGAGTCACAGGACCCACTGCTGCCTCCAGATTGATGCTGTCCCCGCACATTTTGAAAACACACAGAGCGGCTACCAGAAATAAGGATCCACACTTTTCACATCCCTGACAGGCAGAAAGAGCAAAGTTGATGGGAAGGTTTGTCTGAATAAGTTTTTAAAAGGAATAGAAGAAGTGTAACCAACGGAATATGTGTGGATCCTGTTACTCTTCCTACTTCCCCATGCCAAGACCACAAACTACAGCATTATTTTTTTTCTCCCTTCAGAAGCTCAAAGTCCACATATAAATTACTAGAGGTTCTTGAAACGAGGCATTTATGCCAGAGGCAAGAACGAAAACGCATCTCTACAATATAGAAAAATGTTATCTCATTGCTAATCTCCCAGGTCAAGTACTTAGAATCCAAGATGGAGATGACTGTTCTTGGGGAAAAACAACCAACCAACCAACCAACCAACCAACCAACCAACCACCTCCCCCCAAAAAACCAAACCACAACAAAACCCCCCAAAATGCCTAACATGTTAAATGAACTTTCTTGCACACCACACTTCCGTGTAAATTAAAGCCTAATTGAGTACAAGGACTTACTGTACAAAAGCCTAGAAAATAAACCTGTCTTGCCAAAGTGAGTTTTGCCTCCCAGTTGTCAATTTGAAAGTGCTGCATGAGTTTTTATCATTTCAGTTTCACAATTTCCTCTTAACTCTCATTTAAACATTTAATTTTAAGATTAGGAACTTTAAAAATTACAATAACTGAGCACTTGCAATGGCAGAATAACTTTTCAGAGTACTTTGTAGACTCTCCAGAGTTTCCTTTTCAGAATGAAAATTCTGCTTGGGGTCTATCTTTGCCTCTTCATATTTATTCAGTGTTTTGTTCTGACCGATTTAGTTCTTTATGATCATTACAGTATTATTGTAGAAAGAAATTATGAGGGTGAAAGTGGAAGGGAAGGAGAGTGAAAGTGTTACAACACTCCAGATCTGGTAGAAAAGGGATTTTTACAGACCTTTCAGCACCTTCTGAAAACAATCAGATTCACTGCAGAAGGAAGAGGGCTCATAGTTAATATATGAAAAACTTGGATGTTCCTGGCTGCCAGAACTGCACTCTTCACTCACAGGTGTGTGAGAAAACTGGAGTTTTTCTCTGACTCAGTGAGTGGCACATATTCTAAACACTTTTTAGACACTAAGAAAGCTGCTGCAATTGCATATTTATTTAAGGAATGCAAACATCATCTGAATAAAATCCTCTGGTACTGCTGCTAGACAGGACTAAACTGTACCATTCTCCTATGACACAATAGATGAAGATGTGGTGGCACTTTGCCTCACTGGAGAAGAGTGTCAGGACAGATGGTCACCCACCCAGCCTCATGTGCCTAGCACTGTGATAACACCAGCTGAACACATAGGGTCTTACCTGCTACAGGGAATGGCTTAAGGCCATGCCTGAACCTTAGCTCCCAGCTTACTGTCAGCAAGGATGAAAACCAGGTCACAAGGATGCTGCAGAGAACACTCTGTGTCCTAAGTTACAGACTCATGGAAGGCCTCTCCCCCTGATTTTATTAAACAAGGCTGAAAACCAGAGAGAGCAATCTAAACAGAGCAAAACAATATTCTACTTTGAGTTACTGGGCTGACATAAAAAAACAGAATTTATTATTTATTATTCCATGCATCTATTGGAGATGTATGCTTTTTTTGAGTCTGAGAACATGGGAGGAGGTAGCCACTGTGCCTACAAAAATATTGGTTTCCTGTTTAAATTTGAGACTCTATTAACACTTGATGGCTCATCCTCTGAGAGGTTTCTTGAGATAGAAGGAAGGTTGGTTTGTTTGTTTGTATTAGGGATAAGGCAGTTTCCAGTGTTTATATTAATCAATTTTATGTCTACTGTGAATAAAAAAATAAATTAATTTACTCAAATATTGCCTGTGGTGAATTTGCTCAATACATTCAATACCAATTCCTTTTTTAAAAGAATTGGTCATTTCCAAACAAAAAAAATATTTCAAATTTTGGGAATGCCTGGACTATGCAGCTGTTACATAGTAAACTATTAGATACTCAAATGAAGTTCTTCTCAAAAAGGAATTTGAAGCTGGTTTGATCAGAAATAGGAGACTTCCTATGACCTTCCGCTGTCTTTATCTTAATACTGATGTGTGAGTTCCAACTGTATATTCATCAAAAGAGATTTCACCTACCCCTTGACCACAAACAGCTGGCATTGCCCACTCAGTTCTCTAAGGAATTGTCAAAAGCAGATGCAACCTGCAGAGAAAAAACAAAACAAAACAAAAAAAAACAAACCAAACCAAAACAAAAACAAAAAACAACACACACCAAACAAACAAAACTTGCAAAAAGCCAGAGTGAAAACTTTCACTCATTTATTTGGAAAGATACCAGGGTGAGAAGTTGACAAGCAACATGCCTTTGGCTTGTCTAGTACTCAACTCTCCAAAGCAGAAGAAATCTAAGAACTTATCAAAATGAATTTAATTTCATTCTTTGTTGAATTCTCTAAGAGAGAAGCTCCAGTCCATTTACTTTAAAGCACCAAGGCTGAAAAATACAGCAGTTCTCAAGTTGATTCACCAATGGATTAGCTACTCAAGAACTCAAAGAAGGGCAAAGACCCAGATGTTATAAGAATAAACTGTTTGAGCCTCATCTGCTGACGTAAACTTCTCATATGTTAATACAGTGTATAGATGTATAGGACCTCTTCACTCTGTCTATCCCTCTCCTCCAAATGCTTCTTTCAGCATGGAAAAGCAAAGCAAGTTTTATCAAGTTCAATTTGGAGAAAAAGAAACTATCTCAATGGTTACAGCATTTGCTCACAGCATAAGGTATCCCACTCCACCCTGGAGACTGTACTGATCTGACACTCTAAGAACTTTATTGCTCTAAAACCAAATGATTTGTATTTTATTATCAGTCTGCAGTAGCAAATTATCTTTGATCTCACCCATCTTGGCCCTCCCAAACCTCACTGGCAATCTTTAATCTTTTGAGAACCATTTACTATGTGTTTTCAACTCATTTCACAATATCTAAACACGCTGCGATATTCATCCTGCCCTCCCCCCACCCCCCGCCAAAAAACAAAACAAAACACAGCAACAACAACAAAAACCCAAACAAACAACCAAACAACAAAACAACAACAACAAAACCCCAACCAAAACCAAACCTGTAACTTTGCATTGACAAAGCTGTCCTGTGCTACCGAGTGCCCTATTACAATCACAAGTCCAAACGTTCAAAAGCCAGGAAACAAATAATGAAGGCACAAACTAATGCAACCTTTACTTTGTTCTTAAAAATGGTAACACCTAGCACTGATTTCCATACATTGTAGCAAAACCAACATGATAACTATGAAGGAAAAAAGGCCAGTTATCTTGTAAATCCTTCCCATTTCAGAAGTGGAAGACAAGAAAAAACATGGATGAGAAGCTCTTGACGTAGCATCAAGACCACTGGTTCTGTGGAAAAAATGGGATTCCTCCTCCCTTTGAACTGTCTCCATAGCGGGAACAAACAAGTGATCGACAAGGTAATATTGTCATGAAGGTGTATAGCTCACACCAAAAGGAGATCCTGTTAATGCATATGCACCATACAAAGTCTCCAGACCCACATTACATAATGCCCTGTATGCAAAGCATCAAATACACAATATGTTCCTTTTCTGACTGTATGGCCATTCTAGAAGCTTGATGACAAAACAAGATGAAAGGCAAATGCTTGTATCAAGAACAATTTTGACATTTGCTCTACTACTGCATCCTCAAAGGTGGATTCACAAGACTACAACATTAAAACAGTAAGACAAGCCACAGGGAGGAAAGAGCAGAGGCCAAAGGAGCAGCAGGGGCACTCCACAAAGATGTCTTGAATCTACTCATTTCCTGGCAGCAGTAAGTTTGCGTTTATGTAGTGTTTCACACACCTTAAATTAGTAAGACTTCAACAAGCTGGAGAACACTAACCTTCCTCCACTGCAGGGGCACATGATACTGAAACACCCAACCCAAGGTCTAATTTTTGTCCCCTGGGGATCTACTTTATGATGGAAGATTTCCCCAGTACAACTCTGCCAAACACACCCACTAGCAGGGGAACCTCTCACACTGAAGGAAGGAGTGATGGTGCTCTCTGGATGACACAAGCACTCTGAGCAAATGACCTGCCGAGCTCTATCACAGGCTGAGGAGCATGACTTCTTCCACACTCCTAACTCTCCCAACTCTTAGACCTGGCCTGAGTCCCAAATCTACCCACCTCCAGACAGTTAACTGCAACATGTCATGATTTCGTCATCTGTGATGTGAAGGGCACTGATGCTCCCTACCTACAAGAGCTCTTAAACTTCCTAGAAATGGGTAGTGCAGTTTAACCATTCTCTAAAATGAAAGTACTTATGTTTTACTGTCTCACAGGATGTGCTTGAAAAGTTGTAAAATACAGTATCTCCCTAGGAGAGCAAAACCAAGCCTGGGCCTTATTAAACCTAATGCAACATGAGAATGCAAACAGCCTTTAAGAAAAAAACAGACACTCAAACCAAAGAGTTTTGTAATTACTTCTTCAGAATGCCACTAAGGTGATCTCACACCTTAGGTTGGGCCTTGCCATTCAGAAGGGCAAAGTAAATAGAATCACAGAGTAGATTGTGTTGGAAGGGACCTTCAAAAGTCATTGAGTCCAACACCCCTCCAACGAGCATGGACATTTCCAACTAGATGAGGTTGCTCAGAGCCCCCTCCAGCTTGGCTTTGAGTGTTTCCAGGGATGGGGCATCTACCACCTCTCTGGGCAACCTATGCCAGCATTTTACCGCCCTCATTGTAAAAAATGTCTTCGTCACGTCTAGCTTGAATCTCTCCTCCTTTAGTTTAAAACCATTACCCCTTATCCTATCGCAACAGGCCCTGCTAAAAAGTCTGTCTCCATTTTTCTAAGAGGCCCCTTTTAAGTACTGAAAGGCTGCAATAAGGTCTCCCCGGAGTGTTCTCTTCTGCAGGCTGAACAATCCCAACTCTCTCAGCCTTTCCTCATAGGAGAGGTGTTCCAGCACTCTGATCATTTTTGTGGCCACCTCTGGCCCCCCTCCAACAGGTCCCTGTCTTTCCTGTACTGAGGGTTCCAGAGCTGGACTCCGTGCTCCAGGTGGGGCCTCACCAGAGTGGAGTAGAGGAGCAAAATCACCTCCCTTGAGCTGCTGGCTACACTCCTTTTGATGCTGCCCAAGATATGATTGGCCCTCTGGACTGCAAGTGTACATTGCTGGCTTGTGTCCAATCTTTAATGCACCAGTAACC
The DNA here is from genome assembly GCF_964273445.1 of Streptopelia decaocto. Classification (NCBI taxonomy): domain Eukaryota; kingdom Metazoa; phylum Chordata; class Aves; order Columbiformes; family Columbidae; genus Streptopelia; species Streptopelia decaocto. Next base: position 49,168,729 of record NC_138661.1, read on the forward strand.
CCAAGTCCTTCTCAGCAGGGATGCTTTCAATCTCTTCATGCCCCAGCCTGTATTGACACTGGGGGTTACCCTGACCCAGGTGCAGGACCTTGCCCTTAGTCTTGTTGAACCTTGTGAGGTTTGCATGTGCCCACTTCTCACACTTGTCCAGGTCCCTCTGGATGGCACCCCATCCCTCAGGCATGTCAACTTCACCACTTCACTTGGTTTCCTTTGCAAACGTGCTGAGGTTCACTCAATCCCACTGTCTGTGTAATTGATTAAGATATTAAATAGTACTGGTCCCAATACAGAACCCTGAGGGACATCACTTGGCACCGTATCCATCTGGACATTGTGCCACTGACCACTACTTTCTGGATGCGACCATCCAGTCAGTTCCTCATCCACCAAACAGTCCACCCATCAAATCCATACCTCTTTAAAAGCAATGATGTTGTGGCGGACCGTGTCAAAGTCTTTACAGAAGTCCAGATAGACAACGTTCACAGCCCTTCCTTTATCCCCTGATGTAGTTACTCCATCATAGAAGGCAACTACGGTCAGGCAGGACTTGCCCATGGTGAAGCCATGCTGGCTGTCTCAAATCATCTCCCTGTTCTCCATGTGCCTTAACATAGCTTCTAGGAGGATCTGTTCCATGATCTTCTCAGTCACAGAGCTGAGGCTGACAGGTCAGTAGTTCCCACAGTTCTCCTTTCTACCCTCTTTAAAAATGGGTGCAATATTCCATTTTTCCAGTCACCAGGGATTTCAGCTGACTTTCCTGACTTCTCAAATATAATGGAGAGTAGTTTGCCAACTACATTGGCTAATTCCCTCAAGACTCTGGGATGCATCTCATCAGGTCCCATAGATTTATGTATGTTCAGATTCCTTAAGTGATCGTGAACGTGATCTTTGCTTACTTTGCTCCCCCAGTCCCTGTCTTGCAGTTTATCCACTTGAGAGGTGTGGGAAGTGAGCTTGCTAGTGAAGACTGAGGCAAAGAAGTTTTTGAGTACCTCAGCCATCTCCGTTGTTACCAGTTTGCCAGTCTTGCTAATCGGGGGGTACACTTTCTTTGACTTTCCTTTACTGGTTGGCATACCTGTAGAACTCCTTCTAGTTATATCTTGCATCCCTTGACAAGTTCAGCTCCAGCTGTGCCTTGGCCTTCCTGACCCCATCTCTGTACAACCAGGCAGTGTCCCTATACTCTTCCCAGGATACTCATCCCTGCTTCCACTGCCTGTGCATTTCCTTCTTGGCCTTCAGTTTGACCAGCATGTTTTGGCTCAGCCATGCTGGCCTCTTGCCCTCCTTACCCCATTTCTTACACCTGGGGATTGAGAGCTCTTGTGCTCTACGGAAAGTGTCCTTGAAGATCTGCCAGTTCTGTTCTGCTCTGTTGACCCTAAGGGCACTTTCCTAGGGGGGGCTATTGACTAACTCCTTGAAGAGCTGGAAGTTGGCTTTCCTAAAATTCAGGGTCTTGACTTTACTTTCTGCCTGTACCACATCCCTCAGGACTCCAAACTCCACAAGCGCATAATCACTGCTGCCCAGGCCACCTCCAATCTTGATGTCACCGATTACCTCCTTTGCATTGGTGACCAGCAGGTCCAGTATCACATCCTCCCTGCTAGGATTATCTATTACTTTGCATAAGAAGTTATCCTCAATGCACTCCAGGCATCTCTTGGATTGCCTACAGCTTGCTGTGCTACTTCTCCAGCAGATGTCCCCCAGCAGGACAAGAGCCTGCAAGCACGATGCCTCCTGTAGCTGGAGTAGTCTCCCACTGACTGGGCAGCCTGTAGTAGACACTAGCCACAAGGTTTCCTTCGTTGCCCTGGTCTCTGATTCTTGCACATAAGCTTTGAACATGCTCGTGGCTATTCTTCAGAGACAGCTCTTCACATTCTATCCAAATCCAAATTGGATGGGAGTGCTGACCTGCTGGAGGTCATACAGAGGGATCTGGACTGGCTGGGTCGCTGGGCTGGGGCCAATTGTATGAGGTTGAACAAGGTCAAGTGCTGGGTCCTGCACTTGGGTCGTAACAACCCCGGCAATGCTACAGGCTTGGGGAAGAGTGGCTGGAAAGATGCCTGGCAGAAAGGGATCTGAGTGTGTTGATTGACAGCCGGCTGAATATGAACCAGCAGTGTTCCCAGGTGACGAGAAAGGCCAACAGCTTGTATCAGGAATAGTGTGGCCAGCAGGACTAGAGAAGTGATTGTGCCACCGTACTTGGCACTGGCGAGGTCCCATCTTGAATACTGTGTTCAGTTTTGGGCCTCTCATCATAAGAAGGACACTGAAATACTAGAGAGAGTGCAGAGAAGGGCGACAAAGCTGGTGAGGGGTCTGGAGCACAAGTCTTATGAGGAGCGTGGTTGAGGGAGCTGGGGCTGTTTAGCCTGAAGGAGGCTGAGGGGAGACCTTATTGCTGTCTACAACTACCTGAAAGGCGGTTGTAGCATGTCTCTCCTCACAAGTAGCAAGTGATAGGACAAGAGGAAATGGCCTCAAGTTGCACCAGAGGAGGTTCAGATTGGATGTTAGGAAAAAATTCTTCATGGAAAGGGTTGTCTGGCATTGGAACAGGCTGACCAGGGAAGTGGTGGACTCAACATCCCTGGAGGTGTTTTAGAGGTGTTTAGATGAGTTTCTTAGGGACATGGTTCAGTGGTAGAGTTAGGTTAGGTATGGTTGGATTCGATGATCCTGAGAGTCTCTTCCAACTGAAATGATTCTATGATCTCTTGATGTGGAGGGCAACCCCTCCACCCTTCCTTCCTTCCTTACCTGTCCCTTCTGAACAGCCTGTAGTCATCAATCGCTGCATTCCAGTCACGAGATCTGTCCCACCAAGTTTCAGTAACAGCCACTAGGTCCTAGCTTTCTAGCAGCATGGTGGCTTCCAGCTTCTCCTGTTCATTGTCCATGCTGCGTGTATCAGTGTAAAGGCACTTCAGCTGGGCTGTCGGCCAGGTCACCTTCTTAGAGGAACACCCTTAAATTCCTCTGAAGTATTTCACTGGTGTTTTCCTGTTGGCTCACCTCCATAAGACTTCAAGTGTGCCCCGGTGTGGCCAATATGTCCCAGGGCCACTGGCTGAGGGTCCTCACTATCACCCTGCCCCTCTAACTGTGGCATCTCATTCCACAGCTTGTCACAGGCAAGCCTGATATCGTCCCTCTCCTCCATCATGTCTAGTTTGAAGCTCTGTCAATTAGCCCAGCTAGCTCATGAGTAATGAACCTCTTCCCCCTTTAAGAAAGGTGAATCCCATCCAACGCCAGCAAACCTGGTGTCTTATAGGCCATCCCATTACCAAAAAACTCAAAATTGTGGCGATAACACCCACCATGGAGCCATGGGTACGTCTGTTTATTCTAATGTTGCTAAGTGCAACTTTAAGGAGAGAGGAGAAAATAACCTGTGCTCCCAATTCCCTTACCAACCATCCCAAGGCCCTGAAGTCTCTTTTGATTGCCCTTGGACAACAGGTCACAGCTTCATCGCCACCCACATGGAAGACCAGTGATGGGTAGTAGTCCAAGGGTTGTACCAGTTAGGAAGTTTCCTACTGATGTCCTTAACCCTGGCCCCAGGGAGGCAGCAGGCTTCCCTAAGAGGAGCATCTGTCTGTTATATTGGATGCTCTGTTCCCCTCAGAAGGGAGTCACCTACATCTGTAACCCACCTTTTCTGCCTTGTGGAGGTGGTCATAATAGGCTTTTCTGACCCTGTCAACATCTCTGTTATAGATGGACCCTCATCCTCCTCATCCATTGACTGACCTTCCATATCCAGAGCCTCATACCTGTTGTACAGAGGCACCTGGCAGGGTGAAGTGGGCAAGAAGGGGTTTCACCTACCACCGCGAGTGTGGACTTGCCTCCATTCAACTCCATTCCCCTTCAGTCTGGTGGGGGAAGGATTCAGGACCCCCTTGATCTTGTTGTTCTTCTGATGGTCATTCCTCTTTCTGTCTCAGGGCAGCCAGAGTATGGTTCCACAAGTCTGTCTCCTTCTCAGACTCCCTGATGCTTCTTAACCTTTCTACTTCCTCTCTTTTAGCTCTGCCACCAGGCTGAGAAGGTCATCCACCTGGTCGCACCTCGCACAGCTGTTATCTCTACTGCCAGCCCATACCAGTGAAAGGCTCTGGCACTCCCTGCAGCCTGAGGTCTGGATGGCTGCGTGTTTCCAGGGGAACTCTGCCAGGGTTGCTATGTCCTTCCCTGGAGAGGTTTTTTAGCTAGAAAGTAACCTTAAGTCAAGTGAAAAATTCAAAGGCAACTCAGATAAATAACTGGCAAAATAGAATCTGAGCAGTCACTTGTCTTTCTAAACTAAGAGCTCTGCTCAAGCAGAGGTAAAGGTAAAGGTAAAACATCTCATGAAGCAATGTCACTTCAAATTAAGAAGCAGGAAAAAAATTACTGTGAATTATGAGCCAAGATGGTAATAGCGGCAGGCAAATTTTACAGCTGTGAGTTAATGGTAGATGACATCTATAAAGTGGCTTTAAATGTTGGACAAAAATCACTGGAAGAAAGGCAAGACAAGAAAGTTCATAGAATAGCTCACAAGAGGCTCCTGAGGGAAAGGGAAAAGGTGACAGAAATACCTACGCTAGCTGTAAATGCAAAAGAACAGCTGGGCCCCAACATAGGTGAAGTCAGTCACACAATAAAGGTCACAAGGAAAACATAGGACACCCTGGCTGTATGTTGCACCCTGGCTGCTCTTCCTAGATTTCTGCAGGCAGAAGAAAATGTGAAACAGAAGGCCTGAGGAGAAAATTAGAAGCAGCTTTCAAAAATAACACCACACAAAACATCACTGTTTAGGAGGGAAAAACAGGAAGCAGGGTGGTGGGGGAAGAAAAAGGGAGAGGGGAAAAAAAGAAAAAGGGAAAATAAAAGAAGAAAAGTGAAAAAAGTGAAAAGAGCAAATCCAACAGCTCGAGTAATAGGGTCTTTAACACTGCCAACTCACAAACCTGCCAAACATTTTCCTCCCATCTACTACACTTCTTTCTTTAATACAACAATACTTCTGAAAAGGCGAGGCAGAAAAAAAAATTATTGCACTAAATTTGCGTAACTGGACAACACGTGAGATTTATGGGCATTTTTAGCAGCCAAAACACCCACACAAATTGTCTGCAGAACTGCAACCGTAAGCTATTGGGCTTCTTACTGTTGACAACATCACAATTGTGTTGGGGAGAATCAAGTCTTTTACTATCAAAATCAATCACAATTCCCATTCTGTTCCTCAGTCCCCAAAAACCCAAACCAAACCACCCAACCAAATAAAAAAGCAAACCCAAACAAACAAGCAAAACCACACACAAACAAAACCCCCCACGCCCAAAATGAAACACAAACAAAACCCCCAAAACCATGAGTGCTGCTAATTTCGCTTTCTCACTGAGAATGAATACCAGATAAAAAGGGAGCCGACAGCTGGCCCAGAGCCAAAAAGAAAGCTTTCAGGCACAAAAATTGCCAAGAACAATTTTTTTTCTGTGCTCAGAAATTTTTTTACATGCATGTCTGTACAGGCAAAAGGGGCGTATCTGGCAACATGGCTAAAAATATACATTTATGATGGAGCCTTTTAAAAGGAGAAATAATTAGAGATTAACGCCTTTATATATAATCTGCAAGAAGAAGAATTCCTGAAGCGATTCAATTCAGCACAAGGAACAAGGTTTCTTTCAAAAGTCACCCTTTAACCAAAGTCTTTCAAAAAGTCGCCCTTTAACTGGGAAGGGTGCTCCTTTGCAGGGAGTCTGAACTGAGAAATACACAGCTCCTTGCTCTCTATTTATAGTCATTCACACAGTGAATAGCCTCATTCCGAATGCCACAAGGCATACTTACAATCTTTTATTCCTGAGACCTGATTTGTGTTTCATTTCAAAAAGTCCAACCCGTTGAAAAACAAAAGAGGCAGAGGGAGACAGAGAAACTGCAATGCAACAGAAACTTTTTTTTTTTTAACTTTACCTTTATGAAGCTGGTACTGAACAGTGTGGAAAAGAGGGTTTCTTTTAAGAAACTTCCCTATGGGACAGAAAAGAAGTGTGAGCTCTGGAAGTGCCAGCATTTTTAGTTATTAACACAGAATACCAGTTGCCCTGCAATATAAGCAAGTCTGGGAGAAAGAGGAAAAGGAGCAAGCGGTGAGAGCATTTCAATTACTTGGCTTTGAAGGACCCTTCTGAATGAGAAAGAGACAGAAAACACTTGTCAAACGCAAGATCAAGTGAAAGCTACTTCTGCCAATGAAGTGTGCAGGTGGCTGTGGGGGTTCCAGTGAACCCTAACTGGGCCTCTATTATGTCGTTATTGCTCACCAAAAGGCAAGGGTCACCTTCAGTTTAGAATAAGTTAGAATACTTTCCCACAGAATGACTCTGGTCAATCAAGCTAAGCAAAGGAAGTCTTTTCTGAATGACTGCTATCCCATCAGTGCACTGAAGAATTTTTATAAAGGCTAAATAGACAAAAAAAACCTTTGGTCTCATCTACACTACTGACATTTAGCAGAAAAATTTCCCACCATTGCAGGCAATCTTGGAAGAACTATGGTAGGCTGTCATGTATGTCTGTTAGATTTCTTTTTCGTTAGGGCCGGATGATAGGAGTCTAAAAATGGTACTGGCAGCTATCAAAATTTCACTAATAAGACATGGCACACAAAGCTAGTTCTACACCTCTATTTTTAGTGTGCATTCTTCAGAAATGTGGGAAACCCACCAGGCCAGCCCATCATGTCAGGTCTCCTGTTTGTAACAGCATGTAGGTTCACATGTTTCACAACAAAAGGTTGCAGGAATTTCTGCTGATAGGCATGGGTGGTATCTGCACCTGCTCTCCCAGCATTGCTCAAGACAATCCAATCAGTGCTTTCCAACATTATCTTCTGTGATGTTGTGAAAAATCATCACCTAAGCAGAAACCTTAAAAAAACCAACAAAGCTGAAAAAGGCAGCAGCTAGAATTTGTTTGTGGCACAAAATTCTGTATTCTTCATTTGAAAAGCTCACACCTAAGGTGACAAGAAGGGTGCGGTGTCCTCTCCAGTGAGTTCAAAGGATTGCACATGAGAAAAAGAATTCCAGACACTGAAAGGCCAAGTACCTCTAATAATTTCCTTCCAAAACAGCAATAGGAAAATATTGTAAGAGCAGGGGAAGTACTTCTTCCTAGAGAAAAGTCAGTTCCCAAACTATGGTGACAAATCAACCTACCTGATAGGGTACACTGTGCATATTGACACAACTATCCCCAAAGAATCAGAGAAACAAGTCTCTCTCAGCGCTGTTGTAAGACAATATTAATTGGATCCCAACTCCTGGGCACCACAAATCACCTTCCTTCTAGGCCAAAAGTAAGCTGGATGGCAAAGCTCATAATTATTCTTGGAAGAGAACAGGAGAAAGTAGGAAAACAAAAGCAAAAGAGGAATAGTAGTTTAAGACAATTCCTCATAGTTATTGGGAAACAATACAGCAGGCAACTTTGAGAAGATTACTAAGTTAAAAACTCTCTTAACTATCCTACCTGCTAGTCTGATAAAGAAACTCCCAGTTCCTCCAGCTTACACAGAAGCCACCTTTTCCTCAGCAACTAGGAAAATACATACTTATTCTATGCCAGAAAAGACATCAGATTCTCATAAAGGGAGGCCCATTTCCACTTCATAGGTACAGTACAAAAGCCTTTGTAGTGCTAAACACCTCTTTTAAATATAGGAAGTTGATCCCAGGTAGGTAAGTAAAGCAGAACTCTCTCCTTAGCAAGTGGAAAAGGTTGATTTGATATTAGATAGCCTAAATAATTTTGGGCAGAGTGTCTCAAGCATGTAAAACTCAAATAATTCTTCAACTGTATAGTTTAATACATCCTCAGGATTTCCTCTTGATAAATACATAAAAAGCTGCACATACAGAAGTAATTCCTGTGCACTACACAAAGACTAAATTTAGAAGCTGTCAGCTGCTCATTTTTTAAGTTGTCCCTTTAAAAGAAGTAGTACAAAACAATATCCCTGGAAAACTGACAAGATTTACAGGTCTTTATGACTCTACAGCAACTCTAATAAATCATAAATGGTTGTTGATGAAAATAAGTTCACAGTGGTACAGATTCCACTGCGGAAAAACTCAAGTACTTAAATTGGCAGCTGCCAATATTTGTGGATTTTTCGCTTTGAAGCTAATTGATACAGTACCAAGCTGGGTACATAAAAGTTTGGGAAAATCCCTGATCAAGAGCATCCTATAGAGGGTCATTTAATCAAGTAATTATTTGAGAGTTTTCTACTAGTGCATTAAGCAGCACAACTAACACAGGCCACATCATATCCTGTATCTTCTACTTGGGACAAGAAGGCCACACTGTGACTGCTTCCACACAATGGAGTTTTGCTACAAGGCTGGTTTTGCTCTGCTTCTTTACAGGTGAACATTTCTGGTTATTTATGATGCAGAAGGTTAAGGCCAACTAATACAAACCCTGGACTTGGAACAGACAGTATTGAAATTTTTTATGTTTTTCAGTTCCTGAAATTGGGAAAAGGGGGAAGGAGGGGATATTAATCCAGTATCTCAGCACAACCCTTGAGAAAAATTCTCTTTACTACAGAAAAGATTCACCTTTATTGTGGAAAATCTATTTATGCTCAACAGTACCCCAGACAGCAGTCTTCACTTCAGATGTTTAGTTGCCTTTTCCATATGCATAGGGTAGACCATGAGGAAAAGAACCAGAGTCTTGAATTTGAAGTTATCTGGGACATGTCAGCTTAAAAAACTAAGTATGTGTTTATGGCACCACATGCTGCTGAGGAGACATGGCACAATGTTTTTGGTCCAGGACATTTGCCTTGAGGACTGAAGCCTCCACAACCCTGTCTACTGGGCAGGTGCATTTCAGCCAAAAGGTGTCAAAGACAAGACTAATTGAGGCTAGGTCATCATTCACCTGTGAAGACAACTCCCCCATCCCTTCCAGAATGCTAGAAGAAGTTTTACTCTAGACCAATGAAGAATGGAAAATTATATATATCTCCAAGAGCCCTACTGAATACAGGATGGAAATGGGCAAAGTTCAGATGTGTCCCTTCTAGCAAACATTTTCCTCTTCAACATCCTCATACCTTTCTGTTGCTCAGGGCTCAGATAGAAGTTGACATGGTAGCTAACTCAGAACACTGAAAAGAGACAGGAGGGTAATCACCCTGGTAAGTTTATCTTCTGTTTGGTCAGTGAGTCTCCCTGCTCTCCTTACTATATAGCTTGGAGTGGAAATGTGCAAGACTTATTATTTGATGAGATAAAGCATCTCATTTTCTGAAGCTGGACCTTACATTCTTCAGCACCTCCCACACTTGGTAACAGTCCTCTTAAAAGTAAACAAAACTCACATGGTGCAAGGTATAAAAATACATATTGAAATTCCTAATTAAGAAGTAAGCAGATACAGATACAGATAACTTCAGATACAGATAACTTCATCTTGTAGTTAGAAAAGTAGAGCTAGAAGGCTCTGTCCACCTAAACAGGATATGGACATTGCATGTTGGCAGGTAGAGGCTGGCTATATTACTGAGTTCCAGAAAGAAGTAGTCTCACACCTGGAAATCCTGAACCAGAGTTCAGGGCTTAAAAACTAACACAGCCAGAAAAATTTAAATTAATAAGAAACCATCAGGATCGGAAATTACTCAGCAGTCCGACCTACTGAACATTACAGATTGTTGTATGACATCTCAGCAGTCTCTGTTCCCCATTACAGACTGGTATGCACAAGACTGGACCGACTACAAAATAATTTCTATGGTAGAAAACTAGTTAAGATCAATCCATATAGGCCTGAACAGAAAACTCTAAATTTTTACAGCAGAGGAAGTTAAGACTCCACTAACATCCTTGCCAGTCTGAACTGAGGTGATTATTCTTGACTCTAAATCTGGTGATGAGTCTGATGGTGCAAACAGAACACAGCCAACAAACAGATGAGACAGTGGAGATTCTTGAAGAGGAGAGAATAAATGACCCTCTTCTCCCAGCTGCCAGATCTTCTTCCTAAAGGGGCACATCCCCTTTTCACTGAAGGAGACCTTTAAGGCTTTGTATAATATTGTAGAATTAGTGAGAATCTGTTTTACTCTTTATGCAACTCCCCACAGGTATTTGTAATTGTCATTGTTAAAGCACCAAAGTAAGAGAGAGCTTTCTTCCCTCCAGAAAGCCTGTGTTTCATCCCAGCAATATCCCTCTGGGAAAACCAATAATAACTAATTTGTCATCAGTCTTAATGAAGTCCACAAACTGTCAGAACCCTACAACAATATTTCAAGATAGTCCTTCCTCCAAATATCTCCTCCTGTCCATTCTACAAAGACTATCTGGCTGCTGGAAAAAAGTCTGGTCCCAAGCTCACTATAACAGATTATTCCCTTTCAGAATTTTAAAATATATTTAGTTATTATTATTAGTGTCTTTGGACACTGCTACAAATATACCTCTCATGAGACACTTCTTTGCTGTTCTGTTAAACTGTTCTTATACCAACCCATGAATTTTGCCTTTTTGTTTCCTCATTCTCTTCCATCCCACTGAGGGCCAGGGACGGGTGAGTGAGCGGCAAGTGGTTTTAGCTGCTGGCTGGGGGGCAGGACTGGGGCTAAGCAGTTTACAGTCCTTTTTGGTGAGCCAGACAGGAGAAATGAAGGGTTGACATAACAACAGAGCTGACCAGAGTGAGTTAAAATACACATTTACTATATCAGTTAAGTAGTCGCTGGTCATGATGTTGCTTTGTTTATCCACATGGCTGTGTTATGTAAATTCCTACATACCTACATGTATTCCCTGCGGTGCTGTTTCTCACCTCTGGGAAAAGGATTAGGTTTGTCACAATACTATCCTGTGTAATATCAATTTATGACATGGTTATTTCCTGGTTTGGATGTTTATGTTCATATTTTTATATAATATTCACATCACTTCCATACCTTGGGCGCCATCTCTTGCAATTGATTAGTATTGCACCCAGTCTGTGGGGACAACAGAGGATGGGGGAATGTTTTCCCTGCTTTGACACCTCACTTTTCACCTCTGGCCTAGGTGCAACAGTTTTTGAGGATTTTGAACACCCTGGGGATATTCAAGCTAGCATGCTCTTTTTGCTATGTCTCTGGAATGTGTCTCAGGTCATGTACAGAGTTACAAAAGGATTTGTTAAGACTATTACCCACAGACTTGCCCCAAGGTTGGATGTTCATGGGTAGAATGGCATGTGGGAAAACATGGGCAGGTATCTAGAGAATTTCTCACCTCCAACAGTTTGGAACTTCAGTCCTGAACAACTATAGGACCCTGATGCAGTGATAGAATATTTACAAGAAAAATGCTCTCACTATTCCAAAGAAGCAAACCTTACTGCATTGTGCTGGGCCCTGAGCAGTAACTGCCAAACGCTGATCAATACCATGCAACACTCCCAAGGCGAAGAGTGGGATAAAAGACAGACAGGCACTCTCTCACCCTCACGTCAAATGCTGTAACTGCTTAAACCCAAGCAACAGGCACTGTGGCTACTCAAACCCAGGGCAATAGGTGCTGCAGCTGAACCAGAGAACCAACCTGTGTCTGGATCAGTTGCCCTTATACAGAAAAAGAAATACACAAAAAAATCGGTTCACTTAGTGAGGGGGGATGATGACCCAGCCCCATCACAAGAACAGGAGGAGGCAGAACCAGAGTTAATCACCAATCTCTATCCCCAAATGAGCTGCGAGATACGCAAAAATATTTCAGCGGCCAGTATAGCAAGTACATCATTGCCCGGCTGTTTTGATGCTAGGTCAACAGGGCCAGTAGCTTGGAATTAGAGGGGAGGGAAGCCAAGCAGCAGGGATGCCTGTCTAGGGGAGGGGGCATTGACAAGGCAATTAGGAAAAAGACACAAGCCCTCAGCCTCTAGAGGTGACTTCTATCATGTATGAAGAAAAGGTATCCTTTCAAGGAAAATGTTACCTGTCACCCAGGCAAGTGGACCACCATGGAGAAAGGTATCCAGTTCTTGAGGGAATTAGCTGTGCTGCAGGTGATTTGTAATAACAAGGATTTACCCACAGATCCAGATGAAGTCCAATGCACACAACACATGTGGCAGAAGTTTCTATGGGGTGCACTATCATCCTATGCCAGGTCATTGGTAGCAATGTCCTGGAAAGGAGGCAAGGAACAAAAAGTGCATGAATTGGCTGGTCAGCTCTGGCAATAGGAAGGAAGAGGGTCTTCCCTCTTCCTTCCTATGAGCGGAGAAACTACCAGACATCTTAGCCGAAAAGTTATCCCAAGAGTTCCATCATTTTGAAGACAAGCTCTGTTCTCCACCTGTATGGCCTAGGATCTCAGCTACTTGGAATGAGCTTTTCTTGATCAAGAGAGAGAATATGAAGGGTATACAAAATGGCACACCCTGTGGTTTTTCCTGTGTGACCATGGAGAGGACATGAGGAAGTGGGATGCAAAAACATCCACAGTCCTAGAGGCACAGGTACATGAGTTACAAGGAAAGACAACCACAAGAGTGGATTCTGCTAGAAAAAAAATGCTGCTTCAGTTTCCAGTGAGCAGTCCCCCAGACAGAGTAGAAGGGTGGATCCCCTTGAAGGGACTTCTGATTCATTTTTGCAAAAAGCAAGTAATGAATACTATAACCAGGACTAGAGGTGCCATGCCTCCAGACAGGTGAAGAAGAGACACAACTGTGTTTATTGAACTGTGTGGATTTGGTGCCCTGGAATGTCAGGCCCACAAGAGTACAAGTCTCCAGTGGACATCAATGCACAATGTACTCTAATTCCTTTGAACTATGAAGAGGCAGAATCCATCAGTATTTCTGGAGTCACTGGGAGATACCAAGAGTTGACTGTGTTAGAAGCTGAAGTGAGTCTAACTGGGAAAGACTGGCAAAAGTACCCCATTGTGACTGGCCCAGGCACTCTGTGCATCCTTGGTACAGACTACCTCAGGAGAGGGATTTTTAAGGACCCTGAAGGCTACCAGTGGGCTTCTGGCATAGCAGCCATGGAGACAGAGGATATTAAACATCTGTCTATCTTGCCCAATCTCTCAGAGGACTCCTCTATTTTAGGACTGCTGAGGGTCAAAGAAACGCAGGTGCTGATTGCTACTGTGATGGTGCATTGGTAGCGATACCACACTGAGACTCTCTCATTCTGATCCATAATAAGCTTCGTCAACTGGAGAGCCAAGGAGTGAGCAGTAAGACTCACTCACCCTTTAACAGTTTGATACGGCCAGTGCAGAAGTTCAAGGAAGAGTGGAGACTAACAGTAGACTACCCTGGCTTGAATGAAGTCACGCTGCTGTTAAGTGCTGCTGTGCCAAATGTGCTAAAGAGGCAATATAAACTGGCGTCAAAGGCAGCCAAGTGGTATGCCTCAACTGACACCACTAATGCATTTTTCTCAATTCCTTTGGCAGCACAGTGCTGGCCACATTTTGCTTTTATCTGGTGGGGCATCCAGTACACCTGCAATCAACTGCTCCAGGGGTGGAAACACATCTCTACCATTTGCCATGGACTGATGCAGACTGCACTGGAACAGGGCAAAGCTCCAGAACACCTGCAATACATTGACAACATCATTGTGTTAGGCAACACAGCAGAAGTTCTTGAGAAAGGGGACAGAATAATCCAAATTCTTCTGAAAGCTGGTTTTGCTATAAAACAAAGTAAGGTCAAGGGACATGCACGGGAGATCTAGTTTCTAGGAGTAAGGTGGCTAGACAGACATCATCAGATCCCAATGGATGTGATTGACAAAGTAACAGCTATGCCACCATTAACTAATAAAAAGGAAACACAAGTTTTCTTGGGTGTTGTGGGGTTTTGGAGAATGCACATTCCAAGCTACAGTCAGATTATGAGCCCTCTCTATCAAGTGACTTGGAAGAAGAAAAATGTCAAGTGGGACTCTGTGCAATGACAAGCCTTTGAACAAATTAAATGGGAGACAGTCCTTGGGCCAGTCCAGGCAGGAAAGGTGTTAAAAATGTGCTCTGCACTGCAGCCAAGGTGGATGTCCCTACCTGGAGCCTCTGTCAGAAAGCATCAGGGGAAACTTGAGGTCAGCCCCTGGTGTTTTGCAGTCAAGGACACAGAACCTGAGGCCTGCTATACTCCAACTGAGTACTAGCAGAACATGAAGAGGTTAGAGCTGCTTCAGAAGTGGTTGGTACTGAACCGCAGTTTCTCCTGGCATCTTGACTGCCTGTGCTGGGCTGGATGTTCAAATGAAAGGTCTCCTCTACACATCATGCAACTGATGCTACATGGAGTAAGTGGGTCACATTGATCACATAACAGGCTCAAATGGGGAATCTTGATCAGCTAGGGATCTTAGCAGTGAATACAGACTGGCCAGAGGGTAAAGATTTTGGAATATAGCCAGAAGAGGGGGTGACATGTGCTGAAGAGGACCCACCATATAAGAAGTTACCAGAGAATGAGAAGTGATATGCCCTGTTCAGTGGTGGGTCCTGTTGTATTGTGGGAAAGCACTGGAGGTGGAGAGCTGCTGTGTGGAGTCCCACATGATGAGTTGCGGAAGCCACTAACGGACAAGGTGAATCAAGTCAGTTTGCAGAGGTGAAATTCAACCAGCTGGCTTTAGACATTGCTGAAAGAGAAAAGTGGCTGGTGCTTTATCTCTACACTGACTCATGGATGGTGGCAAATGCCCTGTAGGGGTGGTTACAGCAGTGGAAGAGGAGCAACTGGCAGCGCAGAGGTAAACCCACTGGGGCTGCTGAATTACGGCAAGTTATGGCTGCTTGGCTATGAACCTGCCTGTAAAAGTGCACCACGTAGATGCTCATGTGCCTAAAAGTGATTCCACTGAGGAACATCAAAACAAACAGCAGGTGCATCAGGCTGCTAATATTGAAGTGGCTCAGGTATATTTGGACTGGCAACATAAAGGTAAATTATTTATAGCTCAGTGGGCCCATGATGCCTCAGGTCATCAAGGAAGGGATGCACCATATATATAACAAGTGCTATCGAGACATGGCACCCCAGAAAGAAATAAGTCAGATAACAGGACTCATTTCCAAAACAACATCACGGACACTTGGGGCAAAGGGCATGGCATTGAATGGGTATATCACATCCCCTATCATGCACCAGCCTCCAGGAAAACTGAACAGTATAAAGGACTGTTAAAGACTACACCGAGAGCAAAGGGTGGTGGAACTGTGAGAAATTTGGATTAAAATTTAGCAAAAGCCACCTCGTTACTTAACACTAGAGGATCTAACAGTCAGGCTTGCCCTGCCCAAACAAAGCTTATGCATATTGTAGAAGGGGATAAAGTCTCACTGTTGTTCACGAAGAATGTGTTACGGAAAAGAGTCTGGGTTACTCCTGCCTTGCAAAAAGGCAAACCCATCTGTGGGAAAGCTTGTGCTCAGGGACCAGGGTGCACTTGGTGAGTAATGCTGAAGGATGGAGGAGTCCGATGTGTAACTCAGGGGGATTTGATTCTGTGGAGAATTCTCACATGATGCAAACTGTATGATGGTAATTGCTACTGGTAATTGCTACATAACACTACACAAGATACTAACAGTATTCAGTAAGTACCTTTCAGGTTAATGAACCGTAGAATGTCCTCAGTTGGAAGGGACCCACAAGGATCATCAAGGCCAACTCCTGTCCCTTCATATGACAACCTCACAGTTCACACCATGTGTTTGAGGGCATTGCCTAGTCTCTCTAGAGCCTGTTTCAGTGCTCCACCAACCACTGGGGGAAGAACCTTTTCCTAATATCTAGCCTAAACCTCCTCTGGCACATCTTCCTGCCATTCTCTTGGGTTTTGTTGTTGGTTGCTAAAAAGAAGAGATCAGCACCTACACTTCCTCCTCCCCTTGTGAGGAAGCTGTAGACCGCGATCAGGTCTCCACTTAGTCTCCTCTTCGCCAGGCTGAGCAATGAAGTGACTTTAGCCGTTCCTCATACGACTTCCCCTCCAAACCCTTCATCAACTCTGTAGCCCTCTTCTGGACACTCTCCAGTAGCTTAGTATATTTTTTATCCTGTGGGGCCCAGAACTGCGCACAGTGCTCCAGGTGAGGCCGAACCACTGCAGAGTAGAGTGAGACAATCGCCTCCCTTGCCCAGCTGGCAATGCTGTGCTTGATGCACCCCAGGACACAGTTGGCCCTCTCAGCTGCCAGAGCACACTGTTGACTCAGGTTCAGCTTGCCATTGACCAGAACCCCCAGGTGGTTCTCTGCAGAGCTGCTTTCCAGCATCTTGTCTCTCAGTCTGTAGGTACAGCCAGGGTTGCCTTGTCCCAGGTGCAAAATTCAGCGCTTCCCTTGTTGAGCTTCAGGCAGTTGGTGATTGTCCAGTTCTTCAATTTGTCCAGATACCTCTGCAGGGCCTCTCTGCCCTCCAGAGTGTCGACAGCTCCTCCCAATTTTGTGTCGTTGGCAAACTTACTAAGCAATCCCTCAAATTCTAAGTCATTTATGGAGACATTGAAGAGTGCTGGCACTAAGATGGATTCCTGCAGAACCCTGCTAGTGACTGGTCACCAGTCTGACATAACCCCATTTACTAGAACCTTTTGAGCCTGGCCCGTCAGCCAATTGCTCACCCACTGCTTTGTGTGTTTATCCAGCTGTGTGCTGGCCATCTTGTCCAGGAGAATACTGTGAGAGACAGTATCAAAGGCTTTACTGAAATCCAAAAAGATCACGCTGACAGGCTTCCCTTGGTCAACTAATGAAGAATGAACTTTGACAAAACTGAACAAAGTGCAGCAATGATGGAACCAGAGCTGGCTGGAACAACTGGCAGCCAGCTACCTCCTTGAGGCTGACACCTCTGAGCTGCAAACCATAGGCAGGAACTACACCAAGTGCATGAGCTACAAATTCCAGATGCAGCATGCAACAATGCAACACTCCAACATGACATTCCATCTTTCTTGCCCCAGAAGACCATCCAAACAGATAGAATCAAAAGTCATGGACTAAATGGACTCAATGAACATTTTAAAGGGATGAGGTTATGCCATGAAGCAAGACAAAAATATCTCTGTGCATATGTGTATGTGTATATATACATCTAAGGTAGTAGTAATTAATTGAAATGTACTGGTAAGTGTAAGACCTGAGCATGACATTAATGGTATAGAATAAGTGGTGGAATATGCTGGGTCAGCCGACATAGGGTTAAGTTCTAAAAATAGCTGTGAGGATGACACAGCCAGAACAGCTGACCCAGAACTTGCCAAAGGGGGTCATGCTCAGTTACAAAGGGGGCTGGTCAGGGGGACAAGTCTTGCTTACTCTCTCACTGCGGGACCAGGGCAGTCTGGGATGTGCTGTTCTCTCCAGACCACACGGTTTGGTGCTTCTGTTTTTCGGGCGCAAGCAGTTGTATGGCGGGGTGGAGGTTTTGGTGCAGGCTGCAGTTGGGAATCCACTTGCTGCTTTGGGGGAGCTGGGCTACAGCGGCGATTGCCATGTGGTGAGGTTGTGCTGTGTATCCATTGCTTTGTATATTCTTTCATTATTGTTGTTAAATTTGTTTGGTTTCTTCTTCACTGTTCCATTAAACTGTTCTTATCCTAGCCCAATAGTTTTGCCATTTGTTTCCTGATTCTCCTTTTCATCTCACTGAGGGTGGGGGAGAGGCGAGTGAGTGGCACATGGTTTTAGCTGCTGTGTGTGGGGTCGCACGGGGGATAAACAGCAAGACTTGCTCAGAAAAAGCAGCCTTAAATTACTTTAGTTGTTAATTTTTCTCCTCAGTACAAGTGAGATCTGAAAAGCCTGCTCCCATTGAAGCAGCAAATTGTTACAAATATCATTTAATGCTACTTATGCAGAATATAATCAAACTCGAAGTAGTCATAAAGCTGGTTTCCTTAAATTTCAAGGAGAGCCCACATAACTGCGTCTTTAGAATTTTTTCAGTGAACTCCAGGACTGTCATCTGGTGCTGACTTAGACTTTAGACTTAAATACCCTACAAACTTGCATAGAATTACTGTACATAATTATGAATCTTCTGCAAAGACAGATGAAGGACATTTGTCAACAGAGGGGGGAATGAGGGGAGAGGTGAGGGGAAGCTGCCAGAAAGGATAGTCTGCATGTAATTTATTCCAAGAATCTTTCACAAACTTAAGTAAAATGTATATGTAATAACAGGCACCTGAGAATTCAATAATTGCTCATTATGCAATTACACCTTAGGCACTTTAAGCAAATGCTGAAGAAATAAAACATGAGAAAACCTGGCTAACCACAAAATTGTTTTACGGGGAACTAGGAAACTCTACACATGGATGCCATTGGGACTTTGCTTCTTTGCTGAAACCCGGTAATGCTTATTAATCTGTTGTTTGTTCCCGGAAAGTACCTCTTCTCTATCAGTGAAGTCCAGAGCTCAATTGGATTAATTCACACCCCCTACTCATATCTGAAGCCATGCAGACAAACACTTGATCTCAACAGACACAACTCAAAATCTGCTATATATTTTTCCCTGCTGTACACTTTGTCAACTAACTAAAAAAACAAACAAAAACCTGGGAACAATGTTACCATAGGGTGCCAAATCTGCAGCAAAAACCCCATAGGGTCTTGTCACACAAAATTTTGACAAACCTTACCAAATGGTTTCTTCAGGATGCAAACTGTTTGCAAAGTGACTGAGTCTTTTGTGTTGCAGCTGAATGCTGCAGATGGGAAGGTCAATAAAGGTTTTTTGCCAGGAAAGGATAACTGCTATTTTCACTTCATGAAATAAGACGCACAAAAAAGAACATACTCTTCTGGTATAAGATTCTGCTTGGTACCCTCCACAGCCCTGGAGCTTTTATTTTCTAATTGTGGAAGAGTGCACCCAAAAGTAATGTCAAAATGTGTTACCAAAACCACCCCTAAAACAAACCAACCAACTCCACAACCCTTTCCCCCCAAAAAAACCCCCACAAACCAAAACAAAAAAACCCACAACAAAAACAAAACCAGAGAGATTGACAGTACATTTCAAACCCAAGGTCCAGCAAAAACAGGACATACATTTTTAGCTTGCCAAATTTCCAAGCTATACAAAGTTCAGTCACTCTTAAGCACTCTATGTGTGAACAGGCCTTCCCAGGGATAATAAGATGGCTCCCCACAGATCTAAAATTCCAGAAATTAAAGCAGAACAACACGCAGAGATACATACAAACATGCACAAGCTGTATTCACTCTTGTTTTTTTTCTATTTGGAAAGCAACTGAAGGCATGCCATGTGATGAAAGCAATTCTCATGTGCAAGTTCTTTGTCAGAAAACTACAAAAAAGTCCACATAATGCACTTTCTACATTATTGGTCATCAGTCTTAATACTGCTTCTTCCCCAACAGGATTTAAGTCCAACCATGCTCCGCACAGTAATAGAGATAATGGTTTATTTTATTTTGCAATTTCTTCACAGTGATCTGGGACATTTCGACACAGGTAAAAGTAGACAGAGGTAAACACTGGAGATGGGAAATTTCTCCTTTACCTTACACCTTTAGCAGATCTTTGGTTTACAGAAAATTTCCAGTTGCTTCAGGAAATCTGAGACTGCAGTTTTTGGATGAGAAAACAGTCAAGTGACAGCAGTGCAAAAGCCCAAGAGAAACTAATTATTCTGAAAAAATGGCAATGGGAATAGAGGATGTGCATTAAGGCAACTACTCCAATGCAGAGCAATATACTGGACCTGCCACTGTCCCTCTCCATTATCACCTAATAGCTCTTTGGCCTTGAATCTTCAGCACATACAAAGCAGCACACAGAGATCCACATGTCACATAACACCTTCTTTGCCTTCTGCAGTACAGTGCTGCTGCAGAGTGCTACTTTCTGAACTGTGTGGCGGCCCTCAATTTGGTTCAAGTCTTCCTCCTTCAGGAGGGCTCAACATAAATCTGAATATCATTTTAAATGAAGCAAGAATTCTCTTCCTGCAAGTGTAGCTACAACCACGCAAAACTTCATAAACTTTTTTTTTCCCTACCTAATGAGTTACAAAATAGAGTTACAGCTCACTATCTACTATGCCACCCATGCTGGTTTTAGATGTTAACATAAATTAAATTTATCCAGTAACATGCTTCAAGGTAGTTTTAGGTGCTTACCAGGAAAAAGAAAAATCCTAATACTCAGCTAGGTCCACTATAGTATAAAATATAAATTGACTTGCAGTCAACTGGTTTTTGTTTCTGACAAGCTGTGGATGCAACAGACATACATACACAACAAATCACCAAGACACCAGCTGCATTGGCAAGCTACTTAAATAGCATGCTCTTGGCAACAGAACACATGCGTAACAGAATGAGTCTATGCTGAATAACTACAACAGTGAGTAAAAGTCCCACCCCATAAAGTGACGTTTCGCATGTACTGAGGCCAAGCAGAGTAGCACAAGCAATGGCTTACTAGGAAAATCTAGGGTATCAACAGAACCTCTCAAACACAGAAATCTTGCAGGAAAGGACTGTGAGGTTTCAAATACAGCAAGATGAGCAATAAATGCGAAATGCAGTCCATTGGATCAATTTGCTTCTATTCTAAAATATTTCCTTAGCACACTTTTTTCATCTTACAGAGAACTATTAATCAGAAGAAGGTCTATTACAGACCAATCTCAAACTGGCCAGTATCTGAGCTGTGTCAGTGATTGGTTAAGTCACACAGCTCTTTCCCAAGTGAGCATAATACACAAATATATCTGGCACATCTTCCAAAACTGAAACTGAAAATTTGTTTTCTAAAGGAAGTTCTGCAATAGACATCTAATATCCATTTCTACTGATAACATGCCAGTGGCATTTTAACTCATGCCAGAGCCTGGAATGGACCACAACAAATCCCTTCACAGCATGGTTCAGAACTGCACGCATTTTTTCCCATAATATCCTAAATGGGCCTATTCAGATATTTGTAAATAAAGGCTAAGAACGAGTCTATTTGTGATAGCTAACAAAAGTTAACTCCAAGCATAAGGGGAAAAATTGCAAAAATTAAAAAAAAGAAGGGGGGAAGACTTAAAATGAGAATATTTACACCTGTTTTCATCTAAGAAAATGTGAAATCCATTGCTAGGAGCATGGAGATTCCACTCTTTGTGCTAATAATTAAAACAGGGTTGCACAATATATAGTAATCAATGTATCTACAGAGAATCACAGAAAGTAAGTATAATAAGCGAAAGAAAAAACTGAGGGGAAAAAAAGCCCTTACCTTGCCTTCTCTGATTTTCCTAACCTTTGATGCCAAACCAAACTATCCCTGGCTTCACTGCCTTACAGTGAAATGCAGTGGACTGACTAGGCTGCTTAAACCTATGAGACACATTGCACAACTGCAGTCCCAGATAGAAAAGGTGGCATGTGGAACATTCCCTGTCCTGCAGGCTGAAAGATAAGGGGGAATAGGATCTCTCTGATAGATATCAAGACCCGTACTGCGAAACACTGAAGCTGTATTTCTGGAGCTGTCTTGCTTCCCTCCCTCCTGAGGGCAAAACCTCTAAAGAACACAGTCATTCCTCAAGATTTTTTTACCTAAAAATGTTACATATAATACTGCTGAAACAACATGAAAACTCAATCAACTTTATAGGCCATGACCAAGGGAAAAACTTCTATATTGCTTTTCTTAGGTATTGTAACAGTAAAGGCAAAACATGACTTCAGCAAACTAGCCTATACCACAGGAAAAAAAAAAAATGTTAATTATTGCTTCAAAGAGAAAAAACTTTTTTGGAGGGGGGACTTTACCCTCACATTCTGGTTTGATTATTGTTTTTATGAATAGATTTAAATTAGCTAGTTATTACCCTTATCTTACTTTGAAATTAATTCAAATTCCCTGTAGAACTCCCTTTTCAACGTAAAATACTCAGAGCTAATTATTTAGTACCCTTAATTTTCAAACTGTTCTTCTGACATCTTTGTGGAAGTTAAACAACTACTTCATACTAAGAACATACCACACCCAGGTCAAGTGACCTATGGCCACCAGTCACCTGGAGCTTAACAAGACATTAAAAAGGAACATTTGTGTGGCTGACAAATCTAACAATCTAAAGAGAACAGAGCAGGAATTTCTGCATTTGCCTGATCGCAGGTCATATCTCACACTGTCATCCAAACCCTTGGGTTAATCGTAACCTACTAAGAACTTTAGACTGAGGTTCAAAATCCAATTTTCCCCTCTCAGAAATATGAACACAAATGGCCATTAACCAGATGCACTTCTTAAATAACTATTTTATTTAGAAACTAAGAACTGATGGTGGTGGGGAACAGAAGAAGATCTTAAGCAACTGTTTGAGACTTCCTCACGATATCTGGCTGTATCCATGTCCTTAGCTGTCACAAATTAAATGGACACACTCATGCAAGTAAAACCGTTACTACAGAAAGGTCTTCAGCAACTCCATGAACACATCCACAACAAATGTATAAAATGGCTGTTCATCAGCATTACTAGATTACACAAAAGCCATTTGCCCTTCTATATCACAATATTATCAAGCTCTATCAATTTGCTGAATTTCCTCTCAGTTGAATAGTGTTGTCAATAATTCACTGAAACCTCAGAATTTAATGAACATACTCAGAAGCCCAAAAAAACTTTGCCCAAAACCTTCATTCTAATCTTTCAGTTATTTAATTTGTTATCTCTTGCTTTGAGTGAAACTACTTTGGGGCTCAGTTCTTTGCAGTGACATCAAAGACTTTTTTTGCTTCTGTGGGAGTACAGTTATTCTTTTAGATTAAGATACTAATGTGAAAACAATCGGAAAAAAGGCGCCTCCTTTAGGAAAATGTCTCCTGAAACATCTCCATCCTCCCTGGTGCAACTGTCAATATCCATGATTAGATCAGTACAGATGCCTGCTTTGACCATGTTTTAAATTTAAAGGAGCGAAACTCCAGAATCACTTCACTATCTTGTTCCTTGGAGCACATAATAACAAACAAGCAGATAATTTGTCCAGCTTGTCTAGTGTTTGAGCAATAGGTAGGCAAGATGAATTTTTTGCATTTTTAAGAAAACTCTTCCCAGAGAAAAGGGGGCATAAAGGTTCAAAAATTAAGAAATACTAAATATTGTCATAATAAATATTGTTATAATATTTTGTTATAAATGTTTATACAACATTGTGAAGAGGATTTCCCCTCCTAAAATTCAGAGGTAGAATGCCTACATTGATTTCAAAAGAGGCTGTACATTAAAAATTTTAAAAATTACTTCTTGTCCATGCATCTGGACACCACACCATTAGTAAGGTCCTGATATCTGGCTCTCTAGGGCCCCCCACATCCACCATCTCCTGCACACAAATGTTGCATCAAGACTTCTGTATGCAGCAATTTTAAATACTAGTTCCAAGCACCACAGACAAGTCAGAACATCTTTTAAGGATGTTGTACCTGAGCATCCCAATTTCTCACAAAAGTTTCAGGTAAAACCTGAGATTTCAAGCTATTAAATTACACTTGCAGCAATGTAGACATAACAAACATAACACTTCACGTGAAAGTTTTCTGAACCACACAAATGTGTTTCCTGTCTTCTCAAATGTCTTGTTATGCTAAATACCATGTTAATATTAATGAAACAACAGACTCCTTAAAAAATGCATAAATGTACCCGTAACATAAAGCAGCACACAGGAATAGCACTTGTTTTCTAAGAACGGACCCAAGTATGGCTCTATTACTCACCTCAATTTTATCTGTTTTTGCATCTCCCCAGTAAAGCTTGTCTTTTTCAAGATCCAGTGCCAAGCCATTAGGCCAACCTAAGGATGTATTCACCAGAACTCGCCTTTCTGAGCCATCCAAATAAGCACATTCTATCTTTGGACTTTCACCCCAGTCTGTCCAATACATGTAGCTGTAAAAAAAGGGGAAACAGACAATGCACATAACATGCAAGACAAAAAAGTGTCAAGATCTGTCCTGCTTTCGAAAGAACTTACTAACTTTCTGCTTTCCCAACTGCAGCAAACAAGCTAACTCAAACCATAATCAGTGGTGACAATATGCGTGACCATTAAATACATTAAACTACTGAAAACATGCACTGCCCCAATTCTTTCATTGTTATGGTAACATTGAAGACACAGAGAAAACTCAGTAAAACACACAATGTATAGGTTCACTGAATAACACAATATTTAGAAATCACCTTTTATATACACTGTATTAAAGGGATGAAGCAAGGGAAAGCCAGTTATTTCCAGAGCATTTGACAAATAATATACACATAATCTCACGATTTGCAGATTTTCAGTTTCAGGAGACCATAAATTTGATCCAAACACCTATCACAGGGCTATCAATAAACACAAAACCTACCCCATTACAGGATTGAGCACTATTGCTCGAGGTTCGTCTAGGTTTTCTGAGATAAGGATCTTTCTTGATGTCCCATTCAATCGGGTCACTTCAATGCGGTCTGTTCCAGTATCAGTCCAGTACAGGTTCCTTGCCACCCAATCCACAGCAATACCATCTGGATGGTTGATTTCTGTGGTTACCAGAGTCTGTGCTCCAGAACCATCAAGGTAGGCCCGACGAATTGCCCGGACATCATCATCAGTCCAGTAGATGTAGCCTTCTACAGGATCATAGTCTATGGCAATTGCATGTCTGATGTTGTCTATCTGCAGAATAATGTCAGTGAAATCTGGCATGTCCAGGGAAATCCTTCTCAAGTCAGTCCTTCTAGCAAGCAACAAGACTTCTTCAGCACCTGGGGAGAAAAACATTCATGGTATAATTTCCTTTGCTATTGATGTGGATGCTTCACTACAGCATAGCAAGCTGTGAACTGTCACTAAAACAAGAGTGACTGCACTGTCACTAAAAGAAGAAGAGATTTCCTTAAAATAAGGACATCAAACTTTCATTGAAATATAGACGTCTGAGGATGGTTATTCCTAATCAGTTCTTCTCAACTAGCTACTTGTGCTGGCACTCTTATTCACAATGACCGCATCTTTCTCACAGCCACCTATGCTAATATGGAACATAGCAATCTCTATCTAGAATCTTAAAAAAAATAATAATAATTTCATCGGGGGTGGTCCAAATATTTCATCACATTCCTCAGTCAAACTTATCACTAGCTGTGTATCAGTGTGTTAGACATGGTTTTCACACACAAGCTCTGCATAATAAATGACAAAGGCTAACAAAACACTTGATTATTTTGTAAACAAATTACATTAATTATTTGAAATTAAATTAATTATTTGCTCCAGACAACCCAACAAGAAAGCAAGTTGCAACTACAGCAAGTATTTCTCATCTGGCAAAGTTGATGCAAAATTAATTCTAAGCCAACAGGACTGTTGTTCTTTTGACTCCTCTGTTCTTCCTCCCCACTGCAAAGTTTCACTGCTTGTGGAAAGGGTGCCAAACAACAACACAGAGCACATGTCAGAGACAAACGGCATCTTCAGTGTCATCTTTCTGGCAACTTTTTTTTTATAAGTACAGAACCAGGATACACAGTAAAACATGCAGTTGCTTAACACATTTTCCCCATGTCCACCCATGTGTGCTTCAGCACAAAAAAGAACGATACAAGTA
Source organism: Streptopelia decaocto (assembly GCF_964273445.1). Taxonomy (NCBI): domain Eukaryota; kingdom Metazoa; phylum Chordata; class Aves; order Columbiformes; family Columbidae; genus Streptopelia; species Streptopelia decaocto. The sequence goes on from NC_138661.1 coordinate 49,194,461, forward strand.
TGTGTCTTTTTCCTGCCCTGTTACTAAATCAATGCTGTGTAGAGTTTGAACACTGACAAGGAGATTTATTGTTTAGCAACACTCCAAAACTGGAAACCAGAACAAAAGTAACTTGTGGCACTTCAGCTAGACCAGCAGCAGGTGGAAACTTCCAGTTCCCACCAACAGTATAGAATGAATGAAAATTACCCACATGAGACATATGTTTCGAGCCCACTAAGAATAGCGGAAATTCAAATCCTCATGAGAATAGTCTTCTAGAAATAATTCTCATCTAGGCATGCATATGGAGTTCTGCAGACCCAGAAGTTGAATCTATTGCACATCAAAACCAAATTCACATTCACTTTGGGAGCTGGACTGTGCTGCTATTTGCTTTTGGGTTTGGAAATCAGACTTTAGTCTCCAAATAATATCTCAGAAGCTCTGAAAAGAAACAGTGCTCAAGCTGCAAAGGTATAATAAAAGGAAAGGATCTAGAAAAGCAGTATTGTAACATCACCCAAATAAGTATGCTACACAGAACAGAGGACATAGTTTGATGTGCACTTTGAACTACCTCAAGTCACCGCAGCTTCTGAATGAACTGATGCTGCCCTTCTTGCCATGGGTTGTTTGTTTTCCACTTGTGTATCACCCCTTGTCACATGCATACATACCATGGCTGTGTGTTGCAAATCATACTAAAGAGCTGATCCAAAAAAACCTAATTCAACAGAAATAAATCCATTGGCCTAAGTTAACCACCACAGTGGTTCACTGCAGAGCTCCAGAAACATTAGTGCTGGCACGGGGGGAGACACCAGCAAGAATGTTTCTTCCAGTCAGCAGTAGCTGACAAGGTTTGGTAACTACAGCATCAGTAGCACCAACAAATTTCGAGGGAAGGCTTGGGTAGAAGGAAAGCAACAGTAACTTGAAGCTCAAAAACCATGTAGAGAAAAGGGAGGGAAAGTCATACATTCCCAACAGCAAAGCAAGAGAGATGCCTACCATCAAGATTTCATTAATATGTATTTTCTAGCTTCAAAAGTTGCAAAATAAAAACAGGCTTTCAGGAAGAGTGTTTCTTATGCTTGAAACTTATGCTCGCTACTCTGGGCATAGGAAAACTAGAAACCTCTTGACCAAGTTGAGAAGGGAACAGCCCCAGGTGACCAGACAACTTGTAAGGCTTCCTTCCTCCATTGCCTCCTTAGGTAAGCACAGCAACAGTTTTTCATTTTTTCAAGTTTCCTTTCTGTTAGGGGCCCAACATGCATCAGCAATCCTTAGAAGGCACTGCTAGCAAAAGTATGAATTTTCAAAAGCTTTATGAATTGTGGTGGATGCACTCGACCTCCTCCCAGCCAAACCAGCAGCAGTTTGGTCCAGACTCCAAAGCAGATAATGGTCTGAGCTGCAGCTGGGCTAAGAACTCCTTTTAGGAAACCCACAAGGAAGCAGAAGAGCACACTAAACACCGATAAGCTGTGGGTGCAGGGAGTCTCGTGCATACCTTTCCCACTGTATGCAATTTGACTGTGTGTCAAGCACTTTATTCTATATATATGAAAGCCTGGGTGAGCCTACTTTGAGCTCTCTCTGCTAAATAAGCTGGCAGTATGGCGATGGTTTTACTACTCAAAAGTCAGTGGATGAGCCCAATTTAAGTTTCATATAAATAATTTAGCCTAAGTCAATGCATACTAAATATAATGAATCATCTAGAAGCATAAGGTTGTGTGATTTTTAATAGACTCTTTGCTTCATGTTACTTAGTGAGCTGGATTTGCTGAAATCTTAAGCTGCAAAGTTCAGCTCATATTTGCCAAAAGCAACTACAAACTACACTGAACACTTGCAAGATAAGGTCTAGTTCACACTTTGCTGTAAAGAACAGACTTGACTAGGGAAAAAAAATAATGACTTCAAGGCTAACACAAAGACATTACAGACATCTGCAAAATGGGACCTGTTTTGTACTTCTCTGTACTTTTTTTTTTTTTTTAATTTCTGCAAATGCTGTTGCCTGAAAGTTTGCCTCTGGAGTTCTAGAATGCAGACTCTGGAGTGAACGGTTATCAGGGAGAGAAGACACCTGGAAGTTTGCTCCATGAACGGTTATCAGGCTCCTGGAGAGAAAGTAAGCAGCATTAGGCTTGGCTTATTTCCTACAAATAATAGAGCGAACTTGCCACCGAACTCTTATAAGTCACAGTTTTCTTTGAGAAATCTATACATTGTTCTGCAGTACGCAGAACTTTAAGTCACTCCTCTGTGACAATGAATCCCCTGGATCTTAGCACCTTTACTAAATAAAAATAATCAGTGTTTGATATTTTACATTATGCTTAAAAATGTTGTTTTACTTCCTGAACAGTGAAAAATCAGTCAATCAACTGTTTTCTTAAAAAAGACCATGGTGGAGAGAAGTCCAATATAGAGCTTATACCTCTTCTTCTACCACGCTTCTTGGAAAGATTAACGACATGTAATGGCAAACAGCATGAATGTAAGGTGACACTGTAACTACACCCCTGTAACTACAAACCAAAATAGTATTGGGATCAATAGCCCAGCTGAAGTGCATCTACAAACAGAAGGAGCTGGAAGCCTTTATGTGGCAGGAAAACTGTGATATAGTTGCCACCACAGAAATATGGTGGGATGACTCACACAACTGGAGTGCTGCAACGGATAACTATAAAATCTTCAGAAGGGATAGGCAAGGAAGGAGAAGTGGTGGGGTAGCCCTGTATTTTAGAGTCTCTTGACTGTCTAGAGCTTAATGATGGTGACGAGAGGGTTGAGTGTTTCTAGGTAAGAATCTGGGGGAAGGCCAATAAGGTGGATATCCTGGTGAGAGTCTGTTCCAGACCGCTCAACCAGGATGAAGAGGCAGACAAAATATTCTGTAAGCATCTCGGAGAAGTCTGACAATTGTTAGCCCTTGTTCTCATGGGGGACTTCAACTTACTACATGTCTGCTGGAAATACAGTACAGCACAGACAAAACAGTATAGGAGACAACTTCCTAATGCGTGGTCAGTGAGGCAACTAGGGAAGGCACCAGCTGCACCTGTTGTTTGCAAACAGAGAAGGACTTGTGGCTGGATGTGATGGTTGGAGGCTGTCTTGGGCACAGCAATCACAAAATGACAGGGTTTTCAATTCTCTGAGTCGGGGTGGGGGGGCATGCAGCAGAACTGCCACCTTGGACTTCCAAAGGGCAGACTTTGGTCTGTTTAGGAGGCTGGTTGACAGAGTCCCTTTCGAGGCAGTCCTGAAGGGCAAAGGAGCCTAGAAAGGCTGGACATTCTTCAAGAAGGAAATCTTAAAGGTGCAAAAGCAGGCTGTCCCCATGTGCTGAAGGACAAGTCAATGGGAAAGAAGACTGGCCTGGCTGAACAGAGAGCTTAATCACAAACTCAGGAAAAAAAAGAAAAAAGAGAGTTTATGACCTTTGGAAGAAGGGGTAGGCTACTCAGGAGTACAAAGATGTTGTGAGGTGATAAGGGAAAAAATTAGAAGGGCCAAAGTACACTTTGAACTTAATATGGTTGCTGCAGTAGAACACAATAAAAATGTTTCTGTGAATACACTAGCAAAAGAAGGAGGGCTAAGGAGAATTTTGATCCTTTATTGGATGTGAGGGAAAGCAGTGACAAAGGATGAGGAGAAGGCTGAGGTACTTAATGCTGCCTTTGTCTCAGTCTTTAACAGTAAGAGTGGTTGTTCTCTGGGTACCCAGCCCCCTGAGCTTCAAGACAGGGAGCAGAATGAAGCCCTAATAATCCAAGGTTAGTGACCTGCTACACCACTTAGACACACACAAAATTCTATGGGGTCAGATGGGATCACCCAAGGGTACTGGAAGAGCTGACAGAGGTGCTCACCAAGTCACTTTTTCAATCATTTATCATCAGTCCTGGCTAACTGAAGAGGTCCCAGTTGACTGGAGGTTAGCAAATGTGATGCCAATCTACAAGAAGAGCCAGAAGGAAAAACTGGGGAACCACAGGCCTGTCAGTCTGCTCTCAGTGCCAGGGAAGGTTATGCAGCAGATCATCTTGAGTGTCATCACGTGGTATATACCGGACAACCAGGTGATCAGCATGGGTTTATGAAAGGCAAGTCCTGTTTGACTAACCTGTTCTCCTTCTATGACAAGGTGACCCACTTAGTGGATGAGGTGAAGGCAGTTCCCAGACAGCTATTTTAAAAAGCTACTGGGAACAAAAACAGTCCATGTTTGTGATGCTCTTCTCACTCCCTCCATCAGGGATTACCCCAGGAACAGTAATTTTAGGGCTACACTGACATCTCTGGATTAAAAAACAGGTCAAAACCAAGAGAATATGGAGAGAACCAACTTCAAGCAGAAAGGGAGGATCTTCCAAATAGTATAAGGGTTGTATTCAAAACTGATCTCTGCAGTGTTAAAAATGGTATTTTTATGGAGTCTGTTCAAATTGAAAGGCTTTCACATCTCTTCTGTTTCATCAACTTGTTCATGTTGACATTTTGTTAGAAGTCCTTAACTTGTATCAAGTCCCATGGTGCTAAGTATTAAACATACTTGTTTTTTTCTGACCACCTCCAAAGAACTAACAGTGTCACTGTTTTGTCCAGAGCATGTCAGCTTGACAACAGCGGAAATGAAAAGTAACCCAAGTCATATTATATATGCATTAATATTACCTCCCTATTACCTCCAACAGTACAGATTGTCCACCACTGAATAGTTTCTTTACAGGAAGAAATTCCAAAAGGTCCTATTTCTTCATACATTTAAACACACAAAAAAATTTGATTTTCCAATGCAAATTAAAATTACATCTTAACAGCCAAAGGGAAAAAAAATCCCTGTTAGAGAGAGCACCTGCAAATCAGGACACTGATCTGCAACTGAAGAGGTCGGAGAGTAAGCTACAGCAGCATAGCAACTACAACAGAAACAAATATCTCATGTAACAAAGTTTTATGTTTTGCTTCTCTATACCTAAAATATTTCACTTGTGGCAGTCAAAATAAAACCTCCTGTTTAGTGCATGTTAAGTAAAAATTCAGGCCTCAAAACTCATCATGAAAAGGACAATGTATCTGGTCATTCAAGTGCTCTACAAATACAGAAGAGTTTTAAATTATTAATTAATTTTGAATTATTTTTGCTCAACTGTCTCAAAAAGTGAGCATCACTGCAGCTGTTCAGCCAGCCACAGCACTCAGTTTCATATCCATCTTAACTTCTAAATTTCTTCTTAAGTATGAGTAGTGTGAAGCAGAGGAGCATGAAATACACACCTAGCAACTGATAACACAGCAATTACCAATACTACATGTATTTCTAAGATGACCAACATCACAAGCATCATTGCATTGGAATAGATAGATAAGAATCAAATGCATATGTTTTGCCTCTTTACACAACTGATTGCAGCTTCACCTTAGTTCACTGTGAACAAGGTCAGAGTTGAACGTACCAGAGGAAGGAACTGGCAGTCCAAGGCCCAAATTATGCCTAGAGATACTGGCTAGACAACAAGCTGAAATACGCTGTTAATACCACTCTAAAATCCACAAGTAATACCAAAACGGTCCTTAGCTCCTCATAGCAGCAATAATTGGACTCAAATTCATCTCATCCAGCCCTGCCGTATGTTCACCCGTGCACATGGTCACACATTCACTTGGACACAAAAAAATATTTTGACAGGACAGCCAGGACCCCTTGAATCAGCAATTACATAATGACTACAACCTTCTTGCAAAGACTAAAAAACATGCCTGTTCCTGACATATTCAGCTGCTCAGGCTTTTTCTGCAGGCAAACACTGCTGTAGAAATATTTGCAACCTCGGTTGTGTCCCACAGATGTACATGGCTAAAAACAGGGAGAAGAAAACTTTTCTCTGTTGACCTGGCAGATCAGAAAAAAAGTTCAGTTGACAACCTGGACATTTTATTGATAGTTGAATTGGATGCTTCTTGGGAAATTCTTCCAATTCCTAACATACCTCTAACTGTGACTTATGGGAAAAAGAAATAATAAGGGGAATGAGCTACCTGACCAAATTAAAGTTCTGGCTGCTTGGCCATTTCTACTGCTTAAAATTAAGTCAGTTATTACACAACTGTCCTGGTTTTGTTAAAAACAAGACCAGTTCTCCTTTAGTGATTTTTTCTTTCAGCTAAGAGTGAATGGGGTAACAGAGAGTGTCTGTCACAGTTTATTGTCACCTTGCTTTAAACCTTGACAACAAGATCCTTGACAGACATGCATCTATGTCCTTGGATATTAAAAAACATGTGAACAGAGAAAATGCTATCACAGCATATCTCACTACATTCCACCTCACACTTGAAAGTTGGTAAACTAACATCGACATGGGTTATTTTTTATAGGTGAAAAAATCCTGGATTTTATTGCAACACATTCTAAAATTACAGTGTTGGTTACAGCTGTATTTGACTCTGTTAACAAATTTCTGCTACAGAAAAAAAGAGTTGGCAGCAGGCTCTGCGCACATCACTATGAGAAGAGAACTTGACATTGGTTCTCTCTAAAAAAACTGGAAAACATGCTTGTCTGCCTCATTATTTTTATCCGTATCACGGAGGTATTTTGATTATTACTGTTGGTAAGAATGTTTTCAAGGCTACATAAGTGTTATGCTGTGACTTGCCTACTGTTATCCTAGATATCCTAGAACCTGTCTAATATATTACAGCTAGCTATTTACCTAGTGCTAAAGTGCTACGACATTTACTTAGTCTTCAAAAACCTCTCTCAATGTGGTCCTTTTGTAAACACATGATTAAGAGACTCCCAGCAGAGTCATATATAACATCACACAATGAACAAACACCTTTTTTGGGGGGGGGAGCACGGAATGCAAGCTATTCCAACATCACAATTGCATCAACGAAACACTTCAGCCTAAGTTTATGTGAAGTCCTCTGTGCAAATCACAGATCAGAAAAACAGAAGTAATTAGGTCCCCCTAAAGTTTCAATTTAGAAAGCATTATAAAAGAGCCAAGTTCAAATTGTTGTTTTATTTTTCCAACAGGTTTAAACTTTGAACTGTTCTGTTGTGTGTTTTTGTTTGGTTGGGTTTGGGTTTTGTTTGTTTGTTTTCTCTAGTGTTTTTTTGATTCAGCAAAAGCTTTTTGCAGATCTTCCACATAATTTTTCAGCAGGTCTAATATCCATAAAAGCAAATTAACTGTTCTGGTTAACATGCAGAATAATATCTGAATTTAAAAAACAAACGGAATAGAAAACAAAATAATACCATTGAAGGCAGTTATTCTCACTCCCTGAAGACTATATTCTCTCTTTGCAATCAAGAAATTCTATTAAAACAGGTTAAAAGACTTTTTTTTTTTCCCTCACACATGTCATGCTTACCCTCCACACCCAGTAATCCATTACTTGTAACATCCGTGCTACATATAGTGTTTACTTTGATTTGGTTGGTTTGTGCTCTCCTTATTAAAAATTCATGCTTCAGTGCTGGCAACGACAACTGTATTCTATTTGCAAAATGAACTGGAATCAGAGTTGACAGCAGCAAAGCAGGCCAGCTCAACAGCTTTACAAGAATCCTTTATTCTTCCCTTGTCCCACTTCACATTTGACAAGTGACCAGACACATGTAATACAGTAACAAATGCTTCAATTTTTTCACCCAACCTAAACAAATGCAGACTGCATTGGCTGCCTCTGCTAATCTATGCCAGAAAATGCCACGCTATTCCTTTCCCATTTGTCTGTCTGCTAATTAGGCTAGAACAATGGTCCGTTGTAGGACTCTTCCCTCAGTTATGTTTATGTGCATGTGCATGCATCTGCACATATAGACTCAGTCTAGTTACAGGCAACTTCAGAAATCTCTGTATTTATCGGGGAAAAAATCAGATTCATTGTAAAAATAGGAAACCTTTTAGCTCTTCTCTGAAGAACAAACTAGTAAGCACTTTTTGAAAAGAGTGCATTAGAAGTACTTTGCAGGCAACTCTTTTACAAGCTGTTTGAGTACAGCTATCTCAGTATTCTTGATAAAATAAAAAGATTTATCAGAAAAGCAAGGGATTTTGCTAGTTGCTGTAATGCAGTGAATTACCTGGCAAAGTTTCCATGTACAGCAAAAAGTGGGGGGGGGGAACATGCAAAGAATATGGGGGTGGAAGAAAATGTCATTGTTCTGTATGGAGTGCATGAAAATAGGTAATGTTGCCATGCTGTTTAATAAGCTTGCCAATACTCAAAACAATTACAGCACTTTTTACAAGGGTCTAGCATTAGCCGCTCTTCACACCACAGGAAAAAAGCTGTAATGAAATTCACTATGGGAGGTTTAAATCAACAACACTGTGTAAAACCCCATTCCTGGTATTCAACTTCCCACCATTCAACTTCCACAGAAAATAAAAATACTTAAGGAGTCGAAACAAACTTTGGTAATACCTAGAAACAGACGGCAATTCTTTTTCTATATTCTCCATGGGCACCTTAACAGAGTCAGTTGCAATATGAACAGCACTACTCATCTCATTTCAGGCCTTTATTTTTCTTCCAGTCTGAGAAGAAGAACATGCTGCTTCATACTGCATGATGGCAGTGGGCTGGGAAAAGTTGGCCATGTACTCTCCTACTTGACACTACAAACTGGAGAGAGCACACAATGCACATCAGGTTTACTAATTTAAAACCAAGAGTTGTGTGTACTGGGCATATGCAACCAACAAAACAAACAGGAAAGGTTTCTTTGAAAGAATGTTTTGAGTGCCTACATTCAGACAGGACTTGATTTAATTGAAAAGTAAGTAAGCATAAGGAAAACTTGTGACAAAGAAAGGAAATACCAGAGCCCTCACATAACTCATAAATTACATCATATCTGTCTGCATGTTACAGTGAAAAGCTATTGTCTACTGTTTCTTCCATTAGCTCAGTAGCAGACTTCTAACAGTTACTTTAGCTGAACCAGAAAAAAATACTCAATTCAGAGTTTTGACACATTCATGCAGCCATTAAATAACCCCACAAACAGAATATTAAACCGAACAGCTGATAAGATCACTAGCACAAAGCAGCTGACTAAGAAAAAAGTAATGTTTCTTCCAGAGAAAGCCACTGCACCACAGAAGTCATAGTTACCCTATTCTACTTTAGGACTAAGCTTCTGTGACACCCCTTAAGTTTGTACATATCCAGTACTACACCTGTGAGCACAAAGCTTTGTAAAGTTACTACTGACAGAGGAGAAGATAACTGTTATGAAGACTTACTCAAAATAGCATTAGTAGAACAGTCATAACCGTATTGGTAGTAACCGGAATCAAAGATCAACACAATTTTTTAGCTACCCCTTCACCAAGCAAAGAATATGCCCTTATACAGAGGTCTGATCCAAAAACCCCAAAGCACTTAATCTGCCACTCTGAGGTCTGCCTATACTATATGTACTTTGAAGAATAAGAAAGTTTGAAATGTTAAGTGGTAAATCTGAATGCTAGCTTACAGATATCATACTCCCAGCTTCTAGTTTTTATTAACAAAAAAAATTAATATCCCTTTGCACAGAATTCTTAATAATATTCCATCACAAACCATGGGAAAAAAAGATGGCTCGAGAAGAAGTCTGTCAAAAACCCCCGCTGCTAGAAAAATGCCTTGGATTTCAGTATTTCATGGGAAAGCATGGGTTTAAAGTTTAAATACACCTATTCTCTGCTGGAGATATACAGCCCCGCTGGCTCAGAGTAAGGAATCACTGAATTCAAAAATGACAGCCATTTACCACCTAGCTTCTGTTAAACAGAGTTCTGGCACTGACACCTTCAAATACACACAGACTATAAAAATTCATTACAACCCAACAATATACATAATTAAAAACAAACAAACAAAAACGTGAACTGAAAAGAAACACACAATACAAGGTGTTTCAAAAAGATACACCAAGTTTCTAAGTATAGTAATTTCTATTTGGGTCCATGTTTTGAAACACCCTCTTTTTTTTCTACAAGCTCGTTTATGTTGACTTCTAATTGCAGACATTTCCCACTCACCAAGAGACCTTGAACATACTAGTTTCTCTGCACTGTTGTCCTTTTTTACACAAACAGAAAGAAAAATTACTTTACATCCCACGGGCCCTCTCTAAAGCTGAGAGCTCCATAATGCTTTGCAGTTTAAGCATTCTTTATTATGTTCCAAGTATGATGGAGCCACAGAAAATTCAATTCTGAGCTAATACCAAACTGACCTCCTCCTATGACAAGGTGACCCACTTATTGGATGAGGGGAAGGCCGTGGATGTTGTACTTAGACTTCAGTAAAGCCTTTGACACCATTTCCCACGGCATTCTCCTGCTCATGAGCTTCAGCAGCTCATGGCTTGGATGGGTGTACTCTTCACTGGGTGAAGAACCGGCTGGATGGCCCCTCTCAAAGAGTTGCGGTGAACGGAGTCAAATCCAGTTGGCGGCTGGTCACGAGTGGTGTTCCCCAGAGATCAGTATTGGGGCCAGTTCTGTTTAATGTCTTTATCAATGATCTGGATGAGGAGACTGACTGCACCCTCAGTAAGTTTGCAGATGACATCAAGTTGGGTGGAAATATTGACCTGCTGGAGGGTAGGAAGGCCATTCAGAGAGATCTGGACTGGCTGGATCGTTGGGCTGAGGCCAATTGTATGAGGTCGAACAAGGCCAAGTGTTGGGTCCTGCACTTTGGTTGTAACAACCCCATGCAGCGCTACAGGCTCAGGGAAGAGTGGCTGGAAAGCTGCCTGGCAGAAAAGGATTCGGGGGTGTTGAGTGACAGCCAGCTGAATGTGAGCCTGCAGTGTGCCCAGGTGGCCAAAAAAAGCCAACGGCATCCTGGCGTGCATCAAGAATAGCGTGGCCAGCAGGACTAGGACAGCAACTGTCCAACTGTACTCAGTGCTGGTGAGGCCACACCTCAAATACTGCATTCAGTTTTGGGTGTCTCACTATAATAAAGACACTGAGGTATTCGAGAGAGTTCAGAGAAAGGCAACAAAGCTAGTGAGGGGTCTGGAGAACAAGTCTTACGAGAAGCAGCTGAGGGAACTGCAGCTGCTTAGCCTGGAGAAAAAGAAGCTGAGGGGGAGATCTTACTGCTCTCCAAAACTATCTGAAAGGAGGCTGTAGCAAGGGGAGTGTTGGTCTCTTCTCCCAAGTAGGAAGTGATAGGATGAGAGGAAATGGCCTCAAGCTGCACCAGGGAAAGTTCAGATTGGATACTAGGAAACATTTCTTCACAGAAAGGGTTGTGAAGCACTGGAACAGGCTGCCCAGGGAGGTGGTTGAGTCACCATTACTAGAGGTGTTTAAAAGATGTATAAGGCTGATGTCATAGGAGACCTCTCTCCATGATTTTTCAGTGCTCTTGGGAATCTGGAGAGAACCCAGATGACTGGAAGCTAATGTTGACCAAACATAGACCAAAACTATGAGAAGGGTTGATGACCCTGGCAACTGCAGGCCTGTCAGCCTCACTTCCATGCCTAGCAAAATCATGGGGAAGATTGTTCTGGGAGTTATTTAAAAACATCTGAAGGACAACACAGCCAGTGGTCCCAGCCAGCACGGGTTCATGAGGGGAAAATCTTGCTTCACAAACTTATTTACATTCTATGACAAGGTTACACACCTAGTTGACCAAGGGAAGCCTGTCAGCGTGATCTTTTTGGATTTCAGTAAAGCCTTTGATACTCTCACAGTATTCTTCCAGACAAGATGTCC